>NC_086445.1:353694003-354894003 GCF_028390025.1 Pseudophryne corroboree
GCACTCACCAGCGCCATTTTTTCTCCACAGCACAGCTGAGAGGAAGCTCCCCGGACTCTCCCCTGCTTGACACACGGTGAAAGAGTGTTTTAAAGTAGAGGGGGGGCACATAATTGGCGCATATACATTATACATAAGCGCTACTGGGTAAACATTCTGTGTTTTTTCCTGGGTCATATAGCGCTGGGGTGTGTGCTGGCATTCTCTCTCTCTGTCTCTCCAAAGGGCCTGGTGGGGAACCTGTCTTCAGAAAAGAGCTTCCCTGTGTGTGTGCGGTGTGTCGGTACGCGTGTGTCGACATGTCTGAGGTTGAAGGCTCACCTAAGGAGGAGGGGGAGTGTATGAATATTAGGTATCCGTCGGCAGCGCCGACACCTGACTGGATGGATATGTGGAATGTTTTAAGTGCTAATGTTAATTTATTGCACAAAAGATTAGACAAAGCTGAAGCTGCGGTACAGTCAGGGAGTCAACCCATGTCTGTCCCTATGTCGCCGGGACCTTCGGGGTCTCAGAAGCGCCCACTATCCCAAATAGTTGACACAGATACCGACACAGATTCAGACTCCAGTGTCGACTACGATGATGCAAAATTGCAGCCAAGCGTGGATAAATGTATTCGATATATGATTATCGCAATTAAAGATGTTTTGCATATTACTGATGAACCCCCTGTCCCTGACACGAGGGTACACATGTATAAGGGAAAGAAACCTGAGGTCACCTTTCCCTCCTCACATGAGCTGAACGAATTATGCGAAAAAGCGTGGGAAACTCCAGACAAAAAACTGCAGATTCCCAAAAGGATTCTAACAGCGTATCCTTTCCCGTCACAGGACAGAATACGGTGGGAATCCTCCCCTAGGGTAGACAAAGCTTTGACACGCTTATCAAAAAAGATAGCGCTCCCGTCCCAAGATACGGCTACCCTCAAGGATCCTACTGACCGCAAGCAGGAGGTTACCTTGAAGTCCATTTACACTCATTCTGGTACGCTGCTCAGGCCGGCAATTGCGTTGGCCTGGGTTTGTAGTGCTGTAGCAGCATGGACAGATTCTTTATCAGCGGATATTGAGACCCTTGATAAGGATACCATTTTAATGACCCTAGGGCATATAAAAGATGCTGTCTTATATATGAGGGATGCTCAAAGAGACATTAGTTTACTGGGTTCCAGAATAAACGCTATGTCCATTTCTGCTAGGCGAGTCTTATGGACCCGACAGTGGACGGGGGATGCCGACTCAAAGAGGCATATGGAGTTTTTGCCGTACAAGGGTGAGGAATTGTTTGGAGAGGGCCTCTCGGAACTCGTCTCCACAGCTACGGCAGGTAAATCTAATTTTTTGCCTTATGTTCCCTCGCAATCTAAGAAAGCGCCTCATTATCAAATGCAGTCCTTTCGTTCAAATAAAAGCAAAAGAGTACGTGGATCGTCCTTTCTTGCCAGGGGTAAGGGCAGAGGAAAAAAGTTGCACAACACAGCTAGTTCCCAGGAACAGAAGTCCTCCCCGGCCTCCTCAAAATCCACCGCATGACGCTGGGGCTCCCCTGAGGGAGTCCGCTCCAGTGGGGGCACGTCTTCGACTTTTCAGCCACATCTGGGTTCAATCACAGGTGGATCCCTGGGCAATGGAAATTGTTTCCCAGGGATACAGGCTGGAATTCGAAGAGGTGCCTCCTCGCCGGTTTTTCAAATCGGCGCTACCAACTTCTCCCCTGGAAAGGGAGATAGTGTTACAGGCGATTCAAAAATTGTGTCTTCAACAAGTGGTGGCCGAGGTTCCCCTGCTTCAGAGGGGGAAGGGGTACTACTCAACCCTGTTTGTGGTCCCGAAACCGGACGGTCCAGTCAGACCCATTTTGAATTTAAAATCCCTGAACCTTTACTTAAAACGGTTCAAGTTCAAGATGGAATCGCTCAGAGCGGTCATTGCCAGCCTGGAAGGGGGGGATTTTATGGTATCGCTGGACATAAAGGATGCATACCTGCATGTTCCCATATATCCTCATCATCAGGCTTATCTGAGATTTGCGATACAGGATTGTCATTACCAATTTCAGACGTTGCCGTTTGGGCTTTCCACGGCCCCGAGAATTTTCACCAAGGTAATGGTGGAAATGATGGTACTCCTGCGAAAGCAGGGTGTCACAATTATCCCGTACTTGGACGATTTCCTCATAAAAGCGAGATCACGGGAGAAGTTGCAGAACAGCGTATCCCTTTCACTGAAGGTGTTACAGCAACACGGCTGGATTCTCAATATTCCAAAGTCGCAGCTGGATCCTACGACGCGCCTGTCCTTCTTGGGCATGATTTTGGAAACAGACCAGAAAAGGGTTTTTCTTCCGGAAGAAAAAGCGCAGGAACTCATGACTCTAGTCAAGAACCTGTTGAAGCCGAAACAAGTCAGTGCATCATTGCACTCAAGTCCTGGGAAAAATGGTGGCGACATACGAAGCCATTCCCTTCGGCAGGTTCCATGCAAGGACTTTCCAGTGGGACCTATTGGACAAATGGTCCGGGTCACATCTGCACATGCATCAGCGGATCACCCTGTCCCCCATGGCCAGGGTTTCTCTCCTGTGGTGGCTGCAGAGTGCTCACCTTCTAGAGGGCCGCAGGTTCGGCATTCAGGATTGGATCCTGGTGACCACGGACGTGAGCCTCCGCGGTTGGGGAGCAGTCACACAGGGAAGAAATTTCCAAGGCCTTTGGTCAAGTCAAGAGACTTATCTTCACATCAACATCCTGGAACTGAGGGCCATATTCAACGCCCTACGTCAAGCGGAGACCTTACTTCGTGACCGACCTGTGCTGATTCAGTCGGATAACGTCACCGCAGTAGCTCATGTAAACCGCCAAGGCGGCACAAGGAGCAGAGTGGCGATGGCGGAAGCCACCAGAATTCTTCGCTGGGCGGAGAATCATGTAAGTGCACTGTCAGCAGTGTTCATTCCGGGAGTGGACAACTGGGAAGCAGACTTCCTCAGCCGACACGACCTGCATCCAGGAGAGTGGGGACTTCATCAGGAAGTCTTCGCACAGATTGCAAGTCGGTGGGGATTGCCCCAAATAGACATGATGGCGTCCCGTCTCAACAAAAAGCTACAAAGGTATTGCGCCAGGTCAAGAGATCCTCAGGCGGTAGCTGTGGACGCCCTAGTGACACCGTGGGTGTTCCAGTCAGTCTATGTATTTCCTCCTCTTCCTCTCATACCCAAGGTGTTGAGAATAATAAGAAAAAGAGGAGTGAGAACAATACTCATTGTTCCGGATTGGCCACGAAGGACCTGGTATCCGGATCTGCAGGAAGTGCTCACAGAAGATCCGTGGCCTCTTCCTCTAAGACAGGACCTGTTGCAACAGGGTCCCTGTCTGTTCCAAGACTTACCGCGGCTGCGTTTGACGGCATGGCGGTTGAACGCCGGATCCTAGCGGAAAAGGGTATTCCGGATGAGGTCATTCCTACGCTAATACAGGCTAGGAAGGGCGTGATATCTAAACATTATCACCGGATATTGCGACAATATGTTTCTGGGTGCGAGGCCAGGAATGCTCCTACGGAAGAATTCCATCTAGGCCGTTTTCTTCACTTCCTACAGACTGGAGTGAATTTGGGCCTAAAGTTAGGCTCCATTAAAGTTCAGATTTCGTCCTTATCCATTTTCTTTCAAAAGGAATTAGCTTCTCTGCCTGAAGTACAGACTTTTGTGAAGGGAGTACTGCATATTCAGCCTCCTTTTGTGCCTCCGGTGGCGCCTTGGGACCTTAACGTGGTGTTAAGTTTTCTTAAGTCACATTGGTTTGAACCACTTCAAACAGTGGAGTTGAAATATCTCACTTGGAAGGTGGTCATGTTGTTAGCCTTGGCTTCGGCTAGGCGAGTTTCGGAATTGGCGGCTTTATCACATAAAAGCCCCTATCTGGTTTTCCATATGGATAGAGCGGAATTGCGGACCCGTCCTCAATTCCTACCTAAGGTGGTCTCATCCTTTCATATGAACCAACCTATTGTCGTGCCTGTGGCTACACGGGACTTGGAGGATTCCGAGTCCCTTGATGTGGTCAGGGCTTTGAAGATTTACGTGGCCAGAATGGCTAGGATCAGAAAAAAAGAAGCACTGTTTGTCCTATATGCAGCCAACAAGGTTGGCGGCCCTGCTTCAAAGCAGACTATTGCTCGCTGGATCTGTAACACGATTCAGCAGGCGCATTCTACGGCAGGATTGCCGTTACCAAAATCGGTTAAGGCTCATTCCACTAGGAAGGTGGGCTCGTCTTGGGCGGCTGCCCGAGGGGTCTCGGCACTACAGCTGTGCCGAGCTGCTACTTGGTCGGGGTCAAACACCTTTGCAAAGTTCTATAAGTTTGATACCCTGGCTGAAGAGGACCTCCTGTTTGCTCAATCGGTGCTGCAGAGTCATCCGCACTCTCCCGCCCGTTTGGGAGCTTGGGTATAATCCCCATGGTCCTTACGGAGTCCCAGCATCCTCTAGGATGTTAGAGAAAATAAGATTTTAAACCTACCGGTAAATCTTTTTCTCGTAGTCCGTAGAGGATGCTGGGCGCCTGTCCCAAGTGCGGACTATTTCTGCAAGACTTGTATAGAGTTGTTGCTTTCATAAGGGTTACGTTATAGTTTCGTCGGTTATGGACCGATGATATGTTGTTGTTCATACTGTTAACTAGATTGTATATCACAGGTTATACGGTGTGATTGGTGTGGCTGGTATGAATCTTGCCCTTAGATTAACTAAAATCCTTTCCTCGTACTGTCCGTCTCCTCTGGGCACAGTTTCTCTAACTGAGGTCTGGAGGAGGGGCATAGAGGGAGGAGCCAGTGCACACCCAGATCCAAAGTTTTCCTTAAAGTGCCCATGTCTCCTGCGGATCCCGTCTATCCCCATGGTCCTTACGGAGTCCCAGCATCCTCTACGGAGTACGACAAAAAGATTTACCGGTAGCTTTAAAATCTTATTTTTTGCCTCTTTTGTATGCCGGCATGATACGTGTTTTAGCCATTTTACTCAAATTCTTATCCGCCTGTATAATGGGCCAAATTTTTTTTTTACTGATTTTATTAATTTCACCACTAGATGTGTTAATTTTGTTGACCCAGATTAATTTATCACTGTCCTTGTTTTTGATGGAAGATGACAAGGAAACACTATGGGGTATCTGCAGAACCTTATATTTAATATTCCTCAGGTCAATCAGATTATACCCTCTATCAAGAAATTTCTGGATCATGTTATCAAATGCAGGTTCTAATTGGGACTCATCGTTGATAATCCTTTTAGGCCTAAGCATTTCAGAATAAGGGATACCCTTACGTAAAGAGATTGGATGATGGCTGTCAGCAAGCAAAATATTATTTCTGTCTGTACTTTTAGTGAAAAGATTAGTATCTATTTTGGTTTTAATAATTTGAATATGCACATCCAAAAAATCAACACTTTTGGGGTCTATTCTGTATGTAAATTTAACCGGCAATACGGAATTATTGTGTGTATCCAACAATGATTCAAGCACATCGCGTGGTCCTATCCATAGTAACAAAAGATCATCGATATAACGTAAATACAGTAATATGTTAGATCTAATGTATGTAGAACTGAAAAATGCTCAGGCAACTCAGTTTTTTGTTTGGTGCGGCAGGAGCCGGACCATGGTCAGATGGCTGTGGGATTTTAGCAGCCCTAAGCTTTGTTATTTTATTTTTATAGTTTTTTCTTGAGTGATCTTTCTAAAAAGCGTCTTATACGTACCTTAGAAAGAGTTGCTCCAACAACTCTCCGCCAAGTCGCGACAACGCATACTCATGAGTACAGTGCTGTTTTGGCGGGCGTCTAGGTTGGATATACTAGCAGGTCCAACAGCCGTTACCAGGCTGTGGCCGGAGCAAGGGGAGAAGATAAGGCATCGGTTCCGCTTAGAAAGGGAATACACACACAGCCTCACTATTTGGGAGGAGACTACCATACAGTCGCTGACGCGGCTGCCACCTCGGGTGCACCAGCGCTAGGCCTTAGGGATCAGAGGCTCCAGGAATAATATGAGGCCGTGATCCCTAGGGTTCTCCTGGTCACCCCTCCCCCCAGTTCATGACCAGTTTCCTCCGAGTCTCCCACCATGAACTGTTTCCCGCTTCCGTCTCAGACGCTGTATACGAAGGGGACCCAGTCGCAGCATAGGCGGCTATGTGACTGGTGCATCTGTGTTCACTGAGCGTCTGTGTTCACTATAGGTTCATGGAGCGGCAGAGTACACTAGTAGCGTCTGGATCCACTCAGCGTTTGCTAACATATTGATTGATCCTGGAAGCGAGGTGAGTCTCCCTGTATCCCACTCTACTGCGTATGGGTACCTATCTTTTTGAGTATGAATAGTTATATAAGTGCCTATTGCATATGAGTCTGTATACAATTACTGTTATTTCTTTCGCTATGCGTCTGAATACGGTAGACCTGTTTAAACATGATTCAGTAATATGTTATCCTACATACTTGAAATGTAGTTGTAGTGGATGATGTGCTCATATTGCTTATTATACAAAAAAAAAAAATATATAATATATATATATATATATATATATATATATATATATATAAATATGTGATTGCTGACTTTACTATATATTCTGTCAGTTGTTTTCTATTCCGATCCTCAATGCTGGTGCATGGGTAGGGTCGGATTGTAGGTCACTTTAAAAAGCTTAAATTGATTACAGTCACAAATTGTGTAGTACACTGTGGAAGTGTTGATTTATTTATCATGTCTAAGAGCGGCAAAGGAGAGGAAGATACACAGCAACACCAACACTCATATCATGTTTGTCTTGCAAAGCTGTGTTAACCTCTTAGGATCTAGTTCAGGATGGTTTGTGTGCAAATTGTTTTAGCTTTCACCAGGGTCTCTTGAAAAATACAAGGCAGATTCAGGTGCAGGTTTGCACAGACATTATCCAGTATAGCTGAACGGATAATTCCTCCAACTCCTGTACCAGGGATAGGTTACACGATTAACCCTTACATACAGCTTTCTACCTGTGGTTTATCACTTCCAGCAGCAGCCTCTCAAAAGAAACAGGCTGATAAGCCAATGCTAAGTAAATCTTCATCCTCACAGGCTACACATGTTTCAGATGAGGATTCATCAGAGTATGAAAGCTCAATAAACTCTGCTTCAGCATACAAAGAGGAGGAGGAAGGTCTCAGCTCAGTGGATATAGCTGAGTTAATTAAAGCAATGAAAGCCATTCTATCCTTAGAGGATTCCGCAGAGCCTGTGTTAAAAACCAAGGCACCTGTCTGTAAACGTCCCAAAACAGTTAAGACTGAGTTTCCAGGGTCAGATCAGCTAATGGAAATCATGGAAGAGGCTTGGGCTACGCCCTATCACATACATTGGTGCATATAAGATTCCCACCAATCCATGATCCTGGTACATTTTCAAGATTATTTGCCAGACAATTCATTATTATAGCATAGTTTATGTTCTAAGACAGAAACCTTATAATTACTATATCGCTTTGCCCATATCTTCCCTTGACCAGCTGCAGTTACCTGGGGAAAAACAGGTTTAGCAGGTATCATTGCATCAGAGATGATATCACCCTCATTTACATATGCTGTAGGTATCGTCCCCAGATCAGACCCAAGTACAGTATTCGTGCGTAAATAAGGTAGAGCTTCCACCTCCCACACCCTAACCTGGGGTACACCCCACCACCTCTTGTACAAAAATAGTCTTTTCGGGTATAATGTTCTCTGGTCTCACTAGGGCTGGGTGAACTAGAGTCCGGTCTAATCCAGTATCGAGTACCACATTTGTGAGAACTGTGTTCTCTGTCCCCACCTCATGGCAAGATGTCAGTGGAAGAGAGGTTTACATTCTAATGTAGTAAAATATGTGGCATTAATGTCATTACATTATTAGGGGTTTCCAAATTATCCCTAATTACATCAGGTTCTTCACATAAATCCACATAATTGTAAGAGTTAACACTGGCACCTATCCTCTTCTTACCCTAACATATCACCGTCACATTAGAATATACAAAATGATCACAGAGCATTTTCGGTACATTACACACAGTCAGGATTCAGCATTATCACATACAACCTACAATGTGTCACATGGTTCAACAGAAATAGGGATAACAGGAATAACATTTGTGGGAACATTTTGGGATATTAATCTTCCAAAGTCAGTACTCAATAGCACACTTGTCATATTTTCAGACACTGCCACCTCTCTCACAGGAAGTCTTTCCACCAATTATGTCCTTGAGAAAATCAGTCTTCTCTAGTAACAAATCTTGGGCATCTTCTGGTAATATCGCACCATCAGATTTCCCCTGTAGACTAAATTGGGCCTCTGGATGCTATATCTCGGTAGCATATTCCATATTGACTGTAGCTGTTGGGGCCATCTTTTCCTTGTGGGGCTCCCTTATCGGCTGGGCGGTTGCTTCTCCACCTGGTAAAGGAAGCCATTGCAGGTGGTGTCTACTGGCATCCACTCGGTAACACCAGTCTAGCCAGAATGGGGTATCAAGCTTCTCCCAACCATAGACCTCTTCTTGAGCACATTCAGAACACTCCTCTAAACAGTCCATCTATTCCATAAGACTCATCTTGTAACCCAGCATAAGAATAATCTTGCAGTATGGGCTGAAAGCATTGCACAGGTATTCCTGTGTCCATTTGTGCTGCATGGTCATCTCACTGCGAGTATTGTTGCTGCAGGAGATACCTTATAGTTGACATTCTTTAGTTAGTTCCTCCATACTCATCATGGTAAGTGGTTACTTTGGATCTGGGACAATCTACCCACATTGATCCTCTGGTGTGGTCTTGCATTGGTGCTCTGCAGCTTCCCTGGGTGCTTCACATTCTGCTTGTCCGCGGAGAAAGTAGGAATGTCTGACCTGTGTAGTATCTATTGCAATGTCTAGGGATATTGAATTCTCTGAAACTGAGCTGACATTTGCTTGGCTTCCTCCATCCTTTTCCAACACAGGGTAATGCTATGGACAGAGCCTGCTAATAGGTGAGTCTCTGACTGCATGCTGACTGTTGAGCCTAGCTAGCTCCAGCTGGTACTGACACTCTAAAGCAGCTTGCCAGTCTTTGGACTACTTGACAGCCTCACATTCGCTAACTGAATGGTGTTGCTCGATCAGCTGCAGCAGGTCTTGATAAAAATAGCTCCAGTTTCACGTGTCCTTCCAAAACGTTCTAGAGAAATAGATACCATTGGCAAAAGTGTCTTCTAATGATCTACACTCCTATTCAAATGCTCCGAACACTGAACAAATACTTCCAGATCTTGAAGATGAGTTTAGGGGCTGGGTATGGGGTGCAGGGCTATTAAGACATAGTATAAGAATAGAAGCATAGTGTCATCGTGCACAAGAGAAAATGTTAAACATAGGTAGTAAATGCTAAAGAGGCAGACACAATTCATCATAAAATTAATATTGAAAAGGTACCTAAATACAATAGTGCAAAAACACAAATTTTAACACTACATAGCCAATTGTAAGTGGTCACTCAAATCTAATGGGTGTTTGCCCATTTCAGTCACACACATTGCTTACAGGTACATTTTGTACAATTAAGCATATAGTCATCCAATCTCCATAATCAAAGCGCAATAAAGGAGCTTAGAAACTTTCAACCTGATACAATTCCTTCTGTCCCAAAACTTCTGCTCTGTTTGAGCTGTGTTCTAGAGCTGGTGTAAGGGAGAGAGTTAGAGAGGGTCATTTAAGATTTTGCAATATAGTAGATTACAGCATACCTTTAATGTAACCATGCTTACAGTAAAAAATGACGCGTTAGTATGTTGTTCAGGAACTAAAGAGCAGCCTAAGGGCCTAATTCAGACCTGATCACAGTAGCAAAATTGTTCTCTAATGGGCAAAACCATGTGCACTGCAGGCATACTTACCTACTTTGCGGCCTCCTCCTCTGGGAGGAGGCAGCGTTGTAGGTGTATGGGGGCATGGCCGGCAGCAGGGCGGGCGGTACGGAGGCGTGGCCGGCAGCAGGATGGGCGGTCCGGGGGCATTTCATCAGGGTCGCGTCATCGTGACTCCACCCCCCGCTGTGCTGTGCCGAGAAACGAGGCGCTGCATAGCGGGGGGCGGAGCTATGATGACGCGATTCAGCGCGAATCGCGTCATCGGACCCCCTCGGGCCGCCCACTTGTTCTCTGCTGCGGGCGGCCGAGGGGGAAAGCGGGAGGCTTGCCCACCTTTCCGGGGGGCCGGGAGGGTCACCCGATTTTCGGGAGCCTCCCGGCCATTCCGGGAGGGTAGGCAAGTATGACTGCAGGTGGGGCAGATATAACATGTGCAGAGAGAGTTAGATTTGGGTGGGTTATATTGTTTCTGTGCAGGGTAAATACTGGCTGCTTTATTTGTACACTGCAATTTAGATTTCAGTTTGAACACACCACACCCAAATCGTGTGGTGTGTACACACGGTGAGATATTTTCTTACGGTTTTGACTATATAGTCAAAATCGTAAGAAAAGTTAGTGCAGATCGCAAGGTGAAAGTCACCTTGCGATGCCGATGCGCGGTCGGTATCGCAAGCCTAGATAGACTGTGCAGGCGTGTAAATTTTGACTATCTCGCAGAAAAGATAGTCAAAATTGACACTTAGCCAAAATAGCACATAGTCAGTATCGCAAGCACAGTCATTATATGCTTGCGATACCGACCTAGTCCATAACGCAAAGTGAGACTCGGGGTTAGCCTGAATCTCACCGTGTGTATGCATCTTAACTCTCTGCACATGTTTTATCTGCCCCACCTGCAGTGCACATGGGGGGGTCATTCCGAGTTGATGACACGCTGCAGATTTTCGCAGCGATCAGGTTACTACTGCGCATACGTATGCACCGCAGTGCGCACGTGCGTTGTATGGGTACAAACAGCATCGTTGCTGTTCAAGGCTTCTAGCGACGAATCCATTCGCACAACTGATCGCAAGGAGATTTACAGGAAGAGCGCGTTTATGGGTGTCAACTGACCGTTTTCTGAGAGTAGTAGGGAAAACGCAGGCGTGTCCAAGCGTTTGCAGGGCGGGTGTCTGACGTCAATTCAGGGACCGGACGGGTTTGCGTTCTCCCTCCTTACCTGTCAGCCAGCATCAGCCTCTCTGCTGGCCACACCAGTCCAGCACACACTGCTGTGTGGTGGGCTGCGGTGGGTCCAGGGAGGTTGCTAAACAGTAGTATTTTCTTGTACTTTTTTTTAAGGTGGTGTGACCACTCCTCCATGATAAAGCTATGTCCCCTACTTTACATGGGCCCTCTCTACGGCCCTGCATAGGTGCCTCAGATTAAAAATATACTATGGCAAGCCTATATATACAGTATATAGATTAGAACACACCCAATTTAGTACGAGGGATGTGCAGTATGTTTCAGATGCACAAAAGTATAATATTTAGAAAGTGAACATTCATTTTTTTCCAAAGTATTTACCAGGTGATTACATGCAAATTGAATGTGCTCAAACCACTTGGTGAAGCAGCTGGACCTGTCCGAAGCAGATATGTCTTCTACATGCTGGACGAAGGTATCCACTGAAGCTTCTAGTGACTCAAAACGAATCGTACGCAACGTGCGCTCGATTTTCTGCAGGGGCCAGGTCTGGACTGTATGGTAAATAACCAAGTATCTGGATGCATTCATTGGCCAGAAAATCCACCTCTTTCCTGCACTTGTGGGCAGGTGCATTGGAGTGATGGAGAAGGGCACCATGAGCGCAAGTTCTTAGATGGTGCCTGGAAATGGCCTCCAGCATGTAAACGCTGGTTTACTTACAGGACTAAAAAAGCATATACCTTAAACACACTTGGTACACTTTAATATTGAGCCGCTGCGGCCGCAGTAATTAACCTTTCACCTTTATATTATTTACAAACCTTACGTACACAAGGTCGCACAGTGTACGCACTCTGCGTATGTACGCCGAAAGGGCGTAGGGACTACACAGTTTGCGTACACAGGCCTATACGCTGTTAGCACAATGCAGCAGCCCGAGTGGCTGTAAATACACTTTAAACCTTAGCAAGGAAATGGAACACGACACCAATTGTAAATCAAAACTAGGTTGGGGTCTAACCCGCCAACGGTTCCTTACTTGCAGGGGGTAACAATATAAACAATACAATACAATAGAATAATGGCTACAGTCAATGGTACATACTTGTTTAGTTTCGCCTGCGCTTCCCAGTCTGGTCCTCAGTCATCAGGGAAGATGACCTTAAGAGTCTGTGTGTGACCAAGCATGCAGCTGGCTCTTTTATACAATCTTCCAAAACCTAACACAATGGATACTGTAATCTCTTTGTCCATTGGACACAGGGATGGTCATTTACAGTACAGCAGAGGTTATAGGTTGGTTTGAATAGGTGGGCAATGTCTGTTCCAGGTGCACTTGAAGGGGGTCTCCTCTGGGTTCCCGCCGCATAACAAATGTACAGTAAATACAGTTTATATTTATATTCTGCTCCTGCGCATAACTATTCGTAGGAGCGTGCGATCTTCTGCAAACCAACACCGGAATATTGCCTTTAAAATACCCTACAGCTGGATACCAAACACCACCTTATAACCTTGTTCTGTCCCCTTCTATCCTGTAAAGGTGAATCCCTTTGTTCTGATACCATTTAAACTATTGTAACTTGCTGGTGTGGTGCAGGGAGACTATGTGTACATTGTGCACTATTTGGATTAAATATGTAATGTGTTTTGATGGCTTTTTTATGCGTTCACAAACTCTACCGTAAATACTCATACCACGCGCTAATGCGCAGGACCGCGGGAGCGACCATACGCAAATTGCAAATATTCGCACGCATGGAAGAACAAGTATGCACACGGAGGCCATCTGTGTGTAGTTTATACGTGATGTGTGTATTGCAATATTTTTCGACTTCAACAGTCAACTCTTTGGCAGTCACCAGTAACTGCCACTACCTAATCATTAAACAGAAAAATATCTATACAATATATACAGAAGCTAGGATGGTCGGGGGAGAGTTGTAGGTGGGAAATGTATGGCCTAGTGGGATAGTAAAAAGCATGTATGTATGAATCCATGTCTGAGGGGCATGTATCATCATGCCGTATATGTTCTAAATAAGCTTCGAGGTATTGCAAAGTATACATTAAATTCTTATCCCGTACTAAGGGTCTGTAAATGGGCCAACAAACACTACTGAGCTCTTTTCGGCTTCTTGTTTTAACAAATGGGGTCCACATTTAGTTGATGATACATGGAGGGGGAACATGTGAGTGCTAATATATGTGGATATCACCTGTTGACTATGTGAATGCCAAATTGCTTTCTCACAAATATTTAAAATGCCCACTCTAATATATACTGCAGACGCCAGGCGCATCTTATTACCATATACGATAAAAGTGCGCTGTACATCGCAAAACACTGCATCCCATAAGAGAAAACAATACACCCACACATTATCTGAGTTCCAAAGCTCATTGATGTATATATTTGTTATTAAAAGGATCTGTATTCAATATATTACAATGTACCGTATACACATAGTTACAACTCACACAGTAAGCAGTTAAAACATACAGTTACAGGCCAGCGATACAATTACCATATATTTCAATGCATCCTCCTCTTAATATCTCTCTCTCAGCAAATAAATACAGGAACTGATCTGGCAATAACTCCATCATCGTCTCAGACCAAACAGCAACTGAGCTCCTGTGTGATCAGCAATGTGTTATCTAGTTTTTTGGGGGAGGGAACTTATTCATGATGAGTCACTAGTCTCTTTGTATATGCTAAACAGGTTCAGCCTTGGGGACGTCCAAAGGGGCTAGCCTGAGCTTCCTGTCCACTACCTGTTTGGAATATCTATTGTTCTAATAAAAGTGATTTTAGCTTACATACATTTAATCATAATTATTTGTTGCAATGTCCTACAACTTTATAACAAGTATCAAATGAATCTACACATTAATCTGGTTGCTTTAATAGTAAATATGACCGGTCTATCTTGCTTCGTTCAAATAATACACATACATGACATTACTTCATTATATAATTTTAAATCATCATGATGTCTGGCGCTTGATATTTCTCTTACGTCCTAGAGGATGCTGGGGACTCCGTAAGGACCATGGGGTATAGACGGGCTCCGCAGGAGATAGGGCACCTAAAAAGAACTTTGACTATGGGTGTGCACTGGCTCCTCCCTCTATGCCCCTCCTCCAGACCTCAGTTAGATCTTGTGCCCAGAGGAGAATGGGTGCACTGCAGAGAGCTCTCCAGAGTTTTCTGTGGAAAAATAATTTTGTTAGGTTTTTTATTTTCAGGGAGTCCTGTTGGCAACAGGCTCCCTGCATCGTGGGACCGAGGAGAGAGAAGCAGAGCTGGCTTGTCAAGTTGGGCACTGCTTCTAAGGCTACTGGACACCATTAGCTCCAAAGGGTGTCGGAACACAGGTCTCACCTGGGGTTCGTCCCGGAGCCGCGCCGCCGTCCTCCTCACAGATGCCGAAGATAGAAGCCGGATAGAGAAGGCAGAAGACATCTTAGGCGGCAGAAGACATCAGATCTTCATGAGGTAAGGCGCGCAGCGGTAAGCTGCGCGCCATTGCTCCCAGTCACACACACACAGAGCAGCACTGAAGGGTGCAGGGCGCAGGGGGGGGCGTCCTGGGCAGCAATAAACCTCACAGTTTGGCACAAATACAGTTGGATTAGACTGCGGAGGCAGTAAATCTCTGATCCCCCGCCATTTTATTGAAAAATCACTGGGACCGAAGCCCGCCATCGGGTGGGCGGGGCTTGATCCTCAGCACTAACCAGCGCCATTTTCTCCACAGAAGCTGCATGAGGAAAACGCTGGCTCCCTGGTCTCTCCCCTGCTGAACACACAGGCTGGAAAAAAGAGGAGGGGGGCATATTAGCGACGCAGTGAGTGGGAATTGGCATAATATATATAAAAAAGGACATATTTTTTCCAGTGTTTTTAAGCGCTGGTGTGTGCTGTCATACTCTTTCTCTGTCTCTCCTTAGGACCTGGTTGGGGTTTTGTCCCCTTATAGGTTAATCCCTGTGTGTGTGGGGTGTCGGTACGTGTGTGTCGACATGTCTGAGGCGGAAGGCTTCTCCAAGGAGGAGGTGGAGCAAATGAGTGGTGTTTCCCCGTCGGTTGTGCCGACTCCAGAATGGATGGACATGTGGCATATGTTGAATGCAAGTGTGGCATCTTTACATAAAAGGCTTGATAAGGCTGGTTTAGGGGGGGGGACATCAGGGGGTCAATCCTCAGATTGGACCGACACACAGGGCCCGTCGGGGTCTCAAAAGCGTCCCTTAACACAAGACACTACTACCGACACGGATTCTGATTCCAGTGTCGACTATGATGAAGTAAAATTGCACCCTAGGGTGACTAAAACCATTCAGTGTATGATTGTGGCAATAAGGGATGTGTTGCATATTGTGGGTGAACTCTCGGTCCCCGACACAAGGGTACACATGTTTAAGGAAAAGAAACAGATTATTAACTTTCCCACATCTCATGAATTAAATGAATTCTTTGGAAAAGCTTGGGAGACTCCGGATAAGAGACCGCAGATCCCCAAAAGAATTTATATGGCATA
The DNA here is from genome assembly GCF_028390025.1 of Pseudophryne corroboree. Classification (NCBI taxonomy): domain Eukaryota; kingdom Metazoa; phylum Chordata; class Amphibia; order Anura; family Myobatrachidae; genus Pseudophryne; species Pseudophryne corroboree. The sequence goes on from NC_086445.1 coordinate 353,709,679, forward strand.
CCATTTCCCTAAGCAGGACAGGGAGATTTGGGAATCACCCCCCACTGTGGACAAGGCCCTAATGCGCTTTTCCAAGAAAGTGGCGCTACCGTCTCCTGACACAGCGGCCCTTAAGGACCCTGCAGATCGCAGGCAAGAAACTACCTTAAAGTGTATTTATTCTCATACGGGTGCTGTGTTAAGACCGACAATTGCGTCGGCATGGGTGTGTAGCGCAATTGCAGCTTGGACAGAGGAGCTGACAGATCAATTTGATAATATGGATAAGGATACTATATTCCTAACTCTAGCCCATATTAAAGACGCAGTCTTATTTATGAGGGATGCTCAAAGGGACATTGGATTGCTAGCTTCTAGGGCCAATGCCATGTCTATCTCAGCGAGAAGATCCTTATGGACTCGCCAATGGACGGGTGATGTGGATTCCAAGAAACATATGGAAGTACTACCCTATAAGGGGGATGTATTGTTTGGGGATGGGCTGACGGACCTGGTTTCCACAGCTACAGCAGGTAAATCAAATTTTTTACCATATATTCCCCAACAGCAAAAGAAAGTATATGATACAAAGTATGGGGTGGTATCTGTCTATGTACAGGGCGCATATAGGATAATTATAACATGGAATACATCCCTTTTGTTATTTGTGAAGACGATGTATCCTTCATAAGGCAACTCTGAGGTTTCCTTGATTATTCTTCCCTCCTCTCGTAGAGTCATACAGTGATCCCGATGTTCATAAAAAACAAAGGTAAAGGAAAAATGTGTAGAGCAGTTTTTCACCCGTTAGGTTATTTTCACAACTCAGGAAATAAAAGGGCGTACCCCACTCACAGGGACAAGTGAGTGGAAACCCATAAAGGTATCTTTCAATCAATGATATTTCTTCAAAGTATTGAAGTCTAAATTTCAGGAGCGTACCCAAAACTCACAATGGTGAAATGGTGACAAATCACATAAAGGTATCTTTAAAATCTTTTGGTTGATCAGATGCGTACCCCAACTTACACAATTTGCAGTTGGAACAAATACATAGGGGTATCTTTTAGGTTTTCTACCACCAAGGAAAATGCGTACCACAACTCACTGGATATGAAGGTATTCAACTCCTATCATGGTATCTTTATCCTTGGTCACAGGAAATTATTCCATGCGGGATACACGAAAAAAAAATGGGAAGGATTCCTCTTTGTTTAATTTACAACGGAGGATTTATTTCCCAGATACAGCAAAAAGTTCAAAACATTTTTCTTAAAAACAGATGACAGAATAAAAATAACAAAATAAAAATGGATCCAATTCTGGTCGTCCAGGGCTACTCACAGTACTGTTTGTTCAACACGTTTCGGTCTTTAGCAGGACCTTTATCAAGAACTGCCTGTACTGTGGGGAGTCTGGATATTTTTGGTACAGACATCCAATTAGTGAGCAGCAGGAAATCGCATCATTAATTGATTACATAATTTCATTTCTTTAAAACATGATCAAAACGTATAAATATTCAAACAGAGTAAACCCCCATTATAGTAAATCCCATTTGAAATATGCTATATGAGTTATGAGACCCCAAAAAGCCCTATTTGGGCCATAATCACATAAACCGCTGGGAATTATGGGAAATGTAGGAAATGGAGCAATGTTCCAAACCCATATATGGAGTTCCGCCGGATGTGGTGAATCTTAATAGCTGAAAGGAAGTTAATCAGTATTCCAGAAAAAAAGCTAACAAATATGGTAAACTGAGAATCTATAGATGTTTACACTGTGCGCTTAATGTTATAGGCATTTAAAGTCATTTTTCCGTCCGTAATCGAGTGCTACCGCTGAGGCTTATGGGAGATGTAGTTCATTTGCGGGACTCTTATGCCCTTATATGGAGATCCGCCGGAAGTCAAATGGTGGTCGTGTATTTATGTCCTCCGTTGGTCTCTTCATATTGGTTCCGTATCAATGCAGTGACCGGAAGTGACGTCGCGCATGTTCCATTTTTTTTCTCAGAGGAATCATGGGATATGTAGTTTAATGGCATAGCTGTACGGATTTCTATATAGTTAAACTCCTGTCACTGGAGTTTTTCATTCATAGACAGCAGGCTGATAATTAGATAAAGTAAATAAGCAGGTATCAGTGTTTATAATAAACAAGTAAGGTTATTCTAAAACAATCACATGTACTGTTTAAAAAAAAAACAAGTATAGATAGGAGATGTCATTATTTTACAAAAACCATTTCAGTTCAAAATCATAATTTAAACCGTGGGGATTTAAGGTCCCATAGGTGAAAAAGCATTGCATCTCTGATTTTGCAAGCTGTGAAGCTAGATCTTTATTACGTTTGTTTCCTTGGATATGTTTAATCCCATAGAACCCTACTAAGAAAGTAACACCCTATCAGATGCAGTCCTTTCGGTCGCACAAGTCCAAAAGAGGTCGGGGATCCTCTTTCCTCGCCAGAGCTAAGGGCAGAGGCAAGAGAGCACCTGCTTCAGCAAGTGCCCAGGAACAAAAGTCCTCCCCGGCTGCTCCAAAACCCACAGCATGACGCTGGGGCTCCCCTGAGGGAGTCCGCACCAGTGGGGGCACGTCTTCGACTTTTCAGTCAGGCCTGGGTCAGTTCGGACCTGAATCCCTGGGTGTTGGAAATAGTTTCCCAGGGTTACAAATTGGAATTCGAGGAGGTGCCCCCACGCAGATTTTTCAAATCGGCCCTACCAGCTTCCACATCGGAAAGGGATGTAGTGTTAGCTGCAATTCAAACGCTGTGTATACAGCAACTGATAATCAAGGTTCCCCTGCACCAGCAGGGAAGAGGTTACTATTCAACCCTATTTGTGGTCCCGAAACCGGACGGTTCGGTCAGACCTATTTTGAATCTGAAATCCCTAAACCTGTACATAAAAAGATTCAAATTCAAAATGGAATCTCTCAGAGCGATAATAGCCAACATGGAGGAGGGGGAGTTTATGGTGTCTCTGGACATAAAGGATGCGTACCTTCATGTCCCCATATATGCCCCCCATCAGGAATATCTGAGATTCGCTGTACAGGATTGTCATTACCAATTTCAGACGTTGCCGTTTGGACTCTCCACGGCCCCGAGGATTTTCACCAAGGTAATGGCGGAAATTATGGTGGTCCTGCGCAAGCATGGAGTCACAATTATCCCATACTTGGACGATCTCCTGATAAAAGCGAGATCAAGGGAGAAATTGCTGAGCAGTGTAGCTCTCTCTCTGAGAGTGCTCCAGCAACACGGTTGGATTCTAAATCTACCAAAGTCACAGTTGATTCCGACAACTCGACTACCGTTCCTAGGTATGATACTGGATACGGAACAAATGAAGGTCTTCCTCCCAATAGAGAAAGCCCAAGACATCCAGAACATGGTCAGAGACCTGCTAAAACCGAAAAGGGTGTCAGTTCACCAATGCACTCGAGTTCTGGGGAAAATGGTGGCGGCCTACGAGGCCATTCCCTTCGGAAGGTTCCATCCAAGGACTTTTCAATGGGACCTTCTGGACAAGTGGTCCGGGTCCCATCTGCACTTACATTTGAAAATAACTCTGTCCCCAGGGACCAGAGTGTCCCTCCTGTGGTGGTTGCAAAGTGCTCACCTCCTGGAGGGTCGCAGGTTCGGAATTCAGGATTGGATCCTGGTTACCATGGACGCGAGCCTCCGAGGATGGGGAGCGGTCACACAGGGAAAGACTTTTCAGGGTCTTTGGTCAGACCAGGAGTCCTGTCTACACATCAATGTGTTGGAACTCAGGGCCATTTACAACGGACTTCGACAAGCGGAGAGTTTTCTTTGAAACCTACCGGTTCTGATTCAATCAGTCAATGTCACTGCAGTGGCTCATGTGAACCGCCAAGGCGGGACAAGAAGCAGAGTCGCGATGGCGGAAGCCACAAGGATCCTTCGCTGGGCGGAAAATCATGTAAGCGTTTTGTCGGCTGTCTACATTCCGGGAATGGACAACTGGGAAGCAGACTTCCTCAGCAGACACGATCTCCATCCAGGAGAGTGGGGACTTCATCAAGAAGTCTTTGCAGACGTAACACGTCTTTGGGGAACTCCTCAAACAGACATGATGGCGTCACGCCTCAACAAAAAACTTTGGAGGTATTGCGCCAGGTCTCGGGACCCTCAGGCAGTAGCAGTAGACGCACTGGTAACACCGTGGGTGTTCGAATCGGTCTACGTGTTTCCTCCTCTTCCTCTCATCACGAAAGTGTTAAGGATCATAAGACGAAGAAGAGTACAGACGATACTCGTTGTCCCAGACTGGCCTCGAAGGGCCTGGTACTCGGATCTACAAGAGATGCTCACAGGAGATCCCTGGCCTCTTCCTCTGAGGGAAGACCTGTTGCAGCAGGGGCCCTGTGTATTTCAAGACTTACCGCGGTTACGTTTGACGGCATGGCAGTTGAACGCCGAATCCTAGCGAAAAAGGGGATTCCGGAAGAGGTCATCCCTACTTTAATAAAGGCTAGGAAGGTGGTGACGGTAAAACATTATCACCGTATCTGGCGAAAGTATGTGTCTTGGTATGAGACCAAGAATGCACCTACGGAAGATTTTCATCTGGGTCGTCTTCTCCACTTCCTACAGACAGGAGTGGAAATGGGCCTGAAATTAGGCTCGGTTAAGGTACAGATTTCGGCCCTCTCGATTTTCTTTCAGAAGGAATTGGCTTCTCTTCCAGAAGTCCAGACGTTTGTAAAGGGAGTGCTGCACATCCAGCCCCCTTTTGTGCCTCCAGTGGCACCATGGGACCTGAACGTGGTGTTGCAGTTCCTAAAATCACACTGGTTTGAACCACTTAACAAGGTTGAGTTGAAATTTCTTACCTGGAAGGTGGTCATGTTGTTGGCCTTAGCATCAGCAAGGCGAGTGTCAGAATTGGCGGCTTTGTCACACAAGAGCCCCTACTTGATTTTTCATGTGGATCGAGCTGAATTGAGGACACGTCCGCAATTTTTGCCTAAAGTGGTTTCTTCGTTCCATATGAATCAACCTATTGTGGTGCCTGTGGCTACAGGTGACCTGGAGGATTCCAGATCCCTGGACGTAGTCAGGGCCTTAAAAATTTATGTAGCCAGGACGGCTAGAATTAGGAAAACAGAGGCTCTGTTTGTCCTGTATGCGGCCAATAAGATTGGCGCTCCTGCTTCAAAGCAGACTATTGCTCGCTGGATCTGTAATACGATTCAGCAGGCTCACTCTACGGCTGGATTGCCGGTACCAAATTCGGTTAAGGTCCATTCCACTAGGAAGGTGGGCTCTTCTTGGGCGGCTGCCCGAGGCGTCTCGGCATTACAGCTTTGCCGAGCGGCGACTTGGTTGGGGTCAAACACTTTTGCTAAATTCTACAAGTTTGATACCCTGGCTGATGAGGACCTAGCGTTTGCTCAGTCGGTGCTGCAGAGTCATACGCACTCTCCCGCCAGATTGGATGCTTTGGTATAAACCCCATGGTCCTTACGGAGTCCCCAGCATCCTCTAGGACGTAAGAGAAAATAAGATTTTAAACCTACCGGTAAATCTATTTCTCCTAGTCCGTAGAGGATGCTGGGCGCCCGTCCCAGTGCGGAAACTCTGCAAGACTTGTATATAGTTGTTGCTTACATAAGGGTTATGTTACAGTTGACATCGGTCTTGGACCGTTACTGTCGTTTGTTCATACTGTTAACTGGTTATGTATGTTCCAGGTTACATGGTATGATTGGTGTGGGCTGGTATGAATCTTGCCCTTGGATTGCTAAATCCTGCCATGTATTGTCCATCTCCTCTGGGCACAGTTCTCTAACTGGGGTCTGGAGGAGGGGCATAGAGGGAGGAGCCAGTGCACACCCATAGTCAAAGTTCTTTTTAGGTGCCCTATCTCCTGCGGAGCCCGTCTATACCCCATGGTCCTTACGGAGTCCCCAGCATCCTCTACGGACTAGGAGAAATAGATTTACTGGTAGGTTTAAAATCTTATTTATTATAATTATGTACTGCAAGAAATAAGTGTTGAATCCATCTCTGTGGCATGTCCGTGTAAATGTGTGTGTTACCATATATTGCTGTGCTTGCTGCGCATATTTGCAAGTATAGCGACTCATAATGTGTGTAGTTTGTATGTTCTTTCTATGTAATATTTTTGACTTCGACAACTATGTGTGCCATTAACTGGAGGTTGAAGAGATGAAGATAAGACACATATATAAAAATACATTCACATAAACATTTTGGGTAGGGCTGACGTCTTTTCCAGTTGGATGTATCTGGGCAGAGGGGGAGACAAAGAAAAACGGGTGAAAGAAACAGGCCATGAAATTCATTTGCAATCATTATCATTACGCTGTCTCTATGGATGGATCATAAATTAAATCTGCTGCTGTAACAGCGCCCTCGCTCCTTAGACTCATTAAATTTGTGCCGTGCTTGCGGCGCGTTAGAATTTGAACACACCTAAATATCAAACCAATAATTATAATGACTCCCAGGATACAAAGGAGAAACTTCCCCCCACTCATAATGACATTTTGTGCCCACTCTCCAAAACCTGAGAACCATTTGCGTGGGTTCAACCATGAGACCCAGCTGGTCAGTTCATTACTCAGTCGCTAAGGTAAGGTTGTGCTTCCTCCTGAACTCCCACTTCAACTGCAAGATCTCATCCATCTTCTGATCGATGATCTCAGTGGGGTCGTCAGTGCTGTTTGTAATATATGTACAGCACTTCACGCCATATTGAGTTGCCAGAGTAACACAGTACCCACCTGTTACGGCTGTGACATAATTAAGGACCATCCTGTGCTGTATCAGTTCCTTCTTGTATGCTTGTAACTCCCTTCCCATCTACCTGAAGGTGTCATCATACATCTCAGTGATATTATCTATCAAGTTCGCTAGCACATGGATATACTTATAATTTATAGTTTCTCTAACGTCCTAGTGGATGCTGGGGACTCCGAAAGGACCATGGGGAATAGCGGCTCCGCAGGAGACTGGGCACAAAGTAAAAGCTTTAGGACTAGCTGGTGTGCACTGGCTCCTCCCCCTATGACCCTCCTCCAAGCCTCAGTTAAGATTTTGTGCCCGAACGAGAAGGGTGCAATCTAGGTGGCTCTCCTGAGCTGCTTAGAGTAAAAGTTTAAATAGGTTTTTTTATTTTCAGTGAGACCTGCTGGCAACGGGCTCACTGCATCGAGGGACTTAGGGGAGAGAAACGAACTCACCTGCGTGCAGAGTGGATTGGGTTTCTTAGGCTACTGGACATTAGCTCCAGAGGGACGATCACAGGCCCAGCCATGGATGGGTCCCGGAGCCGCGCCGCCGGCCCCCTTACAGATGCTGAAGCAAGAAGAGGTCCATAAATCGGCGGCAGAAGACTTTCCTGTCTTCATAAGGTAGCGCACAGCACTGCAGCTGTGCGCCATTGCTCTCAGCACACTTCACACTCCGGTCACTGAGGGTGCAGGATGCTGGGGGGGGGGCGTCCTGGGAAGCAATGAATTTACCTTAGTTGGCGAAAAATACATCACATATAGCTCCTGGGCTATATGGATGTATTTAACCCCTGCCAGTTTTCCAGAAAAAAGCGGGAGAAGAGCCCGCCGTGAAGGGGGCGGGGCTTATCTCTTCAGCACACAGCGCCATTTTTCCCACACAGCTCCGCTGGTAGGAAGGCTCCCAGAATCTCCCCTGCATCCTGCAACTACAGAAACAGGGTAAAAAAGAGAGGGGGGCACTTATTTGGCAAAATAACAGATATAAGCAGCTATAAGGGATAGACACTTATTGTAAGGTTGTCCCTATACATATATAGCGCTCTGGTGTGTGCTGGCAAACTCTCCCTCTGTCTCCCCAAAGGGCTAAGTGGGTCCTGTCCTCTATCAGAGCATTCCCTGTGTGTGTGCTGGGTGTCGGTACGTGTGTGTCGACATGTATGAGGAGGAAAATGATGTGGAGGCGGAGCAATTGCCTATAATGGTGATGTCACCCCCTAGGGAGTCGACACCTGAATGGATGGCCGTAATTAAGGAATTACGTGACAGTGTCGGCACGTTACAGAAAACTGTTGACGACATGAGACAGCCAGCAGCTCAGTTAGTGCCTGTCCAGGCGTCTCAAACACCGTCAGGGGCTATTAAACGCCCGTTACCTCAGTGGGTCGACACGGACACAGACACTGACTCCAGTGTCGACGGTGAAGAAACAAACGTATTTTCCAGTAGGGCCACACGTTACATGATCACGGCAATGAAGGAGGTTTTGCACATCTCTGATACTGCAAGTACCACAAAAAGGGGTATTATGTGGGGTGTGAAAAAACTACCCGTAGTTTTTCCTGAATCAGATGAATTGAATGAAGTGTGTGATGAAGCGTGGGTTACCCCCGACAGAAAACTGCTAATTTCTAAAAAATTATTGGCACTATATCCCTTCCCACCAGAGGTTAGGGCTCGTTGGGAAACACCCCCTAGGGTGGATAAGGCGCTCACACGCTTATCAAAACAAGTGGCGTTACCGTCTCCAGAAACGGCCGCCCTTAAGGAGCCAGCAGATAGGAGGCTGGAAAATATCCTTAAAAGTATATACACACATACTGGTGTTATACTGCGACCAGCAATCGCCTCAGCCTGGATGTGCAGTGCTGGGGTGGCTTGGTCGGATTCCCTGACTGAAAATATTGATACCCTGGACAGGGACAATATATTATTGACTATAGAGCATTTAAAGGATGCATTCCTATATATGCGAGATGCACAGAGAGACATTTGCACTCTGGCATCAAGAGTAAGTGCGATGTCCATTTCTGCCAGAAGAGGATTATGGACGCGACAGTGGTCAGGGGATGCGGATTCCAAACGGCATATGGAAGTATTGCCGTATAAAGGGGAGGAGTTATTTGGGGGCGGTCTATCGGACCTGGTGGCCACGGCAACGGCTGGGAAATCCACCTTTTTACCCCAAGTCACCTCGCAGCAGAAAAAGATACCGCCTTTTCAGGCTCAGTCCTTTCGTCCCCATAAGGGCAAGCGGGCAAAAGGCCACTCATATCTGCCCCGGGGCAGAGGAAGGGGAAAAAGACTGCAACAGACAGCTTCTTCCCACGACCAGAAGCCCTCCCCCGTTTCTGCCAAGTCCTCAACATGACGCTGGGGCCTTACAAGCGGACTCAGGCACGGTGGGGGCCCGTCTCAAGAATTTCAGCGCGCAGTGGGCTCACTCGCAAGTGGACCCCTGGATCCTGCAGGTAGTATCTCAGGGGTACAAATTGGAATTTGAGACGTCTCCCCCTCGCCGGTTCTTGAAGTCTGCTTTACCAACGTCTACCCCCGACAGGGAGGCGGTATTGGAAGCCATTCACAAGCTGTATTCCCAGCAAGTGATAATCAAGGTACCCCTCCTACAACAGGGAAAGGGGTATTACTCCACGCTGTTTGTGGTACCGAAGCCAGACGGCTCGGTGAGACCCATTTTAAATCTGAAAGCCTTGAACACTTACATAAAAAGGTTCAAGTTCAAGATGGAGTCACTCAGAGCAGTGATAAGCGAACCTGGAAGAAGGGGACTACATGGTGTCTCTGGACATCAAGGATGCTTACCTCCATGTCCCAATTTGCCCTTCTCACCAAGGGTACCTCAGGTTTGTGGTACAGAACTGTCACTATCAGTTTCAGACGCTGCCGTTTGGATTGTCCACGGCACCCCGGGTCTTTACCAAGGTAATGGCCGAAATGATGATTCTTCTTCGAAGAAAAGGCGTCTTAATTATCCCTTACTTGGACGATCTCCTGATAAGGGCACGGTCCAGAGAACAGTTAGAGGTCGGAGTAGCACTATCGCAAATAGTACTACGACAGCACGGATGGATTCTAAATATTCCAAAATCGCAGCTGATTCCGACGACACGTCTGCTGTTCCTAGGGATGATTCTGGACACAGTACAGAAAAAGGTGTTTCTCCCGGAAGAGAAAGCCAGGGAGTTATCCGACCTAGTCAGGAAACTCCTAAGACCAGGCCAGGTGTCAGTGCATCAGTGCACAAGGGTCCTGGGAAAGATGGTGGCTTCTTACGAAGCGATTCCATTCGGCAGATTCCACGCAAGAACTTTTCAGTTGGATCTGCTAGACAAATGGTCCGGATCGCATCTTCAAATGCATCAGCGGATAACCCTGTCTCCAAGGACAAGGGTGTCTCTCCTGTGGTGGTTACAGAGTGCTCATCTCCTAGAGGGCCGCAGATTCGGCATTCAGGATTGGGTCCTGGTGACCACGGATGCCAGCCTGAGAGGCTGGGGAGCAGTCACACAGGGAAAAAATTTCCAGGGCTTGTGGTCAAGCATGGAAACGTCACTTCACATAAATATCCTGGAACTAAGGGCCATTTACAATGCCCTAAGTCAGGCAAGGCCTCTGCTTCAGGGTCAGCCAGTATTGATCCAGTCGGACAACATCACGGCAGTCGCCCACGTAAACAGACAGGGCGGCACAAGAAGCAGGAGGGCAATGACGGAAGTGGCAAGGATTCTTCGCTGGGCGGAAAATCATGTGATAGCACTGTCAGCAGTGTTCATTCCGGGAGTGGACAACTGGGAAGCAGACTTCCTCAGCAGACACGATCTTCACCCGGGGGAGTGGGGACTTCACCCAGAAGTCTTCCACATGATTGTAAACCGTTGGGAAAAACCAAAGGTGGACATGATGGCGTCTCGCCTCAACAAAAAACTGGACAGATATTGTTCCAGGTCAAGGGACCCTCAGGCAATAGCTGTGGACGCTCTGGTAACACCGTGGGTGTACCGGTCAGTGTATGTGTTCCCTCCTCTTCCTCTCATACCAAAAGTACTGAGAATCATAAGAAGGAGAGGAGTAAAGACTATACTCGTGGCTCCGGATTGGCCAAGAAGGACTTGGTACCCGGAAATTCAAGAGATGCTCACGGAAGACCCGTGGCCTCTACCTCTAAGACAGGGCCTGCTCCAGCAGGGACCATGTCTGTTCCAAGACTTACCGCGGCTGCGTTTGACAGCATGGCGGTTGAACGCCGGATCCTGAAGGAAAAAGGCATTCCGGATGAAGTCATCCCTACCCTGATCAAAGCCAGGAAGGATGTAACCGTACAACATTATCACCGTATTTGGCGTAAATATGTTGCGTGGTGCGAGGCCAGGAAGGCCCCTACGGAGGAATTTCAACTGGGTCGATTCCTGCATTTCCTGCAAACAGGACTGTCTATGGGCCTCAAATTAGGGTCCATTAAGGTTCAAATTTCGGCCCTGTCGATATTCTTCCAAAAAGAACTAGCTTCTGTACCTGAAGTTCAGACGTTTGTCAAGGGAGTACTGCATATACAGCCTCCTTTTGTGCCTCCAGTGGCACCTTGGGATCTCAATGTAGTGTTGGGATTCCTAAAATCACATTGGTTTGAACCACTCACCACTGTGGACTTGAAATATCTCACTTGGAAAGTGGTAATGCTGTTAGCCCTGGCTTCAGCCAGGCGTGTATCAGAATTGGCGGCTTTATCCTATAAAAGCCCTTACCTAATTTTTCACACGGACAGGGCAGAATTGAGGACTCGTCCTCAATTTCTCCCTAAGGTGGTTTCAGCATTTCACTTAAACCAACCTATCGTGGTGCCTGCGGCTACTAGGGACTTGGAGGATTCCAAGTTGCTGGACGTAGTCAGGGCCCTGAAAATATATGTTTCCAGGACGGCTGGAGTCAGAAAATCTGACTCGCTGTTTATCCTGTATGCACCCAACAAGCTGGGTGCTCCTGCTTCTAAGCAGACGATTGCTCGTTGGATTTGTAGTACAATTCAGCTTGCACATTCTGTGGCAGGCCTGCCACAGCCAAAATCTGTAAAAGCCCATTCCACACGGAAAGTGGGCTCATCTTGGGCGGCTGCCCGAGGGGTCTCGGCTTTACAACTTTGCCGAGCAGCTACTTGGTCAGGGGCAAACACGTTTGCTAAATTCTACAAATTTGATACCCTGGCTGAGGAGGACCTGGAGTTCTCTCATTCGGTGCTGCAGAGTCATCCGCACTCTCCCGCCCGTTTGGGAGCTTTGGTATAATCCCCATGGTCCTTTCGGAGTCCCCAGCATCCACTAGGACGTTAGAGAAAATAAGAATTTACTTACCGATAATTCTATTTCTCATAGTCCGTAGTGGATGCTGGGCGCCCATCCCAAGTGCGGATTGTCTGCATTACTTGTACATAGTTATTGTTACAAAAATCGGGTTATTGTTGTTGTGAGCCATCTTTTCAGAGGCTCCTTCTGTTATCATGCTGTTAACTGGGTTCAGATCACAAGTTGTACGGTGTGATTGGTGTGGCTGGTAATGAGTCTTACCCGGGATTCAAAATCCTTCCTTATTGTGTACGCTCGTCCGGGCACAGTATCCTAACTGAGGCTTGGAGGAGGGTCATAGGGGGAGGAGCCAGTGCACACCAGCTAGTCCTAAAGCTTTTACTTTGTGCCCAGTCTCCTGCGGAGCCGCTATTCCCCATGGTCCTTTCGGAGTCCCCAGCATCCACTACGGACTATGAGAAATAGAATTATCGGTAAGTAAATTCTTATTTTCTCTGGCAGTACGGGTGATGTCTAATGCGAGAAGGAACTGAATCCCGGTGGATTTGTGGATCATATCAGAGGCTGCGTGCGCTGCCCTATCTATGAGGTGTCTCTTTATGATGTGTTCATAGTGGGTATGAGTATAAGGAGCCTGAGCACTGCGGTGAACGTCTTTCATTTTATCATGGGTTATGGTCATGACCTCTGGTAGTACTCTCCCAATATAACACAATCCCTCTGAGCTCGGGGCAAGCCACTTGTACGCTTTCCTCCCACATATGAAATAGGCATCATCTGGGAGAACAAAACAAGAAATACCAACTGCGCTAACATATAAATTCAATTTTTATATTAATTAAAATCAATTGCACACATACACATACACAAATTAAAATAATGCGGCACTAATGATGCCAAGAAATTGATATTGAAACGGAGCCTTAATAAGCCACTCTCTGACAACAATTATTCACTCAGGGCAGTCTTTGTGCAAAATTGCCGGCATATGCCACTGATTGCTGGAAGATGGAAAAAGTCCTGCAACACATGCGTTTGTATATATGGAATGGCGTCCAGGTAGTGAAGAATAGTTACCAAGTCCCTGGTGGTAATTCAGCCGGGTATCCCACCTAGCGGGGTTCTGGAGTGATCTCTCTATCCCACGCAGTGAAGATGGTGGTTCTCCCTTTATTAATGTCCACACTGAAGGGACTGGAATCTCCTGATGAAAGGCAAAGTCCTGATAAAGCTGCCAAGTGACAGTGAAACGCGTTAGGGGGGGCCACATCTCTGACCAGGGCGTTCCTGAGGATTCCTGCAGGCGTTATACAGGACTTTGCCTTTCATCAGGAGATTCCAGTCCCTTCAGTGTGGACATTAATAAAGGGAGAACCACCATCTTCACTGCGTGGGATAGAGAGATCACTCCAGAACCCCGCTAGGTGGGATACCCGGCTGAATTACCACCAGGGACTTGGTAACTATTCTTCACTACCTGGACGCCATTCCATTTATACAAGCGCATGTGTTGCAGGACTTTTTCCATCTTCCAGCAATCAGTGGCATATGCCGGCAATTTTGCACAAAGACTGCCCTGAGTAAATAATTGTTGTCAGAGAGTGGCTTATTAAGGCCCAGTTTCAATATCAATTTCTTGGCATCATTAGTGCCGCATTATTTTAATTTGTGTATGTGTATTTGTGCAATTGATTTTAATTAATATAAAAATTGAATTTATATGTTAGCGCAGTTGGTATTTCTTGTTTTGTTCATATTTATGCTATTGGGGTGAACGACTATCACCCCCTCTCCAACAGCAGCTTAGAAAACCAGCCCAGTTACAGCGCCTGTTGTTTTTACCATTCATGGTAAAATTTACATCATTCGGGAGAACATAGGGGACAAAATGTAACATCACCATATTGCAAACTTTCCAAGTAAAGAAACCAATCCCTAGTTCTCCCATCTGCTCAGTACAAGTATCGGGCTGGATGATATGAGCACAATACCCTGACGATACTTTTCCAACCCACATGGTCTTGCTTCCACGGGTATACCTATACCGAAAATACCTCCCACTGTTGGCTATTTGGCGTACAAGTTCAGAGTCTATGGGTATCCTATCAGCTCTGTGTGAAAAGGTCATTGTCTGGTTATTCCACGTCACTTCCCAATTTCCTGGTTTTCGGTAATTGGAAATATTAAAGCACAATAAGGACCTGTCTACATGATACTGGTGGAGCTTCAAACTAGGGGGCCTAGAGATATTGAATTTCTTGTCCACCGGTCTCCCACCCCATAATTCGAGTACCTCATCTATTGCTAAAGGGTATGGTACTAATCCTGACTTACTCTGACCTTGAGGTACCTGTGAGCACACCCAGCATTCTATCTGGTTTAAGACCTTACCCACTAGTGAGTGGTAATCACTCAACGGATGGCGGTCCATGTCGATATTAAGGTTGGACTGACATCTCTGGATGCACCCATCCTCTACTATATTCTCACAATTCCTACAAATACAATATTTATCAGACAATAACCCTTCACAGTGCCTCCGAGCTCTATGACTACCAGAACTCTTACTGATACCAGCCTTTACTCGAGTGATGTGCTGCTCCTGAGATCCTACAAATTCGTACTCGCCATCAGAACCCATTCCAGATCCCTGCTCGACCTCTCTGGGACCCTCACCAATACAAATTGTCCTGATCAAAAACAGAATTACTAGTAGAACCCGAAACGCAGTCTCTTGTGAGAGATCCATTTCGTTAGGGGAAAGATGGAAAATAAGAAGGAGAAAAGAAAGGAAAATGCAGGGGGAGGTGAAAAAATAGAAAATGGTGCGACAACCATCCTAGATCTTATTGCTCTCCATGTTCAGATGCCTTTCAACAGTCTTGCCTCTCAACTCTCCCGGAACAAACACTCCAGTGATACGAGGTTCTCTACACTCTGCTCTTTGTCATGAGTTCTTTCCAGGTCAGCGACCTTCTTGCAGTGGGACGAGTGGACCCAAGTCTCTCTTTCGGCGACCTTCAGTGCTGTCGTGCTGGTTAACAAGACTTGATATGGTCCTTCCCACCTGTCTATGAGGCAACCTGAGCGTAAGAAATTTCGAATCATCACATAATCCCCAGGCTCAATGTCATGACAATTACTGTTCGGTAGGTCAGGAATCACCAGCTTTAGATTTCTTTGTTGATTTCTCAGCTGCTGGCTCATCCCAGCCAAATATTTCACAGTCACTTCATTATTACATTTCAAATCATCCTGGGGGGGTCTATCATTACATGAGGTTGTCGACCAAAAAGAATTTCAAAGGGTGATAAGTTAAGTGGAGACCTGGGAGTGGTTCTGATGCTGTACAACACTAGTGGCAAAGCTTCTGGCCACAGCAATCCAGTTTCAGCCATTACTCTGCTCAGCTTGTTCTTAATAGTTTGCACATGACCTGAAAGACTTCACCTGTAAAGTGGGTACCCCTATCACTTTCAATCATTCTAGGGATACCATATCTACACACAAATTCCTGCACAATTTTCTTTGCAGTGAACGTAGCAGTATTTGTGGCAGCAGGGAACGCTTCTACCCAATTGGAAAATACCTCAATACATACTAACACATATTTCAAATTCCTACAGGGTGGTAACTGTATGAAGTCGATTTGTATTACCTGAAAAGGTCCGTCTGTCTGAGGGATATGGGATGGCTCTGTTGGTATTGTCTTACCAATATTCTTCCTCAAGCAAGTAAAACATCTCTCTTACCTGCATGAGAAGAGAATCCTGGCGCACACCAGTAGGCTCTCACCAGCTTGCACATACCCACTTTGCCTAGATGAGTCAGACCATGTGCCACCTCAACTAGACTTGGAAGATATGCTCTGGAGGCTACTGGCTTACTGTGTTCACCTGTCCAAAGTCCTGAGGACTCCTGGCCATACCCCTTTGCCCTCCAGACTGCCTTTTCCTGTAGGGAACACAAATTTTGCATTTTAGTTTACTATCGTGTGTTATCAGTTGTATGAAGTAAACCGTCTCTGGATGAGAGAAGAGAGGGAAAAAATAGTAAAATAAAAAAAAGAAAATGTCAGGTTTGGCATTCACCAACAGGCTGTCACACCATCATGCATATCGGTGTCTGTACACAGTCTCCCTTCACCAGTATTCTCATTCTCCACCCTTTGTGCCTGACCAGGCACACTGACTGGTGTCCTTGTGCTGGTGAGATATACTGGATTTGGGCTGAAGGACCAAGTAGGCATGTGACGTTTGGACTGTAATCGGGTCCATGTATTGTACCCTCCTGTCGGTGAACGTAAGAGATGAGGAGGAAACTTTGAAGAAAAATCACATAGAGGTTAGTAACAAATAAGTTTATAAAGACAAAGAGGATTTTATAAAAATTGACAACTGGATTGGGCACTATGGGGAAGTGATTCGCTACTGTCTATACCTCCTAAAAAAAATTCTATGTGACATATATCTACCGGGACTAACCCAGCCATCAATCCAGTGTCCTGTCCATCCTAAGTTCGTAGGGAACCCAGTATCTGTGAGATAATTTCCTCTACCTGTGATGGACATGCATCTAGAACAGTGAAATGCAATATTAGTCTTCGTGGGTATCCAACATAATTTGTGCTTCCTGGGCGGGAGCACGCTATATGTATACCATCTCTAACAAAACTCCTGTTAAGTTAATCAGGGGCCATTTCTGCTAGAGAAAGAAGCAAAAGTTTAGAGGCCTCATCTTAACCCCAGCAAGTTTTGTCAAAAGGGTAAAGTTGCATTTATTCCGTTCTTCCCATTAACCAAATCTGTCCCTTGATCTCGTCTATGTGTTTAATAATGTGGCTTGTTTTCTCTGTCTAGGGGTCTACATTGACTATGTGTTCTACTACTCCTACAATCTTTGGCAAAATGTCCTTTATTTCTACAAATGTAACATATTCTTGTTCGTGATGTACCACCAGGGGTCTGGGGTTTTGGCTGATGAGGCTTTGCTGCAAGAGCCTATAGACTTATTGTCATCAGCTTCTCCACCTGTTGTTTTCTGCGCCTAGCAATATTCTTGTGGTGTTCAATTGCGCACTCTCTAAGACAAGCTACTGTGGCCCCTCTCCAATTAGGCAAAGATGTTTGTACCCTGTCCCTTACTGTCTTATAGAGTCCGTCCATTAGCACAGAGACAGCCACCTCCCTGTAATTCGCATCGTTCCCTGTATCTGAAATCCCAATGTATCTATCCATTATTTGCAGGGCCTGATGGAAATATTCAGATGCCATTTCATTTTCCCTCTCTTTTATGGAGAAAATTCTTCTCCACTTAACAGTAGTGGGGAAATACAACTCTAGTTGCATGTTAATTCGTTCCACATTCTCCTGATGGTATTCATCAGTCATAGGACTATCCAACTCTAATCTACAATCAGTGATAAATTTTTGGGTGTCAATATTAGGGGGTAGGCACACTTTCAAAAATATCCGCCAATCTTTGTTAGCTGGTTCATGAGCATTACCCAGATCTCTGATAAACTTCTGACATCTGGCTAAATGCTGCCGGGGATTGGGGAATTCTGAAATGATTGACCGCAGCTCAGCTCTGGACCAAGGGCAATACATTGCATTATTCCTGGTGAGGATTACTGCCTGACTATCGGTTTCCCCATTGGGAATTTCTATTTCCAAGACAGGATGTAATCCTACCATTCCGTTCCTAATCTGTTTGCTGTAAGGTGTTGTCTCTGTGCAATGACCCGTCTCACACTTACCGGTAGCTGTGACCTCACCAGTTCTTTCAGTGGGGAATACTGTTACTGCTCTAACTGGATGGATAGGCCCCACCTGAGTTTCCTGCAAGGCGACTGCCTGAATGAGAGCTGCGATTTGGCTGGGTCCTTCATCTTCCTGTGACCTATAACCTTGAAAAGACTTCAAAACAGGATACATCTTGCAAAAATTAGGGTTAATACATTTCTCTTGCATTATACTATCATTCATAGATATACCATTGACTGTAGCCATCTCTTCCCCCTCGACCTGTGTCGATAATGGTGTGTTTGTGTCCTCATTCCTGCTAGGTTTGGAACCTGCTTTGCGAGTTTGTTCCCTTTACATCTCCCCCTCTTGTTGCCATAATTTTAAACAATCATTATGTCTAATCCTTTGTTTTCTGGATTTAAGCAGACATATTTCTCTAACGTCCTAAGTGGATGCTGGGGACTCCGTCAGGACCATGGGGAATAGCGGCTCCGCAGGAGACAGGGCACAAAAAGTAAAAGCTTTTGGACCTAGGTGGTGTGCACTGGCTCCTCCCCCTATGACCCTCCTCCAAGCCTCAGTTAGATCTTTGTGCCCGGCCGAGAAGGGTGCAATCTAGGTGGCTCTCCTGAGCTGCTTAGAAGTAAAAGTATACTTAGGTTTTTTTTTATTTTCAGTGAGTCCTGCTGGCAACAGGCTCACTGCAGCGTGGGACTAAGGGGAGAAGAAGCGAACTCACCTGCGTGCAGAGTGGATTGGGCTTCTTGGCTACTGGACATTAGCTCCAGAGGGACGATCACAGGCCCAGCCATGGATGGGTCCCGGAGCCGCGCCGCCGGCCCCCTTACAGATGCTGAAGCAAGAAGAGGTCCATAAATCGGCGGCAGAAGACTTTCCTGTCTTCATAAGGTAGCGCACAGCACTGCAGCTGTGCGCCATTGCTCTCAGCACACTTCACACTTCGGTCACTGAGGGTGCAGGGCGCTGGGGGGGGCGCCCTGGGAAGCAATGAATTTACCTTATTTGGCAAAAAATACATCACATATAGCTCCTGGGCTATATGGATGTATTTAACCCCTGCCAGTTTTCCAGAAAAAAGCGGGAGAAGAGCCCGCCGTGAAGGGGGCGGGGCCTATCTCCTCAGCACACAGCGCCATTTTTCCCACACAGCTCCGCTGGTAGGAAGGCTCCCAGAATCTCCCCTGCATCCTGCACTACAGAAACAGGGTAAAAAAGAGAGGGGGGCACTTATTTGGCAAAATAACAGATATAAGCAGCTATAAGGGATAGACACTTATTGTAAGGTTGTCCCTATACATATATAGCGCTCTGGTGTGTGCTGGCAAACTCTCCCTCTGTCTCCCCAAGGGGCTAAGTGGGGTCCTGTCCTCTATCAGAGCATTCCCTGTGTGTGTGCTGGGTGTCGGTACGTGTGTGTCGACATGTATGAGGAGGAAAATGATGTGGAGGCGGAGCAATTGCCTATAATGGTGATGTCACCCCCTAGGGAGTCGACACCTGAATGGATGGCCGTAATTAAGGAATTACGTGACAGTGTCGGCACGTTACAGAAAACTGTTGACGACATGAGACAGCCGGCAGCTCAGTTAGTGCCTGTCCAGGCGTCTCAAACACCGTCAGGGGCTATAAAACGCCCGTTACCTCAGTGGGTCGACACGGACCCAGACACTGACTCCAGTGTCGACAGTGAAGAAACAAACGTATTTTCCAGTAGGGCCACACGTTACATGATCACGGCAATGAAGGAGGTTTTGCACATCTCTGATACTGCAAGTACCACGAAAAGGGGTATTATGTGGGGTGTGAAAAAACTACCCGTAGTTTTTCCTGAATCAGATGAATTGAATGAAGTGTGTGATGAAGCGTGGGTTACCCCCGACAAAAAACTGCTAATTTCTAAAAAATTATTGGCACTATATCCCTTCCCACCAGAGGTTAGGGCTCGTTGGGAAACACCCTCTAGGGTAGATAAGGCGCTCACACGCTTATCAAAACAAGTGGCGTTACCATCTCCAGAAACGGCCGCCCTTAAGGAGCCAGCAGATAGGAGGCTGGAAAATATCCTTAAAAGTATATACACACATACTGGTGTTATACTGCGACCAGCAATCGCCTCAGCCTGGATGTGCAGTGCTGGGGTGGCGTGGTCGGACTCCCTGACTGAGAATATTGATACCCTGGATAGGGACAGTATTTTATTGACTATTGAGCAATTAAAAGATGCATTTTTATATATGCGAGATGCACAGAGAGATATTTGCACTCTGGCATCAAGAGTAAGTGCGCTGTCCATTTCTGCCAGAAGAGGGTTATGGACGCGACAGTGGTCAGGTGATGCGGATTCAAAACGGCACATGGAGGTATTGCCGTATAAAGGGGAGGAGTTATTTGGGGTCGGTCTATCAGGCCTGGTAACCACGGCAACGGCTGGGAAATCCACATTTTTACCTCAAGTCACCTCTCAACAGAAAAAGACACCGTCTTTTCAGCATCAGTCCTTTCGTTCCCATAAAGGCAAGCGGACAAAAGGACAGTCATATCTGCCCCGGGGTAGAGGAAGGGGAAAAAGACTGCAGCAGACAGCTTCTTCCCAAGAACAGAAGCCCTCTTCCGCTTCTGCCAAGTCCTCAGCATGACGCTGGGTCCTTACAAGCAGACTCAGGTACGGTGGGAGGTCGTCTCAGAAATTTCAGCGCGCAGTGGGCTCACTCGCAAGTGAACCCCTGGATCCTGCAAGTAGTATCTCAGGGGTACAAATTGGAATTCGAGACGTCTCCCCCTCGCCGGTTCCTGAAGTCTGCTTTACCAATAGCTCCCTCCGACAGGGAGGCGGTATTGGGAGCCATTCACAAGCTGTACTCCCAACAGGTGATAATAAAAGTACCCCTCCTACAACAAGGGAAGGGATATTACTCCACACTGTTTGTGGTACCGAAACCAGACGGTTCGGTGAGACCGATTTTAAATCTAAAATCTTTGAACACTTATATCAAAAGGTTCAAATTCAAGATGGAATCACTCAGAGCAGTGATAGCGAACCTGGAAAAAGGGGACTATATGGTGTCTCTGGACATCATGGATGCCTATCTCCATGTCCCGATTTGCCCTTCTCACAAAGGGTATCTCAGGTTCGTAATACAGAACTGTCATTATCAGTTTCAGACGCTGCCGTTTGGATTGTCCACGGCACCCCGGGTCTTTACCAAGGTAATGGCCGAAATGATGATTCTTCTTCGAAGAAAAGGCGTATTAATTATCCCTTACTTGGACGATCTCCTAATAAGGGCAAGGTCCAGAGAACAGTTAGAAGTCGGAGTAGCACTATCTCAAGAAGTACTACAACAGCACGGGTGGATTTTAAATATTCCAAAATCGCAGCTGATTCCGACGACACGTCTGCTGTTCCTAGGGATGATTCTGGACACAGTCCAGAAAAAGGTGTTTCTCCCGGAGGAGAAAGCCAGGGAGTTATCCGAGCTAGTCAGGAACCTCCTAAAACCAGGAAAGGTGTCAGTGCATCAATGCACAAGGGTCCTGGGAAAAATGGTGGCGTCTTACGAAGCGATTCCATTCGGCAGATTCCACGCAAGAATTTTTCAGTGGGATCTGCTGGACAAATGGTCCGGATCGCATCTTCAGATGCATCAGAAAATAACCCTGTCTCCAAGGACAAGGGTATCTCTTCTGTGGTGGCTGCAAAGTGCTCATCTCCTAGAGGGCCGCAGATTCGGCATTCAGGACTGGATCCTGGTGACCACGGATGCCAGCCTGAGAGGCTGGGGAGCAGTCACACAAGGAAGAAACTTCCAGGGAGTGTGGTCAAGCCTGGAGACTTCACTTCACATAAATATACTGGAACTAAGGGCAATTTACAATGCTCTAAGCCTAGCAAAGCCTCTACTTCAGGGTCAGCCGGTGTTGATCCAGTCGGACAACATCACAGCAGTCGCCCACATAAACAGGCAGGGCGGCACAAGAAGCAGGAGGGCAATGACAGAAGCTGCAAGGATTCTGCAATAGGCGGAAAATCATGTGATAGCACTGTCAGCAGTGTTCATTCCGGGAGTGGACAACTGGGAAGCAGACTTCCTCAGCAGACACGACCTACACCCGGGAGAGTGGGGACTTCATCCGGAAGTCTTCCTCATGATTGTGAACCGTTGGGAAAAACCAAAGGTGGACATGATGGCGTCACGCCTCAACAAAAAACTAGACAGGTATTGCGCCAGGTCAAGAGACCCGCAGGCAATAGCTGTGGACGCTCTGGTAACACCTTGGGTGTTCCAGTCGGTGTATGTGTTCCCTCCTCTGCCTCTCTTACCCAAGGTACTGAGAATTATAAGACGGAGAGGAGTAAGAACTATACTAGTGGCTCCGGATTGGCCAAGAAGGACTTGGTACCCGGAACTTCAAGAGATGCTCACAGAGGACCCGTGGCCTCTGCCGCTAAGAAGGGACCTGCTTCAGCAGGGACCCTGTCTGTTCCAAGACTTACCGCGGCTGCGTTTGACGGCATGGCGGTTGAACGCCGGATTCTGAAGGAAAAAGTCATTCCAGATGAAGTTATTCCTACCCTGATTAAAGCTAGGAAGGATGTAACCGCACAGCATTATCACCGTATTTGGCGAAAATATGTTGCGTGGTGCGAGACCAAGAAGGCCCCGACAGAGGAATTTCAACTAGGTCGTTTCCTACATTTCCTGCAAACAGGACTGTCCATGGGCCTAAAGTTAGGGTCCATTAAGGTTCAAATTTCGGCCTTGTCGATTTTCTTTCAGAGAGAATTGGCTTCATTTCCTGAAGTTCAGACTTTTGTAAAAGGGGTACTGCATATACAGCCTCCCTTTGTGCCCCCAGTGGCACCTTGGGATCTCAATGTAGTTTTGGGATTCCTAAAATCACATTGGTTTGAGCCACTTGCCACGGTGGAATTAAAATATCTCACATGGAAAGTGGTAATGTTGTTGGCCCTGGCTTCTGCCAGGCGAGTATCTGAATTGGCGGCTTTATCCTATAAGAGCCCTTACCTGATATTTCATTCGGATAGGGCGGAATTGAGGACTCGTCCTCAATTTCTTCCTAAGGTGGTTTCAGCGTTTCACCTAAACCAACCTATTGTGGTGCCTGCGGCTACTAGGGACTTGGAGGACTCCAAGTTGCTGGACGTAGTCAGGGCCCTGAAAATATATGTTTCCAGGACGGCTGGAGTCAGGAAATCTGACTCGCTGTTTATCCTGTATGCACCCAACAAGCTGGGTGCTCCTGCTGCTAAGCAGACTATTGCGCGTTGGATTTGTAGTACAATTCAGCTTGCACATTCTGTGGCAGGCCTGCCACAGCCAAAATCTGTAAAAGCCCATTCCACAAGGAAAGTGGGCTCATCTTGGGCGGCTGCCCGAGGGGTCTCGGCTTTACAACTTTGCCGAGCTGCTACTTGGTCAGGGGAAAACACGTTTGCTAAATTCTACAAATTTGATACCCTGGCTGAGGAGGACCTGGAGTTCTCTCATTCGGTGCTGCAGAGTCATCCGCACTCTCCCGCCCGTTTGGGAGCTTTGGTATAATCCCCATGGTCCTGACGGAGTCCCCAGCATCCACTTAGGACGTTAGAGAAAATAAGATTTTACTCACCGATAAATCTATTTCTCGTAGTCCGTAGTGGATGCTGGGCGCCCATCCCAAGTGCGGATTGTCTGCAATACTTGTACATAGTTATTGTTAACAAAATCGGGTTTTTGTTGTAGTGAGCCATCTTTTCAGAGGCTCCTCTGTTATCATACTGTTAACTGGGTTCAGATCACAAGTTATACGGTGTGATTGGTGTGGCTGGTATGAGTCTTACCCGGGATTCAAAATCCTTCCTTATTGTGTACGCTCGTCCGGGCACAGTATCCTAACTGAGGCTTGGAGGAGGGTCATAGGGGGAGGAGCCAGTGCACACCACCTAGGTCCAAAAGCTTTTACTTTTTGTGCCCTGTCTCCTGCGGAGCCGCTATTCCCCATGGTCCTGACGGAGTCCCCAGCATCCACTACGGACTACGAGAAATAGATTTATCGGTGAGTAAAATCTTATTTTTACTGCCTACATTCTGCAGTACCTCTGGTTCAAAGCTGCCCACCCTAGGTTATGATACCCTATCGTTGTCAGTTATACGTACCCATTCGTCACAGTAAACTTCAGCATGTGGACCATATTTTCCCCACATAATAAACCTTGCTGACCCTCTCGGCCGCAATTCTGACCTTCTCGGTCCCAACTCTTCTGCCTGAACCCTGGCTACCATACGTCCCTTAGTTGAGCACCTGGCTCCCATAATTTGTGGGTCTTGCCTTCTCGGCTATTCCCACAAATACCAAAATACTCAATATAAGGCGACGGTGAAAGTTCTCCGAGCGCTTCCACCCACTCTCGCCCACGTTGGCCGATACTACCATACACTGTCGATAGCGAAGGCGATGTACCCAACTTAGGGCCCCTAATTGACCTATATTTACTGGAAGGTTTTAGGAGTAACTTGCCCTTTCCAGTAAAATATCTGTCGTTGGAGATTTTCCTGAGAGAGACCAGTGAAAACTCCCTATGCACTTTATACACAAATCACGCTTGCGTATGCTCTACACGGCGCTAATGATACCGCGATTTTACGCAAAAGCTCGTAAAAAGGGTATCAAGTTGTGCTATATATCGCACCCACAAACGCGTGGTCCAATCGCACAGCGTATAGGTACTTATTACCTATCCGCCCTACGACCACTGGAATCGAATCACACTGCGAAACCTCAGCCGGAGCGTATCAAAAAACCATATGGGTCACAAAGTTCACAATTCCCTACCAAGCTCCTGTGTAAGTCTCCTCACGACTTACGTATTTCAATCTATACTAACGTGAGTCAGCTGCCTCACGCCGCCAAGCCTCCACTCACTTGGTGTACCACACTACGGGATCCCGAATTCCCGGGGTTCAATACGTTCACTCTTACTTTCACTCACTCAAATATGCTTTGTTTTTCTGTACAGAAATTTTTCACGCGTTCTGATTGGCAGCTTTACCCCCAGAGGCAATACAGTTTAAACAAAAGTTTTATACTAATCTGCTTTAGAAACCGGATAGTTATGTGCTATTGTAGCATGGCTACTGTCTCACCTATTAACTGAACAAAAACTATCGTGTAATTTGTACTTATCGTCCGCACTCTTACGCACTTTGCATAAACACGTGTCCGTGCGTGTCTTTTACGCTGCGTGCGCAGTCCTGTACTTTGTCCGAGACACGTGTACAAAACCGTGCGTCCGCAATAAAACAAATCCCACAACTCTATAAATGTGAGCAATACTAACTATAATCACTCACAAGCACAACCGCTTGTTCTGTGTAACCTTTAACGACAGGACCAGACCTGCGTGTTGTGCTTTATATTTACTTCCTTAAACACTTTTATTTCAAATTTAACTATATAGCAACAAATGTATCCGATTTCACACAGATCTAAATGAATCTAGCAATCTGAATCTTGCGGCAACAATGTGAGAGGGTATGAAAAGTATCGGTGCCCTTTGTGTACGCTTTTGGCGGCAAAAAAAATTCACAGATTTTTAAATAGCTTTTTTCCTGTTTTACGGGTTCTATCAGCACCTCTGCAGACCAGACAGAGCAGACGCAATCTAACAGCACACAAATAGGGTTTTCAGCACATCCATCGACCAGGAAAAGGTTATGTAGGATAACTTTCCGCCCTTTGCTGATAGATTAAGTCTGCTATGACCTGTTAGGCTGTGAGCATGTGAAAACCGGACGATTCCCCCAATTGTAAACGCTGGTTTACTTACAGGACTAAAAAAGCACACTTGATACACTTTAATATTGAGCCGCTGCGGCCGCAGTAATTAACCTTTCACCTTTATATTATTTACAAACCTTACGTACACAAGGTCGCACAGTGTACGCACTCTGCGTATGTACGCCGAAAGGGCGTAGGGACTACACAGTTTGCGTACACAGGCCTATACGCTGTTAGCACAATGCAGCAGCCCGAGTGGCTGTAAATACACTTTAAACCTTAGCAAGGAAATGGAACATGACACCAATTGTAAATCAAAACTACGTTGGGGTCTAACCCACCAACGGTTCTTTACTTGCAGGGGGTAACAATATAAACAATACAATACAATAGAATAATGGCTACAGTCAATGGTACATACTTGTTTAGTTTCGCCTGCGCTTCCCAGTCTGGTCCTCAGTCATCAGGGTAGATGAACTTAAGAGTCTGTGTGTGACCAGGCATGCAGCTGGCTCTTTTATACAATCTTCCAAAACCTAACACAATGGATACTGTAATCTCTTTGTCCATTGGACACAGGGATGGTCATTTACAGTACAGGAGAGGTTATAGGTTGGTTTGAATAGATGGGCGATGTCTGTTCCAGGTGCACTTGCAGGTGGTCTCCTCTGGGTTCCCGCCGCATAACAAATGTACAGTAAATACAGTTTAAATTTATATTCTGCTCCTGCGCATAACTATGCGCAGGAGCGTGCGATCTTCTGCAAACCAACACCGGAATATTGCCCTTAAAATACCCTACAGCTGGATACCAAACACCACCTTATAACCTTGTTCTGTCCCCTCCTATCCTATAAAGGTGAATCCCTTTGTTCCGATACCATTTAAACTATTGTAACTTGCTGGTGTGGTGCAGGGAGACTATGTGTACATTGGCACTATTTGGATTAAATATGTAATGTGTTTTGATGGCTTTTTCATGCGTTCACAAACTCTACCTTAAATACTCATACCACGCGCTAATGCGCAGGACCGCGGGAGCGACCATACGCAAATTGCGACTATGCGCACGCACGGAAGAACAAGTACGCGCACGGAG
This sequence comes from Pseudophryne corroboree, assembly GCF_028390025.1. Taxonomy (NCBI): domain Eukaryota; kingdom Metazoa; phylum Chordata; class Amphibia; order Anura; family Myobatrachidae; genus Pseudophryne; species Pseudophryne corroboree. The sequence goes on from NC_086445.1 coordinate 353,736,419, forward strand.
GCCATCTGTGTGTAGTTTGTACGTGATGTGTGTATTGCAATATTTTTCGACTTCGACAAGCACTTGTGGCAATCACTGGTTGGCATACCAGTCCCCAGTAACAGTGTGCTGCTGCATGAGTGGTAAAGTAGCTACATGAACAGTTTTGGCCACAAAAACTGCCACCATTTGCTTGGCCATGCTGCACTCACGTCAGAACTTCTGTGGCGGCACTCCAACTGAGGTCCACTAAGCCGGCTGTTTTGTCTCTGGGGGCGAAAATGTAGATCCAGGATTAATCGCCACTGATGATCTCCCAGACAAAGTTTGGGTGACCACCATCAAACCTGGCCAGTATGTTGCAGCACTAAGTTACCCGAACCTCCTTCTACTCTCGAGTCAGCTGATGGGGCATGCAGGGTGCAGACACCTTGCTCATATCAAGCATTTCGAGGAGTATCAAGCAGATGAATCCCAATGCAATACCTATCTCTTTATGTTACTGGGCCACGTACACCCTGGTGTCGACCTCAATTGTGGGACAATTATGTCCCACATGGCAGCAACGCTGTCCTCGGTGTTGGTGGACACAGGTCGGCCGCATAACTCCTCATCTTCTAGGGACCATCTCCTGCACCAAAAATTTGTAGTCTACTCAAACACAGTGATTCGGGATGGTGCTTCCTCCCCAAAATCAGGTTGCAGTCGGTCAAAACTTTGCTGCTGTCAGAAACCACTCTCTTAGTCATAGAAGAGCATGGCTCTCCAGTGGCCTCTGTTGACCTCCCTTATGAGTTTGTGAAGGAATCGAACATTGTGTGCAATGCTGCTTACATACGGTTCTGTGCCTTGACATTTCACAAGAACTTTAGTCAGACATTACAGTTCACAACCAGACAGATTCTGTCTACTCTGCCAATGCAATGCACATCCCAAAGCTTATTGCACACCCCTCATACAGTGACAACAGGTCTGGGCAAGTTCTCTGATGGGGCCCATTCCATATCAAAAACATTACAAGTAGCTCTGACCCAGCTCTAGAGGCCACCTTCCCACCTACCTGCCATCTCCAAAGACTGGCATTTATGTACAAAGCATCTGTGTTGTGATCCCTGCCCTGCTGATTGTGTGTATACCAGGATGCAGTCATGATACCGGTGGTTGAAATCCCAACAGTCAGAATGCCAACAGAGACAACCTGATGGTCAGATTGGGGTTAGGCTCTCGGGGGAGGGTTAGGCTGCAGGTTGGTGGTTAAGGTTAGGCTCCAGAAGTGGACAGTTAGGGTTAGGCTGTGGGAGGGGTGGGTTAGGATTAGGGTCACTGTTTAAATACTCAGCGGGATCTGTCATGATTTTGAACATCAGGATGCTGCTGTCTGCATTCTGACCGCTGGGATATCGATACTAGCCCTTTATGTCTGATATTTAAAAGAGTCCTGCCTTTACTAATAAGATCTAGCTGTGTAAAAGCATTGCCCTTTCAAATATTATGCATAAACTCTATGAGAAGCACTGGGTTTTACAAGCCAACACTTTGAAATTAAACTCCACTGTCTCTGTATTATGGTCGCGGTTGATTATTTAGGCTGATCCTTTGGCCTAGTCACACATCCAGCTTTTCTCTTGTGATATATACTGGGTTGCCAGCACACGAATTCAGAACTGCCAGTAGCTCCAACCATTGTTTCTGGTGGGATGTTGAGAGAGTCTGCCAAACATCCGTCCCACTGCTGCTGCCTGCATGCTGTCTAGCTGAAGACCTGGCATCACCATCCAAGCATCACCAAGACCGAGATTGGTCATATGCTTTTAGATTTCCCATCCTCGGTTCCACTGCCAGCCAGGCTGCATATGTTGCTTATGCAGGCGCATTTTCTTCATCGCAGCAGCCATGTGTGATGTCACTCGGCCGCCCCTAAAACAATACAGGCAGGCCTGCATTGTATGGACCATGCCCTCGCAACGCTGCATCGATGTCCCCGATCATAGTGTGATCGAATCCTTCTGGGATACGATCGCACTGTGACGCTCGTGCATGCTCAGATTGCCGAAAATCGCAAACAAGTGTTTTTGGCAATCTGCATCCCTTACTGAATGAGGGCCTTAATTCAGAACTATCTAACTATTGCTTGTTTCCCACAAACAATTTGTATAACAAACCTTTTATATATATATATATATATATATATATGTGTGTGTGTGTGTGTGTGTGTGTGTGTGTGTGTGTGTGTGTATATATATATATATATATATATATATATACATACATACTTATATCACAGAAAACACTGTACAACTTTTCATTCATGCACTCAGTATAGTATCTCTTGCATGGACTATTGCAATTCCCTCCTTAAGATGGGCATATATTATGCAATTATCATCCAGATCTGCATATTTATCAGTGGATTGGCTTGATAATCAGACCATTGGCATGCAAAATCTTCCAACATGCCCAACTAATCTCATTGGTCAGACGCATCTGGCAGTGTATGCACTGCCATGGCCCGTATTTCCCATGTTCCTACACATGGTAGGAATGGGAAAATATTTCCTCCCCAGGGGGATAAACCCAGATATCATGTGGCCATTGTCACAACTGAGGGCTGGTGAGGGTATCTAGAAGCCTCAGTTGTAGGGGCTGACGGATACCAGAATTTGGGTGGTGTGAGTAGACTCCTAGACATGCGCTAAGACAGTAGCAATGAAAGCCTGAAGGCGTGACCACGACAACTGAAGATATCTTTCAGGAATTTTATTAAATAAAAGTCATATAAGGTGCAAACGAACAATAAACGTCACAGGTGGTTATTTGGAGCACCACTGGTTAGACCAGCAATCCGGAATGTGAAGGAAAGTTCTGTAAAACGCCTGGGGACCAAATTGAGGAAATAACGTGATGCTGGGGATAGTAGGTGAAGCTGTAAATAATACTGAAGTTTGTGGTTAAAGTATAAATGAAGCTGGTGTTTGCAGGGAAACTGTAGATGAAACTGGGGTTTGCAGGAAAACTGTAGATGAAGCTAGGTTTCGCTGGAAAACTAGATGAAGCTGGGCAGAGCCGGCCCTAACCAATATGATGCCCTAGGCAAGATTTTGGCTGGTGCCCCCTAGCAACACCGCTGATTCCGCCTCTGACCTTGCACCTCTTTCGAGCACCATCACCCCTTACCCATAGCAGACCTTATTTTGGTGTTTGTAGCCCCTATATTTTAAATAGAAACAGTTTGCACAAAAGGAGTGTGTTTTTGCTGGCAAGGGGCATGGCCACACAATAGTAACCCCAATTCCAATTACGCCACACTGTACTGCAACTTTATTCACATTTGATCATGCGAGTGTCCATAATTCATATTACATCCCACAGTAGTATTACTTTACCTTATAAACATTACTCCTTACAGTAGAGCCTCTTATTCACATTACATCACACTGAATTACTCCTTATTCACATTACACCACACCCTATTGCTCTTTATTCATATTAGACGACACAGTAGTGCCCTTTCTATACGCAACGCCACATAGTAGAGCACCTTATACACATAATGCCACACATTAGTAATGCATTTATACACATAATTCCACACAGTAATGCCCCTTACACATTATTAATGTCCTTATAAACATAATGCGCCTTACACATTATGACAACCTTTATTAATGCCCTTTTACACATAATGTCCCTTACATATATACCGCACATTATTAATGCCCTTATACACATAATGACACACATAGTGCCCTCTACACATTTGTTGCACATTATTAGTGCCCCTATACACATAATGACACACATACAGTAGTACCCTGTTACACATATGCTGCACATCATTAATGCCCTTATACACATAATGACACACATAGTGCCCCTTACACATATGTTGCACATTATTAATGCATTTTTACATGACACACAAAATGCTCCTTACACATATTCCGAACACTACTGCACAACCAACCCACTCACATGCACACAGCACTCACACTGCCACTAACACTGTGACCTCTGCCTTTGCTTGGATACAGATGTGTCCTCATAAATCTTGCCTCAATGCTAACGTCAGGCACTTTTTTTTAATGAAAATGCATCTTATTTGCATTTTCATTAAAAAAAAGCACAAGCAGATTCTGCTGATTAAAATGATATGCAGCATGCCTATATATTGTGTGAGACTGTGGCTGTATCTGCATAAGAAATGCTACACACAGAATATAGGCATGCCGCATATCATTTTAATCAGCAGAAGCTGCTGATGCCCCTAGGCATATCAAATGCCCTAGGCAATTGCCTAGTTTGCCTATGCCTATGGCCGGCTCTGAAGCTGGGGTTTGCTGGAAAACTGTAGTTGAAGCTAGGGTTCGCTGGAAAACTGTAGATCACTGGGAAGTTACTGCTGGGAAGCCGGAGCATATAATGCTGTTAGCACTGGGTGCAGGAACAATAGTGACAGAGTGCACCACAGGGCAAGGACACAGGGAGCTGGAATATCACCGAAGAGGAAAATCACCAGGAAGTCAGGCTAATGCAGAGAGAGTCCACAGAGAACTGCACACTGGAATCACAGGAGACAATTGAAGCACTGACAACCCTCCAAGTGCTGGGACAGGATATTTATACCTGCAGGATGACAGGGATTGGTGGGCAATTAGGCTCCGGTTCTGTCAGCACTGTGGATTAGTGAATCGGTATCATGTGATGCGAACCCAACATGGCTGCACCCATAGATGAATGCAGAAGGGGAATTAGGAACTTAGAACCCATGTGTGAGGCAACAATGGCGGCGGAGGCTGCAACAGCAGAAGTCCACGCGCCCAGCGCCTTCAGCGGCCACAAGGATGGAAGCGGCGGCCGGAGCACACGGAGGACACACATCCGGCGGGGAACCACGGGCGTGGCAGCGACAGCCGCAACGGGACTGAGAACATGTTAGGGTCTCCTGCTCTGTGCTGCCACGTCGTCATGGCAACCGGGAGACAAGTGCTAGCGGAGTAACCTGAGCGTAGCTGATACTCCGGTTCGGGTCTTTTGCTGTGCAGTGGTTACAGGCTCTGTGCACGGCAGGGGATCCGGTGCTGGTTTTTGTGCTCACAGTCTGTGAGGTCTGAGTGGGGCGTGGACAGCACCTGCTATATAAACCCTCTTCTCAGATTAGGCAGATGCTGCTGAATCTTTGTTGGTTAGTCAGTTCCTGAAAGCTAGCTAGTACTGTGTAAACTTTGTATTTGTTTGTTGCTTACTGCAAATAGGCCTTGGGATTTGGTATTACACTCTGCCAATCCAGACCTAGCAGTAAGACTGGAGTCAGTCGTTTAACCTGCTGGGGTTCTTTTGCTACTCTGTGAACCTAGCAAGTTTGCGGCTGTATTCTCAGACTTGCCTGCCAAAATCCTTTCTCACTGTGCAAGGTGTTCAGGTGTCAGTTTAGTGGCAGTAAGCTGAACCAGTGCACTGCAAGTGAGGACTAGGATTGTGGAGACTCTCCTTGTGTCTATTATTCCATCTCTGACCAAGGAGTTTACTGCCACACCCGTTGGTAACCCTTTAGGGTTTTGCTGTTGCCCTTAGCAACAGCATTTCGGGTTCTCTACGTATTAAATCACAACATCTCGCTTCTTTCCATCTGAGCATTCCTAATACTAGGGAGACACCCAGTTTCTTAGCCTTTGGGCTTCTCTGTTCACTTTGTGTTTATTTTGTTACCCTATCACCTTCTATGTATGTAATGTCATATTCCCCAGTCTGTCTGTGAGTTCATTTGTTTTGCATCCCTCTCCGTTCAGACACCAGTACATTCCTGCTGGCACTGGTGTGCATAACATATTCAGCAGCCTAATACTCCTGTTGAAATTTTGTGGGAATATGGAGCATACCCCTCAAAATACTTTGCAACAGGTGGTCGATCAGGTGCAGGTCCTGACTCGACAATTTAATGATTTGTCCATTAAAATGCACACCTCGCAGGCCGCTGGCGGAGCTCCTGCAGCAGCAGTGCCTTCAGGGGTTAAGGAGCCGAAAGTAAATCTCCCGGATCGTTTTTCTGGAGATCGCTCGCAGTTCTTTTGTTTCAAGGAGAGCTGCAAGCTATATTTCCAGCTTAGGCCTCAGTCTTCTGGGTCGGAGATTCAGCGGGTGGGCATAGTGATTTCCTTGCTACAAGGAGACCCACAGGTCTGGGCATATGGGTTGCAGCCTGACTGTCCGTCGCTTAAAAGTGTTGATGCTTTTTTTACCGCACTGGGCATGTTGTATGATGACCCTGACAAGACGGCCTCAGCCGAGGCTCAGATTTCGATCCTTAAGCAAGGGCGAAGGCCAGTTGAGGTTTATTGTACAGAGTTTCGGAGGTTGGCCCATGATACCCAGTGGAATGACCCAGCCCTGAGACACCAGTACCGAAGAGGTCTTTCTAACCAGTTAAAAGACCAACTGGTACAATATCCCTTGCCTGATAGCTTGGATCAGCTCATGCAGTTATCCATTCGGGTGGATAGACGGCTGAGAGAGCGCAGGCTTGAAAGGGAGACCGAGGTTTCCTTCTTTCCCAAGGGAACCTCAGACTCTGAGGAATTTTCCGAGGAGCCTATGCAGATTGGGGCTACCCGCCTCTCCTCGCGTGAGAAGACGCGGAGGAGACAGCAGGGGTTATGTTTGTACTGTGGGAATAAAGGTCATGTGGTAGTATCATGCCCAGAAAAGCCGGAAAACTTCAGGGCCTGAGGGTGATGGGAAATATCCTGTCAGGCCAGAAGTCAGAATTTCCCAAGAAGACTTTTATCATTCCGGTGACCTTGAAGATCCTCGGTCAAACTGTCAAGACTGAGGCCTTTGTGGACAGTGGGGCCGACGGGGTTTTTATGGACCGCCAATTCGCCCTGAAACACTCTGTTCCCTTAGTACCCTTGGCATCGGAAATTGAGATTTGTGGGTTAAACGGGGAACCATTATCCCAGGGTAAAATTACCTCTTGCACTAGCCAGATTTCTTTGTTTATTGGAGCCACACACTCTGAAAAATTGTCCTTTTATGTGACTGTCTGTACTTTTGCCCCATTGGTGTTGGGGTTACCCTGGTTAAGGGCCCACAATCCTCAATTTGACTGGGTCTCTGGGGAGATTCTTAGTTGGGGTACTGATTGTTTCAGGAGTTGCTTGAGCCTTCCAGTCAGGCTTTCGCAGCTAAGTTTGCCAGGATTGCCAGGATGTTATGCAGATTTTGCGGACGTGTTCTCCAAAAGAGTTGCAGAGGTACTACCTCCCCATCGCCCCTATGACTGTGCCATTGATTTGTTGCCGAATGCTAAGCTTCCCAAGAGCAGGTTTTACTCCCTGTCACGTCCTGAGACTCAGGCTATGGCAGAGTACATTCAGGAGAAGTTGGCTAAGGGATTTATCAGACCTTCACAGTCTCCAGTTGGGTCGGGGTTCTTCTTCGTGGGTAAAAAGGACGGTTCGTTGCGACCCTGCATCGACTTCAGGGAATTGAACCGTATCACGATTAAAAACTCATACCCACTGCCTCTCATTTCGGTCTTGTTTGACCAGCTTCGTACTGCCACCATTTTTTCTAAGATTGACCTACGCGGTGCGTACAATCTAATCCGAATAAGAGAGGGGGATGAATGGAAGACTGCCTTTAATACCCACTCAGGGCATTATGAATATTTGGTGATGCCTTTTGGGCTCTGTAATGCCCCGGCAGTCTTCCAGGACTTCATGAACGATATGCTCAGGGAATATTTGGATAGATTCTTAGTTGTATACTTAGATGACATCCTAATCTTCTCCCATTCCCTGGAGGAACATCGGAAGCATGTACGCTTAGTCCTCCAGAAACTCAGAGACCACCGGCTTGAGGCGAAGCTGGAGAAGTGCGAATTTGAAGTTCAGCAAATCGCATTTCTAGGATATATTATCTCCCCAGAAGGTTTCCAAATGGAGGGTTCCAAGGTACAGGCAGTCCTGGATTGGGTGCAGCCCACTAGTTTGAAGGCGCTTCAGCGTTTCCTGGGCTTTGCGAATGTTTATAGACGATTTATCGCTGGATTTTCGTCTATAGTGGCGCCCTTGGTGGCACTCACTAAGAAAGGGGCGGATGTTGCTCACTGGTCTTGTGAGGCCAAAGCGGCTTTTGCCCGTCTCAAAAGGGCATTTGTCTCGGCCAAGGTGCTGCGACACCCAGATCCAGAGCGTCCTTTTGTGGTGGAGGTGGATGCCTCTGAGATGGGTATTGGGGCAGTGCTCTCTCAGATGGGGGTGTCTGATAATCGCCTTCATCCCTGTGCTTACTTTTCCCGTAAATTTTCGCCTGCCGAGATGAATTATGACGTGGGTAACCGGGAATTGTTGGCTATTAAGGATGCACTCGAGGAGTGGAGACACTGGCTTGAGGGGGCTAAGTTTGTGGTCTCAATTCTCACCGACCATAAGAATTTGGCATATTTAGAGTCAGCGAAACGCCTCAATGCCAGGCAGGCACGATGGGCTTTGTTTTTTGCTCGCTTTAATTTTTTGATAACATATCGCCCTGGGTCAAAAAACATCAAGGCTGATGCGCTCTCGCGGAGTTTTGCTCCAATCCAGGAGACCACCGAGGAGCCATTGCCCATTGTGTCCCCATCATGTATTAAAGTGGGCATTACCGAGGACCTCTTGTCATTAGTCCTTAGAGCACAGGAGCAGGCTCCTCCAGACCTTCCGGTAGGTCTTTTGTTTGTGCCTCCTAGGTTAAGACAGCGAGTGTTCCTGGAATTCCATGCCAAGAAGTCGGCAGGTCACCCGGGTATTGCCAGAACTCGGGAGTTGCTATCTAGGTCGGTGTGGTGGCCCTCGGTGGCTAGGGACGTGGATCAGTGGGTTCGGGCATGTGACATCTGTGCCCGAAATAAGACTCCTAGAGGGGTTCCTGTTGGCCCATTACATCCACTCTCTATTCCATCTAAGCCATGGACCCACATTTCAATGGATTTTGTGGTGGACTTGCCCAAATCCTCGGGGATGACAGCCATCTGGGTTGTTGTTGACAGGTTTTCGAAGATGGCGCACTTCGTTCCATTGGTTGGGCTGCCATCGGCCAGACGCCTGTCTGAATTATTTATGCTGCATGTTGTGCGCCTCCACGGGTTGCCACTTGATGTGGTCTCTGACCGCGGATCCCAGTTTGTGGCCAAATTCTGGAGGGCATTTTGTTCCGATCTCCAGATTTCTGTGAGCTTGTCGTCAGGCTACCATCCGCAGTCTAATGGGCAGACTGAAAGGGTGAACCAGTCCTTGGAGCAGTTCCTCAGGTGTTATGTCTCCAAGTGTCAGACTGACTGGGTTGCTCATCTGTCCATGGCGGAGTTTGCCTATAACAACGCGGCTCACTCTGCTACAGGGATCTCTCCCTTCCTTTGTGTGTATGGGCATCATCCTAAGGCCAATTCTTTTGACCCCCAGGACTCCACGCCTGGTGGTTCCTCTGTGGTTTCGGTCCTTAGAGGTATTTGGAGGAAAGTGAAGAAAGCCCTTGTGTCTGTGTCATTAGTGACCAAAAGGGTTTTTGATAAGCGGAAAAGACCCTGCAGCTTCAAATTAGGAGACTTCGTCTGGTTGTCTACCAAGAATTTGAAGTTGAGACAGCCATCTTATAAGTTAGGCCCCCGGTTCATCGGTTCTTATAAGATCACTAGGGTTATCAATCCGGTGGCATTTCAGTTAGATCTACCCCGTTCCTTGGGTATCAATAAAACATTTCATTGTTCCCTTTTAAAACGGACGATTAGTAATCCTTCTTCCAGTGGAAGACCTTCCCCTCTTCTGATACGTGGCCAGAGGGAGTTTGTTGTTGAAAGGATTCTTGACTCCAAGATGGTTCGGGGTCGGCTGTCATTTTTGGTGCACTGGAAGGGGTATGGCCCGGAGGAGCGGTCGTGGGTGCGCAGTTGTGATCTTCATGCCCCCAGACTGTTACGCTCTTTCTTCTCGCAGTTCCCCGATAAACCCGGTGGTAGGGGTTCTTTGACCCCTCGTCAGAGGGGGGGTACTGTTAGGGTCTCCTGCTCTGTGCTGCCACATCGTCATGGCAACCGGGAGACAAGTGCTAGCGGAGTAACCTGAGCGTAGCTGATACTCCGGTTCGGGTCTTTTGCTGTGCAGTGGTTACAGGCTCTGTGCACGGCAGGGGATCCGGTGCTGGTTTTTGTGCTCACAGTCTGTGAGGTCTGAGTGGGGCGTGGACAGCACCTGCTATATAAACCCTCTTCTCAGGTTAGGCAGATGCTGCTGAATCTTTGTTGGTTAGTCAGTTCCTGAAAGCTAGCTAGTACTGTGTAAACTTTGTATTTGTTTGTTGCTTACTGCAAATAGGCCTTGGGATTTGGTATTACACTCTGCCAATCCAGACCTAGCAGTAAGACTGGAGTCAGTCGTTTAACCTGCTGGGGTTCTTTTGCTACTCTGTGAACCTAGCAAGTTTGCGGCTGTATTCTCAGACTTGCCTGCCAAAATCCTTTCTCACTGTGCAAGGTGTTCAGGTGTCAGTTTAGTGGCAGTAAGCTGAACCAGTGCACTGCAAGTGAGGACTAGGATTGTGGAGACTCTCCTTGTGTCTATTATTCCATCTCTGACCAAGGAGTTTACTGCCACACCCATTGGTAACCCTTTAGGGTTTTGCTGTTGCCCTTAGCAACAGCATTTCGGGTTCTCTACGTATTAAATCAGAACATCTCGCTTCTTTCCATCTGAGCGTTCCTAATACTAGGGAGACACCCAGTTTCTTAGCCTTTGGGCTTCTCTGTTCACTTTGTGTTTATTTTGTTACCCTATCACCTTCTATGTATGTAATGTCATATTCCCCAGTCTGTCTGTGAGTTCATTTGTTTTGCATCCCTCTCCGTTCAGACACCAGTACATTCCTGCTGGCACTGGTGTGCATAACAGAACACCGCACCACCGCCAATGCAAACACAGAGGAGGCCTGCTAAAGCCAACGCTGCAGGCAACACAGACTACAGCCCGGCCCTGGCTCGCTGAGCCAACCTCAGGAGGCACTTAACCGGTAAGAAATGGCGTCTAGTTACCCAGATCGTGACAGCCATACACTGTGAAATATGTCACATCAGTGTACGGCCATGATATCTATGGGTTCAGACTGTCCGATACAATGTCTGTCAGTCCGATATACATTTTAGCTGACAATGTATAACTGATCTTAACTGATCTGCACCAAATCAGACTTTCCTACCAACAATCTACTTTGAATGCAATGGTTTCATTTATTTTTTATGTAAAATAATTCAGGCCTTCCCTGCAGACACTACATATTCAATTTAGCAACACCCAGTTTGGTCACCAAAGTACTATGCCACAAAAATCTAGCCATGTCCTTCTATTCCTATTATATGTTTAGTCCATAAAACAGCAAAACCTTCTTTTGGCTGGTGAGCAAGGTATGCAATTGCACACTTGGGGGAACAGCATGAAATGCTGCATCCCTTTCCAATTTGAAAACCTTTTAGCTAGAAGACTCCATTGATGATGATGTGCAAATATTGGGTAATGGTAATTATACTGATGATGATGATGATAATAATAATAATAATAATAATAATAATAAATACAGATTAGAAGAATGCTTCTATGAGCTTTGTTTGAGGCTCTCATCTATGATTGGGTTTACCAAACCTACACAACTATGATATTATATCTATTTTGTTTTATCTTATGCTAGTTTTAGCACAACATTCAAGGAGGAGCAAGGGTACCTAGTATATATTGGTCGAGATTTAATGACGTCCAAGTTGGCCGGAGGTGCAGGTTCCCGGCTGAACTCAGACTTTGGCCCTCATTCCGAGTTGTTCGCTCGGTATTTTTCATCGCATCGCAGTGAAAATCCGCTTAGTACGCATGCGCAATGTTCGCACTGCGACTGCGCCAAGTAACTTTACTATGATGAAAGCATTTTTACTCACGGCTTTTTCTTCGCTCCGGCGATCATAATGTGATTGACAGGAAATGGGTGTTACTGGGCGGAAACACGGCGTTTCAGGGGCGTGTGGCTGAAAACGCTACCGTTTCCGGAAAAAACGCAGGAGTGGCCGGGGAAACGGTGGGAGTGCCTGGGCGAACGCTGGGTGTGTTTGTGACGTCAACCAGGAACGACAAGCACTGAAATGATCGCACAGGCAGAGTAAGTCTGGAGCTACTCTGAAACTGCTAAGTAGTTAGTAATCGCAATATTGCGAATACATCGGTCGCAATTTTATGAAGCTAAGATTCACTCCCAGTAGGCGGCGGCTTAGCGTGTGTAACTCTGCTAAATTCGCCTTGCGACCGATCAACTCGGAATGAGGGCCTTTGTACATGATTGCTGCATTAAAAAAAAAAAATAATGTCCAAGTTTGGCCGGGAACCCACACCTCTGGCCAACTCGGACTTCATTACATCTGGCCCATGGTCTTATAATACCATACATAAGTGACATTAATATGTCATAATATGTTAATAGTAATACATAAATTATGTTAATATGTCATAAGAATACATATAAAATCCTGGGACATACAGTATATAACAGTAAGTTCTTATATCATCACGTCAATGTTTAAAGGAAAAATAATGAAGCCGTACTGTAAATGGTTACAGAGAAGTTAACTCGGCATACAGCTTTATGCTTTTACATGATTAAAGAACTTGGGTGACTTGTAATCCTATATAGTAAAAAATAAATAAACAGTACTTGGCACCAAATCTTCAGCTGGCAACATATATACCTAACTAGGCTGCTGCTTCTTGGTAAAAATAAGAATTTACTCACCGGTAATTCTATTTCTCGTAGTCCGTAGTGGATGCTGGGAACTCCGTAAGAACCATGGGGAATAGACGGGCTCCGCAGGAGACTGGGCACTCTAAAAAAAGATTAGGTACTATCTGGTGTGCACTGGCTCCTCCCTCTATGCCCCTCCTCCAGACCTCAGTTAGGGAAACTGTGCCCGGAAGAGCTGACATTACAAGGAAAGAAAATTTTGAATCCAGGGTAAGACCCATACCAGCCACACCAATCACACCGTACAACTTGTGATAACCTTACCCAGTTAACAGTATGAACAACAACTGAGCCTCACTCAACGGATGGCTCATAACAATAACCCTTATTTAAGCAATAACTATATACACGTATTGCAGAGAGTCCGCACTTGGGACGGGCGCCCAGCATCCACTCTGGACTACGAGAAATAGAATTACCGGTGAGTAAATTCTTATTTTCTCTGACGTCCTAGTGGATGCTGGGAACTCCATAAGGACCATGGGGATTATACCAAAGCTCCCAAACGGGCGGGAGAGTGCGGATGACTCTGCAGCACCGAATGAGCAAACACAAGGTCCTCCTCAGCCAGGGTATCAAACTTGTAGAACTTTGCAAATGTGTTTGAACCCGACCAAGTAGCAGCTCGGCAAAGCTGTAATGCCGAGACCCCTCAGGCAGCCGCCCAAGAAGAGCCCACCTTCCTTGTGGAATGGGCTTTTACCGATTTTGGATGCGGCAATCCAGCCGCAGAATGAGCCTGCTGAATCGTGCTACAGATCCAGTGAGCAATAGTTTGCTTTGAAGCACCCAGCTTGTTGGGTGCATGCAAGATAAACAGCGAGTTAGTCTTCCTGACTCCAGCCGTTCTGGAAACATATATTTTCAAAGCCCTGACTACGTCCAGCAACTTGGAGTCCTCCAAGTCCCGAGTAGCCGCAGGCACCACAATAGGTTGGTTCAAATGAAACGATGACACCACCTTTGGGAGAAATTGGGGACGAGTCCTCAATTCTGCCCTGTCCATATGGAAGATCAGATAAGGGCTTTTACATGACAAAGCCGCCAATTCCGACACACGCCTAGCCGATGCTAAGGCCAACAGCATGACCACTTTCCACGTGAGATACTTTAGTTCCACGGTCTTAAGTGGCTCAAACCAGTGGGATTTCAGGAAATCCAACACGACGTTAAGATCCCAGGGTGCCACTGGTGGCACAAAAGGGGGCTGAATATGCAGCACTCCCTTAACAAATGTCTGAACCTCAGGCAGTGAAGCCAGTTCTTTTTGAAAGAAAGTGGATAGGGCCGAAATCTGGACCTTTATGGACCCCAATTTTAGGCCCATAGTCACCCCTGACTGTAGAAAGTGCAAGGAATCGACCCAGCTGGAATTCCTCTGTAGGGGCCTTCCTGGCCTCACACCAAGCAACATACTTCCGCCATATACGGTGATAATGTTTTGCTGTCACGTCTTTCCTAGCTTTTATCAGCGTAGGAATAACTTTTTCCGCTAGGATCCGGCGTTCAACCGCCATGCCGTCAAACGCAGCCGCGGTAAGTCTTGGAACAGACAGGGCCCTTGTTGCAGCAAGTCCTGTCTGAGAGGCAGAGGCCATGGGTCCTCTGTGCGCATTTCTTGCAGTTCCGGGTACCAAGTCCTTCTTGGCCAGTCCGGAACAATGAGTATTGTTCTTATTCCTCTCTTTCTTACTATTCTCAGTACTTTTGGTATGAGAGGAAGAGGAGGAAACACATATACCGACTGGTACACCCACGGTGTCACTAGGGCGTCCACAGCTATCGCCTGAGGATCCCTTGACCTGGCGCAATATCTTTTTAGCTTTTTGTTGAGGCGGGTTGCCATCATGTCCACCTGTGGCAGTTCCCATCGGTTTGCAATCAGTTGGAAGACTTCCCGATGAAGTCCCCACTCTCCCGGGTGGAGGTCGTGTCTGCTGAGGAAGTCTGCTTCCCAGTTGTCCACTCCCGGAATGAACACTGCCGACAGTGCTTGCACGTGATTCTCCGCCCATCGAAGAATCTTTGTGGCTTCCGCCATTGCCATCCTGCTTCGTGTGCCGCCCTGGCGGTTTACATGGGCGACCGCCGTGATGTTGTCTGACTGAATCAGTACTGGCCGGTTTCGAAGCAGGGGCTCTGCTTGACTCAGGGCGTTGTAAATGGCCCTTAATTCCAGTATATTTATGTGTAGAGAAGTCTCCAGACTTGACCACAGCCCTTGGAAGTTTCTTCCCTGAGTGACTGCCCCCCACCCTCGGAGGCTTGCATCCGTGGTCACCAGGACCCAGTCCTGTATGCCGAACCTGCAGCCCTCGAGAAGGTGAGCACTCTGCAGCCACCACAGAAGAGACACCCTGGCCCTGGGGGACAGGGTAATCAGCCGATGCATCTGAAGATGCGATCCGGACCACTTGTCCAACAGATCCCACTGAAAGATCCTTGCATGGAACCTGCCGAAGGGAATGGCTTCGTATGAAGCCACCATCTTTCCCAGGACTCGCGTGCAGTGATGCACCGATACCTGTTTTGGTTTTAGGAGGTCCCTGACCAGAGATGCTAATTCCTGGGCCTTCTCCACCTGGAGAAACACCTTCTTCTGTTCTGTGTCCAGAATCATGCCCAGGAAAAGCAGACGCGTCGTAGGAATCAGCTGCGACTTTGGAACATTCAGAATCCAGCCGTGCTGTAGTAACACTTCCTGAGAGAGTGTTACGCTGATCAACAACTGCTCCCTGGACCTCGCCTTTATGAGGAGATCGTCCAAGTACGGGATAATTATAACTCCCTTCTGCCAAAGGAGTATCATCATTTCGGCCATTACCTTGGTAAATATTCTCGGTGCCGTGGACAGGCCAAACGGCAACGTCTGGAACTGGTAATGACAGTCCTGTACCACAAATCTGAGGTACTCCTGGTGAGGTGGGTAAATGGGGACATGCAAGTAAGCATCTTTGATGTCCAGCGACACCATAAAATCCCCCTCTTCCAGGCTTGCAATAACCGCTCTGAGCGATTCCATTTTGAACTTGAATTTCTTTATATAAGTGTTCAAGGACTTTAGATTCAGAATGGGCCTCACCGAATCGTCCAGTTTCGGTACCACAAACCTTGTGGAATAGTAACCCCTTCCCTGTTGAAGGAGGGGGACCCTGACAGTCACTTGCTGGAGGTACAGCTTGTGAATTGCTGCCAGCACTACCTCCCTTTCCATGGGGGAAGCTGGCAAGGCTGATTTGAGGTAACGGCGGGGGGGAGTCGCTTCGAATTCCAGCTTGTATCCTTGAGATACAATTTGTATAGCCCAGAGATCCACCTGTGAACGAATCCACTGGCTGCTGAAGTTTCAGAGACGCGCCCCCACCGCACCTGGCTCCGCCTGTGGAGCCCCAACGTCATGCAGTGACTTAGTGGAAGCAGGGGAGGACTTTTGTTCCTGGGAACTTGCTGCATGGTGCAGCTTCTTACCTCTACCCCTACCTCTGGCAAGAAAGGATGCACCCCTGACCCTCTTGCCTTTTTGGGAACGAAAGGACTGCATTTGATAATACGGTGCTTTCTTAGGCTGTGAGGAAACCTGAGGCAAGAAAGTGGACTTTCCAGCTGTCGCTGTAGACACGAGGTCCGACAGACCGTCCCCAAACAACTCCTCACCCTTATAAGGCAAAACCTCCATGTGTTTTTTAGAATCAGCATCTCCTGTCCATTGCCGAGTCCATAAGACCCTCCTGGCAGAAATGGACATAGCATTCATTCTAGAGCCCAGCAGGCAAATGTCCCTCTGAGCATCTCGCATATATAAGACGACGTCTTTGATATGGCCCAGGGTTAGCAAAACAGTATCTCTGTCGAGGGAATCTATGTCGTCTAACAGAGTATCTGTCCACGCTGCTACAGCACTACACATCCAGGCTGAAGCAATAGCAGGTCTCAGTAGAGTACCAGAGTGTGTATATACTGACTTCAGGATAGCTTCCTGCTTTCTATCCGCAGGCTCCTTTAAGGCGGCCGTATCCTGAGACGGCAGGGCCACCTTTTTAGATAAGCGTGTCAGCGCCTTGTCCACCCTAGGGGATGTTTCCCAACGTAACCTGTCCGTTGGCGGGAAAGGGTACGCCATCAGTAACCTCTTAGAAATCACTAATTTCTTATCAGGGGAACTCCACGCTTCTTCACACAATTCATTTAATTCATCAGATGGGGGAAAAGTCACTGGCTGCTTTTTCTCCCCAAACATATAAACCCTCTTGGTATTAACCGGGTTACTTATACGAAAAGGAGGGTTTTTGATCCTGCACCGACCTAGATTCAAAGTACGACAGTGATAATATAAAGACCAAAGATGGACAATATTGTTTAGGCAATTCCTATCAGTCCGTGTGGTGGTGCGCCAAGAGTCAAAAAATAGGAGAAAACAGGTATGTACGTAAAGCAAAAAGTATGACTTTTGTGTGGGCGCACTCTTCAGTTAACTAGATGAAAATTGATAGTATCTAAAAGTTGATATAATCTTTATTTCTACTTTCTAAAATACTCTAAGAAACAGAACAAACTAAATGATGTTTGGACAGGTATTAGTGTCCCTAGTGGAGAGAAAGGTCTCCCGGGATAGAAATAAAATGTTCAGATCTTATTATGCCTGGATAATGCAAATCGGAAGGTGGCTATATGTTAAGCTGCTTCCGTCTGCTCAAGATCTGTACAAACTGTGTTTGTATTGATGCAGCCCTAAATTGGGTTTATTCGTGAGTGGGAGAGCCCAAACACTGGATACCAATTCTATTAAGCACCACTATAGTATTAATGCAGCCCTAAATTGGGTTAATTCGTGAGTGGGAGAGCCCAAACACTGAATAATAATTCTATTAAACACCACTGTCAAAGTAAGAGGAGGAAAAATAGAGGGGAGAATGAGTGTAAGTGGTGATACTGCTGTTGGTGTGATTTCCACAGGAAACGGAGTCTTCCTACTTCACTGGGTATTCCCTAGTGGTCACCCATCTAGGTACTAACTCAGCCCACCTAGGTTTAGCTTCCAAGATCGGACGAGATTGGGCGTGAACGTAGGGGTATGGTCGTAGGAATGTTTAGTCCTATGGCACCAATGAGAGTGCACGGAGAACGGAAGTGAACAAGCCCGTAACCGGGTGAAACGCGTTTTCCTTGCGGGCACTTTACCTACCTGACATCTGTTCCTTATGGGCACCTTACTGATCTGACAACTGGATGGGTGATATTAGATGCTTTTTCAACAATTTTTTGTACCTGTCCTAACTTACAAAAAATTCATATTCTTTTCGCTTTAGAAATTATCCGTCTTCCAGCTTCTGTTCTTCTGGCTCTGCAAAGGGGACGGCGGCGCGGCTCCGGGAACAGACGATCGAGGACAGGTGCCTGTGTTCGAACCCTCTGGAGCTAATGGTGTCCAGTAGCCTAAGAAGCACAAGCTAGCTGCAAGCAGGTAGGTTTGCTTCTCTCCCCTTAGTCCCACGTAGCAGTGAGTCTGTTGCCAGCAGAAGCTCACTGAAAATAAAAAACCTAATAAATAATACTTTCTTTTCTAGTAAGCTCAGGAGAGCCCACTAGGAGCACCCAGCTCTGGCCGGGCACAGATTCTAACTGAGGTCTGGAGGAGGGGCATAGAGGGAGGAGCCAATGCACACCAGATAGTACCTAATATTTTTTTAGAGTGCCCAGTCTCCTGCGGAGCCCGTCTATTACCCATGGTCCTTACGGAGTTCCCAGCATCCACTAGGACGTCAGAGAAAGGTTATTGCAGAACCTTATTAAATAGAAAGATAAATAGAAGTTGTGTAAACAGTAGTTATCAAGAAGCGCTGCTTAGTTAATTCTAATATAACAACCAGTTAGAATATATCTAATCATACAATCAATTTATTTGCAAACATATCTGCCCATATAAGGAGAATGCAATCAGTTTAGACATATACCTTTAAAAGGACAATTTTTTTAAAGTTAGCAACCACTGTATCACATTCGAAACAGATTAAGTCAGTAATGGCTAGTAATCATTCAGTCCGTCATACTTAAAGATTATTATTATTATTATTATAGCAAAGCTCCTTTATACTGCTCAGAGGTTTGATCACACATTAAAAGCATCATGCAAGCAAAGCTGGGCTGTGGAAACGTCCACTGTTGTGCGTAAGAAGCAAAGCTGGTCCTCCGAGTCCTACCTCCCTTAGATAGCACGTAACCATGTCTGAGGAAGCCGCTGAAAACCCTGAACGGTGAGACAGGGAAACATGCTACTTGATATAGGTATTGCTCCTAAAAATCCAAGCTGAAAAGGTTATTTTAAACTACTCACTGTTTTCGGACTCCTTTTGAATTTAAACCCCCTGTTGATGTTACATAAGAGAGGAAGGAGGACCATCTTTGTCTGTTATTGCCGCGCGATGTAGTTATGATCCTGGCGGTCGGTATCTCAGCAGTCAGCATACCGACGCCGGAATCCTGGCCGCCAAAATGCAGACAGGACCCAGGACTATTCCCACTCGTGGGTGTCCACTACACCCATAGAGTGGGAATAGAACCTGTGGTGAGCGCAGTGAGCCACCGAGCAGGCAGAGTGGTGAGCCAGCAAGGGGCTTCGTTGCACTCGCCCCCCTGTCTGCATTCTTGCGGTCGGGATCCCAACGTCCGTATGCTGACCGCCGGGATTCAGACCGCCGGTCACCCATACCGAACCCATTTCGACAACTAGTGGTTGATATTCAATTCAGATTTATCCTATAGGAAGCCTGCAATAAACAGTCTGTTGGACTCCATGCATATACAGCCCCCTATCTGTGCTATCTAAGGGAGGTAAGAGGACCGGCTTTGCTTCTTCTTCTTCTTCTTCTTCTTATTATTATTATTATTATTATTATTATCCTTTATATGGCACCACATGGGATTTGCAGTGCCCAATCACAGAGTACATAAACAAATAAGCAAAACAGGAAGACAGTGACTTACAGTTCAAGACAATATAGGACTTGTTCAGGGTATATAAACATAGCTGCGTCAGCAGACAACACTGACATAAGTATCAGGGCGCAGGAAACCAAGGGATTTGGTGCCCTCAAAGGGAGTATTGAAAAAAAGATAGGTTAAGTAAGAGACGTAAAAGCACATGAGGAAAGAGGGCCCTGCTCGTGAAAGCTTACATTCTACAGGGGATGGGCACACAGACAGGGGTGACACAAATGCGGTAGACTGTGAGCGTGAGCCACAGAGGGCTTAGGATGAGAGACGGCTGGGTTTGGTGAAGTAGTGGGTCTTGAGAGCCCGTTTGAAGTTTTGTAGAGGTGTAGAGTCTGAGGGGGAGCAGTGAACGTTTTCACAGCCCAGCTTTGCTTGGATGATGCTTTTAATGTGAGTGATGTGACTAACACTATGAGAAAGTGATCAAACCTCTGAGCAGCATGAAGGAGCTTTGCTATACTATATAATAAAAGGCTAACGCTGCTCCGCACCTCTATGGGGGAATTCAAGTCTTTTGCGTGCCGGCTGCCACTAGACAGCGCATTCAATTGTTGCTCCGGTCGGGTGCGCAGAGCTGCCTGTGATGACATTACAGTTATGGTGTTCCTTCATCTTTACGGGCTGGTAACTAGTAGTAACCATATAATTTGTACATGAACTTATTTGTATAGTACAGAAAAACTACAGTTAAGTGTTCATTTGTGCAATCAGATCTCTACAGATTATTATTGAGATTAAATTAATTCAGAGATCTAAACTTAATAAATAGCTGTGTGTAATAATGTATTCAACAATGTAATAACTTGCAGGATTTACAAACTGAAAAATGTGTGTAGTCTTGCAGCCATGTTTAAAAAAAATTCCTGTAAGAGTGTATAAACCATAAAGATATGCACATGTCTCACATTCACTGCTGTTTTCTGGTGATAAGAATGGACAAATGCTACTTGCCTGGAGGTTTTGTACTGAAGGGTTTGAAAGCAGTTACTAGGAATCTAATCTGCCTTTCACACAACATTTCTCTTTGTGACTGACTTGTTTACATTTTATTTCTTCTCAGGGGGCTATTTAAGACCGGTTGGCCACTCTCAACCTAGACCATGGCTATACAAAAAAAAGGGGGCACTCCAACGAGATACTTGTTGCCTCCACTATAATTTTTTAATGTACTGATATAGAGACTACATATTATGTAGCATACATAGTTTTTTAGTCATAGAATTAATTAGCTGTTAAGGTTAAAAAAAATCCATCTCTGGTTGCTTTCCAACAATGGCAGTTCTATTCTGTATAGTTGTGCGTGTGTAGTAGGATCACCCGGGGACCCCAAGCAGAGTGGCAGGTACGGATCTGGAATGATCCCGGCCCTATCCACTGATGCGGCTGGACCTAGCATGGCCCCAATGCATAGCAGCAGCCTGGATCCTGTAGGATCCAGTCCCCGCCAGCCAATATGGCAGAGTGCGACAGTGTTCTCGGGTGCAGTGATAGCAGCTCCCCACCACCGCTACCCCACATGGAAAATGGTGGCGGACCTGAATTCCTGCACAGTGTGGCTATTTCAAAATGGCTCAGTGATCGAGTCAATCAGGACTTGCCACAGTGCCAATCCAAGATGGTATTGGTGAGCTTCTAGCTCTGACTTAGGTTGAGGAAGTCACCCTGAGGAAGCTGCTGACGATCAATATAGGTGGAAAAACGCGTTTGTGGAGGTCAAAGCAAGAGGAGTGCATATCCTCCGATACGTGAGTCATCGGCCAGCTAAGTGAACTACCTAATTACCCCGTTGCCAATATCTATATGGGGAAGAGGAGTTTGATAGTATGTGAACCCCAGTGCTAAGGGGAAATAAGGAGTGAGCTCTAATATCACTGTGCTTATATACATTATTTACTAACAGCAGAGAACTCTTTGACTGAATTTGCTGTGCATGAGGTGAAATGCAGGGATGCTTGCACTTTTAAAGGGAAGACTGTTAATAAATGCATGGAGTCTGGAGATGTGCGTTATAAGCTCTAATTATGGACAAAAAAAGTTGATTAATTTATAATTAATATACGGCTGGATTTCTCTTACGTCCTAGAGGATGCTGGGGACTCCGTAAGGACCATGGGGTATAGACGGGCTCTGCAGGAGACATGGGCACTCTAAAGGCTTTAGAATGGGTGTGCACTGGCTCCTCCCTCTATGCCCCTCCTCCAGACCTCAGTTAGATCCTGTGCCCAGAGGAGACTGGGTGCACTGCAGGGGAGTTCTCCTGAGTTTCTCTGAAAATAGACTTTTTGTTAGGTTTTTTATTTTCAGGGAGCACTGCTGGCAACAGGCTCCTTGCTTCGTGGGACTGAGGGGAGAGAAGCAGACCTACTTAAATGATAGGCTCTGCTTCTTAGGCTACTGGACACCATTAGCTCCAGATGGTCGGAACGCAGGTCTCACCCTCGCCATTCGTCCCGGAGCCGCGCCGCCGTCCTCACAGAGCCGGAAGATAGAAGCCGGGTGAGTATTAAGAAGAAAGAAGACTTCAAAGGCGGCAGAAGACTTCAGATCTTCACTGAGGTAACGCGCCATTGCTCCTACACATACACACACAGCGGGCACTGTAAGGGTGCAGGGCGCAGGGGGGGCGCCCTGGGCAACAATATTAACCTCAAGGGACACTGGCAGATAACTTAGATACTGCAGAGGCGGTATATTTAGAAAACCCCCGCCAGTATAAATAATTTGAGCGGGACCGAAGCCCGCCGGTGAGGGGGCGGAGCTTGATCCTCCAGCACTAACCAACGCCATTTTCTCAACAGCACACTGCAGAGAAGCTGGCTCCCCGGACTCTCCCCTGCTGAACACGGTTACAGAGGGCAAAAAAAGAGGTGGGGGGGACATTTAATTGGCGCAGTGAGTGTATTTATATATTTATATAAAAGCGCTGTACTAACTGGGATTTTATTCCAGTGTCCGGTGGCGCTGGGTTTGTGCTGGCATCAGTGACGTGCGGTGAGGTCAGGGGCTGGGGAGGCACTGCAGCTAAACACCCCCCCCCCCCCCCCTGCAAAAAAAAAAAGTGCAGTCCCCCCACACCACTGAAACCAGCACCAGGCAGAACCAGCCAGGGGGGATAATGCCATAGCAGGGGAGACACTCAGTGTGGGGTCCCCCTGCCATGCCATTAAACACCCCCCAAACCAGTCAGCCCAGGGCTGGAATTCCTCGGAAAGTGGGGCCCCCAAAAAATCAAAATGGGGTCCCCCCTCCCGAGCAACAACCAGCACTGGGCTGATAGCCCAGTGCTATGCACCGCACCCCTGGTGGCGGTGGATGCGGGGTTCATTGCATGCTTATACTGTTCTTTACAGGTGGCCTACAGATCCCAGCAAGCCTGCCCCAGCACGCTGGCACTTGGAGAACCACAAGTGCCAGCATGCCCGGACATAAATGACCCACTGGCACCTGTAGTCCACCTACAAAGAATAGTAATATTGTTCTTTACAGGTGGCCTACAGGTCCCAGCAAGCCTGCCCCAGCATGCTGGCACTTGGAGAACCACAAGTGCCAGCATGCCCGGACATAAAGGGCCCGCTGGCACCTGTAGTCCACCTGTAAAAAAAAACACTACACATTCTTTAAAAAAACCTTTATTAAACTGGGTCTTCACCTGGGGGCGGCGGCCTTTAAGCTCTTTTGCGTGGCCGCCGCCTTCCCAGGGCTTCTGGCGTCTTCACCTGGGGGGGCGCCACCTCCCCAGGGCTTCTGGCGTCTTCCGCCGACGTCTTCACCTGGTGGGCGGCGGCTGCTAAGCTCTTTTGCATAACCGCCGCCCATCCAGGACTTCCAGCGTCTTCACCTGGTGGGCGGCGGCTGCTAAGCTCTTTTGCATAGCCGCCGCCCATCCAGGACTTCCACGACGTCTTCGATCTTCAGGAGCTCTTCTCTGCTCCTCCTCCGCCGTCGGACTGACAGCCGCTGCCTCGCGCTGACTTATATAAGTCAGCGGGAGGGGGCGGGGCGATGACGCGGCGAGCCATGATTGGCTCGCGGCGGGCATCTTGAATTTCAAAAATGACGCTGAGGCGCCATTTTTTAAATGGGTACCGCTTCCGCTGCCAAACTCTGCACAGTGCACAATAAGCCTGAATGCCGCGTCCCGCCGCCGCCCGCATCTCCGCCGCCAGCACCTCCGCCGCCCGGCACGCCGCATCCCGCACCTCCACCGCCCGCACCTCCACCACCACCGACGCCCACACAGTGATTGACAGCGGATCCAGTGACGGATCCGCTGGCCAATCACTGTGGCCTCACTCACAGGGACGTGCTTTCATAGGTTGAAAGCACGTCCCTGTAGGAAAGCGGCACCTCTAATGGTGCCGCTTTCCCATGTTATTTCAATGGGCTTTTCCTGCCCATTGCTAGGCCCCGCCCCCGCCCCCATATCTTTTCCCAATCACTACGGGAGGCACCACGATCGGTGCCTCCCAAACTGATTAGGAACACTTTAATGATGAGCAAAATAATAAAGAAGATACTTATGTGTCATAAGTATCTTCTTTGTATTATTTTACTCATTAATGACAGGGGAGGCACTGCCTCCCCTGACTGCACGTCCCTGGCTGGCATACTCTCTCTCTCTGTCTTTCCAAAGGGCCTTATTGGGGGACTGTCTCCATATAGATATATCCCTGAGTGTGTGGGGGTGTCGGTACGTGTGTGTCAGCATGTCTGAAACGGAAGGCTCATCTAAGGAGGAGGTGGAGCAGATGATTGTGGTGTCTCTGTCGGCAATGCCGACACCTGATTGGTTGGATATGTGGAATGTTTTAAATGCAAATGTGTCTTTATTACATAAGAGATTGGACAAAGCAGAGTCCAGGTATAAAACAGGGAGTCAATCCATGGCTTTGACTGTGTCACAGGGCCCTTCAGGGTCTCAGAAACATCCCCTGTCCCAAGTAGCAGACACTGATACCGACACGGATTCTGACTCCAGTGTCGACTACGATGATGTGAGGTTACACCCAAGGGTGGCCAAAAGTATTCATTATATGAATATTGCAATAAAAGATGTTTTGCATATCACAGATGACCCCTCTGTCCCTGACACGAGGGTATGCATGTTTAAGGAAAAGAAACCTGAGGTAACCTTTCCCCCATCTCATGATCTGAACACGTTATTTGAAAAAGCTTGGGAAACTCCAGACAATAAACTGCAGATTCCCAAGAGGATTCTTATGGCGTATCCTTTCCCTGCACAAGACAGGGTACAGTGGGAATCCTCGCCCAGGATGGACAAGGCTTTGACGCGCTTGTCCAAGAAGGTGGCGCTACCGTCTCCGGACACGGCAGCCCTCAAGGATCCTGCTGATCGCAGACAGGAGACTACCTTAAAATCAATTTATACACATACGGGTGCTTTGCTCAGACCGGCAATATCGTCGGCTTGGGTTTGTAGCGCTGTAGCAGCTTGGACAGATACCTTGTCAGGTAACATTGATACCCTAGATAGGGATACCATTTTATTGACCTTAGGTCACATTAAAGACGCTGTCCTATATATGAGAGACGCTCAGAGAGACGTTAGGCTGCTAGGTTCGAGAGCCAACGCCATGGCGATTTCTGCTAGGCGAGCCCTGTGGACCCGCCAATGGACGGGTGATGCCGACTCAAAGAGGCATATGGAAGTTTTGCCATACAAGGGTGAGGTTTTATTTGGGGAAGGTCTCGCGGACCTGGTTTCCACAGCTACTGCGGGTAAATCTACTTTTTTACCTTATGTTCCCCCACAGCAAAAGAGAACACCACAATATCAGATGCAGTCCTTTCGGCCGCATAAGTCCAGAAGAGGTCGGGTCTCTTCCTTCCTCGCCAGAGGTAAGGGTAGAGGGAAAAGAATGCCTGCTACGGCTAGTTCCAAGGAGCAGAAGTCCTCCCCGGCTTCTACTAAATCCACCGTATGACTCTGGGGCTCCACTGAGGGAGTCCGCGCCGGTGGGGGCACGTCTTCGACTCTTCATCCACGTCTGGGTTCAGTCAGACGTGGATCCTTGGGCAATGGAAATTGTATCCCAGGGATACAAGCTGGAATTCGAAGACGTGCCTCCTCGCCGGTTTTTCAAATCGGCGTTACCAGCTTCTTCCCCAGAAAGGGAGATAGTTTTAGCTGCAATTCAAAAACTGTGACAACAACAAGTGGTTGTCGAGGTTCCCCTAGTTCACCAGGGGAAGGGGTACTATTCAACCCTGTTTGTGGTTCAGAATCCGGATGGCTCGGTCAGGCCCATTGTAAATCTAAAATCCCTAAACCTGTACTTGAAAAAGTTCAAATTCAAGATGGAATCGCTCCGGGCAGTTATCTCCGGCCTGGAAGGGGGGGATTTTATGGTGTCACTAGACATAAAGGATGCATACCTTCATGTCCCCATATATCCCCCTCATCAGGCGTACCTGAGATTCGCTGTACAGGACTGTCATTACCAGTTTCAGATGTTGCTGTTTGGGCTTTCCATGGCCCCGAGGATTTTCACCAAGGTAAGGGCGGAAATGATGGTGCTCCTGTGCAGGCAGGGAGTCACAATTATCCCATACTTGGACGATCTCCTGATAAAAGCGAGATCGAGAGATCAGTTGCTGAAAAGTGTGTCGCTCTCCCTGACAGTACTGCAGCAACATGGCTGGCTTCTTAATCTACCAAAGTCACAGTTGGTTCCAACGACTCGGCTATCTTTCTTAGGCATGATTCTGGACACGGAACAAAAGAGGGTTTTTCTCCCAATGGAAAAAGCCCAGGAACTCCAGAACATGGTCAGAGACCTGTTAAAACCGAAAAGAGTGTCAGTCCATCAATGCACTTGAGTACTGGGAAAAATGGTGGCGACCTGCGAGGCCATCCCCTTCGACAGGTTTCATGCGAGGATGTTTCAGTGGGACCTTCTGGACAAGTGGTCCGGGTCCCATCTTCAAACTCATCAGAAAGTAAGCCTGTCCCCCAGGGCCAGGGTGTCTCTCCTATGGTGGCTGCAGAGTGCTCACCTTCTAGAGGGTCGTAGGTTCGGCATTCAAGACTGGGTTCTGGTGACCACGGACGCGAGCCTCCGAGGATGGGGAGCAGTCACACAAGAAAGAAACTTTCAGGGACTATGGTCAAGCCAGGAGGCTTGTCTACACATCAACATACTGGAATTAAGGGCCATATACAATGGCCTATGACAAGCGGAGAATCTTCTTCGCGACCTACCGGTTCTGATTCAATCAGACAACGTCACAGCCGTGGCTCATGTAAACCGCCAAGGCGGGACAAGGAGCAGAGTGGCAATGGCGGAAGCCACCAGGATTCTTTGCTGGGCGGAAAATCACGTAAGCACTCTGTCAGCAGTCTTCATTCCAGGAGTGGACAACTGGGAAGCAGACTTCCTCAGCAGACATGATCTCCATCCAGGAGAGTGGGGACTTCATCAAAAAGTTTTTGCGGAGATAACAAGTCTTTGGGGACTTCCTCAAATAGACATGATGGCGTCACGCCTCAACAAGAAGCTTCAGAGGTATTGTGCCAGGTCAAGGGACCCTCAGGCAGTAGCGGTAGACCCCTTGGTGACACCATGGGTGTTTCAGTCGGTCTATGTGTTTCCTCCTCTTTCTCTCATCTCAATATATGAGAATCTTAAGACGAAAAAGAGTGCAGACAATACTCATTGTTCCAGATTGGCCTTGAAGGGCCTGGTATTCGGATCTTCGGGAGATGCTCACAGAAGATCCATGGCCTCTTCCTCTCAGGGAGGACCTGTTGCAGCAGGGGCCCTGCGTGTTCCAAGACTTACCGCGGTTACGTTTGACGGCATGGCGGTTGAACACCGAATCCTAGCTGGGAAAGGTATTCCGGAGGAAGTCATCTCTACTCTGATAAGGGCTAGGAAGGAGGTGACGGCGAAACATTATCACCGTATTTGGAGGAAGTATGTATCTTGGTGTGAAGCCAAGAATGCTCCTACGGAAGATTTCCATCTGGCCCGTTTTCTCCACTTTCTACAGACAGGAGTGGATATGGGCCGGAAGTTAGGCTCTATTAAGGTACAGATTTCGGCCCTATCTATATTCTTTCAGAAGGAATTGGCTTCTCTCCCAGAAGTCCAGACTTTTGTAAAGGGAGTGCTACACATCCAGCCTCCTTTTATGCTCCCAGTGGCACCATGGGACCTTAACGTGGTGTTACGGTTCCTAAAATCTCACTGGTTTGAACCTCTTCAAACGGTTGATTTAACATTTCTCACTTGGAAGGTGGTCATGTTGTTGGTCTTGGCATCTGCAAGGCGGGTGTCCGAATTGGCGGCTTTGTCTAACAAAAGCCCCTATCTGATTTTCCATGTGGATAGAGCAGAGTTGAGGACTCGTCCTCAATTTTTGCCTAAGGTGGTTTCATCGTTTCATATGAACCAACCTATTGTGGTGCCTGTGGCTACGGGAGACTTGGAGGATTCCAAGTCCCTGGATGTAGTCAGGGCCTTAAAAATTTCCGTAGCCAGGACGGCTCGGGTTAGGAAAACAGAGGCACTGTTTGTCCTGCATGCAGCCAACAAGGTTGGCGCTCCTGCTTCTAAGAAGACTATTGCTCACTGGATCTGTAACACGATTCAGCAGGCTCATTCTACGGCTGGATTTCCGTTACCAAAATTCAGTAAAGGCCCATTCTACTAGGAAGGTGGGCTCTTCTTGGGTGGCTGCCCGAGGCGTCTCGGCTTTACAGCTTTGCCGAGCAGCTACTTGGTCGGGTTCAAACACTTTTGCAAAATTCTACAAGTTTGATACCCTGGCTGATGAGGACCTCATGTTTGCTGCAGAGTCATCCGCACTCTCCCGCCCGGTCTGGAGCTTTGGTATAATCCCCATGGTCCTTACAGAGTGCCCAGCATCCTCTAGGACGTAAGAGAAAATAAGATTTTAAACCTACCGGTAAATCTTTTTTTCCTAGTCCGTAGAGAATGCTGCGCGCCTGTCCCAGTGCGGACATATATTTCTGCAAGGCTTGTATATAGTTGTTGCTTACATAAGGGTTATGTTACAGTTAAGATCAGTCGTTGGCTGATGCTGTTTTGTTCATACTGTTAACTGGTTGCGTATATTCCAGGTTATACGGTGTGGATGGTGTGGGCTGGTATGTATCTTGCCCTTAGATTATCAAAAATCCTTTCCTCGTACTGTCCGTCTCCTCTGGGCACAGTTTCTCTAACGGAGGTCTGGAGGAGGGGCATCGAGGGAGGAGCCAGTGCACACCCATTCTAAAGTCTTTAGAGTGCCCATGTCTCCTGCGGAGCCCATCTATACCCCATGGTCCTTACGGAGTCCCCAGCATCCTCTACGGACTAGGAGAAAAAGATTTATCGTTAGGTTTAAAATCTTATTTTTTATACTAACACGCATGGAATGAATATGGGCCCTCATTCCGAGTTGTTCGCTCGCTAGCCGTTTTTCGCAGCAGTGCACACGCTAAGCCGCCGCCCTCTGGGAGTGTATCTTAGCTTAGCAGAATTGCGAACGAAAGAATCGCAAAATTGCGAATAGACATTTCTTAGCAGTTTCTGAGTAGCTCGAGACTTACTCTGCCACTGCGATCAGTTCAGTCAGTTTCGTTCCTGGTTTGATGTCACAAACACACCCAGCGTTCGCCCAGACACTCCCCCGTTTCTCCAACCACTCCCGCGTTTTTCCCAGAAACGGCAGCGTTTTTTCACACACACCCATAAAACGGCCAGTTTCCGCCCAGAAACACCCACTTCCTGTCAATCACACTCCGATCACCAGAACGAAGAATAAACCTCGTAATGCCGTGAGTAAAATACCAAACTACTTAGCAAATTTACTTGACGCAGCCGCAGTGCGAACATTGCGCATGCGCAGTTAGCGGAAAATCGCACCGATGCGAAGGAAAATAACGAGCGAACAACTCGGAATGAGGGCCATTGAGAGAGCCCACTATTAACACCGCGGCTACTAATTGGGATTATACTATATTACGGAGCATTCAACTGTTTATATGCATATATGTGAGCTTTAACATCCAGTTCTGCTGCTAATTAAGTGTAATTGTACCTTTTATGGGTTGTTTTATATGATACCGGCCGGTGTCTTGTAGTTTTTTATTATATGTTAAATTGTGCAATAAATATCCATTCCTGGATGAGAAGTGCAGTCCTGTATTTTTTGTTTATTTTTTAGTCAGCGCAAGGCAGCGGGAGGGTGTTCGAAAGCAGAGAAGGAGCACAGAATTGCTACTGATGCAGAAGTTGCAGAAGACGGCAGAAATCCTGAGCTAACGTCGCTCATTGCAAAAGAGCTTAAACAGGCCGCTGCTACCCAGGTGAAAATCAAAGTGGAAGTGGGGTCAGTGACGACATAGAAAGCCCTGAGACAGCGGTGGCCATTGCAAATGGTCTAAAATTGGGGGTCATTCCGAGTTGTTAGCTCGTTGCCGATTTTCGCTATACTGCGATTAGTCGCTTACTGCGCATGCGCAAGGTTCGCAGAGCGTATGCGCTTAGTTATTTTACACAAAAGTTAGGTATTGTACTCACGGCATAACAAAACCTTTTCATCGCTGTGCTGATCGTAGTGTGATTGGCAGGAAGTGGGTGTTTCTGGGCAGAAACTGTCCGTTTTATGGGAGTGTGCGGAAAAACGCAGGCGTTCGAGTTGCAAAACGCAGGAGTGTCTGGAGAAACGGGGGAGTGGTTGGGCAAACGCTGGGTGTGTTTGTAACGTCAAACCAGGAACGAAAAGGACTGAGCTGGTCGCAATGGTTGAGTAAGTCTGGAGCTACTCAGAAACTGCTAAGAAATTTCTATTCGCAATTCTGCTAATCTTTCGTTCGCACTTCTGCTAAGCTAAGATACACTCCCAGAGGGCGGCGGCTTAGCGTGTGCAATGCTGCTAAAAGCAGCTAGCGAGCGAACAACTCGGAATCACCCCCATAGACCACATGTGAGGGCTACAGGAAGCCCAATGGTGGTGGGAATTGTCCTGTCTCCAGCGAAGACAAAATGGTTGGAGTGGCTGTATCAGGCTTGGTTATTATTATTATCCTTTATATAACGCCACAAGGGTTCCACAGTGCCTACCAAAGTGCATAAACAGATAAGCAAAACAAGAAAACAGTGACTTACAGTACAACACAACGCAGGACAAGTAAATGGTTTATAACACTCAAATAAGCAGCAGGGTGGAGTATGGAGTAGATGATGGCTTAAGTAAGGGACGGAAAAGCATAGGGTAATTGTGAGCAGGCTCAATTAGTAGGAATGCCTTGTGCTATGTCACTTTGTTGTCTCATCATCACATTCCCCACAGTCGGGCTCCCATAAAAGGTAGTCAGTTGGTAGGGCCCTTGCTTTTTCTGTAACTGTATTCTTGTACTCCTGAATTGTATCATTGCATTATGTGTACTGCATTGCCTGTGTAAATGCTGTGTCAGTGAATACAATAATAACGTGAGAGTAAGTGCACTACACTCAGCCTGTGATGGTTTTGTCCACAAAGTCAGCTAGATCTAGGGGCTGACGTGTGAACGTGTAGACAGGTTGCTGCAGGTGATGTATCCTATGAAAGAGCGTCAGTCTAGCACAACTGTGTGGGTGGGCTGTTTTCCCAGTGTTATTTGCAAGTGCTGAGATCAGGACCATTCATTCAAGGGTCAAGATACACCCAGTGAGCATAATCTGTTTTGTGTGTTAACCACCCCCCTTCCCTTCGGGTGTTTTCGTTCAGGTTACACCACAGTGCTTGGCACTGATGTGTAACCAAGCCTAAGGCAAAAGTACCAATGAGGACTAACAGAGTATCAACTGATCTCAGTGGAGGTCATCCAGTTTATTTTGCAGGGTTACCATCTACACTATCTGCAGTAGGCCTGTGTGGAGTGTATTGTTGGCCTGACAGTGAGAGCGAGTAGCAGGAGGTAAGTGTCTGACTACACCTGCACTGCAGCAGTCTTCCACCTCACAGCCACCCCTCACACATACCATACTACATGCTCGTGGACATATGCTCTTTATATGCGCTTCACTCATCTGGAAGTAAGTCTCATTCTGATGGCCCTATCTGATTTAACAGCCTTCAATAGATCAGTAGCATTTCATGCTATGGTTCTTGTTCCATACATGTCAGAGGCTGTGCTTCTTTTTGACCTTTTTTTGTTATCCTGTCTCTGCATTTCCTGTTTACAGCATCTATTATCAAGTATTTGTTGTATACACTAGACCCCATTATCATTTCATCAACTGTGGTTACCTTTGGCACTATGCCCTGCATTCCCCAATTCCATTCAGATTGCCTCTGCTGTGGCTCTGTTGTTGTTGTTGCACCATACTAATAAAATATGCCTGTTATTTACCTTTAGTACTACATCATGCATTCCTCATCTTAAAGTGATATTTGCAGAATAGTCACTTGTATCGTGTATCGTGTAGTCTCAATTATGAGCTGCACAGTGGCATAGAGGCTAGCATTACTGCCTCATAACACAAAGGCCACAAGTTCTATTCCTGACCAAGGCTCTATCTGTGTGGAGTGTTTTTGCTCTCCTTGTGTTTGCATGGGTTTCCTCCAAGTGCTGTTTTCCTCCTATACTCCAAAAACATACTGGTAGGTTAGATGGTTCCTGCCCAAAAAAATAAACACTAGTGTTAACGTGGTAGGGAATAAAGATTAAAATGTAGAGAACTAACACACACACACACACACACACACACACACACACACACACACACACACAGGCGAAACGCGTGTCTCCTGTGCAGAGTTCCCACTGTGCACAAGCGGGACTCTACCAACAGCACTCACCAGGGTTTACTGAAGTGAGTCTTCTACTCAGGAATCTTTCCTTTTTGAGGTGTGTCAGTATTTTTGTTCTGCTTCCCACATATGACACCTTGCACTGTATAGACATCAGCAGCCATGTCAGTTAATGGGCTTAATTTATGATATACATATTACACTTATAACCCTTTAACACAAAACGTCAAATGATTGGGTAAAGAAGTTCTACCCAGTAATTTGCCAATAAACAAGGGTCCTTTTTCTATGTGAAAGGGTAAACCCGGGTTGAAATTCCCGGGACTTCGACCCAGGAATTTACTAGGGTCGGAGAACCGGGAATTTCTACCCGGGTTGACCCTTTCACATAGATGAAACACCAGTGTCAATCCACAAATTACCGGTTAGAAATTCTTGACCCGGTAATTTGCGTCTCTGTGTGAAACGGGGGTCAGACAGAGACCGGTAAAACTATCCGGCACTAAAATGCTGGGTAAAAGCCGGGATTTCTGCCTAAAAAGGGGTATTATTCTATCACTGTGAGACAGAGGAGCATCACTTCCTTTCTGTTCACTGCTAGCCTACATACAACAAGAAGCAGAATTACTTCATACAAACAGGGATATATTTCCTCTGATCTACGTCTTATAGCTATATCACGTTGGAGCTTATATGCCAACATTAGAGGTACTCTCATTGGATACCATACTCCCATCTGACCAACAGCAGATACCTCCTTTACTCATATCCACCTCTACTGTAAGTCTAAAGTAAGGTACGCTTATACACTCTTCACTGCAATTAGCTCCACTAAAATAAGCTCCACTGTGTCAAGGACTAAAGTGAACGAGTAAATATTATATTTAAAAGTGCTGTGTAATGTTTGTGTGTGTTTATAAAAGAAGCTAAAATTGTTTTATGTTTAAGTGCTGGAGGAAACAAAGTGCTGGCAAACACATAGCTTTCCACAGGAGTAGAGATTACTATAGATAAATATCTCAATGTCTTTATCAAGTGTATGAGTTTTGTATTATACTCATGTGCCAATAAAACCGAGACAGCAGCCTTTTCATTCCAGTACATGCCAGCGCACCCCTCACATTAAGGGGGTCATTCTAAGTTGATCGCTCGCTGGCAGTTTTTAGCAGTCGTGCAAATGCTAAGCCGCCGCCCACTGGGAGTGTATTTTAGCTTAGCAGAAGTGCGAACAAAAGGATCGCAGGGCGGCTAAAAATAAATAAAAATGTGCAGTTTTAGAGTAGCTCCAGACCTAGTCATCGCTTGCGATCAGTTCAGACTACTCAGTTCCAGATTTCAGGTCACAAACACACCCTGCGTTCGGCCAGCCATGCCTGCGTTTTTCCTGGCATGCCTGCGTTTTTTCCACCCCTCCCTGAAAACGGTCAGTTGACACCCAGAAACGCCCCCTTCATGTCAATCACTCTGTGGCTGCCATTGCAACTGAAAAGCTTCGCTAGACTTTGTGTAAAAATACATTGGTGGTTGTGAAAGTACGTTGCGCACTGCGCCGCATACGCATGCGCAGAAGTGCTGGATTTTTACTTAATCGCAGCGAACATTTTCAGCTAGCAATCAACTTGGAATGACCCCCTAAATGGCTTCTTCTGCAATTGGAATACTATATCTAGGGAAATACCTCTGCAATCTGTTGCTGAATAATTTGCAGTTAAGATGGCAGCATACTTCATTGACTTTTAACAAGGCGTGATAGTAGGTGCCAGAGAGATGGGTCACTCCATTTCCAAAATCAACATGAATTTTAGATATTCACATGCAACAATTTCAAGGGTGTAATGTGACTATACAATATCAGGGTGGACATCCAGCATGCGAAACCGCTGTGGCCAACAGAAAATATTGCAGGCTAATCAGAACGACAAATTGTGCAGAGTATTCAGTGTTTACCCTCAATTGCATACTCCATGGGTAATTACCAATATCTACTGGTTGGCTGTTGTGCACGGTCAAACAGAAAATATTGCGTACCATGCTGCATGGTACATTGTGACGTCATACCGCTGCATTGTTCACTGTGTACGCACTAGTGATGAGCGGATTCGGTTTCACTCGGTTTTACTCGGTTCTCAAAACGGCATCTTATTGGCTCACGGATGTCACGTGTTTTGGATAGCCAATAAGATGCCGTTTTGAGAACCAAGTAAAACCGAATCCGCTCATCACTAGTACGCACGTTGCAATATGTTGGCCCATCGGCCAGTAACACATCGTTCTGATGTGTACCTGGCCTTAGATTGTGGACAGCGTCATCTGACACGTATTGTAACATCTAACCGGATTGCAACGTTGCTGCAGATAACATCAAAATGTAATGCTGGGGACACAAGTAACATCGGCTTTCAAAAACAGTGCAACTTTCCCTTTCTTTTCATGAGTACAGGAGCCAATGTATCACTAGGGTTTAATTGATGACCCCACAGCACAAGGCTCTGCGCACCACCTGTGAACACCACCACTGGATGCAAGATGACTGGAAATGTGTTGCCTGATCCAACTGGGAAAACAAGTTGTTCCAGGTGTGGAGCACTGAGCGTTAAATAAAATATAACCTTTATTAGCTTTACTGTAAATAAAAAGTAAAAAAGAGAAAACTTTGCATAATTCTTCGTCAGCAAAAATATAAAAAATGAGAGAATTGTGACATAAAGAGTGATTTAAATTTATAGGAGGGTATTTAATTGTTTGAAAAGTCAGTTGGGTGTCTGCTTTTTCATATCTAATAGATAGGAAAAAACAGACACCCAACCGACTTTTTAAACAATTGAATTCCCCCATAGTGCCTAAACAACTGTGTATTAGACATCAAAAAAATCTTTATCTTTTTGGGGGGCTTTTTTGTGTATGCATGCCATCTATCATGCACAAATGTTCCTCTATATGAGCAATTCCTGGATATAATATTAGCTTACCTAGACCAATTAATCATAATTAGATATTCAAGGCTTTATTCATTTTAAATCATAAGGTCTGTATTGAAATTTTTACTGACCCCCAATTAGAATCTAGTTGTATTCCCACTAATCAGTGGCTAGGACATTCATGTATACACTGCTTATATTGGATTCTCCAACCGAAATGGACACTGAACAATTATGGCAACAGTAAATACGCCATTTGTGTCAATTTAGATACCCCTTCTATGTGGTATGATGTTTCAGTGTAGTATATAATTCATTTAATTCAAATCCCCTCTCTCCTCCATGTTAATATCAATTTTTAATATGCACCATATCTTTCTTTATATTAGAGAAGAAACAAATCCACACAGTTTATTTATATTTCTCATATGTCCTAGAGGATGCTGGGGATGCTTCAAGAACCCTGGGGTATAGACAGGATCCGCAGGAGACATGGGCACACTATAAGACTTTGAATGGGTGTGAACTGGCTCCTCCCTCTATGCCCCTCCTCCAGACTCCAGTTAGATTCTGTGCCCAGCGAGACTGGATGCACACTGGGGAGCTCTCCAGAGTTTCTCAGGGAAAAGACTTTATTAGGTTTATTATTTTCAGGGAGACCTGCTGGCAACAGGCTCCCTGCATCGTGGGACTGAGGGGAGAGAAGCAGACCTACTTCTTAAAAGATCAAGGGCTCTGCTTCTTAGGCTACTGGACACCATTAGCTCCAGAGGGTTCGATCACTTGGTACGCCTAGCTGCTTGTTCCCGGAGCCGCACCGTCACCCCCCCCTCACAGAGCCAGAAGATTGAAGCCGGGTGAGTATGAGAAGATCAGAAGACTTCAGTGACAGCAGAAGACGGCGTTTGAGGTACCGCGCAGCGGTCACGCTGCGTGCCATGCTCCCACACTGATCACGGCAGTGCAGGGCGCAAGGGGGGCGCCCTGGGCATCATGGGGGGCCTCAACCAGCACTGGCATAGAGTATAACAGTGCACAGGCACTTGTTAAGGGACCCCCGCCAGTATAAAGATTTTTTGAGCGGGACTGAAGTGTGCCATGTAGTGGGCGGGGTTTAGCCGCATAGCTCTCACCAGCGCCATTTTTCTCTTCACAGAAGGCTGCAGAGACGCTGGCCCTGACCTCCACACTGCTGTGCAAGTAACAGGGTGCGAACGGGAGGGGGGGGGGGGGGGCACTAGTGATTGGTGAATTATTATGTATGTAAAAAGCGCTAGCAGGTCTGGGCAGTCTTGTTTCTGACTTCAGAACCGGGATAGGCGCTGGGTGTGAGCTGGCAGATATCTCTCTGTGTCTCTCTAACAGGCTTTGCTGTGGGTTTGTCTCTTATAGCCCCAGTGTGGTTGTGGCTTTCGGTACGTGTGTGTGTCGACATGTCTGAGGCTGAATGCTCTTCCCAGGAGGAGGCTGGCGTGGGGACAGACAGTTCTGTGAGAGTGACCGTGTCGGCACCGCCGATGGATGATTGGGTCAATATGTTGAGTGTTTTAAACACAAATGTGACTAAGTTGGCTAAGAGATTTGATAAATCTGAGTCTAAGAACCAGACATGGAGGAAATCCATGGAAGATGCTTTATCACAGGTCCAGACCCCTTCGGGGTCACAGGAATGTGCATTTGCCCAAATAGTACATACAGATACCGACACGGACTCTGATTCCAGTGTCGACTATAGTGATGCCAGATTACATCCAAAACTGGCTAAGAGTATTCAGTACATGATTGTGGTTGGTGATAAAAGACGTATTACATATCACTGAGCAGGGCCGGATTAACAATGGGGCAGGTGGAGCTGCAGCTCCAGCCTCCCCTGCAGTGCAGTGCAGTCAGTGGTAACGGGTGAAAAATAAAACCCAGACACTGACACAACACTAACTGGCCAGCTCCCCTCCCGGTCAGCCCGCCCGCCCCCCACCCCTGCTCACCCCGTGATCAGCAGCAGATATCCCGATCTCCGCTCACCCACAAAGCATCTTGAAGCTCCGCCAGCGGGCCGTTCAGAGCTCCGCCCCAAGCAACTTGAAGCTTCACCCACAGCCTTCTTAAGCTCCGCCCCCAGGTCATCCGAAGCTCCTCCCCCTCCATCTCTGCACCTAGCGGCCACTATATCACCCCCCTTTCCCCTGGAGGCCACAGCCACGCATGATCTAACGCCAGCCTCCCGTACAGAGCTAGGACCGCGGAAGATGCGGGGGGAGGGGAGAGAGGATCTGCAGGCTGAGTGGTCCTGTAGCAGCCACAACCACAGTGATGTGATGACTGGCAGCCAGAAGACAGCAGCCCTGGAGTCAGTCACAACTTTGCTCTGCTGTGTTGGCTCCACCTTGCTTCCTCACTCACTGCGGATCCCACTAACACTACAACTTAGGTGAGTGTGCACAGTAGCTTACACTTTTTATCCCACCACTTACACCCCCCAAACCCCCCCCCCCACTGCAGTTTGTGTGTTTTGTGTCCATTCCTATATGTTCTACTTCATTCAGTGCTACTCTTCCCTCCTCTCTCTCTATTCCCAAGCCCTCCCCCCTCCTCTCACTCTCTCTATTCCCTATTCCTCCCCCCTCCTCTCACTCTCTCTCTATTTCCTATCCTTTCCCCTCCTCTTACTCTCTCTATTCCCTATCCCTCCCCCCTCCTCTCACCCTCTATTCCCTATCCCTCCCCCCTCCTCTCACTCTCTCTATTCCCTATCCTTTCCCCTCCTCTTACTCTCTCTATTCCCTATCCCTCCCCCCTCCTCTCACCCTCTATTCCCTATCCCTCCCCCCTCCTCTCAATCTCTCTATTCCCTATCCTTTCCCCTCCTCTTACTCTCTCTATTCCCTATCCCTCCCCCCTCCTCTCACCCTCTATTCCCTATCCCTCCCCCCTCCTCTCAATCTCTCTATTCCCTATCCTTTCCCCCTCCTCTTACTCTCTCTATTCCCTATCCCTCCCTCCTCCTCTCACCCTCTATTCCCTATCCCTCCCCCCTCCTCTCACTCTCTCTATTCCCTATCCTTTCCCCCTCCTCTCACTCTCTCTATTCCCTATACCTCCCCTCTCTATTCCCAAGCCCTCCCCCCTTCTCTCACTCTCTATTCCCTATTCCTCCCCCCCTCCTCTTACTCTCTCTATTCCCTATCCTTTCCCCTCCTCTCACTCTCTCTATTTCCTATCCTTTCCCCCTCCTCTCACTCTCTCTATTCCCTATACCTCCCCTCTCTATTCCCAAGTCCTCCCCCCTCCTCTCACTTTCTCTATTCCCTATACCTCCCCCCTCTCTATTCCCTATCCCTCCGACTCCTCTCGCTCTCTCTTTATCCCTCCCCCTCCTCTCTCTCTCTTTATTCCCTATCCCTCCCCATCGCCTCCCTCACTCTCTCTATTCCCTATCCCTCCTCCCGCTCTCTCTCTCTATTCCCTATCCCTGCTCTCTCTCTCTCTATTCCCTATCCCTCCTCCCTCCTATTGCTCTCTATTCCCTATCCTTTCCCTCCTCCTCCCCTTCTCTCTATTCCCTATCCCTCTCCCTCCTCTCACTCTCTCTATTCCCGATGCCTCCCCTCCCCCTCCTCTTGCTCTCTATTCCCTATCCCTCCCACCTCCTCTTGCTTTCTATCTATTTCCTATCCATCCCCCCTCTCTCTATTTCCTATCCCTCCCCCTTTACTCTCTCCATATTTCCTATCCTTCCCTCCCCCACTCTCTCCTTCTCTTTTCCGCTCTCTCTGTTTTGTTTTTATCTAGGGCTATTTTTGGGCCGGAAAACCCCAGAACGCCGTTCCTGAAGGTCTGTTATAAAGTGACATCATCAGGAACGGCGTTGCGGGATGTCTGTGGCCTACCCTGCTGCTGCAGCCACTTCCCGTGTCTGAAGGGAGGAGAGCACAGCACGCATGTCTCCTGTGTGCATACAGTAGCTTGCGCTTTTTCGGCCATTTAAAATATAGCTCAGCCGTCAGCCAATCAGAACTCGCAGACCGCAGCGGTGGCTCATGATTGGCTGCTGCCACGCAAGCTTTGATCGGTACACAAGCCAGGGCCATATTTCAAATGGCTGCCGGAAATGTGACTGACACTGTGAGGGGCAGGAGAGACGCGCTGCATTCTCCTCCCCTCCCTTCAGACATGTGAATCGGCAGCAGGAGCAGCAGCAGCGGAGGTGAGCACTATACTAGGGGCATTGTGTAACTGGCATTACTGGGGGCATTGTGTAACTGGCACTACTGGGGCATTGCATAACTGACACTACTGGGGGCACTCTGTATCTGGCAGTACTGGGGGCATTGTGTATCTAGTACTACTGGGGGCATTGTGCAACTGTCACTGCTGAGGGCATTGTGTAACTGGCACTGTTGATGGGCATTGTGTATCTGGCACTACTGGGGGGAGTATGTGTATATATTGACCTACTCGGGGCATTATGTGTTTAAAAAATATATATATATATATATATATATATAGTATATAATGGACACTATTGTGCAGTGTAATGTGAATTGGTGCTATTCTGTGGCCACGCCCTTTCCCCACAAAGTAACGGCCCTTTATTTTTGGTGGGCTATCCCTGTTTGAATACATCACTCTTG
The DNA here is from genome assembly GCF_028390025.1 of Pseudophryne corroboree. Lineage (NCBI taxonomy): Eukaryota > Metazoa > Chordata > Amphibia > Anura > Myobatrachidae > Pseudophryne > Pseudophryne corroboree. Next base: position 353,776,509 of record NC_086445.1, read on the forward strand.
AGCGGTGTCATGAATTTCAATAACTACTCCTTATAGATAGATACCACAGATATACTTACTTGCTGTCTGATTTATTTAATTCCACAGGCCATGGTGTGTGGCTGTGATGTCTTCTGTATTTTATGGTGGTAGCTGGAGTTGTCTATTTTATATGGGTTTACAATGTTCTTTGTATTGTGTGGTGGTCAATTGGATGCTTGGTGTAAAACATGACAGGCACTACGGTGCTCTCTGTTTTATCAACGGCCACTGATGCTATCTGTATAATATGAATGTCACTGTAATGTAGTGTTCACTCTAGGCTGTTTTAGCAGGGCGCCGCGCCCTGCCCGATTTTTTTAAAGGCAAAATCTGCCCTGCCCCTTTTGCCCCCTGCTAGAACAGCCGCCCGCTTCCTGCCCTCCCAGCGTGTAAAGATGCCGTGCGCATGCGCACGGCATCAATTCACGCTATGGGAGAGAGCTGGGGGAAGCCCAGCACTGACGCACGCCCCCAACAGTGACGTCGCCGGCCACAGACGCCCCCTCTAGCAACGTCTGTGGGCCACACCGCCCACTAAACTGGCGTTTCCATGGCCACACCCCCTGATTTACATGGCCATGCCCCCGTTTCAGGGCACACTTGAAAATATGCCCCCGGAGTCCGGCGCCCTGCCCTATTTGATTCCTAGAAGAAACACTAGTAATGCTCTTTGTATTATCTAGCAGTCACTGTAATGCACTCTGTATTATGTGGCATTCACTACAATTTCTTTCTGTATTATATGGCTGCCAGTGCTGTGCTTTCTGTATTATATGGTGGTCACTGTAATGATCTCTGCTTTATTAATTTAATTTACTGCAGTGGCTAGGTTTGCAGGATGAACACTAATAGAAATATGGAGAAACCACGACACAAGCCATACCCCCTATATAGACCACGTCCAGACATCACTAATCATACCGACACAGCGCTTATCATAATGCCTGCATCGGCACACAATAGGCCTTTCTTGATTTTCAGCTCCAGGCCCATGTGGACCTTAATCTGGCACTGTCACTGAGGACCCTGCTGTTCCTGATACGAGGGTCTGTATGTTTAAAGGAAAGAAACCTGAGGTAACGTTTCCTCCCTCTCATGAACTGAACGCACTTTTTTAAAAAGCTTGGGAAAATCCTGACAAAAAGATACATGTTCTCAAAAGAATTCCAATGGCATATCCGTTCTCCTCTGGGGACAGGGACAGCTGGGAGTCAATCCCCATGGTAGACAAAGCTTTATCGCGTCTATCCAAAAAGGTGACGCTTCCATCCCCTGACACGGCAGCCCTAAAGGATCCTGCGGATCGTAAGCAGGAAAATACCCTGAAATCCATTTATGTCACTACAGGGTCGCTACTCAGGCCTGCCGTTGCTGCGGCATGGGTGAGTAGCGCTATTGAAAAGTGGGCAGATAACTTGTCCTCTGAGGTAGATACCCTAGACAGGGATAGTGTGCTTTTGACTTTGGGTCACATCAAGGACGCTGCAGCTTATTTAAAAGATGCTGTAAGGGATATTGGCCTTTTGGGATCAAGGGCCAATGCCATGGCAGTCTCAGCAAGGAGAGCATTGTGGATTCATCAATGGAATGCTAATGCTGACTCTGAGAAGGCGATGGAGTCTCTACCGTTTAACGGTAAGGTCTTGTTTGGGGACGGCCTCACTGACCTAGTGTCTACGGCTACCGCGGGTAAGTCATCCTTTTTACCTTATGTTCCTGCACAGCAGAAGAAATCGCCTCACTATCAGATGCAGTCCTTTCGGCCCAACAAATTAAAAAAAGGTTGTGGGTCCTCCTTCCTTGCTGCGAGGGGGAGAGGAAGGGGAAAAAGGTCACAGGCTGTGGCAAATTCCCAGGAGCAGAAGTCCTCTCCGGCTTTTACCAAATGCACTGCATGACGCTGGGGCTCCGCTGCGAGAGTCCGCACCAGTGGGGGCACGTCTCAAACTCTTCAGTCAGGTCTGGGTGCACTCGGACCTGGAACCTTGGATAGTAGATATAGTAACCCAGGGATACAAGTTAGAGTTTCAAGACGTGCCCCCTCACCGATTTTTCAAATCGGCCTTGCCAGTTTCTCTTCCAGAAAGGGAGATAGTAAGCGCTGCGATACAAAAGTTGTGTCAAAATCAAGTGATTGTCACGGTACCCCTGTCTTAACAGGGGGAAAGTTTTTATTTGAGCCTGTTCGTGGTCCCGAAGCTGGACGGCTCAGTCAGACCGATTCTAAACCTAAAATCCCTCAATTTCTTTCTGAAAAGATTCAAGTTCAAGATGGAGTCTCTACGAGCAGTGATCTCCAGTCTGGAGGAGGGGGATTTTATGCTGTCGGCCAACATAAAATACGCCTACTTACATGTCCCCATATATCCTCCACATCAGGCTTACCTGAGATTTGCTGTGCAGGATTGCCATTACCAATTTCAGACGTTGCCGTATGGTCTGTCCACGGCTCAGAGGATTTTCACCAAGGTAATGGCGGAAATGATGGTTCTCCTGCGCAAGCAAGGAATCACAATTATCCCGTACTTGGACAATCTCCTCATAAAGGCGAGGTCCAAGGAGCAATTGTTGAAGAATGTTGCTCTTTCACTGACGATTTTGGAACAACACGGTTGGCTCCTAAATTTGCCAAAATCACAGTTGGATCCAATGACACGGCTGTCGTTCCTGGGTATGATTCTGGATATAGAATTGCAGAGAGTTTTTCTTCCAGTGGAAAAAGCTCTGGAAATACAGAACATGGTAAAACAGATTCTGAAACCGGCAATGGTGTCAGTCCTTCACTGCACCTGGTTACTGGGGAAGATGGTGGCGGCCTACGAGGCCATTCCGTATGGCAGGTTCCATGCCAGGGTGTTTCAGTGGAACCTGCTGGACCAGTGGTCCGGGTCTCACCTGGACATGCACCGGAAAATAATTCTATCTCCCAGGACCAGAATTTCCCTTCTGTGGTGGCTGCACAGTTCTCACCTTCTGAAGGGACGCAGGTTCGGGATTCAGGATTGGATCCTGGTGACCACGGATGCAAGCCTCCGAGGCTGGGGAGCAGTCACACAGGGAAGAAACTTTCAGGGAAAGTGGTTAAGTCAGGAAGCTTGTTTACACATAAACATTCTTGAATTAAGAGCCATCCACAATGGCAACTGCAAGCAGAACATCTTCTTCGAGGTCTGCCGGTCTTGATTCAGTCAGACAACGTGACAGCAGTGGCGTACATAAACCGCCAAGGCGGAACAAAGAGCAGAGCGGCGATGGCCGAGGCCACGAAGATCCTTCGCTGGGCAGAAAGACATGCCAGCGCTCTGGCAGCGGTCTTCATTCCAGGAGTGGACAACTGGGAAGCAGACTTCCTCAGCAGACACGATCTCCATCCAGGAGAGTGGGGTCTTCATCAAGAGGTCTTTGCAGAAGTGACAAGTCGTTGGGGAGTTCCTCAGGTGGACATGATGGCGCCCCACCTCAACAAGAAACTTCAGAGATATTGTTCCAGGTCAAGGGACCCTCAGGCGATAGCGGTGGACGCCGTAGTGACACCGTGGGTGTTTCAGTCGGTCTATGTGTTCCCTCCACTTCCACTCATTCCAAAGGTGATAAAAATTATAAGAAGAACAAGGGTTCAGGCGATCCTCATTGTTCCGGATTGGCCAAAAAGGGCCAGGTATCCAGATCTTCAGGAGTTGCTCATAGAAGATCCCTGGCCTCTTCCTCTGCGGGAGGACCAGTTACAACAGGGGCCGTGCGTGTATCATGACTTACCGCGGCTGCGTTTGACGGCGTGGCGGTTGAGCGCCAAATCCTAGCCCGAAAGGGTATTCCCAGTGAAGTCATTCCTACACTTCTTCAGGCTAGAAAAGAAGTAACGGCAAAGCATTACCACCGTATTTGGAGAAAATGTGTGTCTTGGTGTGAATCCAAGAAGGCTCCTACGGAAGAATTTCACCTGGGGCATTTGCTCCATTTCCTACAAGCAGGTGTGGATGCGGGCCTAAAGTTAGGCTCTATTAAAGTACAGATTTCGGCCTTGTCGATCTTTTTTGCAATAAGAATTGGCCTCCCTTCCAGAAGTTCAGACCTTCGTAAAAGGCGTGCTGCACATCCAACCTCCCTTTGTGCCCCCTGTGGCACCATGGGACCTTAATGTGGTGTTGCAATTCTTGCAATCACATTGGTTTGAACCTTTGCGCAAGGTTGAGTTAAAATTCCTTACTTGGAGAGTGGTCATGTTTTTGGCCTTGGCGTCTGCAAGGCGAGCGTCTGAGTTAGGGGCTTTTGTGAGACAAAGCAGCCATTTGATTTTTCATGCTGATAGGGCGGAGTTGAGAACTAGTCAGCAATTTCTGCCAAAAGTGGTTTCATCATTTCACGTAAACCAGCCTATTGTGGTGCCAGTGGCTACTGATGCCTTGGCGGATTCGAAGTCTCTCGATGTGGTCAGAGCTTTGAAGATCTATGTCGCCAGAACGGTGCAGATTAGGAAAACAGAGGCTCTGTTTGTCCTGTGGGCTCCCAACAAGATTGGGGCTCCTGCTTCCAAGCAGACTATTGCACGCTGGATCTGTACAATTCAGCAGGCTCATTCTACAGCAGGATTGCCGTTACCGAAATCGGTGAAGGCCCATTCTACCAGAAAGGTGGGTTCTTCCTGGGCAGCTGCCCGAGGGGTCTCGGCATTACAGCTGTGCCGAGCTGCTACTTGGTCGGGTTCAAACACCTTTGCCAAGTTTTACAAGTTTGATACCCTGGCTGAGGAGGACCTCTTGTCTGGTCAATCGGTGCTGCAGAGTCATCCGCACTCTCCCGCCTGTTCTAGAGCTTTGGTATAAACCCCAGGGTTCTTGAAGCATCCCCAGCATCCTCTAGGACGTATGAGAAAATAGGATTTTAATACCTACCGGTAAATCCTTTTCTCTTAGTCCGTAGAGGATGCTGGGCGCCCGTCCCAGTGTGGGCTGTATCTGCAGTTTGTTTATAGTTACGCTCATGTTGCGTTGAGTTCAGTCAGTCTGTGACTGTTGTTGGTCATGCCGTTGCATGCATTGTTGTTGAATGCCATGTTGTACGGCGTGTTAGTGGTGTGAGCTGGTATGTAACTCATCTTAGTTTAAATTAATTAAATAAATCCTTTTCCTCGAAATGTCCGTCTCCCTGGGCACAGTTCCTATAACTGGAGTCTGGAGGAGGGGCATAGAGGGAGGAGCCAGTTCACACCCATTCAAAGTCTCATAGTGTGCCCATGTCTCCTGCGGATCCCGTCTACACCCCAGGGTTCTTGAAGCATCCCCAGCATCCTCTACGGACTAAGAGAAAAGGATTTACCGGTAGGTATTAAAATCCTATTATTACTTCTAAACATGATGATACAATGGGGCATATTCAATTACCTGTGATGTCTACTGTGCAGGGAAAGCTCCAGGTTTAACGCCCGAAGCTATTCAATCACTCTGCATTTTACCCACACGTTAAGCCTGTGGATAACACACGCTAACCTGTAGATTCAATGTAATGTGCCTCTTGTATGAGATGCACACTCAGACTTCTTTGCTGAACAAACTGTGGGAACACTGTGACATTTATGCACATGTGGTGGGAATGTCCTATATTAGCTCAATTCTGACACATCCTTAATCTAGCACATCAAGTATAGGTCCTCATTCCGAGTTGTTCGCTCGCTAGCTGCTTTTAGCAGCATTGCACACGCTAAGCCGCCGCCCTCTGGGAGTGTATCTTAGCTTAGCAGAATTGCGAATAGAAAATTCTTAGCAGTTTCTGAGTAGCTCCAGACTTACTCAGCCATTACGATCAGTTCAGTCAGTTTCGTTCCTGGTTTGACGTCACAAACACACCCAGCGTTCGCCCAGACACTCCCCCGTTTCTTCAGACACTCCCGCGTTTTTCCCAGAAACGCCAGCGTTTTTTTTGCACACGCCCAGAAAACGGCCAGTTTCCGCCCCGAAACACCCACTTCTTGTCAATCACAGTACGATCACCAGAACGATGAAAATTCCTCGTTATGCCGTGAGTAAAATACCTAACTTTTGAGTAAAATAACTAAGCGCATGCACTCTGCGAACCTTGCGCATGCGCAGTAAGCGACTAATCGCAATATAGCGAAAATCGGCAACGAGCGAACAACTCGGAATGACCCCCATAGTCAGGTACAACCTGACCCATCCATGCTGCTCCTTAATAGTCTGACCAAACGGTAACTGGATGCAACTCGCTGCCCGCAGGGGATGGTGTAATTATTTGACCCCGCCCCTGACCCCTAACCTAACCATAACCCGCCTGAAGTGGTGGCTAGGGCAAACACTAGGGCGGTGGCAACTATGGCTAACCCCCCCCCCCCCTCTAGTGTCTAACACCAACCTCCCACCCACCCCAATAGTTACCTTCGGTATGTCGGCGGTCATGATTCTGTGCCCAGGATTCCGAGTGGTGACGGGATTCCGGCATCGGTCACCTGACCGCCGGCATCACGACTGCCGTGATGCTTACTGCATCCCATTTTATAATAGTCATAGAGCAATCTCCATTCTAAAAATATGTTAGAAAATCACCACTGCATAAAAATATAACAATGCCAGGTGCTAGAACTTGAAGATGTTAACCAGATACCACATAGATATATATTCGTATGAAACCAATATCCATACAATATGTGTGTGTATGTATGTACTGTATATATGTGTGTGTGTGTGTGTATATAATATCTACATATATATTCAGATATATATACAGGTGCAAGTTGGTTGGCATTCCTAGTGCAATAAATGACAACAACACAGGTGTACTGTTGCGGTTTACGTTTCAGGGACTGTCCTCCCTTCTATCTATCTAATCTATCCACATACACTCTCCAGGTGTATACTATCTATTGGTACTGGTTGGGTATGGGTGATCATACAGTGCCGGCAGAGGGGTGAGCGAACGAAGCCCCCTGTGGGCTTGGTGGCAAGCTGCACTCACCACAGGTTTTATTACCACTCTATGGGTGTCGTGGACACCCACGAGTGAGAATAGTCCCTGTTAGTCGGCATGCCGACTGTCGGGATTTTGAGGGGGCAGGATGCAGGTGTCAGTATTGTGACCGGTGGTCCCCTAACCGCCCGTCACATAAGTATATCCCATTTGTACAAAGGCATGCAGGTGGGTATATCAGCATGTTAGAGTGCTATACCTGCTTGCAACACACACAGGTTTGGCACTCTAACATACCAAACAGATATGCTGTTTTACGTTTCGGCACTGTCCAGCGTACTTAATGATAGAGTTACTGACCTCCACAAAACAAGGTGGTGCTATTAGTACCAATTGCCCTATTCCAGGAGCTTCAAAAGCAGATAAAACTCCCAGTCAAACCTCACCAATACCATTACATTCTATGATTCTACCCTTATTCCCCTCCAGTCCTGTTCTCTTTTTTTTACATTTTAACCTTAAATATGAGATTCTCAGGTAACTGGCTTTATGTGCATAATGATTAAAGTAAGCAACTGTTTTGTACATGGTAAAGAATTACATTTTATTGTGTCTGTATGATAAAAACTGAGAAGTAAAAGGAGAAAAGAAGCAGGAACTAAAAGTAGCAAGAACAGATGACTCCTTAATAAATGTTTACATCTCCACCAATAAAGTCAATAATAAGCAAATTTTGTGCTTTTGATGTCAACATTTGAAAAATCACATTCAGAATTATGGTTTCAAATACCTCGGTCCTTAAATGGACCGTTCAAAGACTCCAACATCAAGTTATAGCCACCTGTATGATCCTCCTGCCTGTTCCCCCCAGGTAGTGAGACCCAGAGTAGAGCCCCGACAACCTTAATTGACCTCTACAGCTGCAAGCACTAATTAGCCTGATATCAGACTGAAGACCCGAAATGGATCTAATGGATGGAACCCTCCCAATCTATCCACAACCCTAGGAACAATTAATCGGTTTTTACTAAAGCCTAAAACACCTCTTCCGACTGTTTTGCAATCAGACATACAGTATTCCTTGGGTTTTAAATCATACAGGTCAGAAAACTGCTACAACTATATCTCCTGGGGTGTGGTTCATTAGGTCGACATGCATTAGGTCGACATACATTGGGTCGACCACTGAAGGTTCACATGCATTATGTCCACATGGTCATTAGGTCAACCTGGAAAAAGGTCGACATGAGGTTTTTTTTTTTACTGTTTTTGGTGTCGATTTCTTCGTAAAGTGACAGGGAACTCCAATTAGTGCACTGCGTCCGCTCGCCATGCTTCGTTGCCAGTTGTAGTCCACGTGGATCGTTAAGTATGAAAAAGGTGACAATATGAAAAAAATTGTGAAAAACTAATGTCGACCCTAATGACCATGTCGACCTTCAGTGGTCAACCCAATGTATGTCGACCTAATGCTTGTTGACCTAACGACCGCCTCCCATCTCCTGACCTGTGTGTAACCTTATTAGAGTGTTATAAGGCTGTCAGCATGAGCACTAGGTCTCTCACATTGCCTGGGGATAAAGGAGACTGCAGAGTCTCTGTGAGAGAAACCTGCTTCTGAAAACAAGTGAGCTATGCTTGGTAAATCTTCTTGTGTTTTGTAGTGAATTAGGAATCAGCTGTGTTTAGTTTAGTGCCAGACGTCAAGGTATTTATTTTGTTGTTTTATTTTGTTTTGCTACTTAATAAAACTGGGTGAGGCCAGCTACCAGAAACCTTGGAGTTGTGTGATCTCTTGGCTGCTGTGTGCTGCCAGCTACCTGTTCCCCTAACCCTGTTACTATATATATCAGAGGCGGAACTACCGCCAGTGCAACCAGTGCGTTGCACTGGGGCCCGCCTCTGTCCAGGGGCCCAAAGCATGTAATGAGTCAAACTGACTCATTACATGCCGCTGTGTGCTGCGGGCAACCGCTGCCCGCAGCGCACAGCCACCCGGAGAGGAGAGGAGCAGCGGTACGGAGGGAGGTGGAGGGAGCCGCAGCAGCGCTTTGTTACTGGTGGAGGCGCTGCTGCTGCTGCCCCTTTGCTTCACTATAGGCTATCTTCCGAGAACAGCCTATAGTGAAGCAGAGGGGCGGCAGCAGCAGCGCCTCCACCAATAACACAGCGCTGCTGCGGCTCCCTCCTCCTCCTCCTCTACTGCCCGGGAATCGTCAAGCTGCACCGAGGAGCCTGAGCCAGCGGAGAGGGTAAGTCAGTCTCTCTCTCTCTCTCTCTCTCTTTCTTTCTTCCCCGCAATGTGTAAAAAGGGGGAATCTGCCTGCCGCAATGTGTAAAAAGGGGGACTCTGCCTGCCGTAATGTGTAAAAAGGGGGACGCTGTCTGCCGTAATGTGTAACAAGGGCACGCTGTCTGCCGTAATGTGTAACAAGGGCACGCTGTCTGCCGTAATGTGTAACAAGGGCACGCTGTCTGCCGTAATGTGTAACAAGGGCACGCTGTCTGCCGTAATGTGTAAAAAGGGGGACGCCATCTGCCGTAATGTGTAAAAAGGGGGACGCCATCTGCCGTTATGTGTAAAAAGTGTACGCTGTCTGCCGCTATGTGTAACAAAGGCACACTGTCTGCCGTTATGTGTAAAAAGGGGACGCTGTCTGCCGTTATGTGTAAAAAGTGCACGCTGTCTGCCGTAATGTGTAAAAAGGGGGACGCTGTCTGCCGTAATGTGTAAAAAGGGGACGCTGTCTGCCGTAATGTGTAAAAAGAGGAATCTGTCTGCTGTAAGGTGTAAAAGGGTCTCTACCTGGTGTAGTGGTGCTACTGTGCGGCGTAATTTGAATAATGGAGACTACTGTGCACCGTTTAATGAATTGGTATTATTTTGTGGCCACACCCCTTCCCCACGAAGCCACGCCACTATGTATTTTTGCGCGCGCCTACGCCGCGCACTGCCCGTTTTGCATGCAGGGGTGGGGCTCCGATGCTGTTTCTTGCACACAGTGCTAAAATGTCTAGTCACGGCACTGTTGCTAGGTATCCATTTCTCTGGCCCTGGGCAGGTCCCCCTCACCAGATCCTCTCCAGGGGTGAGGGGGTGGACTTGGATGGGATGGGGGGGGGGGGCCCCAAAGCATTTTGTCGCACCTGGGACCACCGCTCGCTAGTTCTGCCACTGATAATATATATATATATATATATATATATATATATTAACAGTTTCTTATATAGCGAAGCATATTCCGTTGCGCTTTACAATTAGAACAACAGTAATAGAACAAAACTGGGTAAAAACAGACAGACATATAGGTGGGAAGGCCCTGCTCGCAAGCTTACAATCTATAGGGAAAATAAGATTTTACTCACCGGTAAATCTATTTCTCGTAGTCCGTAGTGGATGCTGGGACTCCGTAAGGACCATGGGGAATAGCGGCTCCGCAGGAGACTGGGCACAACTAAAGAAAGCTTTAGGACTACCTGGTGTGCACTGGCTCCTCCCCCTATGACCCTCCTCCAGACCTCAGTTAGGATACTGTGCCCGGAAGAGCTGACACAATAAGGAAGGATTTTGAATCCCGGGTAAGACTCATACCAGCCACACCAATCACACGTATAACTCGTGATACTATACCCAGTTAACAGTATGAATAATAACTGAGCCTCTCAACAGATGGCTCAACAATAACCCTTTAGTTAAACAATAACTATATACAAGTATTGCAGACAATCCGCACTTGGGATGGGCGCCCAGCATCCACTACGGACTACGAGAAATAGATTTACCGGTGAGTAAAATCTTATTTTCTCTGACGTCCTAAGTAGATGCTGGGACTCCGTAAGGACCATGGGGATTATACCAAAGCTCCCAAACGGGCGGGAGAGTGCGGATGACTCTGCAGCACCGAATGGGCAAACTCTAGGTCCTCCTCAGCCAGGATGTCAAACTTGTAGAATTTAGCAAATGTGTTTGACCCCGACCAAGTAGCTGCTCGGCAAAGTTGTAGAGCCGAGACCCCTCGGGCAGCCGCCCAAGAAGAGCCCACCTTCCTCGTGGAATGGGCTTTCACTGATTTAGGATGCGACAGTCCAGCCGCAGAATGTGCAAGCTGAATCGTACTACAGATCCAGCGAGCAATAGTCTGCTGTGAAGCAGGAGCACCCAGCTTGTTGGGTGCATACAGGATAAACAACGAGTCAGTTTTCCTGACACTAGCTGTCCTGGAAACATAAATTCTCAGGGCCCTGACTACGTCCAACAACTTGGAAGCCTCCAAGTCTTTAGTAGCCGCAGGCACCACGATAGGTTGGTTCAAATGAAAAGCTGATACCACCTTAGGGAGAAACTGGGGACGAGTCCTCAATTCTGCCCTATCCATATGGAGAATCAGATAAGGGCTTTTACATGACAAAGCCGCCAATTCTGACACACGCCTGGCCGAAGCCAAGGCCAACAGCATGACCACTTTCCACGTGAGATATTTTAATTCCACGGTTTAAAGTGGCTCAAATCAATGTGACTTTAGGAAATCCAACACCACGTTGAGATCCCAAGGTGCCACTGGAGGCACAAAAGGGGGCTGAATATGCAGCACTCCCTTAACAAAAGTCTGAACTTCAGGCAGTGAAGCCAGTTCTCTCTGGAAGAAAATCGATAGAGCCGAAATCTGGACCTTAATGGAACCCAATTTTAGGCCCATAGTCACCCCTGACTGTAGGAAGTGCAGAAAACGGCCCAGCTGAAATTCCTCCGTTGGGGCCTTCCTGGCCTCACACCACGCAACATATTTTCGCCAAATGCGGTGATAATGGTTTGCGGTCACTTCTTTCCTAGCTTTAATCAGTGTAGGAATGACTTCCTCCGGAATGCCTTTTTCCTTCAGGATCCGGTGTTCAACCGCCATGCCGTCAACGCAGCCGCGGTAAGTCTTGGAACAGACAGGGCCCCTGCTGCAGCAGGTCCTGTCTGAGCGGCAGAGGCCATGGGTCCTCTGAGATCATTTCTTGAAGTTCCGGGTACCAAGCTCTTCTTGGCCAATCCGGAACAATGAGTATAGTTCTTACTCCTCTTTTTCTTATTATCCTCAGTACCTTGGGTATGAGAGGAAGAGGATGGAACACATAAACCGACTGGTACACCCACGGTGTCACCAGAGCGTCCACAGCTATCGCCTGAGGGTCCCTTGACCTGGCGCAATATCTTTTTAGCTTTTTGTTGAGGCGGGACGCCATCATGTCCACCTGTGGCCTTTCCCAATGGTGTACAATCATTTGGAAGACTTCTGGATGAAATCCCCACTCTCCCGGGTGGAAGTCGTGCCAGCTGAGAAAGTCTGCATCCCAGTTGTCCACTCCGGAAATGAACACTGCTGACAGTGCTAACACATAATTTTCCGCCCATCGGAAAATCCTTGTGGCTTCTGCCATCGCCATCCTGCTTCTTGTGCCGCCCTGTTGGTATACATGGGCGACCGCCGTGATGTTGTCTGACTGGATCAGCACCGGCTGGTGTTGAAGCAGGGGTCTAGCCTAACTTAGGGCATTGTAAATGGCCCTTAGTTCCAGAATATTTATGTGTAGGGAAGTCTCCTGACTCGACCATAGGCCTTGGAAGTTTCTTCCCTGTGTGACTGCCCCCCAGCCTCGAAGGCTGGCATCCGTGGTCACCAGGACCCAGTCCTGTATGCCGAATCTGCTGCCCTCTAGAAGATGGGCACTCTGCAGCCACCACAACAGCGACACCCAAGCCCTTGGAGACAGGGTTATCAGCCGATGCATCTGAAAATGCGACCCGGACCACTTGTCCAACAGATCCCACTGGAAGATCCTTGCATGGAACCTGCCGAATGGAATTTCTTCGTAAGAAGCTACCATCTTACCCAGGACTCGCGTGCATTGATGCACCGACACCTGTATTTGTTTTAGGAGGTCTCTGACTAGAGATGACAACTCCTTGGCCTTCTCCTCCGGGAGAAACACTTTTTCCTGTTCTGTGTCCAGAACCATACCCAGGAACAGTAGACGTGTCGTAGGAACCAGCTGCGACTTTGGAATATTCAGAATCCAGCCGTGCTGTTGTAGCACTTCCCGAGATAGTGCTACTCCGACCAAGAACTGCTCCCTGGACCTCGCCTTTATAAGGAGATCGTCCAAGTAGGGATAATTATAACTCCCTTTTTTTTATTTTTGAAGGAGTATCATCATTTCGGCCATTACCTTGGTAAATACCCTCGGTGCCGGGGACAGACCAACGGCAACGTCTGGAATTGGTAATGACAGTCCTGTACCACAATCCTGAGGTACTCCTGGTGAGGAGGGTAAATGGGGACATGCAGGTAAGCATCCTTGATGTCCAGTGATACCATGTAATCCCCTTCTTCCAGGCTTGCAATAACCGCCCTGAGCGATTCCATTTTGAACTTGAACCTTCGTATATAAGTGTTCAAGGATTTCAATTTTAGAATGGGTCTCACCGAACCGACTGGTTTCGGTACCACAAACATTGTGGAATAGTAACCCCGGCCTTGTTGAAGGAGGGGTACCTTGATTATCCCCAGCTGGAAGTACAGCTTGTGAATTGCCGCCAGTACTACCTCCCCTTTCTCCGAGGGCAGCAGGCAAGGCTGATTTGAGGTAACGGCGAGGGGGAGTCGCCTCGAACTCCAGCTTGTATCCCTGTGATACTACTTGCAGAACCCAGGGATCCACCTGTGAGCGAGCCCACTGGTCGCTGAAGTTCCCGAAACGCGCCCCCACCGCACCTGGCTCCACCTGTGGAGCCCCAGCGTCATGCGGCGGACTCAGAGAAAGCGGGGGAAGATTTTTGATCCTGGGAACTGGCTGTCTGGTGCAGCTTTTTTCCCCTCTTCCCTTGACTCTGTGCAGAAAGGAAGCGCCTTTGACCCGCTTGCTTTTCTGAAGCCGAAAGGGCTGTTCCTGATAATACAGTGCTTTCTTAGGCTGTGAGGAAACCTGAGGTAAAAAAAAAAATTCTTTCCAGCTGTTGCTGTGGATACGAGGTCCCAGAGACCATCCCCAACAATTCCTCACCCTTATAAGGCAGATGTGCCTTTTAAAGTCAGCATCACCTGTCCACTGCCGGGTCCCTAATACCCTCCTGGCAGAATGGACATTGCATTAATTCTGGATGCCAGCCGGCAAATATCCCTCTGTGCATCCCTCATATATAAGACTACGTCTTTAATATGCTCTATGGTTAGCCAAATAATATCCCTGTCCTGACAGGGTAACAGACCCCGCTGCAGCAGCACTATCCATGCTGAGGCAATTGCAGGTCTCAGTATAGTACCTGAGTGTGTATATACAGACTTCAGGATAGCCTCCTGTTTTTTATCAGCAGGCTCCTTCAAAGTGGCCGTATCCTAAGACGGCAGTGCCACCTTTTTTGACAAACGTGTGAGCGCCTTATCCACCCTAGGGGATATCTCCCAACGTGACCTATCCACTGGCGGGAAAGGGTACGCCATCTGTAACTTTTAGAAATTACCAGTTTCTTATCGGGGGAACCCACGCCTCTTCACACACTTCATTCACTCATCTGATGGGGGAACAAAACACTGGTTGCTTTTTCTCCCCAAACATAAAACCCCTGTTTTGTGGTACTCGGGTTAATGTCAGAAATGTGTAATACATTTTTCATTGCCGAGCTCATGCAACGGATGTTCCTAGTGGATTGTGTATATGTCTCAACCTCGTCGACACTGGAGTCAGACTCCGTGTCGACATCTGTGTCTGCCATCTGAGGTAGCGGGCTTTTTTTGAGCCCCTGATGGCCTTTGAGACGCCTGGGCAGGCGCGGGCTGAGAAGCCGGCTGTCCCACAACTGTTACGTCATCCAGCCTTTTATGTAAGGAGTTGACACTGTCGGTTAATACCTTCCACCTATCCATCCACTCTGGTGTCGGCCCCACAGGGGGCGACATCACATTTATCGGCATCTGCTCCGCCTTCCACGTAACCTTCCTCATCAAACATGTCGACACAGCTGTACCGACACACCGCACACACACAGGGAATGCTCTGACTGAGGACAGGACTCCACAAAGTCCTTTGGGGAGACAGAGAGAGAGTATGCCAGCACACACCAAAGCGCTATATAATACAGGGATTCACACTTCCCACAGTGTTTTTTCCCTTATAGCTGCTATAATACACAATTTAGCGCCTAAATTTAGTGCCCCCCCCTCTCTTTTTAACCCTTTGAGCCTGAAAACTACAGGGGAGAGCCTGGGGAGCTGTCTTCCAGCTGCACTGTGAAGAGAAAATGGCGCCAGTGTGCTGAGGGAGATAGCCCCGCCCCTTTTTCGGCGGACTTTCTCCCGCTTTTTATGGATCTCTGGCAGGGGTATTTTTCACATATATAGCCTCTAGGACTATATATTGTGATTAATTTGCCAGCCAAGGTGTTAATATTGCTGCTCAGGGCGCCCCCTCCCAGCGCCCTGCACCCATCAGTGACCGGAGTGTGAGGTGTGCATGAGGAGCAATGGCGCACAGCTGCAGTGCTGTGCGCTACCTTGTTGAAGACCGAAGTCTTCTGCCGCCGATTTTCAGGACCATCTTCATGCTTCTGGCCGGTGGAAATATAATTAATTCTGTTTTGGAAATATTAAGTTTGAGGTGGTGAGATGTCATCCAAGATGAAATGGCAGAAAGGCATTCAGTGACACGGCCCAATACAGATGGTGACAAATCAGGGGAGGATAGGTAGATTTGAGTATCATCTACATACAGATGGTACTGAAATCTGAAAAAGTTGATTAGTTTGCCAAGAGATGTGGTATAGAGAAAAGCAGAGGACCTAAGACTGAGCCTTGCAGTACTAAAACTGAGAGAGATAGTGAAGAGGAGGTGGAATTAGAGAAACGAACATTGAAGGAGCGATTAGATAAGCAGGATGAGAAACAAGAAAGGGCTGTGTCCTGAAGACCTAGGGATTGTACGGTTTATATAAGAGAGTGGTCAACAGTGTCAAAGCCACAGAGAGATCAAGGAGAATAAGTAGTGAGTAATGGCCTTTAGATTTAGCAGTGACCTAATAATTCAAAACCTTAATCCTGACTGAAGTGGGTCCAGTAAGCTGTGTGAGTTAAGAAAGTGTGTGAGGCGAGTGTAGGTAAGTCTCTCAAGTAGCTTGGTGGAGCATGGGAGCTGAGAGGTGGGACGGTAGTTTGAGAGAGAGAGTTAGGGTCAGAGTTTTGTTTTTTCAGAATAGGAGTAATCACTGCATGCTTGTACAAAGAAGGAAAGATACCAGTAGACAGAGAGAGATTACAGATTTTAGTTAAGGTTGGGATGAGCACAGCAGACAGAGCTTTACTAATTTGTTAGAATATAGAGTCAAGGGGAGAGACAGTAGAGTAGGCAGATGAGAAGAGTGCAGACACTTAATCTTCATTTGTAGGATCAAATGAAGAGGTGTTAGAGGGTTCAGGCAGGGAATTGAGCAGGTCACTGGCTGTGGAAGAGCATACCATTTCATTTCAGCTCTTATAAATCTTGTCCTTGAAATAGAAAGTAAGATCTTGCGCACGGATAGTGGCTGGTGGATTGGGTGAGGGAGGGACAAGAAGTGATCTAAATGTATTTTAAAAGTCGCTTGGGGTTAGAGGCTTGAGCAGACATGAGGGATTGGAAATATGTTTGTTTGGCAGTGTCCAGAGCATTACCATAAGAGTGGTACACTGTCTTATATGTGAGAAAGTCACTGGCGTTCTACTTTACGTGAGCGTTTTAGTAGGTGTCTTGTTTATTTAGAGTGCCACGGTGTAGAGTGCCATATATGCAAATCAATAGAGTTCCCAAGGGAGCTGGGTGATATATATGTACATTCAGTGCTGTAACTAGACGTTTTAGCGCAAGAAACGGCATCCCCCCCCCTATGTAAAACGGGCAGTGCGCGTCGTAGGCGCGCACAAAAAATATAGAGGTGTGGCTTCATGGGGAAGGGGTGTGGCCACAAAATAATACCAATTCATATAACGGTGCACAGTAGTCTCCATTATTCAAATTACGCCACACAGTAGCGCCACTACACCAGGTAGAGCCCCTTTTACACATTACGGCGGACAGATTCCCCTTTTTACACATTATGGCAGAGTCCACCTTTTACACATTACGGCAGACAGCATCCATTTTTACACATTACGGCAGACAGCGTCCCCTTTTTACACATTACGGCAGACAGAGTCCCCTTTTTTACACATTACGGCAGACAGCGTCCCCCTTTTTACACATTACGGCAGACAGCGTCCCCTTTTTATTTTCAACCACATCTGTGCCCTCTTAATTCATTTGCGATAATATGTAAATACAGATAGACACCATTCATTTAATAGGGCCCTTAATCTGTGTGCTCTGGATTAAAAAGAAATGTGTCCTGAGAGCATATTTTGTTGTGAGCTAGGGTAGGACATAACTCTGCCCGCTAGCAGTGGCTGAGCTCTCGCACCCGGTGGAAGTGGCTCTCCGCCGCAGCAGCAGCTATGCAAGCAGCAGCGACTCCCTCCCAGCGGCAGCAGCTCTTCCCCAGCACCAGCGCTTCTCTCCTGGTGGCAGTGGATCTTCCCCCGGAGGCAGCTGCTCTCTCCAGGTGGCAGGGACTCTCCCCCCGGTGGAAGCGGCTCTCTCCAGGTGGCAGTGAGTCTCCCCCCAGTGGAAGCGGCTCACCTGTAGGCAGCGGCTCTCTCTCCGGCAGCAGCGGATAACCCGGAGGCAGCGGCTCTTTTCCGGCGGCGGCTTCAGGAGCGGGTCACTGAAGTTCAAGTATGATCGCTCCTGCTTCCCCATGGTCTCTCTGTCGCCTGCACAGTACACAGGGGCCAAGAGAGGGCGCAGGGGGAATATGCGCTCTAACTAGGTGTGCGCTGTGGGCAATTCCCCTTCTGCACACACCTAGGTATGGCGCTGCGTACATTCCCTGAATTTAGATGAATTACTGTGGGACCTGTTAATATTGGGCGAGTGCTGAATTTGTATAATTGTTTTATTTAAATGGTGTCACAAATACCACTGGCATCACAGATGTATGAGTGCTGTGTGTTCTAGCCTGTTGTTTATATATACTGTGTATGTGTGTGTGTGTGTATATATATATATATATATATATATATATATATATATATATATATACACATATACACACACACACACACACACACACACACACACACTGCTCAAAAAAATAAAGGGAACACTAAACACATCCTAGATCTGAATGAATTAAATATTCTTATTAAATACTTTGTTCTTTACATAGTTGAATGTGCTGACAACAAAATCACACAAAAATTATCAATGGAAATCAAATTTATTAACCCATGGAGGTCTGGATTTGGAGTCACACTCAAAATTACTCAGATATAAGATGTGGTATTTTAGTGTTCCCTTTATTTTTTTGAGCAGTATCTCTATCTCTATCTCCGGTGCCTAACCTCTTAATATGAGCATGTAGAGAAACGTGTGGTGGCACTCAGAAAGAACGACTGCAGAGGCAACGCTGATGCGGTCAACGTTTCAGGGATTGCTCCCTTTTATCAAGACACAACCAGCACCCTGTAATACAACACATATATATACACCGGTACCTTACCAGACTCCAATCGCGTTGCTCCGTCCACCTCTCCCTGCCGCTGGACGATGACGTCATCAGCACAAGCGAGAGCTGAGAATCTCCGTCGGGCGGGTAGGGGGCGCGGCTCCGCACACACATCGAGGCGTTGCTAGGTAACCGTAAACAACAGGAAGTGTAGACAGACTAAAATATCACTCCTACAAATAACTAATACAAATACAAAACATAACAAACAATTAAAAACACCTGAAAATGTAAATCCATACCGGTCAGCGCTATCTTGTACAGCAGAATACATTATTTAGAGGGCAAGCAATATTATCAATATGCAAGTGTATAAATAAGCTATGCGGCACAAATGTGTTATAATTGGCAAATACATACTGGTAACAGAATAGCATACTCCCTCATATCTGTGAGTGTATATACTACTACAAAAATAATGTAGCTTCAAAACCAAGTTATCAGTCACAATTGTGGCTACGGTATGCTTACAAACGCCTTGATAAACCATGAATAGAATAAGAAGTAGATAATGAGTTACAAAAAACAATTGAAGCTTAAGGCCTCATTAAGGCCCAATGGATGGACCGTTTGAAGAGTGTGGATCCACCACGCCTCTTTTCTCAAGAGCGCCTGGCCTCTGTCACCACCTCTATTACTTAATGGAACGTGATCGATCATCTTGTAGCGAATAGACGACAAACTATGGTTGCAATTTTTAAAATGTCGTGCTACAGGCAGATCGCTACCTCCTTCTATGGCTGCTCGTATACTCGACCTGTGTAGGGTAATTCTCTCCTTAAACTGTCTAATACTTTTACCGACATATAAAAGCCCACATGGGCACTTGATGTAGTAAACAATGAATTTACTACTACACGTTAATGTATGCTTGATGTTAAAGAGCTTGCCCGATCTAGGGTGGTTAAAGGTGCTACCAGGTTCCAAGCAACTACAGGTAGTGCACCCTGTGCACCTATAGTTGCCCGGTTTACGAGTCAAAAAGTGTGGCAATCTTTCTTGACCCAAGTCAGATATATCATTGTGGACAACTATGTCTTTTATGTTGCGTCCACGTCTATATGATGCCATGAGTGTGGTGTCCTTAAAGGACGATAATTCTTTGTCTCTAGCAATCACTGGCCATATGCCCTTAGCTTGACGGTATAGTTTCTAACTTGCCGTCGTGTAATCTTGAGTCCAAATCATTCTATTATGGACACTTTTAGAATCTTTAGGAAGTAAAGTGTCTTGTCTGGGTGTACTGAGCGCTTTAGACAGACATCGCCAGCTGCAGAGATTCTTGGGAATATCCTCTAGTTTTAAATTTTTTTTTTTTTTTTAGCCATGATTTGCATCTGAACTTGGGCATCATCCTCATTACTGCAAATCCGTCTGATTCTCAGAAACTGCGAGAATGGAAGACTCCATTTCATAGATTCTGGATGATGGCTTTTTAAAACTAGAGGATATTCCCAAGAATCTCTGCAGCTGGCAATGTCTAAAGCGTCCGGCGGCAGGGAGAGGTAGACGGAGCCACGCGATTGGAGTCTGGTAAGGTACTGGTGTTGTATATATATGTGTTGTATTACAGGGTACTGGTTGTGTCTTGATAAAAGGGAGCAATCCCCGAAACGTTGACCGCATCAGCGTTGCCTCTGCGGTCGTTCTTTCTGAGTGCCACCACATGTTTCTCTAAATGCTCATATTGAGAGGTTAGGCACCGGACCTGTTGTCACAGCTGCAAGCGTGAGTGCCAGACATTTGTCTATATATATATGCCTTGTAGGTCACTGGGCACATCCCCTGGATCATTGATTTTTCTTGGTCTTCATTGGCAAAATACTTCACTTGGGGAATAGCCATCTATCCCCAAAAAGGATACTGTATGTTATTACTAGTTTAAAACTTTTGGTCATTTCAGAACATTTTGGGTTTCATACTGTACATTTCCGATGGGAGCCTACCCCTGCGATGTATAAAGGAAAGTGTTCGCATCAGCGACTTATTCTGCAGATCTATAGTACTGTGCGCGACTGACTGTTATTGGGCAGGGATCACCCAAAATGGTGCTGTCTTCCCGCTCTACACAGGATTATACTGGCCTAAGGTTTGATGCTGGCTGAGATCCGGTGACCCCGACAGGCTGTGTGACCAGTTTAGGGTATAGGAGCTGGCTCAGGGCGCCCCCTCACAGTGCCGCACTATGTACCGCTGAGCCTTCGGAGCGCAGTTAATACTGCGCTCCTACCCTGATGCCGCTATCTTCACTTCATGACCATGGGGTATAGACGGGATCCGCAGGAGCCATGTGCACTCTTTAGACTTTTCAATGGGTGTGAACTGGCTCCTCCCTCTATGCCCCTCCTCCAAACCTCAGTTATAGGAACTGTGCCCAGGGAGACGAACATTTCGAGAAAGGATTTACTTTAATACTAATGGTGAGATACATACCAGCTCACACCTCAACCATGCCGCACAACATGGCATTCAACATAACACACGCCAACAGGCATGAACCAATTACAGCAAACATGCTTAAACTAATAAAACACAACATGTGTAACTAATAAACAAAACTGCAGATAAAGTACGCACTGGGACGGGCGCCCAGCATCCTCCACGGACTAGGAGAAAATGATTTACCGGTAGGTATCAAAATCCTGTTTTCTTATACATCCTAGAGGATGCTGGGGTCCACTTCATGACCATGGGGTTTATACCAAAGCTCCAGTACGGGCGGGAGAGTGCGGATGACCCTGCAGCACCGATTGACCGAACTTGAGGTCTTCATCGGCCAAGGTGTCAAACTTGTACAATTTTGCAAATGGGTTTGACCCCGACCAAGTAGCTGCTCGGCAACATTGCAATGCCGAGACCCCCCCAGGCAGCCGCCCAGGAAGAACCCACCTTCCTAGTGGAATGGGCCTTCACCGACGTCGGTAACGGCAATCCAGCCGTAGTACGAGCGTGCTGAATGGTACTTCTGATCCAACGCGCAATAGTCTGCTTGGAAGCAGGACACCCAATCTTGATGGGAGCATACAAGACAAACAAAGACTCTGTTTTCCATATTCGCGCTGTTCTAGCGACATAAATCTTCAAAGCTCTAACCACATCTAGAGACTTTGACTCCGTGAACGTGTCAGTAACTACTGGCACCACAATAGGTTGGTTTATGTGGAAAGATGAAACCACCTTTGGAAGGAAATGTTGACGAGTTCTCAACTCTGCCCTATCTTCATGGAAGATCAGGTAAGGGCTCTTGTGAGACAAGGCCCCCAACTCAGACACCCGCCGTGCGGATGCCAATGCCAAAAGCATCACCACTTTCCAAGTGAGAAACTTCAACTCTATCTCTTGTAGAGGCGCAAAGCAATCCGATTGAAGAAACTGCAACACCACATTAAGGTCCCATGGTGCCACTGGAGGTACAAATGGAGGCTGGATGTGCAGAACCCCTTTCACGAAGGTCTGAACCTCTGGAAGAGAGGCTAATTGTTTTTGAAAGAACACTGACCAGGCCGAAATCTGGACCTTGACTGACCCCAATCGGAGGCCCACCTCCACACCAGCCTGTAGAAAATGGAGAAAACGTCCCAACTGAAACTCTTTCGTAGGAGCCTTCTTGGATTCCCACCAAGACACATATTTTCTCCAAATACAGTGGTAATGTTTGGATGTTACTCCTTTCCTGGCCTGAATAAGGGTGGGAATGACTTCCTTGGGAATACCCTTACGGGCTAGGATCCGGCGCTCAACAGCCATGCCGTCAAACGTAGCCGCGGTAAGTCTTGATACACGCACGGCCCCTGCTGCAGCAGGTCCTCGCGAAGAGGAAGAGGCCGAGGATCTTCTATGAGCAACTCCTGAAGATCTGGGTACCAAGCCCTCCTTGGCCAGTCTGGGGCAATGAAGATTGCTCGAACTCTTGTTCTCCTTTAATCCTGAGCACCTTTGGGATCAGCGGAAGTGGAGGGAACACATACACCGACCGGAACACCCACTGGGCCACTAGCGCATCCATTGCTATTGCTTGAGGGTCTCTCGACCTGGAAAAATATTTCTGAAGCTTCTTGTTGAGACGAGATGCCATCATGTCTACTTGAGGAACTCCCCAAAGACATGTCACCTCTGCGAAGACTTCTTGGTGGAGGCCCCACTCTCCTGGATGGAGATCGTGTCTGCTGAGGAAGTCTGCTTCCCAGTTGTCCACTCCCGGAATGAAAATTGCTGACAGAGCTTTTGCATGCCTTTCTGCCCAGAGGAGGATCTTTGTCACCTCTGCCATTGCTGCTCTGCTTTTCGTTCTGCCCTGCCTGTTTATGTACGCGACTGCTGTTACATTGTCCGACTGGATCTGCACGGGATGATCTTAAAGAAGATGTACCGCTTGTCGGAGGCTGTTGTAAATGGCTCTCAATTCCAGCACGTTTATGTGAAGGCAGGCTTCCTGACTTGACCATTTTCCTTGGAAGCTTTCCCCGAGTGACAGCTCCCCAGCCTCGGAGACTTGCATCCGTGGCTACCAGGACCCAGTCCTGAATCCCAAATCTGCGTCCCTCTAGTAGGTGCGGACTGTGTAGCCACCACAGGAGCGAAATCCTGGCTTTGGGGGACAGGATTATATTCCGGTGCATGTGTAGGTGGGATCCGGACCACTTGTCCAACAGGTCCTACTGGAATACTCTGGCATGAAATCGGCCAAACTGTATGGCCTCGTAGACGC
Source organism: Pseudophryne corroboree (assembly GCF_028390025.1). Lineage (NCBI taxonomy): Eukaryota > Metazoa > Chordata > Amphibia > Anura > Myobatrachidae > Pseudophryne > Pseudophryne corroboree. The sequence continues at coordinate 353,799,770 of NC_086445.1, forward strand.
CACCATCTTCCCCAACAACCGAATGCACTGATGGATCGACCCACTGGATGGTTTCAATAACTGTTTTACCATTTTCTGGATTTCCAGGGACTTTTCCACCGGAAGAAATACTCTCTGAACTTCCGTGTCCAGAATCATCCCGAGAAAAGACAATCTTGTTGTCGGTTCCAATTGTGACTTTGGATAATTTATGATCCAACCGTGTTGTTGGAGTATCGACAGGGAGAGTGTGATGTTTTGTAACAACTGCTCCCTGGATCTCGCCTTTATCAGGAGATCGTCTAGATAAGGAATTATATCGACTCCTTTTTGACGCAGGAGAACCATCATATCTGCCATCACCTTGGTGAATTCCCTCGGCGCCGTGGAGAGACCGAAAGGTAACGTCTGGAATTGGTAATGGCAATCCTGAACCGCGAATCTCAGATAAGCTTGGTGAGGAGGATGAATGGGAACATGCAGGTAAGCATCTTTTATGTCTACAGACATCATGTAGTCCCCCTTCTCCAGACTGGAAATCACTGCCCTCAGTGATTCCATTTTGAACTTGAATCGTTTCAAGTAGAGATTAAGATTTTTCAGGTTTAGGATCGGTCTGACCGAGCCGTCCGGCTTCGGTACTACAAAAAAGGCTTGAATAAAACCCCTCCCCTTGTTGTGGCAAAGGTACCAGGACTATGACCTGATCCTGACATAATTTTTGGATTGCCGCTGTTACTGCTTGCCTTTCTGGAAGAGAAGCTGGCAAGGTCGATTTGAAAAATCGACATGGGGGAACGTCTTGAAACTCCAGCTTGTATCCCTGGGACACTATTTGCAACACCCAGGGATCCAGGCCAGACAGAATCCAACCTTGGCTGAACAGTTTGAGAAGTGCCCCCACCCGAGCGGCCTCCCGCAAAGGAGCCCCAGTGTCATGCTGAAGATTTGGCAGAAGTAGGGGTAGACTTCTGCTCCTGGGAACCTGAAGCTGCTGTGGACTTCTTTCCCTTTCCCCTACCCGCAAAGAAGGGGGAACCTCTCGCTTTTTTGTATTTATTAAGCCGAAAGGACTGCATGTGCTGGTGATATGTCTTTTTTGCCGGTGCAGGCACAGAGGGCAAAAATGACGACTTACCTGCGGTAGCCGCCGAGACTAACGCATCCAGTCCATCGCCAAATAATGCCTCACCTTTATATGGGAGAGAGCCTCCATATTCCTTTTGGAATCTGCATTCGCGTTCCACTGGCGAATCCACAACGCCCGCCGAGCCGATACTGCCATGGTAGCGGCTTGTGAACTCACGAGTCCAATATCTTTCATTGCTTCTAGCATGCATGCGGCAGCGTCTTTGATATTCCCTAACTTCAGGAGTATCTCATCTTTATCAATTGTGTCAATTTCTGATGACACGCTTTCTGACCATTTTTCAATAGCGCGACTCACCCACATCCCTTCAAAGAGTGTATTTAGCTCGTTGGAAGGAGGGAAAGTGACCTTAGATTTCCTTTCTTTATGGAAATAAGCCTTCTCCTGAGGTACAGGAGTGGCTTCCGTGACTTCCAGAACTTCCCTTATAGCCACAATCATATATTGTATATTTTTGGCCAATTTATGATCTATTTCTCTGGAGTCACTATCGTCAACACAAGAATCAGTGTCTGTGTCGGTATCAGTATTCACAATATTCGCAAATGGTCTCTTTTGTGACCCAGAGGGGTCGCCTGAGGATAGAAAACAGATTTTCTCCAGCACTCAGCATGAGATTCACACTTATCTAATCTCCTATTGATATGATGCATACTATCACGTATTTCTTTCACCCATGCAGGCTCTTGGTGTGCCGGCAGCGTCACCACATTACACTTCTGTGTCCCTAAAATGGTTTCCTCCGGGGAGGAACTCCCTGCCTCTCACATGTCTTACACATGTGTACAACACACACAGACACACTGGGACTTATAGGGGACAGACCCACAGCAAAATCTGTCAGAGGGACAGTTTAGGAGCAGCCAGTTCACAACCCCAGCGCCAGTATCTAATATGAGAGGGGGTGGTACCAAGAGTGGGGTAAAGTGAAAAAGCAGAGGGAAGACGTTAGTATAAGGCAGTAGGGGAGACAAACAATGTTAGTACCTTTGGCGGGCACAAGGCCCTGCAGGCGAGAAACAGCCCCGACAGCAGAGTCCAAGCTCCGATTCCCAGCACCCAGACGGCAACAGGCGCCGTCGTCTCAGGCACCGTGCAAACACAAGTAGTCTATCACCACCTCCGTCCTCAGGAACAGCAGCGTGTCTGTCCCAGAGAGTCGGGCAATGCGCCCGCCGGTATAGGGCCAAAGAACCTCCCTGCGGCTAGCGTCCGTTTCCAGCACGATCCATCCGCCCGGGCCGGGAGAGGCAGAACTTACAGCAGGGTCGTGGGCCTCCGGCTAAGCAAAGGGTCCTCGGCAATAAGGGATCCCACACACCCCGACAGTAGCCCTCAACGTCAGGGACACCCAGCAGCAGCTCTTTAGGTATGGCGCCAGCCACCCGTACGCGGGAGCCCCGGGGTCCGGGCAAAGAACCCACAGGGTCCGTGCCGGAAAGTCAGCGCAGGGGGCAAGTCTCCAAGTGGGTACCCCAGATCAAGCGCCCAGCCAGCTCACAGAATTAGGGTTGCTTCCCCGCCGCAGCACTGTATGGGGTCCCCCCCAGCTGGGAGCTGCGATCGTGCAGCTTCCAGCGCCGCCCAGTAGCCCAGGCCGGGAGAAAGCTCCGCTGCTGCGTCTATTGTGTCAGGCAGGATGGGTGACACGGGATTCCTCTCTGTTGCAGCGGCCTCTACGTTCCCCACGCCCGCAGGATCCGGGCCGAGCGCCGCTCAGCTCCCGGCGCGGCTTAACAGCTAGGGTCAGGGTAAGCCGGTCCGCTGTCAGAGCCGTGCAGCCACGCGAGACTCGCCGGACAGAACGGGGCAGAAAGGATCTCCTCTTCGCCGCAACCACTGCTCCGTACGATCGGCGGCTCCCTCACATCATCCGGCAGCAGGATCCAGGTCAGAGGGCAAGCAGAGTCCCGAGCGGCAACCAGATCAGTCACTCACGCGGGTCCCGCAAAGGTCCGGTCCTCCCACAGACTGTCTCTCTTCAGCGGTCTGCACCCGACAGCTGGTATCCGCCTGATGCCAGCGAAGCAGGTAGGAATAGGGTGAGCCCGCTACAGGCCCGTCACCGCCATCTTGTTCTCGCCAACATCGGCGTTCATGCGGGCCATCACAATTTGTGGCCATAATAAAGGGGTTTTACAGGTGCGCCTGAGAAGGATTGTGTCTGCAAAGAATAGTAAAAATGACCTCTTTTCCTGATTTAGAATACAATTGGTAGGTTACTGTGGTCAACAAATGAAAGTAAGTAAATATCTTGATAATCACAAATGAGAGTAAATAAGAGAGTAATGGTCTTGATAATAACAAGAAGGCAGTAAACAATATAATGAAAATAAAACTTGTCTTTTTATTTTTAGAATATGTTGTTATATCTATTACTTTAAGAATGAATGAAAAAAGGGGGGGGGGGGGACCGGGGAGTTGTGGGCTAGGGAGAGATTGAACTGCTAACAATGTAGCAGTGAAAAAATCCCTGATTGTATACAGGTGTTAATAGGAATATAGTTGTTGTGGTAGTTACACTTCAGAAAAGTGGCGTCCCACCTCTGAGTGAAGTCTGAGATAATTGAAATTGTCCAGAGCTGATGATGGGGCTAAAATGTCTTTTTGGCACCGGTGGGATCCAAAAGCAAAAACAAAAAGAAAATAAGGGGTACCCCTGAGTTGCCACTGGCAATAAGGGGTCAGGATAGGGCTATTGCTAGGGTAGTGAGGACTCCAGACAGACCGTACCCCTCTACGCCCTGGATCACCCCGATGTCGCTCTAATGAGTGCACCGTGGTGCCCTGGGCAGAAGGGGATAGATCGTGAGTCTTGGAGAGAGAGGTAGGGGCTGCTTCTAGCACTGTCAGTGCTGTCCGCCGCGCCTTCTCCTCTCCTACAGAGTCCCTTACCTCTAGTTTCTGCTCCGTCTTCTTTTTCCCTCTGCCAGCGGTCTGTTCCGTGTCTGCTTCACCCGGTAACGCGTCCTCCCGCACTTCCGGGTATTCCGTCCACGTGACTAGGCTCAGGTGTCCCCGGGTCTCGTCTCTAGCGTCTTTCTTCCTTCCTCCTCCAGGTCACCGTTCAGTCGCTCTGTTAATTCGACGGGGGTATGAGAAATAATTGTAGATGAGTTTGTATGATTCATGCGCTCCAACGCGTATCGGCCAGTGTTGGCCTTCGTCAGGGAGTCCTGTTCCACCATCTTGGATGTGGGCTTTTTATGCCCACATCCAGCGGGAGTGGCCTAATAGATTTACTTCATAATCAAAAAAAGGGGGGGGATGGGTATGGTTTGAAATAGGAGGTTTTTTAGGGGAAACAGTTGAAAATGGAAATAAAATAAATATAATAAAATAAAAATAAAAATAAAATAAGACAAAAATAAAAATAAATAAAAATAAAGTAAAATAGAATCAAAATAATAATAATAATAATAATAATAAAAGTAAAAATAAGATAGGAATAAGTGATGGAAATTGAGATTTGAATTAGTGGGTTTTAACCCTCTTGTTCCTATGTGTCCATAAATTAATAGATGGACGTTGTAATATTTATAATGCTTATTGCAATGTTGCACTTCAAATTCATAGAAAAAAATAATAGTAATAGGAAAAAATAATATAATATAATAAAAATAATAATAATAGTGAAAAATAATAATAATAATAAAATAATATTGAAAATTAATAATTAATAATAAGTAAATAAAAACAAAAACAATAAAAATAAATCAAGATTTCTAAATAAGTGAGTTTTAAACCTCTTAATCCTATATGTCCATATGCTAGTTAATGAATACTGTAATATTTATATTACTTATCTGCAGTGTTGCACTTTAGATTCGTAATGATCAATATTCATGATGCGATTTATTAATCAATAATGACAAAGAAGTGAGATGTCTAAATAAGTGGGTTTTAAACCTCTTTCTCCTATGTGTCCATATGTTAGTTAATGAATGCTGTAATATTTATAATTTTACATCTATGTGTGTAGCTGCATGCACACAAATAATCTAAACTTGGGTCACTGATCACTTGCCTGTGATTATTGCTCTAACCTCATTGTCTAAGTTTAACCCATGCGGTCTTAAAGTCTTTAGTGTGAACATCCAATTTAACTCTTCCTTATTAATCATCCTTATAAAGTCCCCCCCTCTCCAGTTTTGTTTCAGCATTTTTATCCCTATAACTCTCATCCCTTCTGGATTCTGCCCATGTTTCTCTCTGAAGTGATTTGAGAGGCTGTGTGTCTCCAGACCTTTCTTTATGTTCCTTATGTGTTCTGAGGTTCTTGTTTTCAGTGGCCAGACTCCGGTGGCTAAAACGAATCCCGGGGAGATATAGGGGTCATCCGACTCAGCAGCACTTCTAGAGCCCGTATACGTGTTTAGTGACCCCAAGATTTGCCCCAGAGTGGGGGATGCAGGCAGATCATAGATCTCTAACCCGGGAGAGGAGTTAAAAGGCGGCCATACTCGATGCCCCGCCCACCGGAACTATAAAGTGACTTTTATGTTATGTTAGGTGCATATTAATATGAATTTATTTTATGATTGTTACTGAATAAATTACATTTTAATTCCCAACTTCAGACATTTTTTCTTCCTGTAAAGTTTCTTTGTTTTCTATTTAATACAAATTATTATTTAATAAGCACTTTCCATTTTTTTTTTCATGGTATGAGCAGTTTTGCTGCCATGGAATCAGGACTGGTTGCCACCACTGATGAAACCATGAATTGCAGAAGAAAATGACATTTATTGGTGAATTGAAACTAAACAGAGGTCTCGCAGCAAAAAAATAAACACACAAGTTAAGGCCCCATACATCAGCGAGAAATTGCTGCAGTTTCCTGATCCCCCAATGGCCTGGTCCGTGAGTCGGGAATATTAAACATGTTTAAAAATCCTGTTTCCCCGATTTCTGAATGAAAACGTCCGAGATTGGCAAGCCCAGGTTTTTAACATGTTTAAATTTCCCCGATGGATCACCGAACATTGCTGGGCGCCGATTGGCAGATGGACCGTTCTGGTTGGGGAATTGGCACTTCGATGTATCAGGGTCTTTAAATCAAAAAAATAGATGTTTGAAGCGAAAGAAAAAAAATAGTCAAAAATGCCTGAACGTAATCCAGTAGAAAATTGTGGCAATGCCTGAAGTAGGGTGCTCATGGAAGAAAACCCACGAACACCCATGAGCTGAAGCAGTTCTGTTAAGAGTAATGTGGTACAATTCTTCCAAGCCGATCTGGAACACTGATAAAAAGCATTCTGGAAGTCCGTTACAGCTTACGTTCACATAGATTTCTGACAAAGACACTTTGTGTTGGAAATTTTTAATCAATAAACAAATGAAAATATATCTCTCCGTGTGTTATTTGAAGTACCTGGTTTTCTAAAATTTTATGATGTAGATGAAGATCTAAACACATTTAGGGGTATAATCAATAACTGTCGGAAGCTGCCGTCTTGTCGGAAAGACGGCAGCTTCCGACAGAAATAGGTCGGAAGGGGTTCCGACCTATTCAATAGGGGCAGAATAGCCGCCGGTCTGTGTGCTTCTGTTGAAAACGGGGCCAAATCCGACAGGTTTTGGCCCCCTTTCCGACAAACTCAATCCGACTTGAAAACAAGTCAGATTGAGGTGAGGAGACGAGCAGTGCTGCGGGCGGCTAGGGGAGCTGAGATTGTCGGCCAGCGGGAAGAGCTGACAGCGGGGGGACATCTCTGCGGCGGTTGGCGCTGCAGGGATAGAAGTGGGGGGACGGCCATGCACCTCTCTCCCTGCAGCAGCGCACCCTCCCCCCCCCCCAGCAGACATGTCCCTCCGCTGTCAGCTCATCCCGCCGGCCGCCAATCTCAGCTCGTCCCGCCACCCAGCTTACCGGTCCCCGCATCCAAGGATGAAGGGCAGAGCTGCTTCGGACCCGGGGAGGATGAGCTAGTCTGGGTGGCGCACGGCGCCGGGGTCAGCAGCAGCACCGAAGATGAGGACGCCCAGCCGGCGGCGAGGGAGCAGCAGCAGGGAGGTTGAGGACGCCCAGCTGGTGCTGCGATCGGGGTGAGCAGCAGCAGCCAAATTTGACAGTCGGATTTGGCTCAAATCCGACAGTCGGATTTGGCAGTTTATTGAATAGTGCATGGTCAGATCCATTCCGATGAATATACCCCTTATGGTCACATTTATACAGAAATTCAGAAACTTCTAAAGAGTTCACCAATGTTCTAGCTCCACTGAAGACATTCCATTGAAACCTATATATCTAAAAAGCATAACATCCCAACGCCAGAAACATTTTATCCTTCAAATGCATATTTTATTTTACTTATAAAGCAATATTGTATTTCCACTGTTTATTACACCTATACCATGTAATCCAATCCACCTGAGGCAAATATTTAACAGTCATGGACAATACATGTATAGCAAAACACCAAGGCTAGTGCCAAACTAGGTAAGATAATGTGACAGTTATGGAAGGAAAATAACACCCAACATTGGTCCTTTTTACACCCTCAAATATCATTAACCATTATTAAAGACAAATTATTATCATTGTATTATGAGGATTAATGAATAGCAGCATTCAATAGAGCATTAGTGTTCTCTGAAATAATACCATTCTATTGTTCCATAAGGTGCCTGTGAAACTGGAATGGGTAAATAGACAGTACTATAACATACCAACAGCACTGCTGGTATAAATATGTGCAAACAGAAAAGTTTTCTACAAAGAATGACAAAAAAAGTATGGGGATTAGGTGTAGATTTAAAAACAGTTAGGTATATTTTAAGGTTCAGCATCCATATAAGGAAAAAGCCCTTATCTGGAAACATTGTCATTTCACACATTGGGGCAGATGTATTATTAGTCCCTTAAAGTTCGGTATTCCTGCTTTTACACTTCACCGCTTTTTCGTGGTGATCTGCTGTCACATACCACCTTAATGCATGTCCGCTTGGCCTCACCTCATAGCGATGTGCTATGTCTTGCCCCTGGTAAAGTGTAGTCTCCCCTCATAGCGCAGATGCTTGTGCATTGGCTCTCCTCCCGTGCATGCGCAGAAGGTCTCCTTCCCAGTGGTCTCTGTGACTGTCTCCCCTCGCATGCGATCTGGATCCTCAGGGACGCCGATGCTGACGAGGCGCAGGGACACCCGTTTGGCTGGAGCAGCGGATAGAAAACAAGCAAAGCCAGCTGGGAGGAGACGAAGAGAGCAGGGAGACATAACGAATCGATAAACGCAATGTCCCTGTTGATACATAAGGTACAGCAGCGGGTTGCCATAGACGGCAGCGGCTCCATAAATGAGGCATACGGCATATTCGCTAATAGAAATGCCGCTATGCACGCCCGATAAGCAGGCGGTAAATCACCATTCATAAATTTAGGAAAAGCGGTAACAGCTGGATATAACGTGTGCTATGTGCACATAGCGCACGTTCTTACATCTGCCCCATTGCTCCTATGACCATCCCTGCCTTATTAAACAGTGCTCCCCACAGTGACTCTTGGGGCAATATTCAATTGTTTTATCACGCCCAACCTCCCGTCTAACGTGACGGGAGATCAGGGGAGAGATAGTTAATTATTTTATCGCACCCTAAAAGACCGCTGCGTAAAAGGGCTAAACACGACTACACAAATGGGTACAGCGCATAAAGTGCCATTTGGGCACCCAAACGGGTCACTTTTCGCACATTTCAGCTTGCCACTACCCTAAGGTGCGAGCTGAAATGTCGATGCCTGCAGCTGTTCGCGCCTGACAGGAGCCAACAATTGAATTGCTCCATTGGACACACAGCAACTGGCATTCCTGTGTATAAATAACTCTTCCTTGAAATAGACTTCAGTGCAATATCTTCCCTTTTATAGCATTTATTTGCTCCTTTTATTGTTTCTCATTTTTAGTATTTATAGATACTGAGTTTTTGGAAAATGCATCCCATACTTGTAAATAAAGTATTTGCAGTGTTTGTCCAAGTGTTTAATCATTTATAGGTAAAAAGTATTGCCCATTTTTAGGCCACAAAAATAAAACCTTAAACTAGCAGAAATATATATCCAGTATGTAACTGCCCTTCACATAAAATATTTAACTGGAACAGTAGAATTTGCAGACATACACATTAGATAATTGCAGATAATTCACTGCTCTGTCTGAGTAAACTCAGTGCCTTTTTTAAGATTTGAGCTATAGTATGCCTCTAACGGGAGGCACTCGATATACCGGCTGTCGGGATCCCCGGTATACCAACACCTAATCTCTCTCTTGGGTTGTCCATGACACCCCTGGTGGGAGAATAAATAGCCCACCGTGCCTGCAGCGTGGCGAGTGCAGCGAGCCCGCAAGGAGCTCCTTTGCGCTCGCCCTGCTGCGGTATGCTGGGCGCCAGGATCCAGAGCGCCGGCCACTCATTGTACACCCGCCTCAAACATAACATTGAGCTTACCTTTCATTTAAACAGAGATCAAGCCACTCCTGTAAACTGCTCTATGTTACATGATTCATCTACCTGCACTCTGATCCATCAGTCCTGCCAAACAGTACTTAGATGTGCAATAAAAATACTTTTAAAGACTGTTTTTAACAAAAATAATTAAAACAAGATTTAGATTAAAAAGGCACATAGGAAGAAAACTATTCAAGGTTATCTCCAGGAAGTAATTGTACATATTTGGAGATTAGGTAAAATGGAGCATGGCCAAGACTGAAAATTGTGAGATTTCCAGTAATTTTTCTAAAGGAGTCCCAAACCAGCTTTGCTATCTAGAACTTTCCTGTAGCAAAGGGGTACACTGTTGTCTGTGAAGTCCATGGTTCAAAGGAACACTGGAGAAAAAGCCTGTAAAATAAGTTGACCAGCAGTCCCAGTTTGTCTCAAGTGCTCAATCGTTTGTCTGGTCTTGGAACACATTTGGTGATAGCTACTTTCCACAGGGCAGGTGCCAGAAGAAGGCTTAAGGTTGTCACGCTCAAAATAAGGAGGTAGACCTGAAATTAGATGGCAAATTCTTTAAACAAACACTAAAAGCAAGAAGAAATTTTACCAAATATCATCATGGTATTACAGGATAAAGTATACACTTTACACTTTTAGGCATTAACGTAGATCTAACCTTAAACGTAAAGCTCATTAGCTAAATGCAGTTTAACAAACATATGAAATGCTTTTGAAAATCAGCGCAGAGCCTTGCCCCTGCCTGCCTGTAATGCACAATGGGCCTGATTCAGATTTTGAAGCAAGCAGAAAAAGCATGTACTGTACGTTTGTATCTGGATCAAACCATTTTGCAATGCAAGGGGAGGAAATACATCTATATTTGTTCTGTGCATGGTATATATGGTCTGATTTTGAAAGTAGCTTTATTTTACACTGCAATTTAGATTTCAGGTTGGACACACAGCCCACCCAAATCTAACTCTCTGCACATGTTACATCTGCCCCACCTGCAGTGCAACATGGTTTTGCCCAGTCGCTTGGTTTTTTGGTTTACTTTTACATCTGAATGGCCTCTATATGTGACAAGTGAATCCTATAAAAAGTTGGACACTGCATTTACAGGTTTCTGTTCTGACAGAAATAATGTAACCCTCTCTTCATCTTAAGCCATATACACATGGGTCATTCCTGCAGTCGACACATGTCTTTGACAAAAGGAAAGTAAACTTTGCTATATGTATCCAAACTGGATAAAAATCCCATTCGTTAGGCAGAGCAACAGGACTGGCTCCTGGGACTACACAAGAAAATACTTTTCAGCAATACTACAATCTGTACATACACAGTACTCACCTCGCGGGAAATTATCCCAGACCTGCGGGCTCTGCTGCCTAAAACAAATGAGAACTCACTGACTTGAGCTAGACCAGCAGACACAATCCACTTAATGTACTGGCTGCTTTTAGGCAAAATCAAAGATAGTACCAGCACTGCCAAAACAAACTGTGAAGAGAGAAATACATGTAGATGATAAATTATAAAAATAAGCAAACTTAAAAAAAAAAAAAGTGAACATTTAATTGTTTAACGCTAATATCAGTATACTCTTTATGCAGTTTGTCATTTGTGATACCATTTACTGCATTTACTCCCATACTGCATTCAATATGCGTATTATTAAAATAAGAATTTACTCACCGGTAATTCTATTTCTCGTAGTCCGTAGTGGATGCTGGGAACTCCGTAAGGACCATAGGGAATAGCGGGCTCCGACGGAGGCTGGGCACTCTAGAAAGATCTTAGACTACCTGGTGTGCACTGGCTCCTCCCACTATGACCCTCCTCCAAGCCTCAGTTAGGTACTGTGCCCGGACGAGCGTACACAATAAGGAAGGATTTTGAATCCCGGGTAAGACTCATACCAGCCACACCAATCACACCGTACAACTCGTGATATGAAACACAGTTAACAGTATGAAACAATAGAGCCTCTCAACAGATGGCTCAACAATAACCCGATTTAGTTAACAATAACTATGTACAAGTATTGCAGACAATCCGCACTTGGGATGGGCGCCCAGCATCCACTACGGACTACGAGAAATAGAATTACCGGTGAGTAAATTCTTATTTTCTCTGACGTCCTAGTGGATGCTGGGAACTCCGTAAGGACCATGGGGATTATACCAAAGCTCCCAAACGGGCGGGAGAGTGCGGATGACTCTGCAGCACCGAATGAGAGAACTCCAGGTCCTCCTCAGCCAGGGTATCAAATTTATAGAATTTTGCAAAGGTGTTTGCCCCTGACCAAGTAGCAGCTCGGCAAAGTTGTAAAGCCGAGACCCCTCGGGCAGCCGCCCAAGATGAGCCCACCTTCCTTGTGGAATGGGCATTGACAGATTTTGGCTGTGGCAGGCCTGCAACAGTATGTGCAAGCTGAATTGTACTACAAATCCAACGAGCAATAGTCTGCTTAGAAGCAGGAGCACCCAGCTTGTTGGGTGCATACAGGATAAACAGCGAGTCAGATTTTCTGACTCCAGCCGTCCTGGAAACATATATTTTCAGGGCCCTGACAACGTCTAGCAACTTGGAGTCCTCCAAATCCTTAGTAGCCGCAGGCACCACAATAGGCAGGTTCAGGTGAAACGCTGACACCACCTTAAGGAGAAACTGGGGACGAGTCCTCAATTCTGCCCTATCCATATGGAAAATCAGATAAGGGCTTTTACATGATAAAGCCGCCAACTCTGACACTCGCCTGGCTGAAGCCAAGGCCAATAACATGACCACTTTCCACGTGAGATATTTCAGATCCACGGTTTTTAGTGGCTCAAACCAATGTGATTTTAAGAAACTCAACATCACGTTGAGATCCCAAGGTGCCACAGGAGGCACAAATGGGGGCTGAATATGCAGCACTCCTTTCACAAATGTCTGAACTTCAGGTACTGAAGCTAGTTCTTTTTGAAAGAAAATTGACAGAGCCGAGATCTGTACCTTAATGGAGCCCAGTTTTAGGCCCATATTCACTCCTGCTTGCAGGAAATGCAGAAATCGACCTAGTTGAAATTCCTCTGTTGGGGCCTTTTTGGCCTCACACCATGCAACATATTTCCGCCATATGCGGTAATAATGCTTTGCTGTAACATCTTTCCTGGCTTTAATAAGCGTAGGAATGACTTCCTCCGGAATGCCCTTTTCCTTCAGGATCCGGCGTTCAACCGCCATGCCGTCAAACGCAGCCGCGGTAAGTCTTGGAACAGACAGGGGCCCTGCTGCAACAGGTCTTGTCTGAGCGGCAGAGACCACGGGTCCTCTGAGATCATCTCTTGAAGTTCCGGGTACCACGCTCTTCTCGGCCAATCCGGAACCACGAGAATTGTGCTTACTCCTCGCTTTCTTATTATTCTCAATACCTTTGGTATGAGAGGTAGAGGAGGGAACACAAACTGACCGGTACACCCACGGTGTCACTAGAGCGTCCACAGCTATCGCCTGAGGGTCTCTTGACCTGGCGCAATACTTCTCTAGTTTTTTGTTTAGGCGGGACGCCATCATGTCCACCTGTGGACGACCCCATTGATTTACAATCATTTGGAAAACTTCTGGATGAAGTCCCCACTCTCCTGGGTGGAGGTCGTGCCTGCTGAGAAAGTCTGCTTCCCAGTTGTCCACTCCCGGGATGAACACTGCTGACAGTGCTAGTACATGATTCTCCGCCCATCTGAGAATTTTTGTGGCTTCTGCCATCGCCGTCCTGCTTCTTGTGCCGCCCTGTCGATTCACATGGGCGACTGCCGTGATGTTGTCTGACTGGATCAGCACCGGCTGGTGTAGGAGCAGGGATTTTGCTTGACTTAGGGCATTGTAAATGGCCCTTAGTTCCAGAATATTTATGTGAAGGGCAGTCTCCTGACTTGACCATAGTCCTTGGAAATTTCTTCCCTTTGTGACTGCCCCCCAGCCTCGTAGGCTGGCATCCGTGGTCACCAGGACCCAGTCCTGTATGCCGAATCTGCGGCCCTCCAGAAGATGAGCACTGTGCAGCCACCACAGAAGAGACACCCTGGTTCGTGGAGACAGGGTTATTAAACGATGCATCTGAAGATGCGATCCGGACCACTTGTCCAACAGGTCCCACTGAAAAATTCTGGCATGGAACCTGCCGAATGGAATTGCTTCGTAAGAAGCTACCATCTTTCCGAGGACCCGCGTGCAGTGATGCACCGATACCTGTTTTGGTTTTAGGAGGTCTCTGACTAGAGAAGACAACTCCCTGGCTTTCTCCTCCGGGAGAAACACACTTTTCTGGGCCGTGTCCAGAATCATTCCCAGGAACATTAGACGTGTCGTGGGGACCAGCTGTGACTTTGGGATATTCAGAATCCAACCGTGCTGGCTCAGCACTTCCTGAGATAGTGCTACTCCCACTAACAACTGTTCCTTGGATCGTGCCTTTATTAGGAGATCGTCCAAGTATGGGATAATTAAAACTCCCTTTTTTCGAAGGAGTATCATCATTTCCGCCATAACCTTGGTAAATACCCTCGGTGCCGTGGAGAGTCCAAACGGCAGCGTCTGGAATTGGTAATGGCAATCCTGTACCATAAATCTGAGGTACTCCTGGTGAGGATGGTAAATGGGGACATGCAGGTAAGCATCCTTGATGTCCAGGGATACCATGTAATCGCCCTCGTCCAGGCTTGCAATAACCGCCCTGAGCGATTCCATCTTGAACTTGAATTTTTTAATGTATGTGTTCAAGGATTTCAAATTTAAAATGGGTCTCACCGAACCGTCCGGTTTCGGCACCACAAAAAGTGTGGAATAGTAACCCCGGCCTTGTTGAAGTAGGGGTACCTTGATTATCACTTGCTGGGAATACAGCTTGTGAATCGCTGCTAGCACCGCCTCCCTGTCTGAGGGAGCAATCGGCAAGGCGGATTTTAGGAAACGGCCGGGTGGAGTCGCCTCGAATTCCAGCCTGTATCCCTGAGATACTATTTGAAGGATCCAGGAATCCACCTGTGAGCAAGCCCACTGATTGCTGAAATTCCTGAGGCGGGCCCCCACCGTACCTGGCTCCGCCTGTGAAGCCCCACCGTCATGCGGCGGACTTGGAAGAGGAAGCGGGGGAGGACTTTTGTTCCTGGGAACCTGCTGTTTGCTGCAGCCTTTTTCCCCTGCCTCTGCCTCTTGACAGAAAAGACCCTCCTTTTCCCCGCTTGTTTTTCTGGGACCGAAAGGACTGAACCTGATAAAATGGCGCCTTCTTAGGCTGTGAGGGGACATGGGGTAAAAATGCTGACTTCCCAGACGTTGCTGTGGAAACTAGGTCGGAGAGACCATCCCCAAATAATTCCTCCCCCTTATAAGGCAAAACTTCCATGTGCCTTTTGGAATCTGCATCTCCAGTCCACTGGCGAGTCCATAAGCATCTCCTAGCAGAGATGGATAATGCACTTACTTTAGATGCCAGCCGGCAGATTTCCCTCTGTGCATCTCTCATGTATAAGACTGAGTCTTTGATATGGTCAATTGTTAGCAGGATCGTGTCTCTGTCTAACGTGTCAACATTTTCTGACAGTTTATCTGACCACGCAGCGGCAGCACTGCACATCCATGCTGACGCAATAGCTGGTCTGAGTATAATGCCTGAGTGTGTATATACAGACTTCAGGATCGCCTCCTGCTTTCTATCAGCAGGTTCCTTAAGGGCGGCCGTATCCTGGGACGGTAGTGCCACCTTTTTAGACAAACGTGTGAGCGCTTTATCCACCCTCGGGGGTGTTTCCCAACGTAACCTATCCTCTGGCGGGAAAGGGAACGCCATTAGTAGCTTCTTAGGAATGACCAATTTCTTATCAGGGGAAGCCCACGCTTCTTCACACACTTCATTTAATTCATCTGACGGGGGAAAAACTACAGGTAGTTTTTTCTCCCCAAACATAATACCCTTTTTTGTGGTACCTGGATGTAAATCAGAAATATTTAACACCTCTTTCATTGCCTCAATCATGCAGTGAATGGCCTTAACGGGCATTAAATTTGACTCATCGTCGTCGACACTGGTGTCAGTATCCGTGTCGACATCTACTTGTGCCACCTGAGATAGCGGGCGTTTCAGAGCCCCTGATGACTTTTGAGACACCTGGACAGGCACGAGCTGAAGACTCGGCTGTCCCACAGTCGGCATGTCGTCAAATTTTTTATGTAAGGAGTCTATACGTGCACTCATTTCCTGCCATAATACCATCCACTCAGGTGTCTGACCCCCAGGGGGTGACATCCCTGCTAAAGGCATTTGCTCCTCCTCCACATCATTATCCTCCTCAAACATGTCGACACAGCCGTACCGACACACTCCACACACACAGGGAATGCTCAAACAGAGGACAGGACCCACAAAAGCCCTTTGGGGGGACAGAGTAAGAGTATGCCAGCACACACCAGAGCGCTATATATATATATACAGGGACTAACTGAGTTATGTCCCTAATAGCTGCTTTTCAATATAATATACTGTATACAGTGCCAATTTTAATGCCCCCCCTCTCTTTTCCCTCTTACTGTACTGTAGAATTGCAGGGAAGAGCCAGGGAGCTTCCTTCCAGCCAAGCTGTGAGGGAAAAATGGCGCCAGTGTGCTGAGGAGATAGGCTCCGCCCCTTTTTCGCGGCGTATTCTCCCGCTTTTTATGTGATTCTGGCAGGGGTATTTATCTCATATATAGCCCCAGGGGCTATATATTGAGGTATTTTAGCCAGCCAAGGTGTTTTTATTGCTGCCTCAGGGCGCCCCCACCCAGCGCCCTGCACCCTCAGTGACCGGAGTGTGAAGTGTGTATGAGGAGCAATGGCGCACAGCTGCAGTGCTGTGCGCTACCTTGGTGAAGACAGGATGTCTTCATGCCGCCGATTTTCCGGACAATCTTCTTGCTTCTGGCTCTGTAAGGGGGACGGCGGCGCGGCTCCGGGACCGAACATCAAGGCTGGGCCTGCGGTCGATCCCTCTGGAGCTAATGGTGTCCAGTAGCCTAAGAAGCCCAATCCGGCTGCAAGCAGGCGAGTTCGCTTCTTCTCCCCTTAGTCCCTCGCTGCAGTGAGCCTGTTGCCAGCAGGTCTCACTGAAAATAACAAATTCTAAGACTATAACTTTCTAAGAGCTCAGGAGAGCCCCTAGTGTGCATCCAACCTCGGCTGGGCACGAAATCTAACTGAGGCTTGGAGGAGGGTCATAATGGGAGGAGCCAGTGCACACCAGGTAGTCTAAGATCTTTCTAGAGTGCCCAGCCTCCTTCGGAGCCCGCTATTCCCTATGGTCCTTACGGAGTTCCCAGCATCCACTAGGACGTCAGAGAAAATAGTAGTACAATTATTGCCATTATGTGTACAAGTAAATGACTGACATATTATGTCACCTTTATCTTTGCAACTCTCAGTCTGCAGAAAAAACCCATACAGTCCTTAAAGTGAATAGTCACAGTACACAAAGCACTTTTTTCCCCTATGATAAATGGTGAACTGGCCCAGAATCTGTTTTCAAGCCTATGGGGTATATTCAATAAAAGTTGGATCCATTCCAACATGCATTTGTAGGAATGGATCCGACAAGCCCTATTCAATGAGTGGCCAAATCCCACGGATTTGGCAGTTGTCTGTGCCCCGTCCGTGCTGCAGCTGTCAGCAGCTCCCTGTGTGCGAGATCACAGGGAGCTGCTGGAGGAAGCCGCAGCGGTAGTCGCTGGAGTGAGCCGCAGCGGGAGCCGTGGAGGTAGCCGCAGCGGGAGCCGTGGTGGCAGCAGCTGGAGGGAGCCGCAGTTGGAGCCGTGAAGGGAGCCGCAGCTGGAGCCGTGGAGGGAGCAGCTGGAGATGGAGGGAGTAGCAGCAGGAGCAGCTGGAGGGAGACGTGTAGTCCAATGTCAGTCGGAAAGCGTTGCCGGGAGAGAGGAGCCTGTCCGGGGGGACGCCAGTCATAGGTACCTGCCCGCCGGCAAGCACTCTCTCCCTCCCTCGACCCGAACCCCCATCTGATCTCCTCAATCCGACTTTTTTTTAAAGTCGGATTGATATTGTCGGAAACGGGGACAAAACCTATTGGATTTGGCAGCGTTTACGACAAAAGCACGTGGATCGGCGGCTATTCCGCCGATCCACGTGTTTTCCGACAAGTCGGGAATTCCCCACTTGTCGGAAAAAAACGAGTTTTATGGTAAGAACTTACCTTTGTTAAAACTCTTTCTGTGAGGTACACTGGGCTCCACAAGTCTGGACAATGGGGTGTAGAGTAGGATCTTGAGCCGAGGCCCCAACAGACTCAAAGCTTTGACTGTTCCCAGAATGCACAGCGCCACCTCCTATATCACCCCGCCTCCCAGCACAGGAGCTCAGTTTAGTTAACCAGCCCAATGCAGTAGCAGGAAAGAGATGACAACGGTTAGTAGCCACATACACCACACTCATGACAAGAGAAGTGTCAGCGGCTAATGCCATAGCAACCCAAAGAAGCTAAGTGCGTCAGGGTGGGCGCCTTGTGGAGCCCAGTGTACCTCGCAGAAAGAGTTTTAACAAAGGTCAGTTCTTACCATAAAACTCGTTTTCTGCTGCGGGGTACACTGGGCTCCACAAGTCTGGACAATGGGGATGTCCTAAAGCAGTTCCTTATGGGAGGGGACGCACTGTAGCAGGCACAAGAACCCGGCATCCCAAGGAAGCATCCTGGGAAGCGGCAGTATCGAAGGCATAGAACCTTATGAACGTGTTCCCGGAGGACCACGTAGCCGCCTTGCACAATTGATCAAGGGTCGCACCACGTTGGGCCGCCCAAGAAGGTCCAACAGACAGAGTAGAATGGGCCATAATGTGAGCAGGAGCTGACAGATCAGCCTTCACATAAGCATGTGCAATCACCATTCTAATCCATCTGGCCAGGGTCTGATTGTGAGCAGGCCAGCCACGTTTGTGAAATCCAAACAAAACAAAGAGAGAATCAGATTTTCGAATAGAAGCAGTTCTCTTCACAGATACGGAGAGCCCGTACCACATCCAAAGACCGCTCTTTGGGAGACAAATCAGGAGAGACAAAGGCTGGAACCACAATCTCCTGATTAAGGTGGAACGAAGAAATCACCTTAGGTAAATATCCGGTCACGGTGAAAAATCAGATATGGGGAACTACAAGACAAGGCACCCAGATCCGACACTCTTCTAGCAGGCAATAGCCAGCAAGAACACCACCTTAAGGGAAAGCCACTTAAGGTCAGCTGAACCAAGAGGTTCAAATGGAGGCTCCTGCAACGCCTCCAAAACCACCGACAAGTCCCAAGGAGCCACAGGCGGGACATAGGGAGGTTGGATACGCAACAAAGTAGGAACATCAGGTAAAGTCGCAATTTTTCTCTGAAACCACAGCGACAAGGCAGAAATATGAACCTTGAGGGAGGCCAGACGCAGGCCTAAATCTAGGCCCTGCTGCAGAAAAGCCAAAAGTTTGGCTGTACTAAACTTGGAAGCGTCATAATTGTTAGATGCGCACCAATAAAAATATGAATGCCAGACCCTATGGTAAATCCGAGCAGAAGCTCTTCAGGAAAACCCTTAGCCCTCAAGACGGAAGCTTCAAGAGCCACGCCGTCAAAGATAGCCGGGCTAGGTCCTAGTAGACACAAGGGCCCTGAACGATGAGGTCTGGGCGTTGTGGAAGTAGAAGTGGACGCTCTGATGATA
Source organism: Pseudophryne corroboree (assembly GCF_028390025.1). Classification (NCBI taxonomy): domain Eukaryota; kingdom Metazoa; phylum Chordata; class Amphibia; order Anura; family Myobatrachidae; genus Pseudophryne; species Pseudophryne corroboree. The sequence continues at coordinate 353,819,059 of NC_086445.1, forward strand.
GGCCTAGCAGGTCTGAGAACCAGTGCCGTCTGGGCCACGCCGGAGCTATGAGAAGCAGATTTCCTTTTTCTTGCTTGAACTTCTGAATTACCCTGGGCAGGAGTGACACCGGAGGGAACATGTACGGCAGCCGAAACCTCCACGGCACCGGCAGCGCATCCACGAATGCTGCTTGAGGATCCCTTGTCCTTGCTCCGAAGACTGGAACCTTGTGATTGTGTCGAGACGCCATCAGATCCACATCTGGAAGACCCCACCTTTCCACGAGGAGTTGAAACACTTCTGGATGGAGGCCCCACTCGCCGGCATGCACGTCCTGACGACTGAGAAAGTCCGCTTCCCAATTCAGGAGTCCCGGAATGAATATTGCCGGTAGATGGCGTTCTGCCCACTGTAGAATCCGTGAGGCTTCCTTCATTGCCAAACGGCTTTGAGTGCCGCCTTGATGATTGATCTAAGCCACTGTGGTGGCGTTGTCCGACTGTACTTGAACAGGACGGTTCTGAATTAAATGCTGGGCCAGGTTCAATGCATTGAAGACCGCCCGCAACTCCAGAATGTTGATCGAGAGGAGAGATTCCTCCTTGGTCCACCGTCCCTGTAAGGAGTGCTGCTCCATCACCGCGCCCCAACCTCTTAGACAGGCATCTGTCGTCAACAGGACCCAGTTGGATATCCAGAAGGGACGGCCCCTGCACAAATTGTTGGTCCTGGAGCCACCAGAGCAGCGACAGACGGACCTCCAGAGTCAATAAGATCATTTGAGACCTGATCCGGTGAGGCAGGCCGTCCCACTTGGCTAGAATCAGCTTCTGGAGGGGGCGAGAATGGAATTGAGCATACTCCACCATGTCGAATGCTGACACCATGAGGCCTAGCACCTGCATCGCCGAATGTATCGACACTTGCGGACGAGAAAGGAAGCAACGAATCCTGTCCTGAAGCTTCAGGACTTTCTCCTGAGACAAGAACAACCTCTGGTTGTGAGTGTCCAACAGCGCTCCCAGGTGCACCATGCTCTGAGAAGGGACCAGGGAGATTTCTTCCAGTTGATGAGCCACCCGTGGGCTTGTAGAAACCGGACCGTCATATCCAGATGACACAGGAGAAGATCTGGGGAATTTGCCAGGATTAACAAGTCGTCCAGATACGGCAGTATCCTGACCCCTTGATGGCGGAGTACCACCGTCATCACCGCCATAACTTTAGTGAAGACTCGCGGAGTCGTTGTTAAACCAAAAGGTAACGCCCGAAACTGGTAATGGATGTTGCCAATAGCAAACCTCAGGTATTGTTGATGTGACACTGCTATAGGAATATGCAGGTAAGCATCCTGTATGTCCAAGGAGACCATGTAGTCCCCAGGTTCCAAGGCCAGAACTATAGAGCGAAGGGTTTCCATACGGAACTTGGAAATCTTCACAAACCTGTTCAATGCCTTGAGGTTGAGAATGGGCCGGGAGGGCCCATTCGGTTCCGGGACTAGAAACAGCAGAGAATAGTACCCCCGGCCCCTCTGAGCAAGAGGCACCTGTACTACGACTCCTGTATCCAGGAGGGTCTGTACCACCGAGTGTAGAGTTTTTGCCTTTGTCCGGTCCAAAGGGACGTCTGTCTGGCAAAATCGATGAGGGGGTCTTTTTGAAGGCAATGGCGTAACCTCGAGTGACGACTTCCCGTACCAAAGCATCTGAAGTGGTCTTCAACCATTCCTGGGTATACCCTAGAAGCCGGACCCCCACCCTGGGATCCCCCAGGGGGAGGCCCGCCCCGTCATGCGGCAGGCTTATCGGTCTTGGCAGCTGGCTGACGGGCAGCCCAGGCTTTTTTGGGCTTCGGCTTACCAGGTTTGGAAGTGCGGGCCTGCTTATGGTACCTGAAGGACGAAAGGGGCAAAAGGACGTACCTTTAGCCTTCGACACAGAAGGAGCGGTATTAAGTAGACAGGCAGTTTTGGCAGTAGCCAAGTCAGCCACTATCTCATTTAAATCCTCCCCAAACAGAATATCCCCCTTGAAAGGGAGTACCTCCAGGGTTTTTCTAGAGTCCAGATCCACAGACCAGGATCTCAGCCACAATATCCGGTGAGCCAGGACTGACGTAGTAGAGGCCTTGGCTGCCAGGATACCGGCATCAGAAGCCGCCTCTTTAATATATCGAGAAGCTGTGACAATATATGACAAGCATTGTCTAGCATGGTCAGAGGAGATTTCAGCTTCTAACTCCAAGGCCCATGCTTCAATAGCCTCAGCAGCTCATGAAGCTGCAATAGTAGGCCTTTGTGCAGCACCCATGAGGGTGTAAATCGCTTTTAGACAACCCTCCACACGTTTATCCGTAGGCTCTTTCAGAGACGTGACTGTAGTGACAGGTAGAGCTGAGGAAACCACCATCCTAGCCACATGTGAGTCCACTGGAGGAGGCGTTTTCCAATTCTTAGACAGCTCTGGCGCGAGGGGATAGCGAGCCAGCATCTTCTTTTGAGGCACAAACTTCGTACCCGGGTTCTCCCAGGGTTCCTGACGTATATCCACTAGGTGGTCAGAGTGAGGTAAAACCTGTTTAACCACCTTCTGACGCTTGAACCTATCTGGTTTCTTAGGAGGCACGGATGGCTCGGGATCATCCGTAATCTGCAGAATTAACTTAATAGCCACCAAAAGGTCAGAAACATCCACATGTGAACTACCCTACCTATCAGCCGTATCGGAGTCAGAACCTGTGGGGTCAGTGTAAGTGCCGTCCTCATCAGATGAGGTGTCAGTGACAGCAGTGGATTGTGAGGAGACGAGCGCTCGCTTAGAGGACCTCTTGGACTTAGGCGAGCGTTGGTCAGACTTTAGTAGTCAAGGACTGGTTCAACTTCTTTAATTGAGCAGATAAATCGTCCGCCCACAGCGGGTTAGCTGCAGGGACCACATACGGTTGTACCGGCATTGGGGGTCCCATAGGGGGTGTTAGTTTATGAACTAGCGTATGCAGAAGCGTGGAAAAAGCGGCCCACGGTGGGTCAGTAGGTGCCTCCGTTGCCACAGTCCCACTGGGGGCAAGGAGCCCCCAGAACCAGAGCCCACAGCTGCTATATTCTCCTCATATGTGCCTGTGGCTTCAGCAACACCAGCAGTGTGTTCCGCTTGTGGAGCCCAGTGTACCCCGCAGCAGAAACAGTCACTATTGAATAGGTCGGAACCCCTTTCAACCTAAATCAGTCGTAAGCTGCAGTCTTTCCGACAAGACGGCAGCTTCCAACTCTTATTGAATACACCCCTATACATTCATTTCCCCAGAACAGCAATAGCAGTAATTTTTTATGCATTTCTTATGTATTGTTAAATAGGAGAAAACTTAAAAGGTTACAGTCTTTGGCTCAACAAGCATGCCATGTGCAAAAAGGTGGCTAGTATTGCATTTATTATTAACCTGAAAATGTTTACTTGTTTTATATAAAATGTATTGAAAGGTCACAGTGAATACAGGCAATTACACAAACCAGTCATCAAATAGAGTAAAAATGGCAAAAATAATTTTACATTTTTTATTATTTATATTATGTTTACAAAAGGAGATAAAGAAAAAAATTATACTGATTACCTTCATTATGACCAGTGTCAACGTCAAGGACAAAAGAATAGTTAACTCATACATTACAAAGGTTGGAAATACATGAAGCCCTGTTAAAAAAAGAAGTTCATATAAATGTATAAATAGCATATTGAAAAATATTACACGGAATTGTAATGTAAAATATTTATAAAATACTGCCAATGAAATTCTGATCCAGTTGGATCTGATAGGGTATAGGGAAAACAACACATCTTTAATGACACTTGCCTGTATGCAGGGGGCTTGGGTAATTCTGTACAATCAGGATGTGAAGGCACCCAAGTGTACCCTACAATCTGGCTTGTGCACTTATTTTCTTCTAGCAATGGCTATAAACTATTAACTATACTTGGTTTGTATATATAGGGGTATATTCAAGAAGAATGGATCCAACAACCCCTATTCAATAGACGGCCAAATCAGACTGTCGGATTTGGCCATACACAGGGTTCTGTCCTACCGCTGCTGTCAGCAGCTGCGGATGCGCTGACAGCAGCGGCCAGGGATGCAGATGGCGGCGGGCGTGAGCTGGGTGGCGGAGGGGAGCAGAGAACAGCGGCTGGAGGAGCTGGCGGCGGGAGCACACGTCTGGGGCGGCGGGGGGAGACGCTGCAGGGAGAGAGGTGCCTGCAGGCAGCGGAGATCGGCGGCCGGCGGGAGGAGCTGGCTGTGGGGACACACACACACACGTCTGCGGCGGCGATGCGGGGAGAGAGGTGCCTCCCCCCGCCGCCACAGACATGTCCCTCTGCAGCCAGCTCCCCCCGCCGGCCGTCGATCTCAGCTTTCCCAGCCGCCCACAGCACCGCTTGTCTCCTCACCTCAATCCGACTTGTTTTCAAGTCGGATCGAGTTTGTTGGAAAGGGGGCCAAAACCTTTCGGATTTGGCCCCATTTCCGACAGAATCAGACTTGTTGGAAAAAATAAGCCCCTATTGAATAGGTCGGAACCCCTTCCGACCTATTTCTGTCGGAAGCTGCCGTCTTTCTGACAAGACAGCAGCTTCCGACAGTTATTGAATACACCCCATAGAGATCATTTTGTTGCTCTGTGAAAAACATTGGTGAAATGCTATTCTGCACCCATCTACTGAGGTAAAATAAAATATAATACATAAAACATAAAAAGCAATGACATTTCAAATAGTATAAACTCTGAAAGACCTATTTCCACAAAGTAGGAAACAGGTCATTCATCATACCTTTCTGATTTACAGTGAAATATTTGTGTCCAGAAAAAAACAAACCCAATTGTGTTTCTAGGATTAGGGAGATTTTCTCTGATTAACCTGTTCTAGTAAACTGCCATAACAAAATAAAGATGTTTAAAGAACTCTCTTTATAAACACCAGGTATAATCTATAATTATAAAACTGGAGCCTGATACTAATTAGGTTCATCAGGCATGATTGCGTGATGACCTAATCGAGACTGTACTACATGCACGTCACATCCCCCAGGTTCCCTACGCACGCCGTATGTGATGTGTACGCTCTGGGAGACAAGGGGATCGGGGACTGGAAAGGGGGTAGGGTGTAAGTATTACGGGACGGGAGGAATGGAAACCATTTATTTATAGTATTTACCTATAGATGCAAAGAAAATGATAGCCAGGAAGTCTCGTATTGGCTCAATGCATGACATAATCTCCTCTGTGACCATGTGTCCTTGGGAAGAAATAAGAGCTCCAGCTAGAAAACACCCCAGCTCCATCGACACATCCAGTAATTCTGTTAGCTAACAGGAAACAGAACATTTCATGTTAAAGATGAAACAAACCGAGCTATCAAATCAGAACACCAAGTTCCCGGGCAGTTTCAGTGCAGTTCAGTTCTGAATAACAATTAGCATATCCACATTGCATGTTTTACACGTGGATTTAACATTATCCTTTGTTCTGTTTAGAAATACTACTAGAATAATGATAGAAAATAAGAATTTACTTACCGATAATTCTATTTCTCGGAGTCCGTAGTGGATGCTGGGGTTCCTGAAAGGACCATGGGGAATAGCGGCTCCGCAGGAGACAGGGCACAAAAAGTAAAGCTTTAGGATCAGGTGGTGTGCACTGGCTCCTCCCCCTATGACCCTCCTCCAAGCCTCAGTTAGGATACTGTGCCCGGACGAGCGTACACAATAAGGAAGGATTTATGAATCCCGGGTAAGACTCATACCAGCCACACCAATCACACTGTACAACCTGTGATCTGAACCCAGTTAACAGTATGATAACAGCGGAGCCTCTGAAAGATGGCTCACAACAATAATAACCCGATTTTTGTAACTATGTACAAGTATTGCAGATAATCCGCACTTGGGATGGGCGCCCAGCATCCACTACGGACTCCGAGAAATAGAATTATCGGTAAGTAAATTCTTATTTTCTCTATCGTCCTAGTGGATGCTGGGGTTCCTGAAAGGACCATGGGGATTATACCAAAGCTCCCAAACGGGCGGGAGAGTGCGGATGACTCTGCAGCACCGAATGAGAGAACTCCAGGTCCTCCTTAGCCAGGTTATCAAATTTGTAGGATTTTACAAACGTGTTTGCCCCTGACTAAATAGCCGCTCGGCAAAGTTGTAAAGCCGAGACCCCTCGGGCAGCCGCCCAAGATGAGCCCACCTTCCTTGTGGAATGGGCATTTACATATTTTGGCTGTGGCAGGCCTGCCACAGAATGTGCAAGCTGAATTGTATTACACATCCAACTAGCAAAAGTCTGCTTAGAAGCAAGAGCACCCAGTTTGTTGGGTGCATACAGGATAACAGCAAGTCAGTTTTCCTGACTCCAGCCGTCCTGGAACCTATATTTTCAGGGCCCTGACCACATCTAGCAACTTGGAGTCCTCCAAGTCCCTAGTAGGCGCAAGACACCACAATAAGCTGGTTCAGGTGAAACACTGACACCACCTTAGGGAGAGAACTGGGGACGAGTCCGCAGCTCTGCCCTGTCCGAATGGACAAACAGATATGGGCTTTTTTGAGAAAAAAAACACCAATTTGACACTCGCCTGGTCCAGGCCAGGTCCAAGAGCATCTTCACTTTTCATGTGAGATGCTTCAAATCCACAGATTTGACTGGTTTTAAACCAATGTGTTTTGAGGAATCCCAGAACTACGTTGAGATCCCACAGTGCCACTGGAGGCACAAAAGGGGGTTGTATATGCAATACTCCCTTGACAAACTTCTGGACTTCAGGAACTGAAGCCAATTCTTTCTGGAAGAAAAATCGACAGGGCCGAAATTTGAACCTTAATGGACCCCAATTTGAGGCCCATAGACACTCCTGTTTGCAGGAAATGCAGGAATCGACCGAGTTGAAATTTCTTCGTGGGGCCTTCCTGGCCTCACACCACGCAACATATTTTCGCCACATGTGGTGATAATGTTGTGCGGTCACCTCCTTTCTGGCTTTGACCAGGGTAGGAATGACCTCTTCCTGAATGCCTTTTCCCTTAGGATCCGGCGTTCCACCGCCATGCCGTCAAACGCAGCTGCGGTAAGTCTTGGAACAGACATGGTACTTGCTGAAACAAGTCCCTTCTTAGCGGCAGAGGCCATAAGTCCTCTGTGAGCATCTCTTGAAGTTCCGGGTACCAAGTCCTTCTTGGCCAATCCGGAGCCATGAGTATAGTTCTTACTCCTCTACGTCTTATAATTCTCAGTACCTTAGGTATGAAAAGCAGAGGATGGAACACATACACCGACTGGTACACCCACGGTGTTACCAGAACGTCCACAGCTATTGCCTGAGGGTTCCTTGACCTGGCGCAATACCTGTCCCGTTTTTTGTTCAGACGGGACGCCATCATGTCCACCTTTGGTAATTCCCAACGGTTTACAATCATGTGGAAAACTTCCCCATGAAGTTCCCACTCTGCCGGGTGGAGGTCGTGCCTACTGAGGAAGTCTGCTTCCCAGTTTCCATTCCCGGAATGAAACACTGCTGACAGTGCTATCACATGATTTTCCGCCCAGCGAAAAGTCCTTGCAGTTTTTGCCACTGCCCTCCTGCTTCTTGTGCCGCCCTGTCTATTTACGTGGGCGACTGCCGTGATGTTTTATCCCACTGGATCAATACCGGCTGACCTTGAAGCAGAGGTCTTGCTAAGCTTAGAGCATTATAAATTTACCCTTAGCTATATTTATGTGGAGAAAAGTCTCCAGACTTGATCACACTCCCTGGAAATTTTTTCCTTGTGTGACTGCTCCCCAGCCTCTCGGGCTGGCCTCCGTGGTCACCAACATCCAAAACTGAATGACGAATCTGCGGCCCTCTAGAAGATGAGCACTCTGTAACCACCACAGGAGAGACACCCTTGTCCTTGGATATAGGGTTATCCGCTGATGCATCTGAAGATGCGATCCGGACCATTTGTCCAGCAGATCCCACTGAAAAGTTCTTGCATGAAATCTGCCGACTGGAATTGCTTCGAAGGAAGTCACCATTTTTTTACCATGGCCCTTGTGCAATGATGCACTGATTTTAGGAGGTTCCTGACTAGCTCGGATAACTCCCTGGCTTTCTCTTCCGGGAGAAACACCTTTTTCTGGACTGTGTCCAGAATCATCCCTAAGCACAGGAGACTTGTTGTCGGGATCAGCTGCGATTTTGGAATATTTAGAATCCACCCCTGCTGTTGTAACAGTATCCGAGATAGTGCTACTCCGACCTCCAACTGTTCCCTGGACTTTGCCCTTATCAGGAGATCGTCCAAGTAAGGGATAATTAAGACGCCTTTTCTTCGAAGAAGAACCATCATTTCGGCCATTACCTTGGTAAAGACCCGGGGTGCCGTGGACAATCCAAACGGCAGCGTCTGAAACTGATAGTGACAGTTCTGTACCACGAACCTGAGGTACCCTTAGTGATAAGGGCAAATTTGGGACATGGAGGTAAGCATCCCTGATGTCTCGGGACACCATATAGTCCCCTTCTTCCCGGTTCGTTATCACTGCTCTGAGTGACTCCATCTTGACTTGAACCTTTGTAAGTGTTCACATTTTTTTAGATTTAGAATAGGTCTCACCTAGCCTTCTGGCTTCAGTACCACAATATAGTGTGGAATAATACCCCTTTTCTTGTTGTAGGAGGGGTAATTTAATTATCACCTGCTGGGAATACAGCTCGTGAATTGTTTCCCATACTGCCTCCTTGTCGGAGGGAGACCTTGGTAAAGCAGACTTCAGGAGCCTGCGCAGGGGAAACGTCTCGACATTCCAATCTGTACCCCTGGGATACTACTTGTAGGATCCAGGGGTCCTGTACGGTCTCAGCGTCATGCTGAGAGCTTGTCAGAAGCGGTGGAACGCTTCTGTTCCTGGGAATGGGCTGCCTGCTGCAGTCTTCTTCCCTTTCCTCTATCCCTGGGCAGATATGACTCTTATAGGGACGAAAGGACTGAAGCTGAAAAGACGGTGTCTTTTTCTGCAGAGATGTGACTTAGGGTAAAAAACGGTGGATTTTCCAGCAGTTGCCGTGGCCACCAGGTCCGATGGACCGACCCCAAATAACTCCTCTTCCTTTATACGGCAATACACCTTTGTGCCGTTTGGAATCTGCATCACCTGACCACTGTCGTGTCCATAAACATCTTCTGGCAGATATGGACATCGCACTTACTCTTGATGCCAGAGTGCAAATATCCCTCTGTGCATCTCGCATATATAGAAATGCATCCTTTAAATGCTCTATAGTCAATAAAATACTGTCCCTGTCAAGGGTATCAATATTTTTAGTCAGGGAATCCGACCAAGCCACACCAGCTCTGCACATCCAGGCTGAGGCGATCGCTGGTCGCAGTATAACACCAGTATGTGTGTATATACTTTTTATGATATTTTCCAGCCTCCTGTCAGCTGGCTCCTTGAGGACGGCCCTATCTATAGACGGTACCGCCACTTGTTCTGATAAGCGTGTGAGCGCCTTATCCACCCTAAGGGGTGTTTCCCAACGCGCCCTAACTTCTGGCGGGAAAGGGTATACCGCCCATATTTTCTATCGGGGGGAACCCACGCATCATCACACACTTCATTTAATTTATCTGATTCAGGAAAAACTACGGTAGTTTTTTCACATCCCACATAATACCCTCTTTTGTGGTACTTGTAGTATCAGAAATATGTAACACCTCCTTCATTGCCCTTAACGTGTGGCCCTAATAAGGAATACGTTTGTTTATTCACCGTCGACACTGGATTCAGTGTCTGTGTCTGTGTCGACCGACTAAAGTAAACGGGCGTTTTAAAACCCCTGACGGTGTTTTTGAGACGTCTGGACCGGTACTAATTGTTTGTCAGCCGTCTCATGTCGTCAACCGACCTTGCCGCGTGTTGACATTATCACGTAATTCCCTAAATAAGCCATCCATTCCGGTGTCGACTCCCTAGAGAGTGACATCACCATTACAGGCAATTGCTCCGCCTCCTCACCAACATCGTCCTCATACATGTCGACACACACGTACCGACACACAGCACACACACAGGGAATGCTCTGATAGAGGACAGGACCTACTAGCCCTTTGGAGAGACAGAGGGAGAGTTTGCCAGCACACACCAAAAACGCTATAATTATATAGGGACAACCTTATATAAGTGTTTTCCCTTATAGCATCTTTTTTATATATTTCTAACGCCAAATTAGTGCCCCCCCTCTCTGTTTTAACCCTGTTTCTGTAGTGCAGTGCAGGGGAGAGCCTGGGAGCCTTCCCTCCAGCCTTTCTGTGAGGGAAAATGGCGCTGTGTGCTGAGGAGATAGGCCCCGCCCCTTTTTCGGCGGCCTCGTCTCCCGCTCTTAACGGATTCTGGCAGGGGTTAAATATCTCCATATAGCCCCCGGAGGCTATATGTGAGGTATTTTTGTAGCCAAAAATAGGTTTTCATTGCCTCCCAGGGCGCCCCCCTTCCAGCGCCCTGCACCCTCAGTGACTGCCGTGTGAAGTGTGCTGAGAGGAAATGGCGCACAGCTGCAGTGCTGTGCGCTACCTTAAGAAGACTGAGGAGTCTTCATGCCGCCGATTCTGGACCTTCTTCTTGTTTCAGCATCTGCAAGGGGGCCGGCGGCGAGGCTCCGGTGACCATCCAGGCTGTACCTGTGATCGTCCCTCTGGAGCTAATGTCCAGTAGCCAAAGAAGCCAATCCATCCTGCACGCAGGTGAGTTCACTTCTTCTCCCCTAAGTCCCTCGTTGCAGTGATCCTGTTGCCAGCAGGACTCACTGTAAAATAAAAAACCTAAGCTAAACTTTTCTAAGCAGCTCTTTAGGAGAGCCACCTAGATTGCACCCTTCTCGGCCGGGCACAAAAATCTAACTGAGGCTTGGAGGAGGGTCATAGGGGGAGGAGCCAGTGCACACCACCTGATCCTAAAGCTTTACTTTTTGTGCCCTGTCTCCTGCGGAGCCGCTATTCCCCATGGTCCTTTCAGGAACCCCAGCATCCACTAGGACGATAGAGAAATATATGTACGTTTTCAGTCTGAAGCAAGTTGTGCAAATTATTTACATAAAACGCTCAAGGTAAAATGAGACATGAATTTTTCACAGCTCAAAAATATTAGCTCTGAATGTGTCAGGAATGAATGTACACAGGACCACAGAACTGAATTCTAGTTTAACATGTTCATTTTTTCCCCATGTCTCAGAATGTGCAGAGCTTCTACAAGCCACAAAAACACGACTGTTCTCAGTAATTTATACAGCATCAGCAGCTGTAAGGAGTATAAAATCCTGATTTCCTTTCCTCTCTGGTAATATAGGTATCAATGAGAGGTGTTGTAAAGGAGAGTTATTTAAAATGTAAAAATAAATAAATAAATTACATTTTCTAAATGTACAGTTTCTAAACTTACTGTCAGCATAAGAAAAACAAATGCAGATATTCCCATGACAAGAATTTCTTTATTTCCTTTACTTTCAGTATGTAGCTTTCGATAATACGGTCCAATGAGATAGGTTTTCATAATAAGACAGATAAGAAAGACCGCAACCAATGAAAAAAGTATTTGTCCAGTCAGTATCAGAATTCGGAAAATCTCCAACACAACACTACAGAGAGAAAAATAAAATAAATACACCAACATCACACACAAAATAATGTCCCTACAAAAAAAAGGTTCCTTAACTGCGGAGGACGAGTTGTGCTTGACCTCCTTATGAACTTAAAACTGCACAGGACAAGTCATCATCCACACTGATCAGGGTAGTTAAAAAAAAAAAAAAAACCTAAAAAACCCCAACTTGCCAACCAGTGGGGACTACTGGCAGCTCATGCACAATGATGTAACTTTAATGGAATAAAAAGAAAAAAGAAAAGATGAATGGAATTTATGGGCGTATGATCTTTAAGTCCCTATAGGTCATCGACGCCTTGTTTTAAAAAGGTGGTTGTGATCAATAGACATTAAACCCTTCAATGCCAAAGAATGATGGAGTCCAGGGATGGGTAGCCCCTAGTAATATTACTCTGCACTACAGAAACATTTTATGCATATGGGTGGGAGAGCACTACATGCCCTAAGGCCCGCTCGGACATAAGAGGATACCCACATTTGAAAGAAGGAAGTTGCCCATTTAAAATGTTGTGGCCCCCTTGTAGTTAGTATTCTGTATATGGGCCTATAAATGTGGCGGTACCCATATTTGAAAGAAGGGAGCCTTCTCTTTCCAATGATGTGGCCCCTTAGCTGTTATCGTCTAAGGATCAGAAGACAAAATAACCCTGCGCTAGAGGGCGATATTCTCTGATGATCATCAGCCTTTTTTGGGCTACATATTATTTCAATATATCATAATGAGCATTAACTCTGGACGCAAAAATTAACAAACTAAAGAAGTGACATTTTAGATTTTGTTGTGAAAATCTCAGCATAGAATACAGCTTTTTTCAGTTTCGGAAAGGTGGAATGATGTTAAACCAAAAAACACAAAAAGTAAATCTTTATGGCTTGCATAACAAACAAAAAAAAAACAAAAAAACATACATTTGATTTGGTTCACATTTTGGAAACATTTTATTTGATGTGTTAGAACGAAGTAGCAAAATGACTAATGGTACTGTACCACAATGCAAGGTCTTCAACAAAAATGAATTGCATACAAAACTTCGGCGATATCGCTGTTTGAATGTGACTAGTGGACACGATGTAAAATGGTCACAACACAGCACTTAGAAAATCCTCAACAAACAAAGGGGTTAAAAGGAAAATAAGCAATATTAAATGTAACATTTTATTTCCATAACACTTAAATATTGTTTATTGCCAAAGCTCCCAGTAGTGACTAATGATAGAAACAGAGACAAAAGATTACATAAAAATATATTTTCCAAAACAATAAAAGAAATCTCTCAAAAATAAAAAATAAATTAAAAAAAAAGTTGGATTAAGGGAGTGAAAACCAAACATTTTTTTGCAATTTTTCTCCAATATTTTTTTTTTTCAGGTTATCAACTTTGGTCACCTGAAAATAATAATAATAAAATCTCCCGAAAACTGAGCTGTTTTCAAGGATTTGGTTTCACCCAAACTCCCCAAATAAGCAGAGGCTCACACCGGCTTATCAGGGCTAACTGAATAGCCCCTGGCAAAACAATGATCTCGGGTAATTGAATTCCACCTGTTGTCAGAAATACAGAGTGGAGCAAACTCTAGGAAACATATTTGCACTGTTTCTATTTTATATTGCTGGAATACTTTTCTGCATATTGCTGTCACATTTCACCCTTTAAAGACAAAAATCACCTGGAGTAAGTGCTCCCTCCTGCTTGAATAAGAGTTGGCATAGCAGCAATGAACAAGCTAAGCTGGACGTCCTGCATCACAAGCATGCCAAGTAGAACACTACTATAGTCAAGGTCACCTGCACAAACACAAACATGGAAATTGGTTTAGTGTCCAAAGCATAAGAGGGGGACATGTCATTTAATAGACAAATCCATAAAACTAATAAAGCTGCTTCATTAAAGCATGTCAATTAAAAACACTGCTGTAAATGGCATGTAGCCTCAAATGCCATAGTATAATGTCAGGACAGCCCTGCTAAGCCTTTTTTTATGGGTTTTAGTATGTATACTAGTTACAAAAAAAAAAAAGAAGAAGATCGTCTCACAAAAAATAACTACCGTATATAGTCGAGTATAAGCCGACTTTTTCAGCACTTTTTTGTGTGCTGAAAAAGCCCCTTCGGCTTATACTCGAGTCAGTATATAGGAGGGACACAGAGGGCACAGCGCACGGATCTCCTGTGTCCCTCCTGCGTCTCCGGCGTGTGTGTGTTAAAGGAAATGCACGAACCGGCACTTCCTTTAAGTACGGTAACTGGCACTGTGGGGCATATCTGGCAGCATGAGGGCACATCTGGCACTGTGGGTCATATCTGGCAGCATGAGAGCATATCTGGCACTGTGGGGCATATCTGGCAGCATGGGGGCATATCTGGTAGCATGAGAGCATATCTGGCACTGTGGGGCATATCTGGAAGCATGAGGGCATATCTGGCACTGTGGGGCATATCTGGAAGCATGAGGGCATATCTGGCACTGTGGGGCATATCTGGCACATCTGGCACTGTGGGGCATATCTGGCACTGTGGGGCATATCTGGCACTGTGGGGCATATCTGGCAGCATGAGAGCATATCTGGCACTGTGGGGCATATCTGGAAGCATGAGGGCATATCTGGCACTGTGGGGCATATCTGGCACTGTGGGGCATATCTGACAGCATGAGGGCATATCTGGCACTGTGGGGCATATCTGGCATTGTGGGGCATATCTGGCAGCATGAGGGCATATCTGGCACATCTGGCACTGTGGGGCATATCTGGCAGCATGAGGGCATATCTGGCACACCTGGCACTGTGGGGCATATCTGGCAGCATGAGGGCATATCTGGCACTATGAAGGCTGTGTGTGGCTAGAGCTGCATTTCCCACCCTAGGCTTATACTCGAGTCAATAAGTTTTCCCAGGTTTTTGTGGTAAAATTAGGTGCCTCGGCTTATATTCGGGTCGACTTATACTCGAGTATATACGGGTAACTATGAGACACTGACTACTCTGGGAGACCATTAGAGGCAAAAAGCCCTTGTGCCTTTAATGGGATGCTCTTTATTGATGGGAGTACAATCTCAAACATATAATATATTTGGGGAGGTCACAATCTATGCAGTACTCTGAGGAACAGACACAAACCTGAGCTTACGTTCTACCTTTTCTTAAGTCACCCAATATGCAGTTGTCTCTAGACAACGAGCCACGCTGTTATAAGTATTACTAACATATTTCTCAGCACAGTAAAACAGATCTATGGCTGCATGCAAGCAGCAGTTACTTGTCTGACACTTAACGGACTGGACATTATCGTGTCCTTTGTTAATAATTCCACAACATATTTATCTTTATGCTTATTACCAAATGTAATCTTTACAGATTTAAAGAAATAAAAAAGAATACACTTCAAAGAAATAATAATTTGCGGCATACTTTCAGATTAAAAAAAAAAAAAAAAAAAAAAAAATCCTATTTCCGCAAACAAATTATCCATTTTATACTAGGAAAGTATGTCAGTACGAAGTGCATTTTATTACCATCTTTATCTCCACGAGACCCGCCTCCAAGGAACCTGGATACCAAGGGTGTGCTGGACAAAGACAAACACGTTGAAATGAAGACACTTTGAGTAGGTTTGATTTGCAGGAAGTGGCCCCACAGCAAGCCAAATGCAATCATTAGAATTGTCATAAAGCATGGGCCTTGCACTGCTATTTTCCACACCTGCAGGACCAAAAATTAAATGTTGCATCTCATACAACACAACCATTACACCAGCAATACTGTTTTATAATAGTGGCCCGCAAAGCTACAGTTGTGGAAGCCATAATTCATTTCAACTCGTTTAAATGCATCAACGCCACTAAAGATGGGTACACACTAGACGATGTGCTCCGTGAGCGACAACGCCTAGTGTGTCCCCTCCAGGCCTGGGCCGCCCAACGGGAGGGCATACACACTGTGCGATATCACTAGCGATATCACAGAGTGACGTCATGCCACGGCCGGGACGTACATGAGCTTTGGACGATGAGTCCAAATTGAGCTGCATGTACGGCCGACACCTTGGGCCGTGCATCGGCCGTCGTCAGCTGCATACACACTGGGCGATATAGTAAACAATATCACTCAGCAGGGGGAAAATGAGTGATATCATTTACTAGA
This sequence comes from Pseudophryne corroboree, assembly GCF_028390025.1. Classification (NCBI taxonomy): domain Eukaryota; kingdom Metazoa; phylum Chordata; class Amphibia; order Anura; family Myobatrachidae; genus Pseudophryne; species Pseudophryne corroboree. The sequence continues at coordinate 353,834,876 of NC_086445.1, forward strand.
TCGCTAAGTGTATATATAAATATTTATTTAGATTAATTCCAAAACAAAGCTTCTATTAACAGGAAAGAAGTAATTGATTTAAAAAAACAAAAAAAACTATTGTTTTGGAGTTCAGAAGATCTAAATTATCAATACAGTGGCTGTTTATAATATCGGTCACTGCACTAATCAGCTGAATTAGCTAAGAGCTTTCTAAGTATTCTAAGAGCTTCATACATCACAATGTTCTTCTCAGTCACTAGTAGATATTAACATTTAATATGAAATAATGCATCATTACCTTTCATTAAGTTATGGAGAACTCCATCAACATCCAATGATAAATAGAAATGTTATATCAAATCATTGTTAATGTGCTGTCTTTAGTCTCATAACATGTAGGTAAAACAATACCTATAAAAACAGAGGCATCCAGACCATATACTGCTTCATTCCATATAGAAATTGCAATTGCCATAGAAATTAATATTCATAAGCAAAATATATGGTCTTTTTTCTGTATGTTGGCACTGGATTAACGCATTCTTCAACGGGGGCGAAACAAACTGCCAGACTAGTAAATAGAAAACTCCTTTCATACATGCTGGCTTCAGCAGAGAACATCACTAACCATCATTTACACATTTTTTATTTATCTATTGGAAGATCAATATCTTAAATAAAAAATAAAGTTAAGTTAAGATTACACAAAATATAAGTATTTGCATAACAAATCATTGAAATACCATCTATGTATTGTGTTCCTTTTAGCACCTTGCCCCTGTCAGAACACGTCCAGTTCCTCTTTCCTGCCTGGGGTGTCCGTCTCTGCACTGGTACTTCTAGCATATTCTGGTCTGAATCTCATCGCTGAGATACAGACCAGAGTGTGTTAGAAGCACCAGAGCAGAGAGCGACACCCCAAGAATAAAGAGGAACTGCATGGGTTGCGACATGTGCAAGGTTCTAGAATGAACACTGTATGTAAGAAAATCACCAATTCACAATTTGACCTTTGAAAATAATTGCTTGTAGTTAATGATCTACTATACATAAATAGCACTCATTAAAAAGCATAAGAATGAAACTGTACAATGGTCATATTGTAGGATAAAGGTGGGTTCACACTTGGCGATTGACAACCATATAATTGAACGATATAGCATTCAACGATATAGTGTGTACACACTGAACGTTACTGGAACAGAAATATAATGATAAAGTCCTTGTGCGCACAATTAGGCAGCTCTAATTAACCATGAGATAAGGGATCACACCCAAGATCCCAAATAGCGGTACAAAAAAAACCAGATCATCTCTGGAAACTTATATGGTGACGGTTCTCTGTTATCAGCACTATATATGAAAAGCCTACTCTCTTATTCACTATTGTGAGTGATTTGATTTATGGGCAAAAATAAGATTTTACTCACCGGTAAATCTATTTCTCGTAGTCCGTAGTGGATGCTGGGACTCCGTAAGGACCATGGGGAATAGCGGCTCCGCAGGAGACTGGGCACAACTAAAGAAAGCTTTAGGACTACCTGGTGTGCACTGGCTCCTCCCCCTATGACCCTCCTCCAAGCCTCAGTTAGGATACTGTGCCCGGAAGAGCTGACACAATAAGGAAGGATTTTGAATCCCGGGTAAGACTCATACCAGCCACACCAGTCACACCGTATAACTCGTGATACTATACCCAGTTAACAGTATGAAATATAACTGAGCCTCTCAACAGACGGCTCAACAATAACCCTTTAGTTAGGCAATAACTATATACAAGTATTGCAGACAATCCGCACTTGGGATGGGCGCCCAGCATCCACTACGGACTACGAGAAATAGATTTACCGGTGAGTAAAATCTTATTTTCTCTGACGTCCTAAGTGGATGCTGGGACTCCGTAAGGACCATGGGGATTATACCAAAGCTCCCAAACGGGCGGGAGAGTGCGGATGACTCTGCAGCACCGAATGAGCAAACTCTAGGTCCTCCTCAGCCAGGGTATCAAACTTGTAGACTCTTGCAAAAATGTTTGAACCCGACCAAGTAACAGCTCGGCAAATTTGTAAAGCCGAGACCCCTCGGGCAGCCGCCCAAGAAGAGCCCACTTTCCTCGTGGAATGGGCTTTTACAGATTTAGGGTGCAGCAGTCCAGCCACAGAATGTGCAAGTTGAATCGTGCTACAGATCCAGCGAGCAATAGTCTACTTAGAAGCAGGAGCACCCAGCTTGTTGGGTGCATACAGGATAAATAGCGAGTCAGCTTTCCTGACTCCAGCCGTCCTGGATACATATATTTTTCAGGGCCCTGACTACGTCCAGTAACTTGGAATCCTCCAAGTCCCAAGTAGCCGCAGGCACCACAATAGGTTGGTTCACATGAAAAACTGATACCACCTTAGGAAGGAATTGGGAACAAGTCCTCAATTCCGCCTTATCCATATAAAAAATCAGATAAGGGCTTTCGCATGACAAAGCCACCAATTCTGATACACGCCTGGCCGACGCCAAGGCCAACAGCATGACCACTTTCCACGTGAGGTATTTTAGCTCCACGGATTTAAGTGGCTCAACCCAATGCGACTTCAGGAAATCCAACACCACGTTGAGATCCCACGGTGCCACTGGAGGCACAAACGGGGGCTGACTATGCAGCACTCCCTTAACAAAAGTCTGAACTTCAGGCAGTGAAGCCATTTCTAGTTTGGAAAAAAATCGATAGAGCCGAAATCTGGACCTTAATGGAACCCAATTTTAGGCCCATAGTCACCCCTGACTGTAGGAAGTGCAGAAATCGACCTAGCTGAAATTCCTCCGTTGGGGCCTTCCTGGCCTCACAGCACGCAACATATTTCCGCCATATGCGGTGATAATGGTTTGCGTTCACTTCTTTCCTAGCTTTAACTAGCGTAGGGATAACTTCCTCCGGAATGCCCTTTTCCTTCAGGATCCGGCGTTCAACCGCCATGCCGTCAAACGCAGCCGCGGTACGTCTTGGAACAGACAGGCCCCCTGCTGCAGCAGGTCCTGTCTGAGCGGCAGAGGCCATGGGTCCTCTGAGATCATTTCTTGGAGTTCTGGGTACCAAGCACTTCTTGGCCAATCCGGAACAATGAGTATAGTTCTTACTCCTCTCCTTCTTATTATTCTCATTACCCTGGGTATGAGAGGCAGAGAAGGGAACACCTACACCGACTGGTACACCCACGGTGTTACCAGAGCGTCCACAGCTATCGCCTGAGGGTCCCTTGACCTGGCGCAATATCTTTTTAGCTTTTTGTTGAGGCGGGACGCCATCATGTCCATCTGTGGCCTTTCCCAACGGTGTACAATCATTTGGAAGACTTCTGGATGAAGTCCCCACTCTCCCGGGTGGAGGTCGTGTCTGCTGAGAAAGTCTGCTTCCCAGTTGTCCACTCCGGGAATGAACACTGCTGACAGTGCTAACACATGATTTTCCGCCCATCGGAGAATCCTTGTGGCTTCTGCCATCGCCATCCTGCTTCTTGTGCCGCCCTGTCGGTTTACATGAGCGACCGCCGTGATGTTGTCTGACTGGATCAGCACCGGCCGGTGTTGAAGCAGGGTCTAGCCTGACTTAGGGCATTGTAAATGGCCCTTAGTTCCAGAATATTTATGTGTAGGGAAGTCTCCTGACTTTTCCATAGTCCTTGGAAGTTTCTTCCCTGTGTGACTGCCCCCCAGCCTCGAAGGCTGGCATCCGTGGTCACCAGGACCCAGTCCTGTATGCCGAATCTGCGGCCCTCTCGAAGATGAACACACTGCAGCCACCACAACAGCGACACCCTGGCCCTTGGAGACAGGGTTATCCGCCGATGCAGCTGAAGATGCGACCCGGACCACTTGTCCAACAGATCCCACTGGAAGATCCTTGCATGGAACCTGCCGAATGGAATTTCTTCGTAAGAAGCTACCATCTTTCCCAGGGCTCGCGTGCATTGATGCACAGACACCTGTATTTGTATTAGGAGGTCTCTGACTAGAGATGACAACTCCTTGGCCTTCTCCTCCGGGAGAAACCCTTTTTCCTGTTCTGTGTCCAGAACCATACCCAGGAACAGTAGACGCGTCGTAGGAACCAGCTGCGACTTTGGAATATTCAGAATCCAGCCGTGCTGTTGTAGCACTTCACGAGATAGTGCTACTCCGACGAACAACTGCTCCCTGGACCTCGTCTTTATAAGGAGATCGTCCAAGTACGGGATAATTATTTCGGCCATTACCTTGGTAAATACCCTCGGTGCCGGGGACAGACCAACGGCAACGTCTGGAATTGGTAATGACAATCCTGTACCACAATTTTGAGGTACTCCTGGTGAGGAGGGTAAATAGGGACATGCAGGTAAGCATCCTTGATGTCCAGTGATACCATGAAATTCTCCAGGCTTGCAATAATCGCCCTGAGCGATTCCATTTTGAACTTGAACCTTCGTATATAAGTGTTCAAGGATTTCAATTTTAGAATGGGTCTCACCGAACCGTCTGGTTTCGGTACCCCAAACATTTTGGAATAGTAACCCCGGCCTTGTTGAAGGAGGGGTCCCTTGATTTCACCTGCTGGAAGTACAGCTTGTACATTGCCGCCAGTACTACCTCCCTTTCTCCGAGGGCAGCAGGCAAGGCTGATGTGAGGTAACGGCGAGGGGGAGTCGCCTCGAACTCCAGCTTGTATCCCTGTGATACTACATGCAGAACCTAGGGATCCACCTGTGGGCAAGCCCACTGGTCCCTGAAGTTCCCGAGACGCGCCCCCACCGCACTTGTCTCCACCTGTGGAGCCCCAGCGTCATGTGGTGGACTCAGAGGAAGCGGGGGAAGATTTTTGATCCTGGGAACTGGCTGTCTGGTGCAGTTTTTTCCTTCTTCCCTTGTCTCTGTGCAGAAAGGAAGCGCCTTTGACCCGCTTGCTTTTCTGAAGCCGAAAGGACTGTACCTGAAAATACGGTGCTTTCTTAGGCTGTGAGGAAACCTGAGGTAAAAAATTTTCTTCCCAGCTGTTGCTGTGGATACGAGGTCCCAGAGACCATCCCCAAACAATTCCTCACCCTTATAAGGCAGAATCTCCATGTGCCTTTTAAAGTCAGCATCACCTGTCCACTGCCGGGTCTCTAATACCCTCCTGGCAGAATGGACATTGCCTTAATTCTGGATGCCAGCCGGCAAATATCCCTCATATATAAGACGACGTCTTTAATATGCTCTATGTTAGCAAAATATTATCTCTGTCTAGGGTATTAATATTATCTGACAGGGTATCAGACCACGCTGCAGCAGCACTATTCATGCTGAGGCAATTGCAGGTCTCAGTATAGTACCTGAGTGTGTATATACAGACTTCAGGATAGCCTCCTGCTTTTTATCAGCAGGCTCCTACAAAGTGGCCGTATCCAAAGACGGCAGTGCCACCTTTTTTGACAAACGTGTGAGCGCCTTATCCACCCTATTGGATATCTCCCAACGTGACCTATCCTCTGGCGGGAAAGGGTACGCCATCAGTAACTTTTTAGAAATTACCAGTTTCTTAATGGGGGAACCCACGCTTCTTTACACACTTCATTCACTCATCTGATGGGGGAACAAAACACTGGCTGCTTTTTCTCCCCAAACATAAAACCCCTTTTATGTGGTACTTGGGTTCATGTCAGAAATGTGTAACACATTTTTCATTGCCGAGATCATGCAACGGATGTTCCTAGTGGATTGTGTATATGTCTCAATCTCGTCGACACTGGAGTCAGACTCCGTGTCGACATCTGTGTCTGCCATCTGAGGTAACAGCGTTTTTTGAGCCCCTGATGGCCTTTGAGACGCCTGGGCAGGCGCGGGCCAAGAAGCCGGCTGTCCCACAGCTGTTACGTCATCTAGCCTTTTATGTAAGGAGTTGACATTGTCGGTTAATACCTTCCACCTATCCATCCACTCTGATGTCGGCCCCACAGGGGGAGACATCCCATTTATCGGCCTCTGCTCCGCCTCCACGTAACCTTCCTCATCCAACATGTCGACACAGCTGTACCGACACACCGCAAACACACAGGGAATGCTCTGACTGAGGACAGGACCCCACAAAGTCCTTTGGGGAGACAGAGAGAGAGTATGCCAGCACACACCAGAGCGCTATATAATGCAGGGATTAACACTATAACTGAGTGATTTTTCCCCAATAGCTGCTTGTATACACATATTGCGCCTAAATTTAGTGCCCCCCCTCTCTTTTTAACCCTTTGAGCCTGAAAACTACAGGGGAGAGCCTGGGGAGCTGTCTTCCAGCTGCACTGTGAAGAAAAAATGGCGCCAGTGTGCTGAGGGAGATAGCCCCGCCCCTTTTTCGGCTGACTTTTCTCCCGCTTTTTTCATGGATTCTGGCAGGGGTATTTATCACATATATAGCCTCTGGGACTATATACTGTGATTTTTTGCCAGCCAAGGTATTCATATTGCTGCTCAGGGCGCCCCCCCCCAGCGCCCTGCACCCATCAGTGACCGGAGTGTGAGGTGTGCATGAGGAGCAATGGCGCACAGCTGCAGTGCTGTGCGCTACCTTGTTGAAGACCAAAGTCTTCTGCCGCCGATTTCCAGGACCATCTTCATGCTTCTGGCTCTGTAAGGGGGGACGGCGGCGCGGCTCCGGGACCGAACGATCGAGGTCGGGTCCTGTGTTCGATCCCTCTGGAGCTAATGGTGTCCAGTAGCCTAAGAAGCCCAAACTATCTCCAGTCAGGTAGGTTCGCTTCTTCTCCCCTTAGTCCCTCGCTGCAGTGAGTCTGTTGCCAGCAGATCTCACTGAAAATAAAAAACCTAAAATATACTTTCTTTTCTAGGAGCTCAGGAGAGCCCCTAGTGTGCATCCAGCTCAGCCGGGCACAAGATTCTAACTGAGGTCTGGAGGAGGGTCATAGTGGGAGGAGCCAGTGCACACCAGGTAGTCCTAAAGCTTTCTTTAGTTGTGCCCAGTCTCCTGCGGAGCCGCTATTCCCCATGGTCTTTACGGAGTCCCAGCATCCACTTAGGACGTCAGAGAAAGACCCTGATTTACGTAACTATTAGTGAGGTGTTACTCCTTTTGAATGTGCAATTTTACCCAACAGTATTACACGAGGATCTGTGTGTTTTTCTGTTCTCTTTTATGTCATACATCATCTTAAGAGACAAGTGGAACACTTCAAGAATCACATTAAATCAGGGGAGTACATTTATCCTTTCTCTCATTTGATATTTTTTTCTTTAGGCGCACATATAAGCCAGAGATAATCTGTTTTTACTGAACGTTACTGTTCAACGATAACGATCAGTGACATCACCGCCGGCATTTCCGAACATGCAGCTCAGCCCAACATTGACGGGTTCAGCTGCATGTCAGCTCAATATTGGTGATCACTGAACATGGTGCGGGAGCGTGCATCGTTCACCAATATTGCCCCCATACACACTGGATGATATAAGCCTAAAAAAAAACCATAACAACATTTATGTCGTTATCGTTTATTAGGCTAAAATCGCCAAGTGTATACCCCCATTAACTGTGATATTAAAAAGAAATACATAAAGCTAGACATGACACTTTACTAGTCAGGAATATACCTATATCTCATACCATACCTGTAATTGTAGCAAGAATCATTTTTGGACTTGTAGATTACTACATAAGGTAAGGACAAAGGAATAAAACAGGCGACACATACCTTTCTCAGTTTTTCTGGGGAAAACTCCAAACCAACAAGAAAGAGCGTAAAAAAGACACCAAACTCCCCCAGAGTTTCCACTTGAACAATTGACTGAAGAAGAAGAAAAAGGTGAACACAATGTTATACCCAACTAATTGCAAAGCTAACTATAATTATTCCAACTAGATCCGTTTTCATTGCACTATACAACTTCTTCTGTAATCTAGCACCACAGTATGTGGATAGAAAATATGCATCATCTTTGTATAGAAGGACAAACAAAATAATTTTTAAATGAGGCGCATTTTGTACCTTACAGCTGCACAATCAGTGAGGGGATGTGAGGATTAAGTCAAGACCCAAATAAGGCTAAAAACAAACAGAAGAACTTAAAGGGCGATATCCACTTTGCTACAGTAATTTACCGCGGCTAATTCGCCACCCCCTGGGGATATCTAACTGCCCCAGAAGTACGGGCACTGGCAGTACTTATCAGGGATTTCTGAAAAGATATCCGCTATAACCAGCCTAAGCAGTCCCATTTTTTTGCTAAAACACATTGGATCTGGACCTGGTTCCCGGACCTATGTGTTTTTGTCTGAAAATTTAAAAATAAATAAATAAATAAAATAAATGAATAAATAAAATAATGTGGAAAAACACCCTTTTTTTCATGCCCCCAAAAATTTCAAGGCTAATTGGATACCCCCCAAAGTGTTAGAAAACTGGATTTTCACATAATGCTTCATTCAACCCCAGGCACTAAATGATATTTAGGGGACAGTTCCTGTTTCCAGACATGATTAGCTTGAACAAATTATATCAGGCCTTATTATTATTATTATTATTATGATACAGTTTTAAAAAGGTTTACTATTGCGCACAAAAACCAGGGAAAATGTTTACCATTCCACTTCAACAAAACTCACATTTTGCATTTTTAGACTTTTTAAATGTTAAAATAATATGTACAGATACTTGTTACTGACATATAAAAAGTTCTTCTAGATCAGTGGTTCTTAACCTGAGTTCGATCGAACCCCGGGGGTTCGGTGAGTCAGTCTCAGGGGTTCGGTGGAGGTGTGTGTCCATTCTGTTCGCCAGGTGCATTAATATACTTTTGACATTCACACAATACTTTTATGGCATTTTCAATATGTCACCGTTAGAAAATGAAGGCTACTGACGAATGGCAAAAAATGCCATACATGACACGACCTGGCAGCCCTGCCGTTCACCCCACTCGTATGATTCGTGATGTCACGCTCAGCATGGCCATCATTGGCTGCTCACTTGGCCTTGATATCTCTGCTGCAAGGAACCTTGGTGCGCTTAGTAGTCGACTTGTGACTGTCGTGATTGTACATCATTTGTGATTTCCTTTTAATATTCCAATCCCTTCGTACTATGTCGAGCAAAATAAGAAAGTGGTCGGACGAATACGTACAATATGGATTCACATGTAGAATAGAATGCGATGGAAGTCAGCGTCCTCAATGCATGATTTTCAATGCCAAGTCGAGCAATTCTAGTCTAGCACCGACAAAAATAAGGGAATACTTCCTAAAGCTGCATGGAGATATACAAGAACACACTGCTTGCTGAATTCAAGGTGAAGAGAGCCAGATTCAATGAAAGGGCTACGCTGCCTGTTCTCGGCTTTGTACCCATCGACAAACTGATCTTAACAGCATCACACAAAGTTGTGTACCTGATCGCAAAGCAGGGAAAACCACACACCATTGGTGAAATACTCGTAAAACCAGCTGCATTGAAGATAGCAAATATCATGCTGGGAAAAGCTGCTGAAAATAAGTTGTCCCAAATTCCTCTTTCAAATGACACCATCAGCAGCAGAATAGATGACATGAGCAATGACATCTTGGCTCAAGTAGCTGCAGATCCGATTTCAAGCCCAGCAAAATTTAGCCTCCAACTAGACGAGACCACCGATGTTTCCAATCTAAGCCAGCTTGCTGTATTTGTGCGCTATGTGAAAGACGACATGTCAAAGGGAGATTTTTTATTTTTTTTTGTAAGCCTCTTACAACAACAACTAAGGCAGCCGACGTGAAGAAACTTGTGGATGACGTCTTCAGAGACAACGATCTTTTGTGGGATATGGTTTCTGCAATTTGTTCGGACGGGGCAGACAGCAACTCCATCATCGTATGGGACAAAACAGCAACTAGCAACTGTGTGTCTCTGTAATGTGTTATCTAGTTTAAGGGAGGGAACTTTCTCATTCATGTTGAGTCACTGTTCTGTTCGTATGCTAAACAGGTTCAGCCTTGAAGACATCCAAAGAGCTGGCCTGAGTTTCCTGTCTACCACCTGTTTAGAATGTCTCTTGTCCTAATAGCAGTGACTTTAGCTTTCATACATTTAATCATAAATACTTGTTGCAATGTCCTACAACTTAATAACAAGTATTTAGTGAATCTACACATTAATCTGGTTGCTTTAATACCAAATATGACAGGTCTATCTTGCTTCGTTCCAATAATACACACACATGACATTACTCCATTATATAATTTTAAATCATTATAATGTCTGGCGCTTGATATTATAATTATGTGCTGTATGAAATAAGTGTCGAATCCATCTCTGTGGCATGTCCGTGTAAATGCGTATGTTACCATATATTGCGGTGCTCACTGCGCGTATTTGCAAGCATCGTGACTTATAATGTGTGTAGTCTGTATGTTCTCTCTATGTAATATTTTTGACTTCGACAGTCCACCCTTTGGCAGTAAACAATAACTGCCATCAATTATTAACATAAGAAAAAATATTTCAGACAATAATCGGTGACCTAGACACAAGTATGTATTCATTTCGCAAATCAGACACTTGACTATATTTGTGGCAGACATGGAGGACGAGACATCCTCTATATGCACTCGGCGGTCACGGGACCACTGGTTGGGTGTAGGACAACATTCAACCTATAGAGTATGCTGGGACAGTGCTTTGGCCTATAATGTCTGATTTGCGACGAACATTTCACACATACATGTACCTACGTCTTTGTACACTGATGTTTGGATTCGATTGGGGTTCTGCTGGGTAGATGAAGAAAAGACAAACAAATCGTGAAAGTGACATATAAAATTTTCATGATCTACATATTCCTATCATTTTCTGAACAATGTTTCCATTTCTGGAACGTATGCTAGGTTTGTTTAATAATTGAACAAGGGTTATAAGTAGTGTCCTTCCTACATAACATAAACCTTCGGAGTTCGGGGAGAGCCACTCATAAACCTTTCTTCCACATATATTAATGAGCTCTTTATCTGCAATGTGTGAATAGCCATTGTCTGATTGTTCCGGATTACCTCCGAACTCCATAACTACTAGACCTTTGATTTTTCTCTGGCTTTAACAAACTGATCGGCTAATCCTGGGATCCTATAGGGAAATCACTCCTTCCTCCAGAACCAGTTCCAGTCCCACACTCGACTCCTCATAAAAAAAAACCTCGCAAAAATAGAATGTCCTGAAAAAAAATGTTTGTCAGCGGGAAAGAGAGAAAAGAGAAATAGAACAAAACAACTCTTGTTCATAACAAATCAATTACAATGACTGGTCTTTCTGCAATCCTTTAGTACGCTCAGGTAGTGTTCAACAGTGCCGCCTCTCAGTCTTCACGGAACAGAGTCTCTGTCGATACTTTTGCAATCTCACTCCATTTACGAGTTCCTTCCGGGCTACCGACTTTCCTGCAAAGGGAATAGTGGACCCAAGTCTCTCTCTCTGCTACTTTCACTGGGATAGTGCTGTCAACAAAACTTGGTATGGTCCTTCCCACCTGTCTATTAGGCAACCTGAGCGTAAGAACAATCACACAGTCTCTTGGTTCACAATCAAGACAGTTAGTATTTGGCATACCAGCAATCAACAGTTTCAAGTTCTTTTGTCAAGTTCTCAAATGCTGGCTCATCTCGATAAAGTACTGTACTGTCACCTCATTGGTGTATTTCTGATCATTGTGCGGATCAATCATGACATGAGGTTGTCTTCCAAAATCAACAAAAAAAGACACAAATACCAAAACAAAAACCAAAACGAATTTCGAAGAGGGTGATTCGTTAAGTGAAGATCTGGGAGTGGTTCCGATGCTACATAATACTAGTGGCAGTATCTATGATCACAATAGCACACTTTCAAGCTTTGCTCCTACTTCTAGGGGTACCATTATCTACACACAAATTTCTGCGCAATTTTTTTCTTTGCGGTAAACACAGCAGCATCCGTGGCAGCAGGAAATGCCTCTACCCAGTTTGAGAAAACATCAGTGCACACCAATACATAACAATAATTCCTAAAGGGTGTTAACTGTACGAAGTCGTTGTGTGTTTGCAATGTAGAGTACCATGAGCATAACTCAAAAAAAAAGAAAAAGAAAAAAAAGAAACATCTCTAGAGGAGAGAAAGAAGGAGAAAATGAAAAAGAAAAATGTCAGGTTTGCCATTCACCAAAAGGCATATCAGTGTCTATACAAAATTTCCCTTCACCAGTATTCTCATCCTTCCTCCACCCTTTGTGCATGACAAGGCACACTGCAGTAATACTGGTGTTATCGTGCTGTTGAGATATACTGGGTTTGGGCAGAACTCTGAAGAACCAATTAGGCATATGGAGTTTGAACTGTAATTGGGTCCATGTATTGTACCACCCTGTGTGAACGCAAAAAGATGAAGAGGAAACTGTCGAGAAACAGAATAGAGGTTGGTGACAGGTGAGTTTGTAGAGGTGGAGAAGATTTTATAAAAAATTGATAACTGGATTGGGCACTACGGGGAAGTGGATCTCTGCTTGGTCTACTCCCCTTAAAAAAAAAAAATCTGTGTTTGTCGTATCGCTATTGGGACTATCCCAGCCATCAATCCAGTGTCCTGTCCATCCTAAGTTCATAGGGAACCCGGTATCTGTGAGATGATTTCCTCTACCTGTGATGGACATGCATCTAGAACAGTGAAATGTAACATTAGTCTTCGTGGATGTCTAACATACTTTGTACTTCCTGAGCGGGAGCACATTATATGTATACCATCTCTAACAAAACTCATGTTAAGTTAATCAGGGGCCATTTCTGCTAGGAAAAAGAAGCAAAAGTTTAGAGGCCCCATCTTAACCCCAGCAAGTTTTGTCAAAGGGTAATGTTGCATTTATTTTGTTCTTCCCATTAGCCGAATCTGTGTTTTCTATATGGCTTATGATTCCTTACTATATGTCCCTTGGTCCCGTCTATGTGTTTAATAATGTGGCTTGTGTTTTCTGTCTAGGGGGTCTATATTGACTATGTGTTCTACTACTCCTACAATCTCTGGCAAAATGCCCTTCCTTCCTGCAAGTGTAACATATTATTGACCATTAGGGATCTGGTGTTTGGACTGATGGGTCTTTCCTGTATGTGCCAGTATACTTACCGTCCTCAACCTCTCCACCTGTTGTTCTCTGCGCTTAGCACTATTCTTGTGATGTTCAATAGCACACTCTCTTAGATTAGCTACTGTGACCCCTTTCCAATTTTGCAAAGAAGTCTGCACCCTGACCCTCAATGCCTTATTGAGCCCGTCCATTAGCACAGAGACAGATACCTCCCATTTGCCGAATTAGTGTTTACCAGTGATCTTATCCAGACGGAGAGTTTTCTATTACTGCAAGAGAGACAAAAAAAAAAAAAAAAGTTTAACAAGCTTCTAGGTCATGCGAAGTATTCATTCAATCCTTCTCATCCCGTATTAAGGGTCTGTACATGGTCCAACAAACATTTCCGAGCTCATCTTGACTAGGAATGAATACTTCTTATATGGTAACTAAAAGAAATACCCGGGGGTTACCTTGTCTCTGTCCGCTTTCCTACTGGCAAATACTAATGTGCGGACAGGTTTTTCTCCATTTCTGACGTTGCTTTCTTGATTTTTTTGTTTTTATTTTTGGGTTTTACTATATATGTACACGAATGATACCATACTTACCTGTTCCACTGGTCTCAGCCACTTCCCCCACAGGCTACTGCTCTTCTTTTACCGGTTGGATACTCCTCTGAGTGCATGAGAAATGGCTGAAAACAATCAGGTCACCTTCTCCTCCTAAATAAAACTTCAACATTCATTAGTACATATATAGGTTACAGTCATATTTTTCATATTTTTATTATTTTCTATAGTTTGTATGCTAGCCGTAACTGCTTCCACATCTACATATGGCGGTGTACTTGCATGCTCTTTTTTTCTTCCTACTTGTTTATTGTTGCTACAAGTTCAAACAGTTCTTATATTTCCATTATTGTCTTATAGGACTTTGGTTAGACATACCACCTGCAATACCTTAGGATCAAACTCACCAACTCCTCTTGCTGCCACAGGTTTAAACAATTTGTATGTCTGACCCTTTGTTTTCTGGATTTTATCAGACATATTTTAATACCTACATTCTGCAGTACCTCTGGCTCAAAGCTGCCCATCCCAGGGAATGATGCCCTATCTTAGTCAGTCATACGTACCCATTCGTCACAGTAAACTTCAGTGTGGGGACCATATTTTCCACACATAATAAACCTTGCTGACCCTCTCGGCCGCAATTCTGACCTTCTCGGTCCCAAGTCTGACCTTCTCGTTCCCAACTCTTCTGCCTGAACCCTGGCTACCATACATCCCTTAGTTGAGCAACTGGCCTCCATAATTTGCGGGTCTTGCCTTCTCGGCTAATCCCACAAATGCCAAAATACTCAATATAAGGCGACGGTGAAAGTTCTCCGAGCGCTTCCACCCACTCTCGCCCACGTTGGCCGATACTACCATACACTGTCGATAGCAAAGGCGATGTACCCAACTTAGGGCCCCTAATTGACCTATATTTACTGGAAGTTTTTTAACTTACCCTTTCCAGTAAAGTATCTGTCGTTGGAGATTTTCCTGAGAGAGATCAGCGAAAACTCCCTATGCACTTTTTATACACAAATCACGCTTGCGTATGCTCTACACAGCGCTAATGATACCGCAATTTTACGCAAAAGATCGTAAAAGGGGCATCAAGTTGCACTATATATCGCACCCACAAACGCGCGGTCCAATCGCACAGCGTATAGGTACTTGTTACCTATCCACCCTACGACCACTGGAATCGAATCACAAGCTGCAAAACCTCAGCCGGAGCGTATCAAAAAACTATATGGGTCACAAAGTTCACAATTCCCTATCATGCTCCTGCGGGAGTCTCCTCACGACTTACGTATTCCAAATCTTATACTAACGTGAGTCAGCCGCCTCACGCCGCCAAGCCTCCACTCACTTGGTGTACCACACGACGGGATCCCGAATTCCCGGGGTTCAATACGTTCACTCCTACTTCCACTCACTCAAATATGCTTTGTTTTTCTGTACAGAAAATTTTCACTCGTTCTGATCGGCAGCTTTACCCCCAGAGGCAATAGAGTTTTGAAACTATATTTAGAGTAACCTGCTTTTGAAATCGGATAGTTATGTGCTATTGTATTAAATGTCTACTATTCCACCTTAATTGAACAAATATCGTGTGGTTTTATTATGCGCACACAACCCTATGCAAGCTTGCGTAATTACGCAACCGTGCGTACCCCTATGCCACGTGTGCGGCCTTGCGACACGTGCACGTTTTTGTACGCTGTCCTCACGTTCCGTACCACGTGTACCAATGTGCGTACGCAATAAAACAAATCACACAACTCTATAAACGTGAGCAATACTAACTATAATCGCTCACTTTACACAACACCCAGTTTTTTCCTTAACAACCAGGCCAGAACTGCGTTTCATATCTATAATTACTCCCTTAAAAACATTTATTTCAAATCTACCTATATAGCAACAAATGTAAGATCTAATGACTGCAATAATCTATAATTTAAATGATATGATTCAGATTGGATGCTATCTTGCAGAACATACACTGATATAAATATACACATAATTACAATAATTATATATATATATATATATATATATATATATATATATATATATTTATATATATATATATATATATATATAAAAATAATTTACTGGCCTATGAGACCCATTCACCCATTCAGTGCTTCTAATTTGCATATCAAAGATGTTTTGCCTGCCTGTACTAGTGGTTGAACCAGTTAATTAACATTTCAATGCCTATCTTATAAATCCTGGGAAATTAGAAGGGAAAAAAAAAAAAAATCTTTTTTTTTTTTTCTGTGTGCAATTTCTTACACCAAGGCAAGCATTTATCTCACCATTTCTCTCTCACTAGGCCCAATTGAAACTATTTGTAATTGACTATGGCATGGGTTAAATAAATTCATTGGTAACTCATAAATGGTGCTTGATGGGGCAAAGGAAACTGATTGTTCTGAGCAGACTGAAAATCAGCTATTTAGAAAGTGACCTTCCTAAAATGGCCACTGCTCCTCCCCCTTCCACATCCATGAGGTTTACACAAGATGGTGGACAGGCCATGTGGTTAGTCCAAAATGGAGGAGAGACCATGCGGCTTCCTTTGTCACAAAGAAATCACAAATTATACAAGCACCAGAAGTTATTTTAGGCCTGAGTTAAAAAAAAACAAAAAAAAACAAAAAAAAAAAAACTATATATCAAGGCTATGCAGCAACTTTTAAATGTACTTTTAAATCTACTAAACAGATAAACAATCCAATCTGAATCAAACACAATATGATTTATTTGAACTTTGTTTTGCAACAATAAAAATACATTTTAGCATTTTAAATATTATGAGAAACACAGTCTCTTGAATTTTCATATCATTGGCTTACTGATAACACAACAGAACACACGGATATGATTTTCTCAGCGTCACGATGCGTCCACCATAAGCTGATCGACCACAGCGTCGCGTTTGTAATGTACAGTGCATCATTAAGACCGTGATATCGCGGACGAGCTCTCATCTGTAAATACCAAATTGCTTTCTAACAAATATTTAAAATGCCCGCTCTAATATATACTACAGACGCCAGGCGCATCTTATTACCATATACTATAAAAGTGCGCTGTACATCTCAAAACACTGCATCCCGTAAGAGAAAACAATACACCCACACATTATCTGAGTTCCAAAGCTCATTGATGTATATATTTGTTATTAAAAGGATATGTATTCAATATATCACAATGCACAGTATACATATAGTTACATGGTTACAATTTATACAGTAAGCAGTTAATACAAAATACATACAGTTACAGGCCAGCGATACAATTACCATATCTTTCTCATATAAATTCGTCCCTCCATATCACTATCTCTGTAAATAAATACAGGAACTGGGCAGACAGCAACTCCATCATCGTCTGGGACAAAAAAGCAACTAGCAACTGTGTGTCTCTGTAATGTGTTATCTAGTTTAAGGGAGGGAACTTTCTCATTCATGATGAGTCACTGTTCTGTTCGTATGCTAAACAGGTTCAGCCTTGAAGACATACAAAGGGCTGGCCTGAGTTTCCTGTCCGCCACCTTTTTGGAATGTCTATTGTCCTAATAACAGTGACTTTAGCTTTCATACATTTAATCATAAATACTTGTTACAATGTCCTACAACTTAATAACAAGTATTTAGTGAATCTACACATTAATCTGGTTGCTTTAATACCAAATATGACAGGTCTATCTTGCTTCGTTCCAATAATACACATACATGACATTACTCCATTATATAATTTAAAATCATCATGATGTCTGGCGCTTGATATTATTATAATTATGTGCTGTATGAAATAAATGTCGAATCCATCTCTGTGGCATGTCCGTGTAAATGCGTATGTTACCATATATTGCTGTGCTCGCTGCGCATATTTGCAAGCATCGTGACTTATAATGTGTGTAGTCTGTATGTTCTCTCTATGTAATATTTTTGACTTCGACAGTTCTTTGAACATAGTGATTTTCTATGCAACTGATGCATGGTTCATTTTGTGCACTAATAAAATATATATCTCTATGTTTTGAATTTGAAAAGAAACCCCACTTTATTTTTTCCAACTATGAAGGGGTCGGTGAATGCACATATGAAACGTGCGTGGGTCGGTACCTCCAACAAGGTTAAGAACCACTGTTCTAGATGACATTAGGTTAGAGCAGAGTTTTTTTTAACTCGGTTCTCATGGCACCATAACAGTCCAGGATATAAAGGCTATCCATACTGAGATACTAATTAAGTAACCTGTGCTTAAAGATGGATATCCTTAAAACCTGGACTGTCAGGGTGCCATGAGGACCCAGTTTGGGAACCACTGGCTTAGTGATGACATTGTTAAAACAAAAGGTTATGACGTAAGAATCACTTCGGTGCTTTAATGCTAATAATCTTCTCTAAAAACGTACTTTGCTCCCTACCTGGATTACGAGCACATGGAGCATTAGCCAGCAATCTGAAGGCTCCTAGAAGATACTCTCAAACCGACCTATAGCTTTAAATGATCCAATGCATGCACTTGTTTTCAACATGAGCCTCTTAACTCTCGATGTTTTCCCCTATATACTATTTAGATTTTAAACCCATATGTCATGTACCTTCAATCTCTGCTTGTTAATAAGTTAAAACGTCCTTACGTTTTTTCAATAGCTTGTCATTTTGTAAGGCATTATTAAAAATGAAAACCCCCCCCCCTTCTGATTCAAGTATTTCTTGCATTATTCGTTCAAGAGAATACGTCCTTAAACCAGAATAGTGAAAATGTTTTTTTTATGGAAGTAAAATAATCCTACATGAAAGCTTCTTAAGCCTGATAACATGAGGAAGATACTGAGGCAGCAATAGCAATCAGTACACCTTAGGCATACATTAAATAATTAAAGGTTCTATGAAAATCCAGGATTAATGTTCCATGTTTACACAGTGAAAAAAAATCTGCATCGAAGTGAGAAAGAGCTCTTTAAAATGTGCTGCTGCCAGGAGTCAGTGCACAAACCAAACCCCAGGAGATGCTAACATTTTGTAGTTCTCTTTATTCCATTTAAGGGTATTATAAAAGGCAAACACAACAAAGTGCTTTTTCATCCTTATACCAACTAGGTTCCCAAAATAACTCAATCCTTTAATCTACGATTTCTAACTTTTACAGAGATAAAAAATAAGTGCATCTTATTGAAGGTTTGGTCCGGAGGCAGAACTACCATTGATGCAGCAGATGCTTTGCACCAGGGTACCTGGGGACTAACGGGCCCTCTGCTGCCAAGACCAGCAATGAGTTTTCCCCTGGGCCACCACACTACCATATTGAGCAAAGTCAGACGACTGGCTCAGCAAATGGAGCAGGGTGGGCCCCACTGCCTGAGGAACCTGCCCCTTACCTCAGGGAGGTGGGGTTGACCTTGTGTGTGTACAGGCTCATCAGTTTGCCATCTGAGGTGGACTGATATGGGAATTCTGCTGCCTGTTAGGGCTGATAATCACAGTATGGACTGCCTCTAATTCAGAGCTGTGAATTCTTCCTGAATCACAGCTGTCTGTGAATTAAAGGCAGCACAATGGTGATGGACCGGAGCTGGAAAGGATCGGGTTTTCATACAGCTCACCATACAGTGAGTGTATACTGCAAACAGGTAGCTTATGCAGGGGATGCTAGAACAGCATTATGGCATATGTTAACCAGGTCTCTCATAGGAGCTAAGAAGGAGAATTCAGTCTCACCATGTCACTACACAGTCTTATACAGTAAAGAAATAAGATGGTCCCTGCACATTCTCAAGTGTTCTTGGCAGCCATTTTGGAATAGGGCATGAGGCATCCCTAGAGGAAAGAAAGACGAGTCTGTGCAGCAGCACACTTCTTTTAACACCTACCATCATCAAGGTACATCCACCCTGGTCTCCACACAGCACAGGACTGTGTGATTGTACTCCCGTCACCCTCTCCTTCTCCCCGTTATCTCTTCCTGTCACTCTGTACCTCTATCTGCCACCCACTGGTTCTCCCTGTCATCTATTGACATGCGGCATATTATGAACTTGGGGTGGGTCAGAGGAGAGGGATATATTTCCCCTCCCCCCTCCCCTTCAAAGTATATTTTTCACCTGGGCTCACCACTCACAAGTTCTGCCAGTGACCAGGCCAGACATTGAAAGTAATGCTGGGCATACATTGTCAGATAAAATGTCTGTCAGACGGACAGACATGTTATTTGACAGCCTGATGCTCATCAGATATCGCGGCCGTACACTGAGATATTTCACAGTGAATGGCCACAATGTCAGTATCTGCCTTCCTCGTCTGGGGAGGAGACATTTCCCGGTTCCTCCCCGGTAAGGGAACAGTGGAAATGTCTGGCGGTTGGCAGCGACAGCGCATAAACCAGCAGATGCTACCAAGCTGCTATCAGATCTATCGGACAGATCGATAATTACTGATCAGTCACAGCAATGAGACTATTATCGGCTGATCAGGCAGATAACTGGACAGGGTATGCCCAGCATAACACAAGAGATACTTTGAGGGAAGGTCTCCAAAATGTGGGAGGAGCATAACACAGGTTAAAGGGGAGAGCCTAAGGTCAATACAGGTTTGTTTTGATATACTTGGGACATTTTTGGGACTGATCTAAACATACAGTCATATCTAAAGGTAGTGAATATAACCAACTCTACTCGAAATCTAAACTACACATAGTAAAAGGTGCTACCATGCTAGGACTTGTGGTGTCACACTGCAAAAAAAATAAAATAAAAAAAATAATGCAGGTGCACACTCTAAACACTTACAACACTGGCAATCAAAGCAATTATAGGAAACTCTGCAATTTAACATGAAATAAAATTGAGGTTCTTTACATAATTTTTGGAGAAAAAAAAAAAAAAGATTTTACTTACCGATAAATCTATTTCTCGTAGTCCGTAGTGGATGCTGGGGACTCCGTCAGGACCATGGGGATTAGCGGCTCCGCAGGAGACAGGGCACAAAAATAAAGCTTTAGGATCAGGTGGTGTGCACTGGCTCCTCCCCCCATGACCCTCCTCCAAGCCTCAGTTAGGATACTGTGCCCGGACGAGCGTACACAATAAGGAAGGATTTTGAATCCCGGGTAAGACTCATACCAGCCACACCAATCACACCGTACAACTTGTGATCTGAACCCAGTTAACAGTATGACAAACGTAGGAGCCTCTGAACAGACGGCTCACAACAATAACAACCCGATTTTTTTGTAACAATAACTATGTACAAGTATTGCAGACAATCCGCACTTGGGATGGGCGCCCAGCATCCACTACGGACTACGAGAAATAGATTTATCGGTAAGTAAAATCTTATTTTCTCTGAAGTCCTAGTGGATGCTGGGGACTCCGTCAGGACCATGGGGATTATACCAAAGCTCCCAAACGGGCGGGAGAGTGCGGATGACTATGCAGCACCGAATGAGAGAACTCCAGGTCCTCTTTAGCCAGGGTATCAAATTTGTAGAATTTTACAAACGTGTTCTCCCCCGACCACGTAGCTGCTTGGCAGAGTTGTAATGCCGAGACCCCTCGGGCAGCCGCCCAGGATGAGCCCACCTTCCTTGTGGAATGGGCCTTGACAGATTTAGGCTGTGGCAGGCCTGCCACAGAATGTGCAAGTTGAATTGTGCTACAAATCCAACGAGCAATCGTCTGCTTAGAAGCAGGAGCACCCAGCTTGTTGGGTGCATACAGTATAAACAGCGAGTCAGATTTTCTGACTCCAGCCGTCCTTGAAATATATATTTTCAATGCCCTGACAACGTCCAGCAACTTGGAATCCTCCAAATCGCTAGTAGCCGCAGGCACCACAATAGGCTGGTTCAGGTGAAACGCTGACACCACCTTAGGCAGAAACTGAGGACGCGTCCGCAGTTCTGCCCTGTCCGAATGGAAAATCAGATATGGGCTTTTATACGATAAAGCCGCCAATTCTGACACTCTCCTGGCTGAAGCCAGGGCCAGTAGCATGGTTACTTTCCATGTAAGATATTTCAAATCCACCGATTTGAGTGGCTCAAACCAATGGGATTTGAGAAAATCCAAAACTACATTAAGGTCCCACGGAGCCACTGGGGGCACAACCGGGGGCTGTATATGTAGTACTCCTTTTACAAAAGTCTGGACTTCAGGAACTGAAGCCAATTCTTTCTGGAAGAAAATCGACAGGGCCGAAATTTGAACCTTAATGGACCCCAATTTGAGGCCCATAGACAATCCTGTTTGCAGGAAATGTAGGAATCGACCCAATTGAAATTCCTCCGTGGGGGCCTTCCTGGCCTCACACCACGCAACATATTTTCTCCAAATGCGGTGATAATGTTGTGCAGTCACCTCCTTCCTGGCTTTTACCAGTGTAGGAATGACCTCTTCCGGAATGCCTTTTTCCCTTAGAATTCGGCGTTCAACCGCCATGCCGTCAAACGCAGCCGCGGTAAGTCTTGGAATAGACACGGTCCCTGCTGAAGCAGGTCCCGTCTTAGAGGTAGAGGCCACGGATCTTCCGTGAGCATCTCCTGAAGTTCCGGGTACCAAGTTCTTCTTGGCCAATCCGGAGCCACGAGTATCGTTCTTACTCCCCTTTGCCGTATAATTCTCAGTACTTTTGGTATGAGAGGCAGAGGAGGAAACACATACACTGACTGGAACACCCACGGTGTTACCAGAGCGTCCACAGCTATTGCCTGAGGGTCTCTTGACCTGGCGCAATACCTGTCCAGTTTTTTGTTGAGGCGAGACGCCATCATATCCACCTTTGGTTTTTCCCAACGGTTCACAATCATGTGGAAGACTTCTGGATGAAGTCCCCACTCTCCCGGGTGTAGATCGTGTCTGCTGAGGAAGTCTGCTTCCCAGTTGTCCACTCCCGGAATGAACACTGCTGACAGTGCTATCACATGATCTTCCGCCCAGCGAAGAATCCTTGCAGCTTCTGCCATTGCTCTCCTGCTTCTTGTGCCGCCCTGTCTGTTTACGTGGGCGACTGCCGTGATGTTGTCCGACTGGATCAACACCGGCTGACCCTGAAGCAGGGGTTTTGCCAGGCTTAGAGCATTGTAAATCGCTCTTAGCTCCAGTATATTTATGTGAAGAGACATCTCCAGGCTTGACCATACTCCCTGGAAGTTTCTTCCCTGTGTGACCGCTCCCCAGCCTCTCAGACTGGCATCCGTGGTCACCAGGACCCAGTCCTGTATGCCGAATCTGCGGCCCTCTAACAGATGAGCACTCTGCAACCACCACAGAAGAGACACCCTTGTCCGTGGCGATAAGGTTATCCGCTGATGCATCTGCAGATGCGATCCGGACCATTTTTCCAGCAGATCCCACTGAAAAGTTTGTGCGTGGAATCTGCCGAATGGAATCGCTTCGTAAGAAGCCACCATCTTTCCCAGGACTCTTGTGCATTGATGCACAGACACTTTCCCTGGTTTTAGGAGGTTCCTGACAAGTTCGGATAACTCCCTGGCTTTCTCCTCCGGAAGAAACACCTTTTTCTGAACCGTGTCCAGAATCATTCCCAGGAACAGCAGACGTGTCGTCGGGGTCAATTGAGATTTTGGAAAATTCAGAATCCACCCGTGCTGTTGCAGCACTACTTGGGTTAGTGCTACTACGTCCCCCAGCTGTTCCCTGGACCTTGCCCTTATCAGGAGATCGTCCAAGTAAGGGATAATTAATACGCCTTTTCTTCGCAGAAGAAACATCATTTTGGCCATTACCTTGGTAAAGACCCGAGGTGCCGTGGACAATCCAAACGGCAGCGTCTGAAACTGATAATGACAGTTTTGCACCACGAACCTGAGGTACCCTTGATGTGAAGGGCAAATTGGGACATGCAGGTAAGCATCCTTGATGTCCAGGGACACCATAAAGTCCCCTTCTTCCAGATTCGCTATCACTGCACTGAGTGACTCCATCTTGAACTTGAATTTTTGTATGTACAGGTTCAAAGATTTCAGATTTAGAATAGGTCTTACCGAGCCGTCCGGCTTCGGTACCACAAATAGTGTGGAATAATACCCCTTTCCCTGTTGTAGGAGGGGTACCTTGACTATCACCTGCTGAGAATACAGCTTGTGAATGGCTTCCAATACCGTCGCCCTGTCTGAGGGAGACGTTGGCAGAGCAGACTTTAGGAACCGGCGAGGGGGAGACGTCTCGAATTCCAACCTGTAACCCTGAGATACTATCTGCAGGATCCAGGGGTCCACCTGTGAGTGAGCCCACTGTGCGCTGAAATTCTTGAGTCGACCCCCCACCGCCCCTGAGTCCGCTTGTAAAGCCCCAACGTCATGCTGAGGGCTTTGCAGAAGCCGGGGGGGGCTTCTGCTCCTGGGAAGAAGCTGCTTGGTGCACTCTCTTACCCTTTCCTTTGCCTCGGGGCAAATATGACTGTCCTTTCGCCCGCTTGCTCCTATAGGAACGAAAGGACTGCGGCTGAAAAGACGGTGTCTTTTTCTGTTGGGAGGGGACCTGAGGTAAAAAGGTGGATTACCCGGCTGTTGCCGTGGCCACCAAATCCGATAGACCGACCCCAAATAATTCCTCCCCCTTATACGGCAATACTTCCATATGCCGTTTGGAATCCGCATCACCTGACCATTGTCGCGTCCATAAACTTCTTCTGGCAGATATGGACATCGCACTTACTCTCGATGCCAGAGTGCAAATATCCCTCTGAGCATCTCGCATATAAAGAAAAGCACCCTTTAATTGCTCTAAAGTCAATAAAATACTGTCCCTATCTAGGGTATCAATATTTCCAGTCAGGGAATCCGACCAAACCACCCCAGCACTGCACATCCATGCAGAGGCGATGGCTGGTCGCAGTATAACACCAGTATGAGTGTATATACTTTTCAGGGTAGTTTCCAGCCTCCTATCCGCTGGATCCTTGAGGGCGGCCGTTTCAGGAGACGGTAACGCCACTTGTTTTGATAAGCGTGTGAGCGCCTTATCCACCCTAGGGGGTGTTTCCCAGCGCGCCCTAACCTCTGGCGGGAAAGGATATAATGCCAATAACTTCTTTGAAATTAGCAGTTTTCTATCGGGGTTAACCCACGCTTCATCACACACTTCATTCAATTCGTCTGATTCAGGAAAAACTACAGGTAGTTTTTTCAGACCCCACATAATACCCCTTTTTGTGGTACATGCAGTATCAGAGATATGCAAAGCCTCCTTCATTGCCGTGATCATATAACGTGTGGCCCTACTGGAAAATACGTTTGTTTCTTCACCGTCGACACTAGATTCGGTGTCCGTGTCTGGGTCTGTGTCGACCGACTGAGGTAAAGGGCGTTTTACAGCCCCTGACGGTGTCTGAGACGCCTGTACAGGTACTAACTGGTTTGCCGGCCGTCTCATGTCGTCAACTGATTTTTGTAATGTGCTGACATTATCACGTAATTCCATAAACAAAGCCATCCATTCCGGTGTCGACTCCCTAGGGGGTGACATCACCATTACCGGCAATTGCTCCGCCTCCACACCAACATCGTCCTCATACATGTCGACACACACGTACTGACACACAGCAGACACACAGGGAATGCTCTTATCGAAGACAGGACCCCACTAGCCCTTTGGGGAGACAGAGGGAGAGTTTGCCAGCACACACCCAAGCGCTATAAATATATAGGAACAACCCTATAGAAGTGTTGTCTCCCTTATAGCAGCTTAATATATCAAAAAACGCCAAAAAAGTGCCCCCCCCTCTCTGTTTTACCCTGCTTCTGTAGTGCAGTGCAGGGGAGAGTCCTGGGAGCCTTCCTCGCAGCGGAGCTGAGCAGGAAAATGGCGCTGTGTGCTGAGAGATAGGCCCCGCCCCCTATTTCGGCGGGCTCTTCTCCGATGTTTGTGAGACCTGGCAGGGGTTAAATACATCCATATAGCCCCAGAGGCTATATGTGATGTATTTTTTAGCCAGAACAAGGTATTCTCATTGCTGCCCAGGGCGCCCCCCGCAGCGCCCTGCACCCTCCGTGACCGCTGGTGTGAAGTGTGTGACAACAATGGCGCACAGCTGCAGTGCTGTGCGCTACCTCATGAAGACTGAAAAGTCTTCTGCCGCCGGTTTCTGGACCTCTTCACTTTTCGGCATCTGCAAGGGGGTCGGCGGCGCGGCTCCGGGACCGGACTCCATGGCTGGGCCTGTGTTCGATCCCTCTGGAGCTAATGGTGTCCAGTAGCCTAAGAAGCCAATCCATCCTGCACGCAGGTGAGTTCACTTCTTCTCCCCTAAGTCCCTCGTTGCAGTGAGCCTGTTGCCAGCAGGACTCACTGTAAAATAAAAAACCTAAAAACTTTTTCTAAGCAGCTCTTTAGGAGAGCCACCTAGATTGCACCCTGCTCGGACGGGCACAAAAACCTAACTGAGGCTTGGAGGAGGGTCATGGGGGGAGGAGCCAGTGCACACCACCTGATCCTAAAGCTTTATTTTTGTGCCCTGTCTCCTGCGGAGCCGCTAATCCCCATGGTCCTGACGGAGTCCCCAGCATCCACTAGGACGTCAGAGAAATAAGATTTTAAACCTACCGGTAAATCTTTTCCTCCTAGTCCGTAGAGGATGCTGGGGATTCCGTAAGGACCATGGGGTATAGACGGGCTCCGCAGGAGACATGGGCACTCTAAAGACTTTAGAATGGGTGTGCACTGGCTCCTCCCTCTATGCCCCTCCTCCAGACCTCAGTTAGAGAAACTGTGCCCAGAGGAGACGGACAGTACGAGGAAAGGATTTTTGATAATCTAAGGGCAAGATTCATACCAGCCCACACCATCCACACCGTATAACCTGGAATATACGCAACCAGTTAACAGTATGAACAAAACAGAATCAGCCATCGACTGATCTTAACTGTAACATAACCCTTATGTAAGCAACAACTATATACAAGTCTTGCAGAAATAGGTCCGCACTGGGACGGGCGCCCAGTATCCTCTACGGACTAGGAGAAAAAGATTTACCGGTAGGTTTAAAATCTTATTTTCTGTTACGTCCTAGAGGATGCTGGGGACTCTGTAAGGACCATGGGGATTATACCAAAGCTCCAAACCGGGCGGGAGAGTGCGGATGACTCTGCAGCACCGATTGAGCAAACATGAGGTCCTCATCAGCCAGGGTATCAAACTTGTAGAATTTTGCAAAAGTGTTTGAAC
Organism: Pseudophryne corroboree; assembly: GCF_028390025.1. Classification (NCBI taxonomy): domain Eukaryota; kingdom Metazoa; phylum Chordata; class Amphibia; order Anura; family Myobatrachidae; genus Pseudophryne; species Pseudophryne corroboree. The sequence continues at coordinate 353,861,684 of NC_086445.1, forward strand.
CCGACCAGGTAGCTGCTCGGCAAAGCTGTAAAGCCAAGACGCCTCGGACAGCCGCCCAAGAAGGGCCCACCTTCCTAGTGGAATGGGCCTTTACCGAATTTGGTAACGGCAATCCAGAATGAGCCTGCTGAATCGTGTTACAGATCCAGCGAGCAATAGTCTGCTTAGAAGCAGGAGCGCCAACCTTGTTGGCTGCATACAGGACAAACAGTGCCTCTGTTTTCCTAATCCGAGCCGTCCTGGCTACGTAAATTTTTAAAGCCCTGACTACATCCAGAGACTTGGAATCCTCCAAGTCTCCCGTAGCCACCAGCACCACAATAGGTTGGTTCATATGAAACGATGAAACCACCTTAGGCAAAAATTGAGGACGAGTCCTCAACTCAGTCTTGTCCACATGGAAAATCAGATAGGGGCTTTTGTGAGACAAAGCCGCCAATTCGGACACCCGCCTTGCAGACGCCAAGGCCAACAACATGACCACCTTCCAAGTGAGAAATATTAATTCAACTGTTTGAAGAGGTTCAAACTAGTGAGATTTTAGGAACCGTAACACCACTTTAAGGTCCCATGGTGCCACTGGGGGCACAAAAGGGGGCTGGATGTGCAGCACTCCCTTTACAAAAGTCTGGACTTCTGGGAGAGAAGCCAATTCCTTCTGAAAGAATATAGATAGGGACGAAATCTGTACCTTAATGGAGCCTAACTTCAGGCCCATATCCACTCCTGTCTGTAGAAAGTGGAGAAAACGGCCCAGGTGGAAATCTTCCGTAGGAGCATTCTTGGTTTCACACCAAGATACATACTTCCTCCAGATACGGTGATAATGTTTCGCCGTCACCTCCTTCCTAGCCCTTATCAGAGTAGGGATGACTTCCTCCGGAATACCTTTCCTAGCTAGGATTCGGTGTTCAACCGCCATGCCGTCAAACGTAACCGCGGTAAGTCTTGGAACACGCAGGGCCCCTGCCGCAACAGGTCCTCCCTGAGAGGAAGAGGCCATGGTTCTTCTGTGAGCATCTCCCGAAGATCCGAATACCAGGCCCTTCGAGGCCAATCTGGAACAATGAGTATTGTCTGCACTCTTTTTCGTCTTAGGAGTCTCAATATTTTTGAGATGAGAGGAAGAGGAGGGAACACATAGACCGACTGAAACACCCAAGGTGTCACCAGGGCGTCTACCGCTACTGCCTGAGGGTCCCTTGACCTGGCACAATACCTCCGAAGCTTCGTGTTGAGGCGTGATGCCATCATGTCTATCTGAGGAAGTCCCCAAAGACTTGTTATCTCTGCAAACCCTTCCTGATGAATTCCCCACTCTCCTGGATGGAGATCGTTTCTGCTGAGGAAGTCTGCTTCCCAGTTGTCCACTCCCGGAATGAAGACTGCTGACAGAGCGCTTACGTGATTTTCCGCCCAGTGAAGAATCCTGGTGGCTTCCGCCATTGCCACTCTGCTCCTTGTCCCGCCTTGGCGGTTTACATGAGCCACGGCTGTGACGTTGTCTGATTGAATCAGAACCGGTAGGTCGCGAAGAAGATTCTCCGCTTGCCGTAGGCCATTGTATATAGCCCCTAATTCCAGTATGTTGCTATGTAGACAAGCCTCCTGGCTTGACCATAGGCCCTGAAAGTTTCTTCCTAGTGTGACTGCTTACCATCCTCGGAGGCTCGCGTCCGTGGTCACCAGAACCCAAGTCTTGAATGCCGAACCTGCGACCCTCTAGAAGGTGAGTACTCTGCAGCCACCATAGGAGAGACACCCTGGCCCTGGGGGACAGGCTTATTTTCTGATGAATTTGAAGATGGGACCCGGACCACTTGTCCAGAAGGTCCCACTGAAATGTCTTCGCATGAAACCTGCCGAAGGGGATGGCCTCGTAGGTCGCCACCATTTTTCCCAGTACTCGAGTGCATTGATAGACTGACACTCTTGTCGGTTTTAACAGGTCTCTGATCATGTTCTGGAGTTCCTGGGCTTTTTCCATTGGGAGAAAACCCCTCTTTTGTTCCGTGTCCAGAACCATGCCTAAGAAAGATAGCCGAGTCGTTGGAACCAACTGTGACTTTGGTAGATTTAGAATCCCGCCATGTTGCTGCAGCTCTCTCAGGAGAGCGACACGCTTTTCAGCAACTGATCCCTCGATCTCGCTTTCATCAGGAGATCGTCCAAGTACGGGATAATTGTGACCCTCTGCCTGCGCAGGAGCACCATCACTTCCGCCATTACCTTGGTGAAAATCCTCGGGCCGTGGAAAGCACAAACGGCAAAGTCTGAAACTGGTAATGAAAGTCCTTTACAGCGAATCTCAGGTATGCCTGATGAGGGGGATATATGGGGACATGAAGGTATGCATCCTTTATGTCCAGTGATACAATAAAATCCCCCCCCCCCCCTTCCAGGCTGGAGATAACTGCCCGGAGCGATTTCATCTTGAATTTGAACTTTTTCAAGTACAGGTTTAGGGATTTTAGATTTAGAATGGGCCTGACCGAGCCATCCGGTTTCAGGACCACAAACAGGGTTGAATAGTACCCCTTCCCCTGTTGAACTAGGGGAACCTCGACAACCATTAGTTGTTGACACAGTTTATGAATTGCAGCTAAAACTATCTCCCTTTCTGGGGAAGAAGCTGGTAACGCCGATTTGAAAAACCGGCGAGGAGGCACGTCTTCGAATTCCAGCTTGTATCCCTGGGATACAATTTCCATTGCCCAAGGATCCACGTCTGACTAAACCCAGACGTGGCTGAAGAGTGGAAGACGTGCCCCCACCGGCGCGGACTCCCTCAGTGGAGCCCCAGCGTCATGCGGTGGATTTAGTAGAAGCCGGGGAGGACTTCTGCTCCTGGGAACTAGCCGTAGCAGGCATTCTTTTCCCTCTACCCTTACCTCTGGCGAGGAATTTAGAGCCCCGACCTCTTCTGGACTTATGCGGCCGAAAGGACTGCATCTGATATTGAGGCGTTTTCTTTTGCTGTGGGGCAACATAAGGTAAAAAAATAGATTTATCCGCGGTAGCTGTGGAAACCAGGTCCGCGAGACCTTCACCAAATAAAACCTCACCCTTGTAAGGCAAAACTTCCATTATTATTATTATCATCCTTTATTTATATGGTGCCACAAGGGTTCCGCAGCGCCCAATTACAGAGTACATAAACAAATAATCAAACAGGAAAACAGCAACTTACAGTTGACGACAATATAGGACAAGTACAGGGTAAAATAAGAATTTACTTACCGATAATTCTATTTCTCATAGTCCGTAGTGGATGCTGGGACTCCGTAAGGACCATGGGGAATAGCGGCTCCGCAGGAGACTGGGCACAAAAGTAAAAGCTTGAACTAGCTGGTGTGCACTGGCTCCTCCCCCTATGACCCTCCTCCAAGCCTCAGTTAGGATACTGTGCCCGGACGAGCGTACATAATAAGGAAGGATATTGAATCCCGGGTAAGACTCATACCAGCCACACCAATCACACCGTACAACCTGTGATCTGAACCCAGTTAACAGTATGATAAACGAAGGAGCCTCTGAAAAGATGGCTCACAACAATAATAACCCGAATTTTGTAACAATAACTATATACAAGTATTGCAGACAATCCGCACTTGGGATGGGCGCCCAGCATCCACTACGGACTATGAGAAATAGAATTATCGGTAAGTAAATTCTTATTTTCTCTAACGTCCTAAGTGGATGCTGGGACTCCGTAAGGACCATGGGGATTATACCAAAGCTCCCAAACGGGCGGGAGAGTGCGGATGACTCTGCAGCACCGAATGAGAGAACTCCAGGTCCTCCTCAGCCAGGGTATCAAATTTGTAGAATTTAGCAAACGTGTTTGCCCCTGACCAAGTAGCTGCTCGGCAAAGTTGTAAAGCCGAGACCCCTCGGGCAGCCGCCCAAGATGAGCCCACCTTCCTTGTGGAATGGGCTTTTACAGATTTTGGCTGTGGCAGGCCTGCCACAGAATGTGCAAGCTGAATTGTACTACAAATCCAACGAGCAATCGTCTGCTTAGAAGCAGGAGCACCCAGCTTGTTGGGTGCATACAGGATAAACAGCGAGTCAGATTTCCTGACTCCAGCCGTCCTGGAAATATATATTTTCAGGGCCCTGACTACGTCCAGTAACTTGGAGTCCTCCAAGTCCCTAGTAGCCGCAGGCACCACAATAGGCTGGTTCACGTGAAACGCTGAAACCACCTTTGGGAGAAATTGAGGACGAGTCCTCAATTCTGCCCTATCCGTGTGAAAAATCAGGTAAGGGCTTTTATAAGATAAAGCCGCCAATTCTGAGACACGCCTGGCTGAAGCCAGGGCTAACAGCATTACCACCTTCCATGTGAGATATTTTAATTCCACAGTGGTGAGTGGTTCAAACCAATGTGATTTTAGGAACCCCAAAACCACATTGAGATCCCAAGGTGCCACCGGGGGCACAAAAGGAGGCTGTATATGCAGTACCCCTTTGACAAACGTCTGGACTTCAGGCACAGAAGCCAGTTCTTTTTGGAAGAAAATCGACAGGGCCGAAATTTGAACCTTAATGGACCCTAATTTTAGGCCCATAGACAGTCCTGTTTGCAGGAAATGTAGGAAGCGACCCAGTTGAAATTCCTCTGTAGGGGCCTCTTTGGCCTCACACCACGCAACATATTTTCGCCAAATGCGGTGATAATGTTTCGCGGTTACATCCTTCCTGGCCTTTATCAGGGTAGGGATGACTTCTTCTGGAATGCCTTTTTCCTTCAGGATCCGGCATTCAACCGCCATGCCGTCAAACGCAGCCGCGGTAAGTCTTGGAACAGACAAGGTCCCTGCTGGAGCAGGTCCTTTCTTAGAGGTAGAGGCCACGGGTCCTCCGTGAGCATCTCTTGAAGTTCCGGGTATCAAGTCCTTCTTGGCCAATCCGGAACCACGAGTATAGTTCTTACTCCTCTCCTTTTTATGATTCTCAGTACTTTTGGTATGAGAGGCAGAGGAGGGAACACATACACTGACTGGTACACCCATGGTGTTACCAGAGCGTCCACCGCTATTGCCTGAGGGTCCCTTGACCTGGCGCAATATCTGTCTAGTTTTTTGTTGAGACGGGACGCCATCATGTCCACCTTTGGTTTTTCCCAACGGTTTACCATCTCTTGGAAGACTTCTGGATGAAGTCCCCACTCCCCCGGGTGAAGGTCGTGTCTGCTGAGGAAGTCCGCTTCCCAGTTGTCCACTCCCGGAATGAACACTGCTGACAGTGCTATCACATGATTCTCCGCCCAGCGAAGAATCCTTGCAGCTTCTGCCATCGCCCTCCTGCTTCTCGTGCCGCCCTGTCTGTTTACGTGGGCGACTGACGTGATGTTGTCCGATTGGATCAATACCGCCTGACCCTGAAGCAGGGGTTTTGCTTGAGTTAGGGCATTGTAAATGGCCCTTAGTTCCAGAATGTTTATATGAAGAGATGTTTCCATGCTTGACCACAAGCCCTGGAAATTTTGTCCCTGTGTGACTGCTCCCCAGCCTCTCAGGCTGGCATCTGTGGTCACCAGGATCCAATCCTGAATGCCGAATCTGCGGCCCTCTAGTAGATGAGCACTCTGCAGCCACCACAGAAGAGACACCCTTGTCCTTGGCGACAGGGTTATCCGCTGATGCATCTGAAGATGCGATCCGGACCATTTGTCCAGAAGATCCCACTGAAACGTTCTTGCATGGAATCTTCCGAATGGAATCGCTTCGTAAGAAGCCACCATTTTTCCCAGGACCCTCGTGCACTGATGCACTGACACCTGGCCTGGTTTTAGGAGATTCCTGACTAGCTCGGATAACTCCCTGGCCTTCTCCTCTGGGAGAAACACCTTTTTCTGGACTGTGTCCAGAATCATTCCTAGGAACAGGAGACGCCTTTTCTTCGAAGAAGAATCATCATTTCGGCCATTACCTTGGTAAAGACCCGAGGTGCCGTGGACAATCCAAACGGCAGCGTCTGAAACTGATAATGACAGTTTTGTACTACAAACCTGAGGTACCCTTGGTGAGAAGGGTAGATTGGGACGTGGAGATAAGCATCTTTGATGTCCAGAGACACCATATAGTCCCCTTCTTCCAGGTTTGCTATCACTGCTCTGAGTGACTCCATCTTGAATTTGAACCTCTTTATGTAAGTGTTCAAGGATTTTAGATTTAAAATTGGTCTCACCGAGCCGTCCGGCTTCGGTACCACAAACAGCGTGGAATAATACCCCTTTCCCTGTTGTAGGAGAGGTACCTTGATTATCACCTGCTGGGAATACAGCTTGTGAATGGCTTCCAAAACTGCCTCCCTGTCGGAGGGAGACTTTGGTAGAGCAGACTTCAGGAACCGGCGAGGGGGAGACGTCTCGAATTCCAGTTTGTACCCCTGTGATACTACCTGCAGAATCCAGGGGTCCACTTGCGAGTGAGCCCACTGCGCGTTGAAATTTTTGAGACGGGCCCCCACCGTGTCCGAGTCCGCTTGTAAAGCCCCAGCATCATGCTGAAGACTTGGCAGAAGCAGAGGAGGACTTCTGCTCCTGTGAAGAGGCTGCCTGGTGCAGTCTTTTTCCTCTTCCTCTGCCCCGGGGCAGAAATGAGTGGCCTTTTGCCCGCCTGTACTTATGGGGACGAAAGGACTGAGTTTGAAAAGACGGTGTCTTTTTCTGCTGAGAGGTGACCTGGGGTAAAAAGGTGGACTTTCCGGCCGTTGCCGTGGCCACCAGGTCCGATAGACCGGCCCCAAATAACTCCTCCCCTTTAAACGGCAATACTTCCATATGTCGTTTGGAATCCGCATCCCCTGACCACTGTCGCGTCCATAACGCTCTTCTGGCAGAAATGGACATAGCACTCACTCTTGATGCCAGGGTGCAAATATCCCTCTGTGCATCACGCATATATAGTAATGCATCCTTCAAATGCTCTATAGTTAGTAATATACTGTCCCTATCCAGGGTATCAATATTTTCAGTCAGGGAATCCGACCACGCAACTCCAGCACTGCACATCCAGGCTGATGCGATTGCTGGTCGCAGTATAACACCAGTATGTGTGTATATACCCTTCAGGATATTTTCCAGCCTTCTATCCGCTGGTTCTTTGAGGGCGGCCGTATCAGGAGACGGTAACGCTACTTGTTTAGATAAACGTGTGAGCGCTTTATCTACTCTAGGGGGTGTTTCCCAACGCGCCCTAACCTCTGGCAGGAAAGGGTATAGTGCCAATAATTTATTAGAAATTAGCACTTTTTTATCGGGGGAAACCCACGCTTTATCACACACCTCATTTAATTCATCTGACTCAGGAAAAGCTACTGGTAGTTTTTTCACTCCCCACATACCCCACCTTCTTTGTGGTACTTGTAGTGTCAGAAATGTTCAATGCCTCCTTCATTGCCGTGATCATGTAACGTGTGGCCCTACTGGTCATTACGTTTGTCTCCTCACCGTCGACACTGGACTCAGTATCCGTGTCTGGGTCGACCCACTGAGGTAACGGGCGTTTTATCGCCCCTGACGGTGTCTGAGACGCCTGGACAGGCACTAATTGATTTGTCGGCTGTCTCATGTCGTCAACAGTTTTTTGTAAAGTGCTGACATTGTCACGTAGTTCTTTAAATACAACCATCCAGTCAGGTGTCGACTCCCTAGGGGGTGACATCACTAATACAGGCAATTGCTCTGCTTCCACATCATTTTCCTCCTCATACATGTCGACACAATCGTACCGACACCCAGCACACACACAGGGAATGCTCTGATAGAGGACAGGACCCCACTAGCCCTTTGGGGAGACAGAGGGAGAGTTTGCCAGCACACACCAGAGCGCTATATATATATCAATAGGGATAACCTTATATAAGTGTTACTCCCTTTTATAGCTGCTGTTTATAATTTAGCTGCCAATAGTGCCCCCCCTCTCTCGTTTTTACCCTGATTCTGTAGGGACTGCAGGGGAGAGTCAGGGAGCCGTCCTTCCAGCGGAACTGTGAGGGAAAATGGCGCTTGTGTGCTGAGGAGATAGGCTCCGCCCCTTCACGACGGCCTTATCTCCCGCTTTTTTCTGGAAAACTGGCAGGGGTTAAATACATCCATATAGCCCAGGAGCTATATGTGATGTATTTCTTTTGCCATCCTAAGGTATTTCTGTTTTTATTGCGTCTCAGGGCGCTCCCCCCCAGCGCCCTGCACCCTCAGTGACCGGAGTGTGAAGTGTGCTGAGAGCAATGGCGCACAGCTGCAGTGCTGTGCGCTACCTTAGTTGAAGACAGGAACGTCTTCTGCCGCCGATTTCACCGGACCTCTTCGTTCATCTGGCTCTGTAAGGGGGCCGGCGGCGCGGCTCCGGGACCCATCCAGGCTGAACCTGTGATCGTCCCTCTAGAGCTAATGTCCAGTAGCCTAAGAAACCCAATCCACTCTGCACGCAGGTGAGTTCGTTTCTTCTCCCCTTAGTCCCACGATGCAGTGAGCCTGTTGCCAGCAGGACTCACTGAAAATAAAAAACCTAAAATAAACTTTTACTCTAAGCAGCTCAGGAGAGCCACCTAGCATGCACCCTTCTCGTTCGGGCACAAAAATCTAACTGAGGCTTGGAGGAGGGTCATAGGGGGAGGAGCCAGTGCACACCAGCTAGTTCAAGCTTTTACTTTTGTGCCCAGTCTCCTGCGGAGCCGCTATTCACCATGGTCCTTACGGAGTCCCAGCATCCACTTAGGACGTTAGAGAAATAAACATAGCTACATCAGCAGATGACACTGGAATAAGTATCAGGTGGCAGAAGAGTGCTGGATTTGATGCAGTTGAAGATTATTAAAGTAAGAAAGGGGTAAGCACATGAGGGAAGAGGGCCCTGCTCGTGAGAGCTTACATTCTAAAGGGGAGGGGTAGACAGACAGGGATGAGACAGATGGGGTACATAGAGAGCGTGGAACAGAGGTTTAGGATGAGATTTGGCTTGGTTTGGTGAAGAAGTGGGTCTTGAGAGCCCGTTTGAAGTTTTGTAGAGGTGGAGAGTCTGAGGGGGAGAGGTAGGGAATTCCAGAGAAGTGGTGCAGCACGTGAAAAATCTTGGAGGTAGGAGTGGGAGGAAGTAATCCGTAGGCAGGAGAGTCGGCGTGCATTAGCAGAGCGAAGAGGACGGGCGGGAGTGTAAAGCGAGATAAGGTCAGATGTAGATGGGAGAGGAGTGGGTGAGGGCTTTGTAAGCAAGTGTGAGAAGCTTGAAATGGATTCTGAAAGGGAAGGGGAGCCAGTGAAGGTCTAGTAAGAGAGGAGAGGTGGACGTAGTGCATTTGGTGAGGAAAATGAGCCGGGCAGCAGCACTGAGGATAGATTGGAGTGGAGAGAGGTATTTGTCAGGAATGCCAATCAGTAGGAGATTACAGTAGTCCAGTCTGGAGATGACCAGTGAGTGGATAAGAGTCTTAGTAGCATCCTGGGTCAGAAAGGGTCTGATCCTGGAAATATTTTTTAGATGAAAACGGCAGGTTTGTGAGAAGTGCTGAATGTGTGGTTTGAAGGAGAGGGAGGAGTCAAGGATTACTCCAAGACAGCGCACTTGGGGGGTAGAGGAGATAGTAGTGCCATCAATAGATAATGAGATTGTAGGAGGTGAGGTTATGCGGGAAGGAGGGAAGATGATCAGCTCGGTCTTAGACATGTTAAGTTTAAGAAAGCGCTGGGACATCCATGAAGAGGTAGCAGAGAGACAGCTGGAGATACGAGTGAGGAGAGCAGGGGAGAGGTCTGGAGAGGAAAGATAGATTTGAGTGTCATCAGCATAGAGATGATATTGGAAACCAAAAGAACTAATGAGCTTACCTAGTGAGGACGTATAGAGAGAGAAGAGGACCAAGGACAGAACCTTGGGGTACCCCTACAGTTAGTGGAAGTGAGTGGGAGGTGGAGTCATGAGAGGAGACAAAGAATGAACGGTCAGAAAGGTAGGAAGACAACCGAGGGCAGTGTCACGCAGACCAATGGAGTGAAGGATTTGCAGTAGGAGAGGATGGTCCACAGTGTCAAAAGCAGCAGAGATCAAGTAGAATAAGTAGAGAGTAGTGTCCCTTAGATTTAGCAGCATGGAGGTCATTGCATACTTTTGTAAGGGCAGTTTCAGTGGAGTGGAGAGGACGGAAGCCAGACTGGAAAGGGTCAAGCAGTGAGTGTGAGGAAAGAAAGGAAGTAAGGCGGTTGTAGACAATGCGCTCAAGGAGTTTGGAGGCAAAAGGGAGGAGAGATGGGTCGGTAGCTGGAGAGAGTGTTTGGATCAAGGGTAGGTTTTTTAAGAATAGGAGAGATGAGTGCATGCTTGAAGGCAGAGGGGACAGTGCCTGATTAGAGGGAGAGATTGAAAGGGTGGGAAAGATGGGAACAAGCAGAAGGAGAGAGGTAAAGGAGGAGGCGGGAGGGGATAGGGTCAAGTGGGGAGGGGACAAGGACGAATGAGGGCTATGACTTCCTCTCCAGATGCATGGGAGAAAGATGACAGAGTTGGTGTGACGGATTGGGAGGGTTGGTAAGGGATGGGAGAAGGCTGGTTACCGATGGTCTGGTGTGATGTGATGTCCTGACGTATGGAGTCAATTTTGAATGTGAAGTAAGTGGCAAAGTCAAGAGCAGAGAGTGAGGAAGGGAGACGAGGTGGAGGTGGGCAGAGGAGTGAGTTGAGAGTGGCAAAGAGGCGCCGGGGGTTGGAAGACTGGGAGGAGATGAGGTTCTTGAAGTATGACTGTTTAGCAAGAGAAAGGGCAGCACTGAAGAATGAGAGAATAAGTTTGAAATGGAGGAAGTCTGCCTTAGAGCGTGATTTCCTCCTGTGTCGCTCAGCAGTACGCGAGCATTTTTGCAGATATCTGGTGCATCTGGTGTGCCAGGGTTGAGGTGTTAATTTGCGAGGGTGAATAGTGGTTGGTGGAGCAACAGAGTCAAGAGCAGAAGTAAGGGATGCATTGTATGTGGAAGTGGCTTGTTCAGGGCATGAGAGAGAGAGAATAGGAGAGAGAAGTGAGTCAAACAGGGAGGAAAGGAATGTGGTGTCAATAGCTTCAATGTTACGCTTAGTGATGGTAGCCTTGGGAGGTAGAGATGGGGAAGTCGAGAGAGATAGGTTAAAGGAGAGCAGGTGGTGGTCAGAGATGGGAAATGGGGAGTTGGAATAATCAGAAATATCACAGCGGTGAGTGAAGACCAGATCCAGCGAGCTCCCATTCACATGGGAGGGTGAGGAGGTCCACTGGGAGAGACCAAGTGAAGAAGTGAGGTTAAGGAGTTTAGATGCAGGGGATTGTGTGGGGATGTCAATAGGGATGTTGAAATCGCCTAGGATAATGGTGGGAATGTCAGAAGAGAGGAAGTGAGGAAGCCAGGAAGTAAAGTTGTCGATGAATTTGCATATGCCTCTTTGAGTCGGCATCACCCGTCCATTGGCGGGTCCACAGGGTGCGCCTAGCAGAAATCGCCATGGCTTTGGGTCTCGAACCTAGCAGCCCAACGTCTCTCTGAGCGTCTCTCATATATAAGACTGCGTCTTTAATGTGACCTAAGGTCAATAAAATGGTATCCCTATCTAGGGTATCAATGTCTGCTGACAAGGTATCTGTCCAAGCTGCTACAGCGCTACAAACCCAAGCCGACGCTTCTGCTGGTCTGAGCAAAGCACCCGTATGTGTATAAATTGATTTTAAAGTAGTCTCCTGTCTGCGATCAGCAGGATCCTTGAGGGCCGCCGTGTCTGGAGACGGTAACGCCACCTTCTTGGACAAGCGCGTTAAAGCCTTGTCCACCCTGGGCGATGATTCCCACCGTACCCTGTCCTGTGCAGGGAAAGGATACGCGATAAGAATCCTGTTGGGAATCTGCAGTTTTTTGTCTGGAGTTTCACAAGCTTTTTCAAATAACGCGTTCAGCTCATGAGATGGGGGAAAGGTTACCTCAGGTTTCTTTTCCCATCAGGGACAGAGGGGTCATCTGTGATATGCAAAACATCTTTTATTGCAATAATCATATAATGAATACTTTTAGCCACCCTTGGGTGTAACCTCGCATCATCGTAGTCGACACTGGAGTCAGAATCCGTGTCGGTATCAGTGTCTGCTACTTGGGACAGGGGACGTTTCTGAGACCCCGAAGGGCCCTGTGACACAGTCAAAGCCATGGATTGACTCCCTGTTTTATCCCTGGACTCTGCTTTGTCCAATCTCTTATGTAATAAAGCCACATTTGCATTTAAAACATTCCACATATCCAACCAATTAGGTGTCGGCGTTGCCGACGGAGACACCACAATCATCTGCTCCACCTCCTCCTTAGATGAGCCTTCCGCTTCAGACATGCCGACACACACGTACCGACACCCCCACACACTCAGGGATATATCTATATGGAGACAGTCCCCCAATAAGGCCCTTGGGAGAGACAGAGAAAGAGAGCGTATGCCAGCACACACCCAGCGCTTTTTCACCTGACACTGGAATAAAATCACAGCCAGTACAGCGCCTTTATATATATAAAAAATAAAAAAAAATTATATATATATATATATATATATAATGGATAAAAGTATTCAGAGGGCGCACTATGACTTCAACTCCAAATATTTGAAACCAGCATGAACCAAATAGCAATATTTTTTAATACAACATTAAAAACATTAAAATCATACAGAAGTATAATAGTTCATAAGCACATTATTCGTTTGTACATGTGTAACACTTCATAAATACTATCATAAACCCCTTTTTTTTTTTAACGCGTTTCGTCCTATAAGGACTTCATCAGGGGTACAGTTCGTGGCTGGTCATGGAGGAAAGAGGAAGAAAAGGAGTAAAGTACAAGAGATAAAGAATATCAAATGATGTCATGAAATGCATTTCAATTTCAACATTCTTTTTCCTTAACAAGGTACCTAATATTATTTCAAAATATATATTCATTCAACTGATAAACAAGAGTAGATAATCAATACATACAGAGTATCATCAGACAATGAGAAAAGAGAGAAAGAATTCTCACTGGACACGATTTAGATGACGACTACTTACTATGGATATTGTTTCGGGTGGGTCCCGTGTAACCATAAGGTTTATTATTAGTGATAACCGTATTCCACTGTTAATAAAGGTATTTGATGTGTGGTACTCTAAAAAGAATAAAGTCTGTCAGAAAGAACCCAGTTACTTTCCATACTTTAAGCTATAAGATGACGATAGTCACTCACATTAAATGATACTCAAACATCAAAGGTCTTCCATGTAGAGTATGGTGGAGATATCTAGAGAAAAAGGGGGGGTTGTCTCAGACTTAATTTAATTTACTATTGTAACTAACCATTTACAATAGTTATACTCACATTTGAGTTCAGAAAGTGCCCATAGCCAATAATAAACTGTCTTCAATGGTTTGGGGGAGATCAGATAGAATCTAAATGAATTGAATAGATTTAGATAAGGTATATGCGAGCCTTTACATGGAGGTTCTATTTTCAAGATTATAAATTAACTTACTTTTAGAACTAGAATCAAAGATACCAAACAGGAATCCAGATAGGCCAATGGCAACCAACTAAAAAATGAATTAATTAAATAGATTTAATTAGTTAACTAGTAGAGAAAAATTAATTTAGTGAACAAAAAAGGAATATGCTGATTACTTACATAGTGAGATCCTGGACCTAGTGACTGCCTTCTCTCCTCAATGTCAAATGAATTGACTTATGAGGGCCTGACCTATTTATACCTATAGAGGTATTACATCACTTCCTTTCTCCCCTAATAGGTCAAGCAATAAAACAGCTATAGAGGGCTTTTTTAACCCCTCCAGATGCAATTTTATTCTTAAACTTAGAAAGGTTAAACTTACAAGTCTATAGGATAATATATAGTATGGAATAGAGGATTTAAATTGGGCAAAAAATCATTTATTACGGTTATGCGTTCCACCTGTCGTATGGTGGAACGCATGGACTTCCGTTCAATCCTAGCACTTCCCAGTCTAAATAAATATATTAAGCCCAAAGGGGACAGTTGATGTATTTTAATTAAGCCCAGAGAGGGTGCATCCGATCCGGGATCATTACAGATCCCAATCGGTGCAGCAAACGGAGAGGGAGAGTCCGAGTCCGCGGACCCGTGCGTTCCATCTAATACTAGGTGGAACGCAACGCGTCACTTCCGCAATACGTACTCGTGCGCTCCATCCATATTGGGGATGGAACGCTGTACGTCACCCCCGCGACAGGCGCTTATGCGTTCCACCTGTCCAGACGGTGAGACGCACAATATCAATTCCCATTCATACCAGGCATTCCGCCCACTCATATCAAAAACACTATACTTCAAAAAGATATTAGTGTTATATGGTCTCACTCTGAAGTATCCCACATTTTTAACCGAGTGTGCATCAATAGAATTTGATCGCTATTTTCTCAACGTCTTTACAAATGACAATAATAATATAATATGACATACAAAAAATTCTTATCACATGGGTTAATAGTTATTTGCTGATTAATATTCGAGAGATACATAAATCCTATTGATAGAATATGATGAAAAAGGTGATGAATAATAATTCACACAGTCATAATAAGAAAATAATAAGAAAATCACAATATGGTACATAAAAGAAATAGTCCTAAATATTAAGTTATTTGTTATTATAACATACAAATGGTGTAATTCAGGTTTATTCATAACATATAAAGTACCACAAGGATGACTTCTCTCATTATTAGGGGCTATTACATATAACCTACTTGAATAAGAGATATCAGGGATTGAACAAAACAAATGATTAGACGTCCCATATTATCAAAGTAGTTATTTCTTATCGTGAGGATGTATAAATATCATATTTCCAAAAAGTACTCCATTTTAACCAGAATGATGGACCTAACTCAACAACCCAGGAAGGAGACTATATCGATGTTCTCATTGAGACCAATCGGATGTAGAGTGTTCAGTTTTGCAGATATCTGGTGCATCTGGTGTGCCAGGGTTGAGGTGTTAATTTGCGAGGGTGAATAGTGGTTGGTGGAGCAACAGAGTCAAGAGCAGAAGTAAGGGATGCATTGTATGTGGAAGTGGCTTGTTCAGGGCATGAGAGAGAGAGAATAGGAGAGAGAAGTGAGTCAAACAGGGAGGAAAGGAATGTGGTGTCAATAGCTTCAATGTTACGCTTAGTGATGGTAGCCTTGGGAGGTAGAGATGGGGAAGTCGAGAGAGATAGGTTAAAGGAGAGCAGGTGGTGGTCAGAGATGGGAAATGGGGAGTTGGAATAATCAGAAATATCACAGCGGTGAGTGAAGACCAGATCCAGCGAGCTCCCATTCACATGGGAGGGTGAGGAGGTCCACTGGGAGAGACCAAGTGAAGAAGTGAGGTTAAGGAGTTTAGATGCAGGGGATTGTGTGGGGATGTCAATAGGGATGTTGAAATCGCCTAGGATAATGGTGGGAATGTCAGAAGAGAGGAAGTGAGGAAGCCAGGAAGTAAAGTTGTCGATGAATTTGCATATGCCTCTTTGAGTCGGCATCACCCGTCCATTGGCGGGTCCACAGGGCGCGCCTAGCAGAAATCGCCATGGCTTTGGGTCTCGAACCTAGCAGCCCAACGTCTCTCTGAGCGTCTCTCATATATAAGACTGCGTCTTTAATGTGACCTAAGGTCAATAAAATGGTATCCCTATCTAGGGTATCAATGTCTGCTGACAAGGTATCTGTCCAAGCTGCTACAGCGCTACAAACCCAAGCCGACGCTTCTGCTGGTCTGAGCAAAGCACCCGTATGTGTATAAATTGATTTTAAAGTAGTCTCCTGTCTGCGATCAGCAGGATCCTTGAGGGCCGCCGTGTCTGGAGACGGTAACGCCACCTTCTTGGACAAGCGCGTTAAAGCCTTGTCCACCCTGGGCGATGATTCCCACCGTACCCTGTCCTGTGCAGGGAAAGGATACGCGATAAGAATCCTGTTGGGAATCTGCAGTTTTTTGTCTGGAGTTTCACAAGCTTTTTCAAATAACGCGTTCAGCTCATGAGATGGGGGAAAGGTTACCTCAGGTTTCTTTTCCCATCAGGGACAGAGGGGTCATCTGTGATATGCAAAACATCTTTTATTGCAATAATCATATAATGAATACTTTTAGCCACCCTTGGGTGTAACCTCGCATCATCGTAGTCGACACTGGAGTCAGAATCCGTGTCGGTATCAGTGTCTGCTACTTGGGACAGGGGACGTTTCTGAGACCCCGAAGGGCCCTGTGACACAGTCAAAGCCATGGATTGACTCCCTGTTTTATCCCTGGACTCTGCTTTGTCCAATCTCTTATGTAATAAAGCCACATTTGCATTTAAAACATTCCACATATCCAACCAATTAGGTGTCGGCGTTGCCGACGGAGACACCACAATCATCTGCTCCACCTCCTCCTTAGATGAGCCTTCCGCTTCAGACATGCCGACACACACGTACCGACACCCCCACACACTCAGGGATATATCTATATGGAGACAGTCCCCCAATAAGGCCCTTGGGAGAGACAGAGAAAGAGAGCGTATGCCAGCACACACCCAGCGCTTTTTCACCTGACACTGGAATAAAATCACAGCCAGTACAGCGCCTTTATATATATAAAAAATAAAAAAAAATTATATATATATATATATATATATATATATATATATATATATATATATATATATATATATATATATATATATATATATACATATATACATACATACATACATACACACACACACACACTCACTGCGCCAATTAATAGTGCCCCCCCCCCCCTCTTCTTTGCCCTCTGTAACCGTGTTCAGCAGGGGAGAGTCCAGGGAGCCAGCTTCTCTGCAGTGTGCTGTGGAGAAAATGGCGCTGGTTAGTGCTGGAGACTCAAGCCCCGCCCCCTCAGCGGCGGGCTTCGGTCCCGCTCAAATTATTTATACTGGCGTTTTTTTTTTAATATACTGCCTCCGCAGTATCTACTCTAAATGCCAGTGTCCCTTGAGGCTTATATTGCTGCCCAGGGCGCCCCCCCTGCGCCTTGCACCCTTACTGTGCCCGCTGTGTGTGTGTGTGTGGGAGCAATGCGCGTTACCTCAGTGAAGATCTGAAGTCTTCTGCCGCCTTTGAAGTCTTCTTTTCTTCTTAATACTCACCCGGCTTCTATCTTCCGGCTCTGTGAGGAGGACGGCGGCGCGGCTACGGGACGAACGGCGAGGGTGAGACCTGCGTTCCAACCCTCTGGAGCTAATGGTGTCCAGTAGCCTAAGAAGCAGAGCCTATCATTTAAGTAGGTCTGCTTCTCTCCCCTCAGTCCCACGATGCAGGGAGCCTGTTGCCAGCAGTGCTCCCTGAAAATAAAAAACCTAACAAAAGTCATTTTCAGAGAAACTCAGGAGAGCTCCCCTGTAGTGCGCCCAGTCTCCTCTTGGCACAGGATCTAACTGAGGTCTGGAGGAGGGGCATAGAGGGAGGAGCCAGTGCACACCCATTCTAAAGTCTTTAGAGTGCCCATGTCTCCTGCGGAGCCCGTCTATACCCCATGGTCCTTACGGAGTCCACAGCATCCTCTAGGACGTAAGAGAAATATGGGCTCACCTACCGTAGCCAGGTGTTTTATCAGGCGAGTCCCTAACATTCATAAAGGTGGGTACACACTGGCCGATATATCGGTCGTTCTCTTGAACGGCCGATATATCGCGGGTCCGTCGGCCAGTGTGTACGGCCGATACGTCTGTGAATTTCGTCGTTCACAGACGTATCGCGTCGGCCCCGCAGCACAGCCGACGGGCAATATATCTACAGAAATATTGGCACGTCGCTGTGTGCATACAGGCGGTCGGCCGGCCCAGTTCATGACGTCAGTCCCCGATGGAACGGCCAGTGTGTATGCTCAACACACTGCCCGATCCGTCCATAGATATATCTGCCGATCAAATGATCGGCAGATATATCTTCCAGTGTGTCCCCACCTTAAGGTTCAAGTCCAGAGCATGGGATCCCCGGGGCTAGTACAACCCAACCGCCCAAGATATCACACTAGCGAGAAGCAGTAGTTTAGGTGTTAAAAGGTGTTACATTAATAAGAAGTAGGAGCACAGTACTAAAAGTATTACATAGGGTGAGAAGTAATAATACCTTGTTCCGATTGCCAGTGTATTAGTATTTAGAGTGTGCACCTGCACTTTCTAGTTGAAATCTAAACGGTCAGAAGGGTCATTGTATTTTAAGGGTGCTATGATTAGAAATCTAAAATTGTGCCAATTCCTACTTTTTTGGTGATATTGTAGAAATAAAAAAATAAAAAAAAACTGCAAAGGAAGGGAATTATAATAAAACAGGCAGTTTATATAAAAAGAAAAATACCTTGATGCTGTTTAATCCAGATGGTCCTAAAAGAACACCACAGATGATATATCCAAACATAGTTGGCAGTCCTATCATAGAACATGCCCATCCACAAGGCAAAGACAGCATAACAATAGTCACAATGTCCTAGAGAACACATGTGCATTAGTGAAGATTCATTCATCTGCAGAATATTATGTCTAATCTATGTACCTTCACTAAATTCTAATTCTTGCAATAACAATAAATGTTTTATGAAACGCATGAGGAAATCAGCATACAGGGCAACTACATGTCAACAAAGCACATCATATACACTATAGAGCATCACATAATCACCTAAGCTATAGAAATACGATAGATGATTTTGTGGTTTGCCTGCCAAGTGCCAATAGAAACAACGTACAGTAGTACCATACAACTGATGTGCAGAAGACGGCCGTACCTTGATAAAGTGGTGGTCAGCACGGGGCATGGTGGAATCTCTGGGCTTGGTCAATATGTACTGGTTATTTTGAGAGTCAATAAGCATGCTGAGCCCCAAGTCATCCTCTACTTGGTGATGGGATGTATTTCTTTTTACTTCATCTTCCTCCACTCGCAGGACTGCCTCAACATTTACACCACGAACCTGTTACAAATAGCAGCCAAAGTTCATTTGCAGTAGGATGCCTGGTTGAAACATACTATTTAAAAGAGTACCTTTGTTAAAAAGCAAGCTATGCAAAAAACAAAAATAGTACTTTATAAAGTAAACCTCTCAAATGCATGGACAATCACTCACTTAGTCACACAAGTTAATGCAGTTTGGAAACATGAGAAACAAGTGCTACATACTGTATGTGCACTGCAGTCCCAATATCTAACACGTCTCCTAAGTAAGAATAAAGCACCTGCTGCCATCTGTGATCGCCTGCACACAAAATATAAATTAGGCATGGAGGACAGACAACCAATAGTCTAGATCTTGCTGCGTGTGCCAAAATATGTGTTTTTCCCCACCATGTGTAGACAAAAGCATAGGGTGACGACCAATGTCACAGCCACTCCTACCAGATCATGACTCCACCTAACTGATGCCTCCAGACAATGCAGTAACAATCTCCTAAGCAGTAAAATAGGTGCATACATTTTAATAGTGTAAGGGGAAAAAAAAGAAAAACAAAAAAGATATCCAGGAAACCCTAAGGGCAGTGGAGATGTCTGAAAGGGAAATAAAATAAGATTTTACTTACCGATAAATCTATTTCTCGTAGTCCGTAGTGGATGCTGGGGACTCCGTCAGGACCATGAGGATTAGCGGCTCCGCAGGAGACAGGGCACAAAAATAAAGCTTTAGGATCAGGTGGTGTGCACTGGCTCCTCCCCCTATGACCCTCCTCCAAGCCTCAGTTAGGATACTGTGCCCGGACGAGCGTACACAATAAGGAAGGATTTTGAATCCCGGGTAAGACTCATACCAGCCACACCAATCACACCGTACAACTTGTGATCTGAACCCAGTTAACAGTATGACAACGTAGGAGCCTCTGAACAGACGGCTCACAACAAGAACAACCCGATTTTTTTGTAACAATAACTACGTACAAGTATTGCAGACAATCCGCACTTGGGATGGGCGCCCAGCATCCACTACGGACTACGAGAAATAGATTTATCGGTAAGTAAAATCTTATTTTCTCTAACGTCCTAGTGGATGCTGGGGACTCCGTCAGGACCATGGGGATTATACCAAAGCTCCCAAACGGGCGGGAGAGTGCGGATGACTCTGCAGCACCGAATGAGAGAACTCCAGGTCCTCTTTAGCCAGGGTATCAAATTTGTAGAATTTTACAAACGTGTTCTCCCCCGACCACGTAGCTGCTCGGCAGAGTTGTAATGCCGAGACCCCTCGGGCAGCCGCCCAGGATGAGCCCACCTTCCTTGTGGAATGGGCCTTGACAGATTTAGGCTGTGGCAGGCCTGCCACAGAATGTGCAAGTTGAATTGTGCTACAAATCCAACGAGCAATCGTCTGCTTAGAAGCAGGAGCACCCAGCTTGTTGGGTGCATACAGTATAAACAGCGAGTCAGATTTTCTGACTCCAGCCGTCCTTGAAATATATATTTTCAATGCCCTGACAACGTCCAGCAACTTGGAATCCTCCAAATCGCTAGTAGCCGCAGGCACCACAATAGGCTGGTTCAGGTGAAACGCTGACACCACCTTAGGCAGAAAATGAGGACGCGTCCGCAGTTCTGCCCTGTCCGAATGGAAAATCAGATATGGGCTTTTATACGATAAAGCCGCCAATTCTGACACTCTCCTGGCTGAAGCCAGGGCCAGTAGCATGGTTACTTTCCATGTAAGATATTTCAAATCCGCCGATTTGAGTGGCTCAAACCAATGGGATTTGAGAAAATCCAAAACTACATTAAGGTCCCACGGAGCCACTGGGGGCACAACCGGGGGCTGTATATGTAGTACTCCTTTTACAAAAGTCTGGACTTCAGGAACTGAAGCCAATTCTTTCTGGAAGAAAATCGACAGGGCCGAAATTTGAACCTTAATGGACCCCAATTTGAGGCCCATAGACAATCCTGTTTGCAGGAAATGTAGGAATCGACCCAATTGAAATTCCTCCGTGGGGGCCTTCCTGGCCTCACACCACGCAACATATTTTCTCCAAATGCGGTGATAATGTTGTGCAGTCACCTCCTTCCTGGCTTTAACCAGTGTAGGAATGACCTCTTCTGGAATGCCTTTTTCCCTTAGAATTCGGCGTTCAACCGCCACGCCGTCAAACGCAGCCGCGGTAAGTCTTGGAATAGACACGGTCCCTGCTGAATCAGGTCCCGTCTTAGAGGTAGAGGCCACGGATTTTCCGTGAGCATCTCCTGAAGTTCCGGGTACCAAGTTCTTCTTGGCCAATCCGGAGCCACGAGTATCGTTCTTACTCCCCTTTGCCGTATAATTCTCAGTACTTTGGGTATGAGAGGCAGAGGAGGAAACACATACACTGACTGGAACACCCACGGTGTTACCAGAGCGTCCACAGCTATTGCCTGAGGGTCTCTTGACCTGGCGCAATACCTGTCCAGTTTTTTGTTGAGGCGAGACGCCATCATATCCACCTTTGGTTTTTCCCAACGGTTCACAATCATGTGGAAGACTTCTGGATGAAGTCCCCACTCTCCCGGGTGTAGATCGTGTCTGCTGAGGAAGTCTGCTTCCCAGTTGTCCACTCCCGGAATGAACACTGCTGACAGTGCTATCACATGATCTTCCGCCCAGCGAAGAATCCTTGCAGCTTCTGCCATTGCTCTCCTGCTTCTTGTGCCGCCCTGTCTGTTTACGTGGGCGACTGCCGTGATGTTGTCCGACTGGATCAACACCGGCTGACCCTGAAGCAGGGGTTTTGCCAGGCTTAGAGCATTGTAAATCGCTCTTAGCTCCAGTATATTTATGTGAAGAGACATCTCCAGGCTTGACCATACTCCCTGGAAGTTTCTTCCCTGTGTGACCGCTCCCCAGCCTCTCAGACTGGCATCCGTGGTCACCAGGACCCAGTCCTGTATGCCGAATCTGCGGCCTTCTAACAGATGAGCACTCTGCAACCACCACAGAAGAGACACCCTTGTCCGTGGCGATAAGGTTATCCGCTGATGCATCTGCAGATGCGATTCGGACCATTTGTCTAGCAGATCCCACTGAAGTTTGTGCGTGGAATCTGCCGAATGGGATTGCTTCGTAAGAAGCCACCATCTTTCCCAGGACTCTTGTGCATTGATGCACAGACACTTTTCCTGGTTTTAGGAGGTTCCTGACAAGTTCGGATAACTCCTTGGCTTTCTCCTCCGGAAGAAACACCTTTTTCTGAACCGTGTCCAGAATCATTCCCAGGAACAGCAGACGTGTCGTCGGGGTCAACTGAGATTTTGGAAAATTCAGAATCCACCCTTGTTGTTGCAGCACTACTTGGGTTAGTGCTACTCCGTCCTCCAGCTGTTCTCTGGACCTTGCCCTTATCAGGAGATCGTCCAAGTAAGGGATAATTAATACGCCTCTTCTTCGCAGAAGAATCATCATTTCGGCCATTACCTTGGTAAAGACCCGAGGTGCCGTGGACAATCCAAACGGCAGCGTCTGAAACTGATAATGACAGTTTTGCACCACGAACCTGAGGTACCCTTGATGTGAAGGGCAAATTGGGACATGCAGGTAAGCATCTTTGATGTCCAGGGACACCATAAAGTCCCCTTCTTCCAGATTCGCTATCACTGCTCTGAGTGATTCCATCTTGAACTTGAATTTTTGTATGTACAGGTTCAAAGATTTCAGATTTAGAATAGGTCTTACCGAGCCGTCCGGCTTCGGTACCACAAATAGCGTGGAGTAATACCCCTTTCCCTGTTGTAGGAGGGGTACCTTGACTATCACCTGCTGAGAAAACAGCTTGTGAATGGCTTCCAATACCGTCGCCCTGTCTGAGGGAGACGTTGGCAAAGCAGACTTTAGGAACCGGCGAGGGGGAGACTTCTCGAATTCCAACCTGTAACCCTGAGATACTACCTGCAGGATCCAGGGGTCCACCTGTGAGCAAGCCCACTGCGCGCTGAAATTCTTGAGTCGACCCCCCACCGTTCCTGAGTCCGCTTGTAAAGCCCCAGCGTCATGTTGAGGGCTTTGCAGAACCCGCGGAGGGCTTCTGTTCCTGGGAAGGAGCTGCTTGCTGCCCTCTCTTACCCTTTCCTCTGCCTCGGGGCAGATATGACTGTCCTTTTGCCCGCTTGTTCTTATAGGACCGAAAGGACTGCGGCTGAAAAGACGGTGTCTTTTTCTGTTGGGAGGGGGTCTGAGGTAAAAAGGTGGATTTCCCGGCAGTTGCCGTGGCCACCAAATCCGATAGACCGACGCCAAATAATTCCTCCCCTTTATACGGCAATACTTCCATATGCCGTTTGGAATCCGCATCACCTGACCACTGTCGTGTCCATAAACTTCTTCTGGCAGATATGGACATCGCACTTACTCTCGATGCCAGAGTGCAAATATCCCTCTGAGCATCTCGCATATAAAGAAAAGCATCCTTTAATTGCTCTAAAGTCTGTAAAATACTGTCCCTATCCAGGGTATCAATATTTTCAGTCAGGGAATCCGACCAGACCACCCCAGCACTGCACATCCAGGCTGAGGCGATGGCTGGTCGCAGTATAACACCAGTATGTGTGTGTATATACTTTTTAGGGTAGTTTCCAGCCTCCTATCAGCTGGATCCTTGAGGGCGGCCGTATCAGGAGACGGTAACGCCACTTGTTTTGATAAGCGTGTGAGCGCCTTATCCACCTTAGGGGGTGTTTTCCAGCGCGCCCTAACCTCTGGCGGGAAAGGGTATAATGCCAATAACTTTTTTGAAATTAGCACTTTTCTATCTGGGTTAACCCACGCTTCATCACATACATCATTCAATTCCTCTGATTCAGGAAAAACTACAGGTAGTTTTTTCACCCCCCACATAATACCCCTTTTTGTGGTACTTGTAGTATCAGAGATATGCAAAGCCTCCTTCATTGCCGTGATCATATAACGTGTGGCCCTACTGGAAAATACGTTTGTTTCTTCACCGTCGACACTAGATTCAGTGTCCGTGTCTGTGTCGACCGACTGAGGTAAAGGGCGTTTTACAGCCCCTGACGGTGTCTGAGACGCCTGGGCAGGTACTAACTGGTTTGCCAGCCGTCTCATGTCGTCAACTGATTTTTGTAATGTGCTGACATTATCACGTAATTCCATAAACAAAGCCATCCATTCCGGTGTCGACTCCCTGGGGGGTGACATCACCATTACCGGCAATTGCTCTGCCTCCACACCAACATCGTCCTCATACATGTCGACACACACGTACCGACACACAGCAGACACACAGGGAATGCTCTATTGAAGACAGGACCCCACTAGCCCTTTGGGGAGACAGAGGGAGAGTTTGCCAGCACACACCCAAGCGCTATAATATATATGGGAACAACCCTATATAAGTGTTGTATCCTTATAGCAGCTTAAATATAGTAATATCGCCAAAAAAAAGTGCCCCCCCTCTCTGTTTTACCCTGTTTCTGTAGTGCAGGGGAGAGTCCTGGGAGCCTTCCTCACAGCGGAGCTGAGCAGGAAAATGGCGCTGTGTGCTGAGGAGAATAAGCCCCGCCCCCTATTTCGGCGGGCTCTTCTCCGGAGTTTGTGAGATCTGGCAGGGGTTAAATACATCCATATAGCCTCAAGGGCTATATGTGATGTATTTTTAGCCATAAAAAGGTATTATACATTGCTGCCCAGGGCGCCCCCCCAGCGCCCTGCACCCTCCGTGACCGCTGTGTGAAGTGTGCTGACAACAATGGCGCACAGCTGCAGTGCTGTGCGCTACCTCAGGAAGACTGAAAAGTCTTCTGCCGCCTGCTTCTGGACCTCTTCCATCTTCGGCATCTGCAAGGGGGGTCGGCGGCGCGGCTCCGGGACCGGACTCCATGGCTGGGCCTGTGTTCGATCCCTCTGGAGCTAATGGTGTCCAGTAGCCTAAGAAGCCAATCCATCCTGCACGCAGGTGAGTTGACTTCTCTCCCCTAAGTCCCTCGATGCAGTGAGCCTGTTGCCAGCAGGACTCACTGAAAATAAAAAACCTAAAAACTTTTTCTAAGCAGCTCTTTAGGAGAGCCACCTAGATTGCACCCTGCTCGGACGGGCACAAAAAGCTAACTGAGGCTTGGAGGAGGGTCATAGGGGGAGGAGCCAGTGCACACCACCTGATCCTAAAGCTTTATTTTTGTGCCCTGTCTCCTGCGGAGCCGCTAATCCCCATGGTCCTGACGGAGTCCCCAGCATCCACTAGGACGTTAGAGAAATAAGCAGTACATTTAAGTTTACTTTCCAAGGCAAAACAAAGAGTTTAAAAAGGGTAATACCTATTATGGCACTATGCACAATAGCAGCTGTCACTGATATCATATGCAGTTAATCCTGGTTTCAGATGTATAGACAGAAAAACATAAAGAGCAGCAATCTCCATGTCCTTATAAGGTATTTTATTGTTTTACTACTTTGTGGCTTATGCAAAAGAAAGCAAAATAAAAGGGTTCTATGTGATCAGGTTCACCAGGGTGAGTATAAATCCAGCAAGATCCCTATGTGCTACTGTATACCCTCTGCCAGGTCAGCTTCCAATAGCAACATAACAAGGATTTATGGAAGACGACAAGCCTGGGTGCAAGTATACTGTACTTTAAGAAGTTAAACTAAACCAAAATGTGCATATATCAGTTCATATACCATTATAAAAGTACAGTATATACAATAACTTTAGACAGTGACCTGTATTATCTAAATTGGTTTCCAGCTAAACAGCAGTGTTTGTCCAGTATGCAGAGTCATTATGCGGAGTTATTCAAGGTGTGGCTATAACAATCATTTAATAACTGTGCAAACAGCACAAATACACAAGAATTTACAGCAAGCAATCATAAATAAAGCTGGCCATATAGGTAGCCAATTCTCCTATAATCCACATCCCCGCCATATAAAGTCTAATCAGATTTGAAATGTTCAAGTTATTAAAAACTAATGCTGCCTTCCAGCTTGTTACACAACTTCCTTCTACTTTTTTATTCACATGAAACACATTTTACTCCAGTCAGGTTTTGTTATAACGCAATGCTTACAGACTTGTTGTCATCAAATGCGTGGTCTTCTATTTCTTCCTCTAGCCTATCAGCAGCTTTCCGGACATCTTCAAGGATCTCATCAAGCATAGAGAGGCTTTTATTCTGGTGCTGCATAATCTTCAGGGCTTCAACCTGATGTTTTTCCGCTGCCAGAAGTTCTACATATTCCTGTTCTTCCTAGAAATAAATGGAATTTAGTCTTCATATAGAAATATTGCAAAAGTTAAATGGCAATAGTAAAATTAATAAATGGCATACTACAATTAATAAACAATATAGATTACAGAGCAAAAGTAACAAAACGGTTGCTGAAAAACACCAAAATAAAAGACAAATCTTTATCATGTTGTGATGAAAAAATAAGAATTTACTTACCGATAATTCTATTTCTCGGAGTCCGTAGTGGATGCTGGGGTTCCTGAAAGGACCATGGGGAATAGCGGCTCCGCAGGAGACAGGGCACAAAAAGTAAAGCTTTAGGATCAGGTGGTGTGCACTGGCTCCTCCCCCTATGACCCTCCTCCAAGCCAGTTAGGTACTGTGCCCGGACGAGCGTACACAATAAGGGAGGAATTATGAATCCCGGGTAAGACTCATACCAGCCACACCAATCACACCGTACAACTTGTGATCTAAACCCAGTTAACAGTATGATAACAGCGGAGCCTCTGAAAAGATGGCTCACAACAATAATAACCCGATTTTTGTAACTATGTACAAGTATTGCAGATAATCCGCACTTGGGATGGGCGCCCAGCATCCACTACGGACTCCGAGAAATAGAATTATCGGTAAGTAAATTCTTATTTTCTCTATCGTCCTAGTGGATGCTGGGGTTCCTGAAAGGACCATGGGGATTATACCAAAGCTCCCAAACGGGCGGGAGAGTGCGGATGACTCTGCAGCACCGAATGAGAGAACTCCAGGTCCTCTTTTGCCAGGATATCAAATTTGTAGAATTTTACAAACGTGTTCTCCCCTGACCACGTAGCTGCTCGGCAGAGTTGTAATGCCGAGACCTCTCGGGCAGCCGCCCAAGATGAGCCCACCTTCCTTGTGGAATGGGCCTTAACCGATTTAGACTGTGGCAGGCCTGCCTCAGAATGTGCAAGTTGAATTGTGTTACAAATCCAACGAGCAATCGCCTGCTTAGAAGCAGGCGCACCCAACTTGTTGGGTGCATACAGTATAAACAGCGAGTCAGATTTTCTGACTCCAGCTGTCCTGGAACATATTTTCAGGGCCCTGACAACTCCTAGCAACTTGGAGTCCTCCAAGTCCCTAGTAGGTGCAAGGCACCACAATAAGCTGGTTCAGGTGAAACACTGACACCACCTTAGGGAGAGAACTGGGGACGAGTCCGCAGCTCTGCCCTGTCCGAATGGACAAACAGATATGGGCTTTTTTGAGAAAAAACCACCAATTTGACACTCGCCTGGTCCAGGCCAGGGCCAAGAGCATGGTCACTTTTTATGTGAGATGCTTCAAATCCACATATTTGACTGGTTTTAAACCAATGTGATTTGAGGAATCCCAGAACTACGTTGAGATCCCACAGTGCCACTGGAGGCACAAAAAAGGGGTTTGTATATGCAATACTCCCTTGACAAACTTCTGGACTTCAGGAACTGAAGCCAATTCTTTCTGGAAGAAAATTTACAGGGCCGAATTTGAACCTTAATGGACCCCAATTTGAGGCCCATAGACACTCCTGTTTGCAGGAAATGCAGGAAACGACCGAGTTGAAATTTCTTTGTGGGGCCTTCCTGGCCTCACACCACGCAACATATTTTCGCCACACGTGGTGATAATGTTGTGCGGTCACCTCCTTTCTGGCTTTGACCAGGGTAGGAATGACCTCTTCCGGAATGCCTTTTTTCCCTTAGGATCCGGCTTTCCATCGCCATGCCGACAAACGCAGCTGCGGTAAGTCTTGGAACAGACATGGTACTTGCTGAAGCAAGTCCCTTCTTAGCGGCAGAGGCCATAAGACCTCTGTAAGCATCTCTTGAAGTTCCGGGTACCAAGTCCTTCTTGGCCAATCCGGAGCCATGAGTATAGTTCTTACTCCTCTACGTCTTATAATTCTCAGCACCTTAGGTATGAGAAGCAGAGGAGGGAACACATACACCGACTGGTACACCCACGGTGTTACCAGAACGTCCACATCTATTGCCTGAGGGTCTCTTGACCTGGCGCAATACCTGTCCCGTTTTTTGTTCAGACGGGACGCCATCATGTCCACCTTTGGTATTTCCCAACGGTTTACAATCATGTGGAAAAAACTTCTCAATGAAGTTTCCACTCTCCCGGGTGGAGGTCGTGCTGAGGAAGTCTGCTTCCCAGTTTCCATTCCCGGGATGAAAAACTGCTGACAGTGTTATCACATGATTTTCCGCCCAGCGAAAAGTCCTTGCAGTTTCTGCCATTGCCCTCCTGCTTCTTGTGTCGCCCTGTCTGTTTACGTGGGCGACTGCCGTGATGTTTTTCCCACTGGATCAATACCGGCTGACCTTGAAGCAGAGGTCTTGCTAAGCTTAGAGCATTATAAATTTACCCTTAGCTCCAGTATATTTATGTGGAGAAAAGTCTCCATACTTGATCACACTCCCTGGAAATTTTTTCCTTGTGTGACTGCTCCCCAGCCTCTCAGGCTGGGCTCCGTGGTTACCAGCATCCAATCCTGAATGCCGAATCTGCTGCCCTCTAGAAGATGAGCACTCTATAACCACCACAGGAGAGACACCCTTGTCCTTGGATATTGGGTTATCCGCTGATGCATCTGAAGATGCGATCCGGACCATTTGTCCAGCAGATCCCACTGAAAAGTTCTTACGTGAAATCTGCCGAATGGAATTGCTTCGTAGGAAGCCACCATTTTTACCAGGACCCTTGTGCAATCATGCACTGTTTTTAGGAGGTTCCTGACTTGCTCGGATAACTCCCTGGCTTTCTCTTCCGGGAGAAACACCTTTTTCTGGACTGTGTCCAGAATCATCCCTAGGCACAGCAGACGTGTCGTCGGGATCAGCTGCGATTTTGGAATATTTAGAATCCACCCGTGCTGATTGTAGCAGTATCCGAGATAGTGCTACTCCGACCTCCAACTGTTCCCTGGACTATGCCCCTATCAGGAGATCGTCCAAGTAAGGGATAATTAAGACGCCTTTTCTTCGAAGAAGAATCATCAATTCGGCCATTACCTTGGTAAAGACCCCAGGGTGCCGTGGACAATCCAAACGGCAGCGTCTGAAACTGATAGTGACAGTTCTGCACCACGAACCTGAGGTACCCTTAGTGAGAAGGGCAAATTTGGGACATAGAGGTAAGCATCCCTGATGTCCCGGGACACTATATAGTCCCCTTATTCCTGGTTCGTTATCACTGCTCTGAGTGACTTCATCTTAATTTGAACCTTTGTAAGTGTTCAAAAACAAATTTTTAGAATAAGTCTCACCTAGCCTTCTGGCTTCAGTACCACAATATAGTGTGGAATAATACCCCTTTTCTGTAGTAGGAGGGGTAATTTAATTATCACCTGCTGGGAATACAGCTTGTGAATTTTTTCCCATACTACCTCCTTGTCGGAGGGAGACTTGGTAAAGCAGACTTCAGGAGCCTGCGAAGGGGAAACGTCTCGACATTCCCATCTGTACCCCCGGGATACTACTTGTAGGATCCAGGGGTCCTGTACGGTCTCAGCGCCATGCTGAGAACTTGTCAGACGCGGTGGAACGCTTCTGTTCCTGGGAATGGGCTGCCTGCTGCAGTCTTCTTCCCTTTCCTCTATCCCTGGGCAGATATGATCTTATAGGGACGAGAGGACTGAGGCTGAAAAGACGGTGTCTTTTTCTGCAGAGATGTGACTTAGGGTAAAAAACGGTGGATTTTCCAGCAGTTGCCGTGACCACCAGGTCCGATGGACCGACCCCAAACAAGTCCTCTTCCTGTATACGGCCATACTGTGCCGTTTGGAATCTGCATCACCTGACCACTGTCGTGTCCATAACATCTTCTGGCAGTTATGGACATCGCGTTTATTCATGATGCCAGAGTGCAAATATCCCTCTGTGCATCTCGCATATATAGAAATGCTCTATAGTCAATAAAATACTGTCCCTGTCAAGGGTATCAATATTTTTAGTCAGGGAATCCGACCAAGCCACCCTAGCTCTGCACATCCAGGCTGAGGCGATCGCTGGCCGCAGTATAACACCAGTATGTGTGTATATACTTTTTATTATATTTTCCAGCCTTGTCAGCTGGTCCTTGAGGACGGCCCTATCTATAGACGGTACCGCCACTTGTTTTGATAAGCGTGTGAGCGCCTTATCCACCTTAAAGGGTGTTTCCCAACGCGCCCTAACTTCTGGCGGGAAAGGGTATACCGCCCATAATTTTCTATCGGGGGGAACCCACGCATCATCACACACTTTATTTAATTTATCTGATTCAGGAAAAACTATGGTAGTTTTTTCACATCCCACATAATACCCTCTTTTGTGGTACTTGTAGTATCAGAAATACGTAACACCTCCTTCATTGCCTTTAACGTGTGGCCCTAATAAGGAATACGTTTGTTTATTCACCGTCGACACTGGATTCAGTGTCCCTGTCTGTGTCTGTGTCGACCGACTAAAGTAAACGGGCGTTTTAAAACCCTTGACGGTGTTTTTGAGACGTCTGGACCGTACTAATTGTTTGTCGGCCGTCTCATGTCGTCAACCGACCTTGCAGCGTGTTGACATTATCACGTAATTTCCTAAATAAGCCATCCATTCCGGTGTCGACTCCCTAGAGAGTGACATCACCATTACAGGCAATTGCTCCGCCTCCTCACCAACATCGTCCTCCTACCTGTCGACACACACGTACCGACACACAGCACACACACAGGGAATGCTCTGATAGAGGACAGGACCCACTAGCCCTTTGGAGAGACAGAGGGAGAGTTTGCCAGCACACACCAAAAACGCTATAATTATATAGGGACAACCTTATATAAGTGTTTTCCCTTATAGCATCTTAATATATATATAAGCATATCGCCAAATTAGTGCCCCCCCTCTCTGTTTTAACCCTGTTTCTGTAGTGCAGTGCAGGGGAGAGCCTGGGAGCCTTCCCTCCAGCCTTTCTGTGAGGGAAAATGGCGCTGTGTGCTGAGGAGATAGGCCCCGCCCCTTTTTCGGCGGCCTCGTCTCCCGCTCTTAACGGATTCTGGCAGGGGTTAAATATCTCCATATAGCCTCCGGAGGCTATATGTGAGGTATTTTTAGCCAAAATAGGTATTCATTTGCCTCCCAGGGCGCCCCCCTCCCAGCGCCCTGCACCCTCAGTGACTGCCGTGTGAAGTGTGCTGAGAGGAAAATGGCGCACAGCTGCAGTGCTGTGCGCTACCTTTAGAAGACTGAGGAGTCTTCTGCCGCCGATTCTGGACCTCTTCTTACTTCAGCATCTGCAAGGGGGCCGGCGGCAAGGCTCCGGTGACCATCCAGGCTGTACCTGTGATCGTCCCTCTGGAGCTGATGTCCAGTAGCCAAGAAGCCAATCCATCCTGCACGCAGGTGAGTTCACTTCTTCTCCCCTAAGTCCCTCGTTGCAGTGATCCTGTTGCCAGCAGGACTCACTGTAAAATAAAAAACCTAAGCTAAACTTTCCTAAGCAGCTCTTTAGGAGAGCCACCTAGATTGCACCCTTCTCGGCCGGGCACAAAAATCTAACTGGCTTGGAGGAGGGTCA
Organism: Pseudophryne corroboree; assembly: GCF_028390025.1. Lineage (NCBI taxonomy): Eukaryota > Metazoa > Chordata > Amphibia > Anura > Myobatrachidae > Pseudophryne > Pseudophryne corroboree. The sequence goes on from NC_086445.1 coordinate 353,893,480, forward strand.
TAGGGGGAGGAGCCAGTGCACACCACCTGATCCTAAAGCTTTACTTTTTGTGCCCTGTCTCCTGCGGAGCCGCTATTCCCCATGGTCCTTTCAGGAACCCCAGCATCCACTAGGACGATAGAGAAACATAATGCATTATATCAGGCTGTCCTTGATTATTTAAGCAGTAGATGGGAAATATATTGGTATCCAGTCGAATGGTCGTCAGTAACCATGGGTTGACACCAGAATGTCGACGTGGCTCAAACTATCAACTGGACAGGCAGTTGGTGTTAGGATTAGACACCAGGGGGAGGGTCAGGGGTAGGGATAAGGGGAGAAATACTCATCAGGATGCTGTGGCAGTGGAGGGTGACACCAAAAGTGACTTTCACATGACTGCCGGGACCCAGAAGACACTGGAGCTGCCGCCGAGAGAAAGAAGCCACTAGACTCCCGGGGACTTTCTTTTGACAGTTCATCATGTCGACATATGTAGACGTGATGAGTGTCGTCACGCTGAGCATGCCAGCATGTTGCATGTGGACAGTTCAACATTCTTATGTCGACAAGTCATACCACACCCAATATATTGGGTATAGATATTTAAACCAAATAAGTCTCTACTTTACCTCTCAAATTGCTTGTCCAAGATTTTAGCAGGACTTAAGGTGCATACACATTAGACGGTTTAAGTGGCCGAAATGCATGATGAAGATAAAGATATCATCGTGCATATTGTCAAGTGTGTATGCACTATAACGATGCGCACTCCTGCAGATCGTTATTGCTTATCTTTATCAACTGAACATACAGTCCAATTCAGGCATCTTTCATGACTGCATGTTCAGGGGGGATCCGGTCTCTAGGTTGACAAGACTTAGGTCGGCCACTATTGGTCGACAGTAAGTAGGTCGACATGGTTTCTAGGTCGACATGGACTCTAGATGGACATTTACTAGGTCAACATGACAAAAGGTCGACATGAGTTTTCCAAATTTTTTCTTCATTTTTTAAAACTTTTTCATACTTTACGATCCACGTGTACTACAATTGGGAACGGTAACCTGTGCCAAGCGCAGCGAGGCACCGTGCCCGAAGCATGGTGAGCGAAGCGAGCCATGCAAGGGTACACGTACACTAATTGGGGTTCCCGGTCACTCTACGAAGAAAACGACAATTTCTTTTTTTTTTTTAAACTCAGGTCAACCTTTTTTCAGGCCGACCTAGAGTCCCTGTCGACCTGGAAACCATTTTGACCAATAGTGGTCGACCTAGACACTGTCGACCCAAGTCTATTCCATCTAACATACCACACCCATTCAGGGATGGGAGGGGTGATGTCACTGAATGATATCGTATAGTGTGTGAGCTCTATACAGTATCTTTTTCATTTTGCTGCTGGGGACATTTAAAGGGAAATATTTATCTTTATTGTTTTAAAATCGTCTAATGTGTATGCTCCTTTAATTTCAGGCCATTTTTATTAGAGAGATGACCTTGTTGCAGTTTTCTAATAGAAATCGTTTGTACTTGCCAAGTAACCCTCAGTTATAGTCAGGAAAGGCAAAAGTACCAAAATTGGTCTCTTAGGGGTCGATTCAATTCGGTAACAGATGAATAGCGCCGGGAATTAGCTCCCGATGTTATTCAATTCAGCTGCTAGTTACCCGCAACTGTCGGGAATTCTTCTCTCATCCCCGGGGGGTGAGAGAAGAAAACCGACAAAAGTGCTGGCGCGAGGTTGATTCTGTCGGGAATCAGCATCGCCACGGGTAGTTAAGTCGGAAAATGCCTGTTCTCCCGACAAAACTACCTGTTAAGTCGGCGAGAACGGGCATTCGCCGACTTAACTTTAGCTGAATTGAATAGCGTTGGGAGCTAATTCCCGGCGCTATTCATAAATTGCCGAATTGAATCGACCCCTTGGAGTTTTAACGTAATCAACTTTCTGACCCAGCTAAACTGGAAGAGTCAGTACTACTGTAGCTACAGATGCTTTCCATGCATTTTTTAAAAAATGTTTATACAACTGTATTTTAATGAACAAACATTAAAAAAATTATAACTGTCACATTCAAAATAACTTAATACATATTATAACTTAATCATATAACAGTCAATTTTAATACAAATACAGTAGATAAAACATAACAACTTAACCAAACAAAAAAAGGGCACATTAAAATAACCATTAATGATGGGCCTCCCTGCTTTTACATCTCTGGCATGTGGGTCATTCCACGTCAAATCACTCCCCCCCCAAAGAATAAAAAAAAATGAAATGTCCACCACCCATCTCAGAATTTTACAAATTTTTTTTTCGTTAGGAGAGGATGTTGATGAAAACAACTATTTCTGACAAATATCTCGACTTTCAATTTATTAAATTATTTACTAATCGCGGCTTCTTTATCCAGTTTATTTGAAGTATCACGGGTGTTTATTAAGGATTCACCATGAAATTTGCACACCTAAGGTAACTCACCCTCCTCAATCCGAATAAAATTAATTTATCTGCTTTAAGTTTTGAGTTATGGTAAAAACGCATGTTTTTCGAAAAGACTTAAAACGCTAGATTCAATCAACACTAGATATCCCAATTTTTTTATGCGCTTAACAAATGTATACATTATTACCACACAAAAAGTCAACATGGTACTCTGTTGCATAGCGGGGAAAAAAAACAAACATGAAGTTGACACTCAATTACTGTTGTACCGCATATATAATTAACACAAGAAATCATGAAATTTCAAAACTTAAACATAACTGGAGTTAATTTAATGTCACAGAATACATGGTAAAACAATCAAGAAAACTTAAACCCACAGCATACTGGCAGAACCTGAAAAATATAGAGGGAAAGTCCTTCCTGTACAAATCGTTCATCAGGTACAGCAGTTTTACGAAGATGATGAACATTCTCGGATGTGCCCTGGAAATAAAGTCTGGTTCTGTAAAAGTTCCAGGAGGAAAAATAATTCACAAACAGAAAGGCTACTCCTAGTAAACATGAAAGTGCTTTATCTTGCTTTCAAATACAGTTTTACAGACATTCAAGTTGGATTGTCTAAAGTTTGTTCCTTACGACCTACATGGTGTGTTAGTTAGCGTTGCTGCAAGAGGTATGCATTCTGTGTGTGTTTGTGAAACTCACCAAAACATAAAAAATTATTGCTTGCTGCTCTGCCACTAAAGATGGGACTACAAAGACCTAACTGAAAACCTTGTTTGTTCTTCAGTGTCAAAAACTTGTATGTTTCATCAGTGTGAAAAAGTTCCAGGTCTGGAAGCACTTCAGAAAATAGCTAAAAAACCTTTTCATGATAGTGACATGGATGATGAGGACAATTGTTTATAAGCAGTGGGTCCACACTAACCAAAGTCAATTGGTTACAATCACTAGTACCGTGGAATATGTAGAAAATTATTAATTTGTGTGTTAGGATGCAATTCAAGGATTCCACTGGTATCCACTGGTACACTTCACAAGCAACACTTCACCCATTTGCTGTATACAGACAGAGCCACACTCATATATGCTGCGATGCGTGTGCATGGCATAGTAGAAAATCATCACATCTTGACACCTTTGGACCTGTATAGCTGGGCTGAAAAGATACATGGCATAAAGTTTTTCTACGTGTCACAAAATGAAATACAAAACTGCAAAACCAAGCCGCATAACCATCTGGAAACAGCCAAGACTGTGGTAGGAATACTTGCTCATCACCAATTTCAGCCTATTAGTTATGATGAACTACACATATTTCGATTGTCATCAGATGACAAGAAGACAGCAGGAACCATAGTTTGGGGGGTATCCAATTACAGATGAAAATACATCAGTCGATTTTTCCTGATGTTTAACCCATATTTTTTTTTTTTTTTTTTTTTTTTACAGGCTATCCAATTAGATCGCCTGTAAAAAAAAAAATACATTATCTCCCAAAAACACACAGGTTCAGTGAAACAGCCCAGTTTCAATGGATTTGGTTTCACTTCTTAAAAAAAAAATAAGAATTTACTTACCGATAATTCTATTTCTCGTAGTCCGTAGTGGATGCTGGGAACTCCGTAAGGACCATGGGGAATAGCGGCTCCGCAGGAGACTGGGCACAAAAGTAAAGCTTTAGGACTACCTGGTGTGCACTGGCTCCTCCCCCTATGACCCTCCTCCAAGCCTCAGTTAGGATACTGTGCCCGGACGAGCGTACACAATAAGGAAGGATTCATGAATCCCGGGTAAGACTCATACCAGCCACACCAATCACACCGTACAACTTGTGATATGAACCCAGTTAACAGCATGATAATAGAGGAGCCTCTGAATAGATGGCTCACAACAACAATAACCCGATTTAGTTAACAATAACTATGTATAAGTATTGCAGACAATCCGCACTTGGGAAGGGAGCCCAGCATCCACTACAGACTACGAGAAATAGAATTATCGGTAAGTAAATTCTTATTTTCTCTGACGTCCTAGTGGATGCTGGGAACTCCGTAAGGACCATGGGGATTATACTAAAGCTCCCAAACGGGCGGGAGAGTGCGGATGACTCTGCAGCACCGAATGAGAGAACTCCAGGTCCTCCTCAGCCAGGGTATCAAATTTGTAGAATTTAGCAAACGTGTTTGCCCCTGACCAAGTAGCTGCTCGGCAAAGTTGTAAAGCCGAGACCCCTCGGGCAGCCGCCCAAGATGAGCCCACCTTCCTTGTGGAATGGGCTTTTACAGATTTTGGCTGTGGCAGGCCTGCCACAGAATGTGCAAGCTGAATTGTACTACAAATCCAACGAGCAATAGTCTGCTTAGAAGCAGGAGCACCCAGCTTGTTGGGTGCATACAGGATAAACAGCGAGTCAGATTTTCTGACTCCAGCCGTCCTGGAAACATATATTTTCAGGGCCCTGACTACGTCCAGCAACTTGGAGTCCTCCAAGTCCCTAGTAGCCGCAGGTACCACAATAGGCTGGTTCAGGTGAAACGCTATAACCACCTTAGGGAGAAATTGAGGACGAGTCCTCAATTCTGCCCTGTCCGTATGAAAAATCAGGTAAGGGCTTTTATAGGATAAAGCCGCCAATTCTGACACACGCCTGGCCGAAGCCAAGGCCAACAGCATTACCACTTTCCATGTGAGATATTTTAAGTCCACAGTGGTGAGTGGTTCAAACCAATGTGATTTTAGGAACCCCAAAACTACATTGAGATCCCAAGGTGCCACTGGAGGCACAAAAGGAGGCTGTATATGCAGTACCCCCTTGACAAACGTCTGAACTTCAGGAACTGAAGCCAGTTCTTTCTGGAAGAAAATCGAAAGGGCCGAAATTTGAACCTTAATGGACCCCAATTTTAGGCCCATAGACACTCCTGTTTGCAGGAAATGCAGGAATCGACCCAGTTGAAATTCCTCTGTAGGGGCCTTCCTGGCCTCGCACCACGCAACATATTTACGCCAAATGCGATGATAATGCTTTGCGGTTACATCCTTTCTGGCTTTAATCAAAGTAGGGATGACTTCATCTGGAATGCCTTTTTCCTTCAGGATCCGGCGTTCAACCGCCATGCCGTCAAACGCAGCCGCGGTAAGTCTTGGAACAGACAGGGTCCTTGCTGGAGCAGGTCCCTTCTTAGAGGTAGAGGCCACGGGTCCTCTGTGAGCATCTCTTGAAGTTCCGGGTACCAAGTCCTTCTTGGCCAATCCGGAGCCACGAGTATAGTTCTTACTCCTCTACGTCTTATAATTCTCAGTACCTTGGGTATGAGAGGCAGAGGAGGGAACACATACACCGACTGGTACACCCACGGTGTTACCAGAGCGTCCACAGCTATTGCTTGAGGGTCCCTTGACCTGGCGCAATACCTGTCCAGTTTTATGTTGAGGCGGGACGCCATCATGTCCACCTTTGGTTTTTCCCAACGGTTCACAATCATGTGGAAGACTTCTGGGTGAAGTCCCCACTCTCCCGGGTGGAGGTCGTGCCTGCTGAGGAAGTCTGCTTCCCAGTTGTCCACTCCCGGAATGAACACTGCTGACAGCGCTATCACATGATTTTCCGCCCAGCGAAGAATCCTTGCAGCTTCTGCCATTGCCCTCCTGCTTTTTGTGCCGCCCTGTCTGTTTACGTGGGCGACTGCCGTGATGTTGTCCGACTGGATCAGCACCGGCTGACCTTGAAGCAGCGGTCTTGCTAGGCTTAGAGCATTGTAAATGGCCCTTAGCTCCAGGATATTTATGTGAAGTGATGTCTCCAGGCTTGACCACAAGCCCTGGAAATTCCTTCCCTGTGTGACTGCTCCCCAGCCTCGCAGGCTGGCATCCGTGGTCACCAGGACCCAGTCCTGAATGCTGAATCTGCGGCCCTCTAGAAGATGAGCACTCTGTAACCACCACAGGAGAGACACCCTTGTCTTTGGTGACAGGGTTATCCGCTGATGCATCTGAAGATGCGATCCGGACCATTTGTCCAGCAGGTCCCCCTGGAAAGTTCTTGCGTGGAATCTGCCGAATGGGATTGCTTCGTAGGAAGCCACCATTTTTCCCAGGACCCTTGTGCATTGATGCACTGAAACCTGGCCTGGTTTTAGGAGGTTTCTGACTAGCTCGGATAACTCCCTGGCTTTCTCCTCCGGGAGAAACACCTTTTTCTGGACTGTGTCCAGGATCATCCCTAGGAATAGAAGACGCGTCGTCGGGATCAGCTGCGATTTTGGAATATTGAGAATCCAACCGTGCTGCCGCAACACTACCTGAGATAGTGCTACCCCGACTTCCAACTGTTCCCTGGATCTTGCCCTTATCAGGAGATCGTCCAAGTAAGGGATAACTAAAACTCCCTTCCTTCGAAGGAGTATCATCATTTCGGCCATTACTTTGGTAAAGACCCGGGGTGCCGTGGACAATCCAAACGGCAGCGTCTGAAACTGATAGTGACAGTTCTGTACCACAAACCTGAGGTACCCTTGGTGAGAAGGGTAAATTGGGACATGGAGGTAAGCATCCTTGATGTCCAGAGACACCATATAATCCCCTTCTTCCAGGTTCGCAATCACCGCTCTGAGTGACTCCATCTTGAATTTGAACCTCTGTATGTAAGTGTTCAAGGATTTTAGATTTAAAATAGGTCTCACCGAGCCGTCCGGCTTCGGTACCACAAACAGCGTGGAATAATACCCCTTTCCCTGTTGCAGGAGGGGTACATTGATTATCACCTGCTGGGAATACAGCTTGTGAATGGCTTCCAATACCGCCTCCCTGTCGGAGGGAGACGTCGGTAAAGCAGACTTTAGGAAACGGCGAGGGGGAGACGTCTCGAATTCCAATTTGTACCCCTGAGATACCACCTGAAGGATCCAGGGGTCCACTTGTGAGTGAGCCCACTGCGCGCTGAAATTCTTGAGACGGGCCCCCACCGTGCCTGAGTCCGCTTGTAAAGCCCCAGCGTCATGCTGAGGACTTGGCAGAGGCGGGAGAGGGCTTCTGTTCCTGGGAACTGGCTGTTTGCTGCAGCCTTTTTCCTCTCCCCCTGCCACGGGGCAGAAATGAGGAGCCTTTTGCTCGCTTGCCCTTATGGGGCCGAAAGGATTGCGCCTGATAATACGGCGTCTTCTTATGTTGAGAGGCTACCTGGGGTAAAAATGTGGATTTCCCAGCAGTTGCCGTGGCTACCAGGTCTGATAGACCTACCCCAAATAACTCCTCCCCTTTATAAGGCAATACTTCCATATGCCTTTTGGAATCCGCATCACCTGACCACTGCCGCGTCCATAACCCTCTTCTGGCAGAAATGGACAGCGCACTTACTCTTGATGCCAGTCGGCAGATATCCCTCTGTGCATCACGCATATATAGAAATGCATCTTTTAAATGCTCTATAGTCAGTAATATACTGTCCCTGTCTAGGGTATCAATATTGTCCGTCAGGGAATCCGACCAAGCCACCCCAGCACTGCACATCCAGGCTGAGGCGATTGCTGGTCGCAGTATAACTCCCGTGTGAGTGTATATACATTTTAGGATATTCTCCTGCTTTCTGTCAGCAGGTTCCTTGAGGGCGGCCGTCTCAGGAGAGGGTAGTGCCACCTGTTTAGACAAGCGTGTGAGCGCTTTATCCACCCTAGGGGGTGTTTCCCAACGTGCCCTATCCTCTGGCGGGAAAGGGTATGATGCCAATAACCTTTTAGGAATTATCAGTTTTTTACCGGGGGAAACCCACGCTTCATCACACACTTCATTTAATTCCTCAGATGCAGGAAAAACTACAGGCAGTTTTTTCTCACCAAACATAATACCCTTTTTAGTGGTACTTGTATTATCAGAAATATGTAAAACATTTTTCATTGCCTCAATCATGTAACGTGTGGCCCTACTGGAAGTCACATTCGTCTCTTCATCGTCGACACTGGAGTCAGTATCCGTGTCGGCATCTGTGTCTGCCATCTGAGGTAACGGGCGTTTTAGAGCCCCTGATGGCCTTTGAGACGTCTGCCTGGACAGGCACAATCTGAGTAGCCGGCTGTCCATAAGCCCATCCACTCAGGTGTCGACTCCCTAGGGGGTGACATCTCTATTACAGGCAATTGCTCCGCCTCCACATCATTTTCCTCCTCAAACATGTCGACACAATCGTACCGACACACAGCACACACACAGGGAATGCTCTGATAGAGGACAAAACCCCACTAGCCCTTTGGGGAGACAGAGGGAGAGTATGCCAGCACACACCAGAGCGCTATATATATATAGGGATACCACTATAAAATGTGTTTTCCCCTTATAGCTGCTGATATTATCAAACTGCGCCAAATTAGTGCCCCCCCTCTCTTTTTTACCCTTTTCTGTAGTGCAGGACAGCAGGGGAGAGTCAGGGAGACGTCCTTCCAGCGGAGCTGTGAGGGAAAATGGCGCCCGTGTGCTGAGGAGATAGGCTCCGCCCCCTTCTCGGCTGACTTTTCTCCCGCGTTTTGCTGTATTCTGGCAGGGGTTAAAATACATCCATATAGCCCTGGGGGTTATATGTGATGTATTTTCGCCAGCCAAGGAGTTTTTATTGCTGCTCAGGGCGCCCCCCCCTAGCGCCCTGCACCCTCAGTGACCGGAGTGTGAAGTGTGCCTGAGGAGCAATGGCGCACAGCTGCAGTGCTGTGCGCTACCTTGTTGAAGACTGATGTCTTCTGCCGCCGATTTTCCGGACCTCTTCTTGCTTCTGGCTCTGTAAGGGGGCCGGCGGCGCGGCTCTGGGACCGGACTCCGAGGCTGGGCCTGTGTTCGGTCCCTCTGGAGCTAATGGTGTCCAGTAGCCTAAGAAGCCCAAGCTGGCTGCAAGCAGGCAGGTTCGCTTCTTCTCCCCTTAGTCCCTCGATGCAGTGAGCCTGTTGCCAGCAGGTCTCACTGAAAATAAGAAACCTAAAACTAACTTTTTCTAAGAAGCTCAGGAGAGCCCCCTAGATTGCACCCTGCTCGGTCGGGCACAAAAATCTAACTGAGGCTTGGAGGAGGGTCATAGGGGGAGGAGCCAGTGCACACCAGGTAGTCCTAAAGCTTTACTTTTGTGCCCAGTCTCCTGCGGAGCCGCTATTCCCCCTGGTCCTTACGGAGTTCCCAGCATCCACTAGGACGTCAGAGAAAAACTGTTCAGAGAGATTCAAACCCTACAGGACTGAAGAAGCAGAGTGCACATAAACTAGTATAGGAACAGGAGGAGTGTGATGAAGGTTCCATTTTATAGGAAGGTTGAGTTGCTCGTCCAATCAAGTGCCAATTTACCTTTACTACAGACCATGAATGCCAATCGGCCTTTGCAGCCCTCCATATATGGAATCTCAAATCATTCAGGACTCTGTATGCATAACTAAATGAGAGCAATAGAAAGGGAGTGGTTTGGATCCATGAGAAAATAATTTAACTTTGCAGCTATATGGATAGAAGAGCATCATGACCTAAAGTTTGCAAGCACAGTAATGTGTAACCTACCCAAACAAACAATCTATTGTTATTTTAACAATGTGCGAGGTAGTTTCACAACTAGCTAGGATGTTACTAGGATGTATATGAAATGTTACACCAAAGAAAAGAAAAAGAAAAAAAAGACACCAACCTTGATGGCAGCTTCCCTTAAAGCTTCCAGCCTCTGCCTACTACTTTCCTTCATGTTCACAACATCTTTGTAATCTCCCTGCAAAGCTCTGCGCAGCCCATGAACTGCCTGAAACACAGAGTTCTCACTCTCATTCAGTTCCTTTTGGAAGATTTCAAACGTGTGCACCTGAAACAGTTTCTCTTCTGGAGACAGACTTGGGTCTTTCTCCACTGCTTTGATTGCATTTTTCAGCTTGTTTAGCACTACATTTTTCTGGTGAATGAGACCAGACAGTTTTCGGCAGTTATTCACCAACCACTCCTTTCTTTGGCTGGCTGTGGCTCCCTTGCCTCGATGTAGCTTGATGGCATGCTTAGCTACACCTTCATGCTCTGCGGCAAACGTTACGTGGTAAAACAGTTGTAAAATCATCCACAGAATGTAGAACTTCATGGCTGCTTCAAGTTACAAGTTATGTTACGACAAACTCTTCAGCTGGTTCACTGTTTCTGGTGCACATGGCTTGAATGTCTAAAGTGAAAATATGGCAGGAATTATTAATGAGCAAGAAACACTGTACTTTGATACATTAAAGCATGCAGTAAAAGAAGCCATGAAGTCTCTACACAGAGAACAGAAACAAAAAGTTAATTTATCAAAACAGACATTTTTGTATTAGAAAAAAAAAACGGTTTCACAGATCTTCTAAAAATTAACAGATTGTAGAATGGAATACTGAAACAATAAAGAGAACCAACATGTTTTTATAATATTGAAACACATGAGTTACATGGCTTCCAGTAGTTTTAATGACTGTTAAGAGTGTCTCCACATGTGGAACCTAAAATGTCTAATTTGAGGTCACAATGAACAGGCAAATATAAAATGAGCCCATTTCTCTCCAAGGGCCAGATGTACTTAGCCTTAAAAAGTGAGAGTAATCATTCCTACAATTGGGAACAAGGGCATAAAGGGAATAATCAGATTTAATGGCAAACTTTGCAGATACAAGTTAATTTATTAATTTGTGGGACAAAGTGAAAAGTGATAAAAACAGGTAAATATATGAGTAAGAGATAGTTTCCCATGCTATGGGGGAGTAGGTTATGAGGTGCATGAGAATTGTGATTATCTGGCCAGATGTCTGCTAGAAGGAGTTTTAATGTTTGTGAAACCAGTTTATATAACTTTGTTTAGAGACATGTGCCGGCATATGCAATAACAAGATCTAGTTACAATTAGTTACAATGGATTAATTCAAACTGAAAGGGGTACCTATGAGAAATGTCAAGGTTGAAAGCTTACAAGAAGCTCGTCATATACAGTATCACTCACAACTCAACGTACAGGACCTTTAGAAACAAACATTCAATGCAAAGGAGATTTCTTTGGGAAGGAAAACACTTTTGTCCACTGATCAAAGATAGAACCCCTCAATCAGCTTACTAAACAATGTGTCTATTTTGTTACTGCATAATCAATAAAAACAGCTAAATATCATGCATACTGAAGAACAAATGAAGATTTCATGATGAAATAGTATAATGGACTATTCTTCTACTGAAGCGTCATAGCATTAATTGTGCTTCATCTCATTATAGTATATACTTGTTGACATTCTTTTACTGCTTGATGGCATTTGTGTTACTTTATAAAGTAAATTGCAAAACATGTCAGATAACTAAAGGTAGAAAAATTATATCTAGTAAATACTGATACAGAATACTTGTTGGACCAGGTACACCAGTGGTTCCCATACTCAGTCCTCAAGGCACCCCAATGGTCCAGGTTTCAAGGATATCCATGATTGCGCACAATCAAATTTATTAGTACATTAATCATTTTTATTTAACCATCTGTGCTCAGGCATGGATAGACTTAAAGCCTGGACTATTAGCATGCCTTAAGGACTGTGTTTGGGAACCACTGAGTTACACCATTGTGCAGAGGTTCCTAAACGCGGTCCTGAAGGCACCCTAACGGTCCAGGTTTTAAGGCTATCCATAGCTGAGCACAGATGGCTATAATCAACTTGACTGAGGTACTAATAAATTCACCTGTGCCCAAGCTTGGTTTTCCTTAAAACCTGAACTGCTAAGGTGTGTACACATGGTGAGATTTTTATTTTTGCGATTTTTGACTATATGGTCAAAATCGCAAAGAAAGTTAGTGCAGATCGCAAAGTGAAAGTCACTTTGCGATCCCGACGCGCAGTCCCGCGTGGTCGGTATCGCAAGCCCAGATAGACTGTGTAGGCAAGTCAATTTTGACTATCTAGTAAATAAGATAGTCAATTTTGACACTTAACCAAAATCGTACAAAGCCAGTATCGCAAGCTCAGTGATCTTTGCTTGAGATACTGACCTAGTCTCTATTGCATAGTGAGAATCGGTGTTTAGCCCGAATCTCACCGTGTATACACCGCATTTGAGATCATTTATTTGTACTGAATTATTGATGACATACTTGCTCAAATGTCAATGGTAGAGTGAATATAACATGTCCATAATTTCACACGGTGAGATAATACAGGTTGAGTATCCCATATCCAAATATTCTGAAATACGGAATATTCCGAAATACGGAATTTTTTGAGTGAGAGTGAGATAGTGAAACCTTTGTTTTGTGATGGCTAAATGTACACAAACTTTGTTTAAAACACAAAGTTATTAAAAATATTGTATTAAATGACCTTCAGGCTGTGTGTATTAGGTGTATATGAAACATAAATTAATTGTGTGAATGTACACACGCTTTGTTTAATGCACAAAGTTATTCAAAATATTGGCTAAAATTACCTTCAGGCTGTGTGTATAAGGTGTATATGAAACATAAATGCATTCTGTGCTTATACTTAGGTCCCATCGCCATGATATCTCATTATGGTATGCAATTTTTCCAAAATACGGAAAAATCCGATATCCAAAATACTTCTGGTCCCAAGCGTTTTGGATAAGGGATACTCAACCTGTATATAGTGAAAATCGTATGAAAAGTTAGTGCATATCTCAAGGTGTTAAGGCATGTACACATGGTGCGATATGCACTTAACTTGTCTTGCGATTTTGACTATATAGGAAAGTTATGGTGAGTACACACGGTGAGATATTTTCTTACGATTTTGACTATATAGTGCAGATCACAAGGTGAAAGTCACCTTGCGATCCCGATTCGATGCCGATGCGCGGTCGGCATCGCAAGTCTAGATAGACTGTGCAGTCAAGTCAATTTTGACTATCTCTATAGAAGAGATAGTCAAAATTGCCACTTAGCCAAAATCGGTATCGCAAGCACAGTCATCTTTACTTGCGATACCAACCACAGTCCATGACGCATAGTGAGAATCGGCCATAGCCCGAATCTCACCGTGTGTATGGACCTAGAGTGGACTATCTAGTACAAAGTATACTCAAAACTGGCACTTAGTCAAAATCGTACATAGACAAAATATGAAGCACAGATAGTCAAAATCTGTGCTATCTGGGTTCTGGGGGAGTTCAAAGGAAATTGCATAGTCAAACTCAAACATAGCAAGGATCCCACCGTGTATACCACTGTCTAGTTTCAGGTAGTAAAATGCATGTAAATGACACATGGTCTTCCCCCAACATGATGGGAGGCATGGTCCCTCCCACCAACCCCTGCATTACAGGAGGCATGGTCCTACCCCCGCCATGACAAGAGTGTGGTCGCCCCAATTCCTACATAACAGAAGGCATGACCCCCCCCCCCCCCCCTTCTTCCTAGCATGACAGGAGGCATGACCTCCCCCACCCCCACTTTCCCAGCATGACAGAGGGGCATGATCTTTCCCCCAGCAATGACAGGAGGCATGGCCCTACCCCCCAGCATGACGGTAGGCATGGTTCCCCGGCATCACGAGTCAGTGTGCCACACTGTCCATTAGATACCCAGGCTATCAGGCAGTACACTTGAGTACCAGAATCCTATGTCAGAGAGCGGGAGAGAGGGTGGGGAGCAGCACAGTACCTGCAGCGCCGGCCCAGGTTCCTCATCTCCCCGGGCACTGCCAGCGTCACCAAGCGACGACAGCGCTGCTCGCAACAGCACTCACACCCGTGCACCTCACACATCACAACATCCTCCCCGGCCGCGGTCATCAGAGCGCGCCAGGCGCGGGGGGTTATGGGAAGTGTAGTCACGCAATGACGCCGGTGTCACGCAGCGGTTGCTACATGTGACTCCCGCACAGGCCTGTGTTACCGGCAAGCTGTAAACTGGCGAGTCTTAGAGGACCGCGGTCCGCGCCTGCAGACAGAGGGGAAAGTGACAGCAGCATTCGCTGCGTAGTGGGTGGGACACTTACTGATACTCCCCGCCCCACTGTACTGCAAGACCACAACTCCCGGCATGCCTGGCGGCGGGGGCGGAAATGTGCGGAGGGGATTGCGCATGCGTGCCCCGCTCCTCCGAGCCGTAGAGCTGTGTGATCCGGTGGAGATAAAATGGTAGGTAGTGGGGGGAGGAAGGTTGTGTGCACTGCGGGCCACCAGGGGAGACGACCCCCAGTGGGGCGGAGGGAGCAGGGTAGACGGAGCCCGTGCTCCCGTCACTGTGTGCGGCGGGGATGGCGGAAGGTCACCCCCCGGACAGTAGTATACATTACATGCACACACCCGTAGCCGCCCGTATCCCGCAGCACCGCGCACACCCGTCCCGGTATAGTGCAGCCAGAGCAGAGCCGGTGAGCGGGATGTGGCGGCGCCCTGTGCCTGTTACACGTGTATGTGCAGCAGCAGAGCCGCCGCCTGGACGTAGTTGCTGTCAGCAGGGAGCGGGGGTGACACGGGGCAGGCCCGGGCTGGGCGCGGAGTGACAGCAGGCAGGAGGGGGAGTTGCTGGTATTTTGAGAGCTCTCGCAGGCAGCACTCGGCTTTGCCTTTTTTGGGATGCGGTGTAGGTGCAGAGAGGGCTGAGCTGTGCCCCCCAGGCTCTGCCTACTTCCAGGCTGCTAACACAAACACTGACTGGCCGGAGGGAGAGGGGCTTGCTGGCAGTCTCAGCACACGCTCAGGTAGGGCTCCTTATTCCTGTGTGTATGTATGCATTTATACATGCATACATACATACACTATACACACAGTAGGGCTACAGCGCTGTGTGTATTGTTTATTGGGATTCCTCTCGGTGTCACGTGGGTCACTGGTTTAGTTCCTATTTTTGCCCAGTCATCCCACCCTGTAATTGCCACACCTACAGAAAGCCTGCTGTATTGGGAAGGGCTGCCCCTGTCACTTGTTTTCTCTTATGATGTAAACAGTCTTGAATGTATTCTTACATTTTCTTATATTTATGTATTGCATATATTCTGGAAAATGTATCTTTCAAAGATATGTCTACGCTTACCAGTGAGACTGCATTTATTAAGAAAAACAAGACTTAAGTAAATATTGACTTACACTGAATAAGTATATTGTAACAACTGTGTAATGGTGGCTGGTTGAAAACTACTTTGTAATCCTGCTTGGATATACAGTACATACAAACCTAGTCAGGTAACGCTCACTGCCCAATTTAGCTGACTTTGCTTTACTAAATACTACCAATAGCTGTGCGCAACTGGTGTCTTGTCACAGTGGAAATGTATCATTTTGGTTGGGGAGCTCCTTGTGAAGAGCCACCTTAGTGTGAGCATAAGTTTGTGCTCTGACTGTGGTGCAGGGTTTGGACATTCCCATGTAAAACATACTGCTTTTTCCCAGCCAGAGGAAGTTTAGAACTATTTATTTTTTGTAGTGCAAAAAGTTGTGTATAACTTTGTTTTTTATTAAAATTACTTTCTCTCTGTAATGGCTTTTACACAGAAGGATTCTCCACCATTGTCTACAACCACCTGTCTCACTTTCTGTCCATCCAGTCTCTTATTGATCCCCCTCACTCCACTGAAAATGACCTCACTAGAGTGATCGGTAATGTACTATTAGCTCAGTGGAAGGGTCACTGCTCCCTACTCGTTTTCCTTGAGCTCTCAATCACCCTCTGCTCCTTGGCTATTGCAGCGCTGTGCTTTCCTGGCTTACCTTTTCAGTAGTTCCTTTAATGTTTCTAATTGATTTCCACTCCCTTTCTGTTTATCTGTCAGGGTCCCTAAAAGCTCTTCTCTTGGCCCTCTCCTCTACACATGTTCTTTCTGCAAACTCCTTACTGCCTCCTATTAGAAGTATGATACCCAAATCTTCCTTTCCTCCCATGACCCCTCCCCCTTTGCCATGTGTTTACCTGCGTCTCTGCTGCCTGTATGTCCCGCAATGCTACCTCAAACTTTGTCAAAGATGGAGTTCATAATCTCTTCCATTTGTAGCATCACTTCCCCTCATCTCTCATGGTAGACAACAATACATTTGGCTTTTTTCTCCGTGCATGCCTGTGCAGGGTCATCTGACTGCCTTTAGTGTTTCTCCCCCTGTTTTAATGATTTTTAATTTTGTTTTTCCTAACTAAACCATACTGACTATGGTGGGCATGGAAACTTTTTGCTCCAGCCTGCTACTCTATCTTCTTAAGTTTACAAGGACCACCTTCAGCTAAAAACCTACTGTTTTTAGCTGTAGGATTTACCGCTGGCTCACACAGCATTGTAGGAGAATACACTTATTAGGATTTTCTGCACTCATTACATTTTAAACAAATAATGTATCTTTTTTTTTATTTATTTTTTAGTTTATATATGCTACAAAGGCCACTGTTTTGATGTGTAATGTATATCCCTACCTGCAAAGTGGGTAGTACATTTGATTATGTATAAGGGATGGACTGTGCAGGCATCAGTAAGTGTGGGTTGGATATGCGTGACTGGTGGTGTCTCCACGCTGCGGGTTCGGTGGCAAGCTGCGCTCGGCACAGGTTATATTCCCACTCTATGGGTGTCGTGGACACCCACGAGTGGGAATAGCCCCTGCTGGTCGGCATGCTGAGCAGGTGGAATTCATGGGTTGGTATTGTGACTGGCAGTCTCCTGAGCGCCGGTCACATGACTACATCCTGTAAGTGCTCATACACATGCATTAGATGCACAAAATCAAACAAGTAGTGTTCTGAAAGCTCCCAATGTTACCACTGGAAATTATGGTTTCTAGTGCATGTAATATATACATACATAAAAATGTCACTGTATTTGTTGTCGAAATAGTACTGTGAGTTCATAAGCTCTACATTTGTGCGTAACATATTACAATGGGGTCTTTCTTCACAGTTGGCATAGCAGTTTTTGAACAACAAACTTAATTAGGGGCCATACACTGAGTCGGTCTGATGGTTTTGTGATTGTAGGGGTTCTCTTGAATTTTCTCAATCTGTGACTCTGTCTAGGTTGCTGATATAGGATTAGAATGGGTGTGTGTGACTACAGAAGCTTAGGTTTGCAATGAAAGTACATTAGAGGTGCGATGTAGGTGCATTTTTGCAGAGTGCAACTAAAATGACAGCCAAAAAATGCTCAAAAAGCCCGTACACACGGGGCGATTTTGAGCTCAAAGTATCTCACTTTTGGCATTTTGAGCTACTTTGAGCTCAAACTCTGCCAGTGTGTATGGGTGGGCGGTGAGCACTGATGCGCGCTTCCGCATCATCGCTGTCCATCGGCTTGTTTTACAAGCCGAGAGAACCACTTTCCACCGTCTTTCTGTGGAAAGTGGTTCACCCCCGTGAACATCCCTGGGCCTGGGCGAAAATACACACGGCATACACACTGAGCGATTTTCCGCCCAGTGATGTTTACATCATCGCTGTACATAAAAGCTGGGCAAAAACACACTGCTTCCTGGAGAGCTGTAATGCATGTGGTCTGATACTGGTGCAAACACACATTTCTGCAAAGCCTACATTGCATTATCCACTTGTTTTACACAAATAAAGACTGCTTTGGACAAAACGGGACAAGGGAGCATGCACATCTGTTTTTAAACTGTTGCCTTAAAGTGTATTTGTGTCATCTTTGCTAAGCATTGCATTTGTGCCAATCCATTTGGGTTGTTGTTTGCTCTAATTGGCCCTTAATGTAACATTTTCTTTGTGTACCTATATTTCTCTATCGTCCTAGTGGATGCTGGGGTTCCTGAAAGGACCATGGGGAATAGCGGCTCCGCAGGAGACAGGGCACAAAAAGTAAAGCTTTTCCAGATCAGGTGGTGTGCACTGGCTCCTCCCCCTATGACCCTCCTCCAGACTCCAGTTAGATTTTTGTGCCCGGCCGAGAAGGGTGCAATTCTAGGTGGCTCTCATAAAGAGCTGCTTAGAGAAAGTTTAGCTTAGGTTTTTTATTTTACAGTGATTCCTGCTGGCAACAGGATCACTGCAACGAGGGACAGAGGGGAGAAGAAGTGAACTCACCTGCGTGCAGGATGGATTGGCTTCTTGGCTACTGGACATCAGCTCCAGAGGGACGATCACAGGTACAGCCTGGATGGTCACCGGAGCCGCGCCGCCGGCCCCCTTGCAGATGCTGAAGTAAGAAGAGGTCCAGAATCGGCGGCTGAAGACTCCTGCAGTCTTCTAAAGGTAGCGCACAGCACTGCAGCTGTGCGCCATTTTCCTCTCAGCACACTTCACACGCAGTCACTGAGGGTGCAGGGCGCTGGGGGGGGGCGCCCTGGGAGGCAAATGTAAACCTATATAAAGGCTAAAAATACCTCACATATAGCCCCCAGAGGCTATATGGAGATATTTAACCCCTGCCTGTATTCACAAAATAGCGGGAGACGAGCCCGCCGAAAAAGGGGCGGGGCCTATCTCCTCAGCACACGGCACCATTTCCTCTCACAGCTCCGCTGGTCAGGACGGCTCCCAGGTCTCTCCCCTGCACTGCACTACAGAAACAGGGTAAAACAGAGAGGGGGGGCAAATTTAATGGCAATATCTTGATATATATAAAGCAGCTATAAGGGAGCACTTATTATAAGGCTATCCCTGTCATATATAGCGCTTTTTGGTGTGTGCTGGCAGACTCTCCCTCTGTCTCCCCAAAGGGCTAGTGGGTCCTGTCTTCGTTTAGAGCACAGGTTCTCAAACTCGGTCCTCAGGACCCCACACAGTGCATGTTTTGCAGGTCTCCTCACAGAATCACAAGTAAAATAATTAGCTCCACCTGTGGACCTTTTAAAATGTGTCAGTGAATAATGAATACACCTGTGCACTTGCTGGGTTACCTGCAAAACATGCACTGTGTGGGGTCCTGAGGACCGAGTTTGAGAACCACTGGTTTAGAGCATTCCCTGTGTGTCTGCTGTGTGTCGGTACGTGTGTGTCGACATGTATGAGGACGATATTGGTGTGGAGGCGGAGCAATTGCCAAATATGGGGATGTCACCTCCTAGGGGGTCGACACCAGAATGGATGCCTTTATTTATGGAATTACGGGATAGTGTCAACACGCTAAAGCAGTCGTTTGACGACATGAGGCGGCCGGACAATCAATTAGTGCCTGTCCAGGCGCCTCAAACACCGTCAGGGGCTGTAAAACGCCCTTTGCCTCAGTCGGTCGACACAGACCCAGACACAGGCACTGATTCCAGTGGTGACGGTGACCAATCAACCGTATTTTCCAGTAGGGCCACACGTTATATGATTTTGGCAATGAAGGAGGCGTTACATTTAGCTAATACTACAGGTACCACTAAACAGGGTATTATGTGGGGTGTGAAAAAACTACCTATAGTTTTTCCTGAATCAGAAGAATTAAGTGACGTGTGTGATGAAGCGTGGGTTGCCCCTGATAAAAAGCTGATAATTTCAAAGAAATTATTGGCATTATACCCTTTCCCGCCAGAGGTTAGGGAGCGCTGGGAAACACCTCCTAGGGTGGACAAGGCGCTAACACGCTTATCAAAACAAGTGGCGTTACCTTCTCCTGAGACGGCCGCACTTAAAGATCCATCAGATAGGAGGATGGAAAATATCCAAAAAAGTATATACACACATGCAGGTGTTATACTACGACCAGCTATAGCGACTGCCTGGATGTGCAGTGCTGGGGTAGTTTGGTCAGAGTCCCTGATTGAAAATATTGATACCCTGGACAGGGACAATATTTTACTGTCGTTAGAACAAATAAAGGATGCATTTCTTTTATATGCGTGATGCACAGAGGGATATCTGCACACTGGCATCACGGGTAAGTGCTATGTCCATTTCGGCCAGAAGAGCTTTATGGACGCGACAGTGGACAGGCGATGCGGATTCAAAACGGCATATGGAAGTTTTGCCATATAAAGGGGAGGAGTTATTTGGAGTCGGTCTATCAGATTTGGTGGCCACGGCTACAGCCGGGAAATCCACCTTTCTACCTCAAGTCACTCCCCAACAGAAAAAGGCACCGACTTTTCAACCGCAGCCCTTTCGGTCCTTTAAAAATAAGAGAGCAAAGGGCTATTCATATCTGCCACGAGGCAGAGGTCGAGGGAAGAGACAGCAACAGGCAGCTCCTTCCCAGGAACAGAAGCCCTCCCCGGCTTCTACAAAAGCCTCAGCATGACGCTGGGGCTTCTCAAGCGGACTCGGGGACGGTGGGAGGTCGTCTCAAAAATTACAGCGCGCAGTGGGCTCACTCGCAGGTAGATCCCTGGATCCTGCAGATAATATCTCAGGGGTACAGGTTGGAATTAGAGACAGATCCACCTCGCCGTTTCCTGAAGTCTGCTTTACCAACGTCCCCTTCCGAAAGGGAGACGGTTTTGGAAGCCATTCACAAGCTGTACTCTCAGCAGGTGATAGTCAAGGTACCTCTTCTACAACAAGGGAAGGGGTATTATTCCACTCTATTTGTGGTACCGAAGCCGGATGGCTCGGTATGGCCTATTCTAAATCTGAAGTCCTTGAACCTGTACATAAAGAAGTTCAAGTCCAAGATGGAGTCACTCAGAGCAGTGATAGCGAACCTGGAAGAAGGGGACTTTATGGTATCCTTGGACATCAAGGATGCGTATCTCCACGTTCCAATTTACCCCTCACACCAGGGGTACCTCAGGTTCGTTGTACAAAACTGTCACTATCAGTTTCAGACGCTGCCGTTTGGTTTGTCCACGGCACCTCGGGTCTTTACAAAGGTAATGGCCGAGATGATGATTCTTCTTCGAAGAAAAGGCGTATTAATTATCCCATACTTGGACGATCTCCTAATAAGGGCAAGGTCCAGAGAACAGCTAGAGATGGGATTAGCAATATCTCAAGAGGTGCTAAAGCAGCACGGATGGATTCTGAATATTCCAAAATCCCAATTAATGCCGACAACTCGTCTGCTGTTCCTAGGGATGATTCTGGACACGGTTCAGAAAAAGGTTTTTCTTCCCGAGGAAAAAGCCAAGGAGTTATCCGACCTGGTCAGGAATCTCCTAAAACCAGGAAAGGTGTCTGTACATCAATGCACGCATCTTCAGATGCACCTGCGGATAACCCTGTCTCCAAGGACAAGGGTATCTCTTCTGTGGTGGTTGCAGAGGGCTCATCTATTGGAGGGCCGCAGATTCGGCATACAGGATTGGATCCTGGTGACCACGGACGCCAGCCTGAGAGGCTGGGGAGCAGTCACACAAGGAAGAAACTTCCAGGGAGTGTGGTCGAGCCTGGAGAAGTCTCTTCACATAAACATTCTGGAACTAAGAGCAATCTACAATGCTCTAAGCCAGGCGGAACCTCTGCTTCAAGGAAGACCGGTGTTGATCCAGTCGGACAACATCACGGCAGTCGCCCATGTAAACAGACAGGGCGGCACAAGAAGCAGGAGTGCAATGGCAGAAGCTGCCAGGATCCTTCGCTGGGCGGAGAATCACGTGATAGCACTGTCAGCAGTGTTCATCCCGGGAGTGGACAACTGGGAAGCAGACTTCCTCAGCAGACACGATCTTCACCCGGGAGAGTGGGGACTTCATCCAGAAGTTTTCCACATGCTAATAAACCGTTGGGAAAGACCAATGGTGGACATGATGGCGTCTCGCCTCAACAAAAAACTGGACAGGTATTGCGCCAGGTCAAGAGATCCGCAGGCAATAGCTGTGGACGCGCTGGTAACACCTTGGGTGTACCAGTCGGTGTATGTGTTTCCTCCTCTGCCTCTCATACCAAAGGTATTGAGAATCATACGGCAAAGCGGAGTAAGAACGATACTAGTGGCTCCGGATTGGCCAAGAAGGTCTTGGTACCCGGAACTTCAAGAGATGGTCACGGACGATCCGTGGCCTCTACCTCTAAGACAGGACCTGCTTCAGCAGGGACCGTGTCTATTCCAAGACTTACCGCGGCTGCGTTTGACGGCATGGCGGTTGAACGCCAGATCCTAAAAGGAAAAGGCATTCCAGAAGAAGTCATTCCTACCTTGATTAAGGCAAGAAAGGAAGTCACCGCGAAGCATTATCACCGCGTTTGGCGGAAATATGTTGCGTGGTGCGAGGATCGGAGTGCTCCGACGGAGGAATTTCAACTGGGTCGTTTCCTACATTTCCTGCAATCAGGATTGTCTATGGGTCTCAAATTGGGATCTATTAAGGTTCAAATTTCGGCCCTGTCAATATTCTTCCAAAAAGAATTGGCCTCAGTTCCTGAGGTCCAGACTTTTGTCAAAGGAGTACTGCATATACAGCCTCCTGTGGTGCCTCCGGTGGCACCGTGGGATCTAAATGTAGTTTTAGATTTCCTCAAATCCCATTGGTTTGAACCACTAAAAAATGTGGATTTGAAATATCTCACATGGAAAGTGACTATGTTACTGGCCCTGGCGTCCGCCAGGAGAGTATCTGAACTGGCGGCTTTATCTTATAAAAGCCCTTATTTAATTTTCCATTCGGATAGGGCAGAGCTGCGGACGCGTCCGCATTTTCTCCCTAAGGTGGTATCAGCGTTTCACCTGAACCAGCCTATTGTAGTGCCTGCGGCTACAAGCGACTTGGAGGACTCCAAGTTGTTGGACGTTGTCAGAGCTTTAAAAATATACATTTCAAGGACGGCTGGAGTCAGAAAATCTGACTCGCTGTTTATACTGTATGCACCAAACAAGTTGGGTGCGCCTGCTTCTAAGCAGTCGATTGCTCGTTGGATTTGTAACACAATTCAACTTGCACATTCTGTGGCAGGCCTGCCACAGCCTAAATCTGTTAAGGCCCATTCCACAAGGAAGGTGGGCTCATCTTGGGCGGCTGCCCGAGGGGTCTCGGCATTACAACTCTGCCGAGCAGCTACGTGGTCAGGGGAGAACACGTTTGTAAAATTCTACAAATTTGATACCCTGGCAAAGGAGGACCTGGAGTTCTCTCATTCGGTGCTGCAGAGTCATCCGCACTCTCCCGCCCGTTTGGGAGCTTTGGTATAATCCCCATGGTCCTTTCAGGAACCCCAGCATCCACTAGGACGATAGAGAAAATAAGAATTTACTTACCGATAATTCTATTTCTCGGAGTCCGTAGTGGATGCTGGGCGCCCATCCCAAGTGCGGATTATCTGCAATACTTGTACATAGTTATTGTTAACTAATTCGGGTTATTGTTTAGGGAGCCATCTTTCAGAGGCTCCTCTGTTATCATACTGTTAACTGGGTTTAGATCACAAGTTGTACGGTGTGATTGGTGTGGCTGGTATGAGTCTTACCCGGGATTCAAAATCCTCCCTTATTGTGTACGCTCGTCCGGGCACAGTACCTAACTGGAGTCTGGAGGAGGGTCATAGGGGGAGGAGCCAGTGCACACCACCTGATCTGGAAAAGCTTTACTTTTTGTGCCCTGTCTCCTGCGGAGCCGCTATTCCCCATGGTCCTTTCAGGAACCCCAGCATCCACTACGGACTCCGAGAAATAGAATTATCGGTAAGTAAATTCTTATTTTTTCACATTCTGTGAATACTTGTTGGAAACACATGCACAGTCATAATCCCATCTCATTTCCCTCCGTTACAATCTGGGCCAGTCCCATCTAATTTTCCCCCGTTTACCTGGGCCAGTCCCATCTCATTTCCCTCTGTTACAACAGGGGCCAATCCCATCTCATTTCCCTCTGTTATAATGAGCAGAGAGTTGAAGCTGGAGATTTGTGTAATGCATTCACATGAATAATGGTTAAACTGATATTAATGTTTCTAAATGGCCTGGCCCTTTAACCCTTTTGTTGTGGACATGTACAGGGGGAAATTCAGTTGCAGGTGCTAACCAGTTTTACTTTTTGTAAAAACTGGTTATCACCCAATTCAATTGCAGGCGGTGATAATTCTCCATAAGGTTGAGCACTTTGGGCGTGATATATCATTTGAATTCCACCCCATCTCCTGTCTATAATGATCCCCGTTATACATATCGTGCCCATAGAAATCAGGTTTAGCTGTGTAAATGGTTGGGTGCCTCGCTACTCCAAGGGCAGCAAGCTGAAATAATGATACCATGCCCCCGAGGGCAGAAACAGAACGGGTGTAGAAAGGGGTGAAAAGAATTGAATCCTGCCCTTGTTTTGTTTTGTTTTTTTACTACCTCCTGAACAAGTCAACAGTTGGGAAAATCCATATTTAAAGGTGAAAATGTTGGGACTTGGTTCAGAGTCACTGGGACAATTTTTTAGCTACTTACAATGTTAATTAACTTAATTTGCCCAATAATGGTATGTCATTTTTGGGGTGCAAATGTGCAGAATGCAGGAAAATGGGCCAATTGATGCGGGGCAGGTGTATGAGGGTGCTGTATGCGACATGTTTGTAAGATAGCAGGTGTGTGTTTTTCTTTTTTAAAAAGTGGTTTGAAATGTCGCCTATATTTATATATTAATAGTTTCTTATATAGTGCAGCAAATTCCTTTACACTTTACAGTTGGAAACAGCATTGATACATTCAAAACGGGTAATAACAAACAGTCAAAGAGGTAGGAAGGCAGTATACATATGTGCATTTTTATGAACCCCTCATTTAAATAGAGCATTTATTTCGCAGAAACGCACTTGCTTTCTATCCTTTTTTTATTATTTTTATTATATATATATATATATATATATATATAATATATTATATTATTTTTTTACGGTTTTAGAAAAATGCTTGTAACACATTTGACACAATTTAAAAACAAAACAAAAAAAAACATCTTTTTTTTCCATTTTCACCTGTACTTAACACGTGAAAAAACCAGCAGTAATTATAGTGAAACACTTAACACCTATTTTCTAAGTTAACAACTGATAACAGGCGATAAATGAAATTAACGGGCAATATGCGTGAAAGTTTAACATTCAAATTTGAACTGTGTTCAGGGGTACCCACATTTGAAAGAGGAAGGCCTTAATGCTTAATGTCTGATCATTAGTTGCAGTTTAGAAGTTACAGAGTAGTGGGCCCTACACACTGGAGATTTGCCGCAGCGGTGCCCGATGGCTGATACGTACGACCCGGGATGGGGGGGGTTTGAAGTTTCTTCACTCCCTGATGTCACCCGGCCCATAGCCCTGCATGCTAATATGGACGATATTGTCCATATTGGCTTGCAGGCATAGATGAGCTGACGCCAACGAATGAGCTCGGGGCCGTGCCTCGTTCATCATTGATCGTTGGTGCCTACACACTGAAAGATATGAACAATTTCTTGTTCATTGCTGAACGAGATTGTTTATATCGGCCGCACACATCGGCCAGTGTGTAGGCCCCTTAACAAATAAAGTAGAAGATACACAATGTAAAAATAAAAAGAGATACATTTGCTTTTTTGTACACTTTCTTGAAACGGCCTAGAGTTTTCTATTGCGCAATTACTGTCATTTGTATATCCTTTTATTCATTACCGTATTTTGAAACTTCAATAAAAAAACTTTTCTTTTTTTTTGGCCATTTTAATTACATTTTATTTAAAGTGTTACAGTGAACACACAAGGCATAGTATTTTCTGAAACAAACAATTCTCCTAGCAAAAAAGATTGCGTGGGTAATAAACAAACAAAAAAACCAAAACATTGCTGTTGATGTTGTAATGGGACGAGAGCAAATGTGGAAAAGTTATTTCAGCATAGGGGTGAGAACATTCAGCAGTGTAGGGTTTAAGCCAGTAGCGGATCTTGCCACGGGCAAGCAGGACTTTTGCCCGGGGTGCCGCCTTCCGGAGGGAGCCGCACCACGGCAAGATCCGCTGCTGCTGTGCCCCCTGCTAGTTTCCCTTCGTGGAGAGGACCTTTTCTGTAATGATGTGCGGTGCGCGTTGACGTCATCGCGCACCGCACAGCAAAGGTCCTCTACACGAAGGGAACTAGACGCATAGCGTCTAGTTTTCCTTCATGGAGAGGACCTTTGCTGTGTGCGATGATGTCACCGCACATCGTTTCAGCGGCGCTACTACTGTACAGGGGGCGTAACTGACCACGCCCCCTGTATGAAGCCACGCCCCCTATGGCCGCCCGGGGCGCTCAAAGACCCTGAGCCGGCCCTGGTTTAAGCAAGTATGTTTCCAAACTTCTGTAATGGAAAGACTTCACAAAAACCTAAACCTTCATTATTTGATGCGTGCACAGTTGTTTTGCAATGAACAGGGTATCCCAGTCTTGATGCATTGCGCCCATTCTGGCTTTCTATGTATAATCCTATACTTTAATGCACTTTTAGATTTATTTTATATATATATATATATATATATATATATATATAGAATTTTTTTTTTTTTAATTCTTGTTACAGCATATAAATCAACATTTACATCAAGAGAGAAAAAACAAAAAGGCACATAGTGGGTATTTGCATATAGTCAGGCAATGGGGAAAGAGCAAACTTAGTCGTCAGGTTCATAATAGGGATTAGACACAGCCCAAGAGGTTATGTATAATTGTCAATTTAAATATACAAATCCGGGGGGGGGCGGATAATATGGTCAGTATAAACAGGAAGTTCAAATACCAGTATTTTCCAAATCCTCGGACAATATAGCTCTAATGTGGAAGATAAACAACAGTGCCTGATAAATGCCGCAACAAAAAACCTTCTTAAAGGGGCGGAGGCCAGTCTCAAGTCATCCGTTCTACACTCTCCATGTACCCCATCTGTGTCACCCCTGTCTGTCTACCCCTCCCCTTTAGAATGTAAGCTCTCACGAGTAGAGCCCTCTTCCCTCATGTGCTTATCCTTTCTTACTTTAATAATCTTCAACTGCACCACATCCAGCAGTCTTCTGCCACCTGATACTTATTCCAGTGTCATCTGCTGATGTAACTATGTGTATTTACCCTGTACTTGTCTTATACTGTCATCAACTGTAAGTTGCTGTTTTCCTGTTTGATTATTCATGTACTCTGTAATTGGGCGCTGCGGAACCCTTGTGGCGCCATATAAATAAAGGATAATAATCCGTATCCCCACATAAATTCACATTCAATTATTAATATAGTACAACATGAAGAATTTTGAGAGAATACTTGTATATATATATATATATATATATATATATATAGTGGGAACAATAATAAATCTGAATCATTGTTATTCCAGGTTAGCTGAGGAGCGAAAAATGGATTCCAAAATCTGGGACTGCATTTGGGGAGATTTAGTACGAATAAAAGGGCCCCATTTACATAAAAAGACATCAAACGTTTTCAGCGTGTTAGGTTGTATATCGTACCTATCGTAGTACGTAATGGATTGTAGCAAGTCTTCAACCTTACGTACTGTGGGAACATGTCTAGAGAGCCAGGTATTTAGGATCACCTTCTTTTCCACCGTAACCACCAAAGTCAAAAAAGGGATTAGAGGTCTATGAGAGTGAACAATATTCCACACATCAAAGTTAGCAAAAAGCAACGCAGTAGGCTGTAAAGATACAGATACGTCATAGTTGATATTAATATATGATCTTGAACCAGAATTATTAAACATACCCACATGACCATAGGTTATTATACAGGGTGGCCGAGGAGGAGCCGCATTCCGGGCATCTTCCAGATGCCTCCTGAACATAGTGTCTCCTCTGGCTTTGGGACACACAAGCTCTGTATACTGTTTTTACGTTTACTTCTTGAAGCATAGAGGAGTGCACCATGCGAAGGGCATTCTCCTCATAATATTTAAATACGACATCATCATGTTGAATTAAGGGTATATCCCTATTCCATGCCATAGTCACTTCATGTCTCAAGGGAATTGAAAACGGTTTCAAGAGCAGTGAATATATTGCTCTGGGTTTGTATTTACCCTTCATAAAATTGGTGAAGATAGGGACCAATGGATCAGGAGTAAGGGGAGAAAATAGCATCGGTGGGAGTGATCGTACATAATGGGTTATCTAGAAATATGAAATAATATGAATTTGGGAGGCCATAGGTGAGCTGGAGATCATGAAATGACAATAGACGGCCTCCTGGATCAAAAACCTGGGCTATTGCTTTAATACCTTTCAATGCGAGGCTGCGGAAAATAGTGTTGTCTAGGCCCGGGGTAAACATTGGGTTGCCCCAGAAGGGAATCTAAGGAGAGCTATATGGGTTATGTTGTAATTTCGTGTTTATAAAGCACCAGGCTTCATAGGTGTCTTTAAAAAACAAGTTATTGTAAATATGTTTGGGAATATCAGACTTGGGGGTATGGAGAAGTGCTCCCGGTGTGAATGGCACAATCTACCGAAGCTTCAGAGAAAAGATTACTAACCATCAGCCAGTCTATGGCATACCTAAACAGCAGTGCACGTGAATAGTAGGTGAGATTTGGAAGGCCCAAACCTCCCTGTCCTTTGGGCATCTGTAATTTAGCCAGTGAGACTCTAGGTTTTTTGGCGTTCCATATAAAGCGGCTACATATTGTCATTATATGTTTGACGTCTCGTACCGTCAATTTGATTGGTAACATCTGCAAAGCATAAATTAGCTTAGGGAACAAGACTGTTTTAACCACCTCCAGTCGGCCCAGAAGGGATAACGGGAGATTATGCCATCTTTCCAAAGATTTTTCCAAGCCGGGGATGAGCGGAGTGTAATTAAATCTATAAAGATTCTCCAGATTGGCAGGGATATGTATGCCCAAATATTTGATCTTTGAATCGATCATTTTAATAGTCTGTATCATCAGTCTCAAATAAATTGGTCCGAGGGCCACTGAGCAATAGTAGTTAAGATTTCGCAACATTTAATTTTGTATCCTGAGAAACTTCCAAACTGAGTTATGATGTCAAGTATAATCGGGACAGAGTATTCAGGATAAGAATGGTATAGTCCATGTCATCCGCAAATAAGGACATATGGCAATCCGTATCGCCTAAAACAATACCCTGATATAATGGGGAGTATCTGAGCGCAATAGCCAATGGCTCTATAGCAAGCACGAAAAGCAGGGGGGAAAGGGGGCATGTTTAATGCACTTCTATTCACACCACTAAACTGCCCTCTAGATGGGAATGCAATGGGTAAGTCACATCTAGTATGTCTTCCTGTTGGAGCCTTTGTGCTCTTAGGGCCTGATTCGTTATGGATAGCTATTGGGGCTGCGATAGCGATGTTTACAAATCTTCTGTTGCTAAAATTTGCATGTGAAAGCCGCCCAGAAAGGATAAAAGATGCCCACCGATGCATTCGCAAATCTGCGTAGGCAGCAGATTCGCAAAGCATATGCAAAAAAAAGGACACCAACATTTGTGTCTGACTGACCCCAGTATACTCAAATTAATGAGAAGGCAGTCACACTGGGCGCCATGTTTCTGAATGCAGTGTTCACAGATGCTGTCACATACATGCCCCGAAAGCGGCCATGACACACCTGGGTTTTCCCCACCTCTCCCCACAAATGCCGTGTTACCACCCACAAATGGTCACTTCCTATCAATCAGAATGCATTCACTTAGGCTGCATACGCATGGTGATCGCATTTTGCCATTGGTGCACGCGCAGTTTAACCGATAATTGCTTAATGGGTGCAATCCCACATTTGCAATTGGTAATGAATCGGGCTCTTAGTTACATTTGGAACCATAAATATCACACTTTCTGTAATGCCTTCTGTCTTCTAAGTGTGTGCATAAGATGAACACTTTAACAGGTTTTCAACATGTGGCTCTCCAGCTGCTGTGGAACTATACTAACCAGCATGCCATGCCAAAGATTTGCTACTAGGGCATGCTAAAACTGTGGCTGTGCATGTTGACTATCCCTGCAAGCACCATGCCAAGCAACATTTAGACATGCAAATCTGGACAAAATTGACCCTACCCTAGATACTCCTACATTTGGGAGAGCTCCCGTTCCTTTGAAGTCCATTAATCAGGACTGTCTGCCAAAATGAGGAAGTGTCTTGGGAGGTTTGTAGCTTCTCCCATATAACATTCCATTTTGTATCCTAAGAAACAACGGATTTTGGTTGTGAATTTCAGCTTTCCAATATACTTTGAAATCTACATTAATTTCCCAGTTTCTTCTGATATGGACTTGTCTCTGAGTTTGAGGTCAATTAAAGTAGGCACAAGTTGGGTCTTGCGAGTTGTCTTCACAGCGAATTAAATTTATAATGCAATTCCAAACTCATATTGTATCCCTCCGGGGGTGCGAGCAGAAATTCAACAAAACTAGTGCCGCAATGTTGTTTTGTGCCCTTGCGCGGAACAAACAGCATCATGGCGGTGCACTTATGTCGTAGAGTGCTTGTTCTTGCTCCTAAACACCCTGTTTAGGGCACGCGTATGGGCATTCTCGGACAAAGCAGCTTGCTGAATTGAATAGCACCAGGACCACTTTCCCGGCTCTATTAACTTCACAATCGGTTAAATCAACCCCAGTATGGATTAAATGTTTTGTGACATGTATGTGTTGTATTGATGTGAGAGACGTTTTAGAATTTTCAGATGTAGCTGTTTTCTTTTTGCAACTTTTACACTGAAAAATCACATTACAATACTGTTAAGGTACAGAAAACTGTTTAAAGATTTACATTTTACTGAAAAACAATTGTGGCTTATCTTTTTTCTCCAGTACATTCCTTTTGGGGACTAATCGCCTCCTATATATGGTCCTGACACTTTTATAGGTCTGGAATGATTTTTCCCACCTTTTCATGCATTTCTGCCTTTTGTAGAAATGTTAAGCTGCCTTGCTGTGAGTTCCACATTGCCAATTCAAATTGAATCTCGCATTTTGCAGGTGTGTGCATTGCCATGATGTGTGTGAGTTTCGTGATGAGAGTTTGCTTTTGCAGACGTCATATGATTGAAATGGCCCATATGAATGCTGACCCTTTTTTGTAACATTGCAGAGATCTTGGTGAATAATTGTCGCACTGTAGGGAGTGTCAGTTGTTTGGAAGTCAGATATGTTTTGTACATTTCTTACTTAATCTTTTTCAGTTCTTGTCATGTTTTGCTTTCAGTATATTGTGAATTCTGTGTTTGTAGTTCAGTAGCTCATCTATACAAGCAAGTAGTAATGTGTGTGTCTTTGTAATGCATACACCACCGCGCACACATACTGTACCTTGAGGTTTTCTGTTCAGCCATGTTGCATTCTTGAAATCAGTGCCGTAACTAGACATTTTAGCGCTGTGTGCAAGAAATGGCATCGGCGCCCCCCCCCTTTATTCAAAATAGGGACAGTGCGTAGCGTAAGCGCACGCCAAAAATATAGGGGCGTGGCACAGTAGTCTCCATTATTCCAATTACGCTGCCCAGTAGCGCCACTACACCAGGTAGAGCCTCTTTTTACACATTACAGCAGGCAGAGCCCTCTTTTTACACATTACAGCAGGCAGAGCCCTCTTTTTACACATTACAGCAGGCAGAGCCCTTTTTTTACACATTATGGCAGGCAGAGTCCCCCTTTTTACACATTACGGCAGGCAGAATCCTCCTTTTACACATTACGACAGGCATATGCGTAACTAGACATTTTGGTGCCCTGTGCCAGATTGAGAATTGGTGCTCCCTCTTCCCCCATATTTAAAATAGGAATGGCATGTGCCCAAAATATAGGGGTGTGGCTTTATGGGGAAGTTATGGGGCCACAGAATGGTACCAATTCACATTACACCGCACAGTAGTATCCATTAGTCACATTATACCACACAGTAGCGTCCGTTAGTTACAGAACAGTAGCATCCGTAAATCCCATTATATCACACAGTAGCATCCGTTAGTCCCATTACAACACACAGTAGCATCTGCTAGTCCCATTACACCGCACAGTAGCATTCATTAGTCCCATTATACCACATAGTAGCATCCGTTAGTCACGTTACACCACACAGTAGTATCCGTCAGACCCGTTACACAGCACAAGGGGATCCACCAGTCCCATTACACTGCACAGTAGCGTCCAATACTCACAGTACACCACACAGTAGTACCCCTTATACACGTTACACCACAGTAGAGCCCCTTATAAATTTTACGCCACAGTAGAGCAGAGTCCTGGTGAGATGCCATCTGCACTAATGGCCAGGTGGAAGCAGGTGTCAGAGGCAAAAGAGACATAGGGAAAGACACACATGGGAAAAGAAAGAGAGACAGACAAATGAGGAAAGAGAGAGACACACACACACAGAGACACAGAGACAGGAGAGAGAGGCAGAAGAAACACACACAGGAGAGAGATAGGAGAGACAGAGGCACGCACAGGAGACAAGAGAGACATGGGGAAAGAGTGAGTGAGACATGGGGAAAGAGTAAGAGAGACATGAGGAAAGAGAGACACGGGGAAGAGAGAGAGAGAGAGGGACATGGGTAGAGAGAGACATGGTGGAGAGAGAGAGACATGGGGAAAGAGGGCTGGATACACTCGGAAGGCGAAATACATTCCACCACACACCGCATCTGCACCACTGTGGTACTAATCACATATGTACTAACGTATACGATTAGTTCCGCAAAGGACATCTTTTCCTATAAGCGCTGCCCTTTTCGATGAGCGCCGGTTACTGGACTTTCGGGTATCAGCCCCGGGAGTCTGTTTGCATATGCGCAGAGGGACACATCAGACGCGAGGGATTCTAGGAGGGATACTAATGGATCCCTCTCACAGCACAATGCAGAAAGAAGCCCATAGGCTTCTATAAGGTTTTGCCAGCTTTCGCTGATGCTACCCTCTGGAACAAAGCCTAGGGATAGAGGGCCTTAGTGCATATGGAAATGCGGTAACCCCCTGAAAAATTGAGCTTTTACTGCATTTTTCCCCTTAGTATATCATGTTCAGAGAGAGAAAGAGAGAGACTTGGGGAAAGAGACCCACACAGACACGCATGAGACACAGGAGAGAGACAGGAGACATACACACAGGACAGAGAGGCAGAGGCGGGAGAGAGACAGAAGCACACACAAAAGACGAGAGAGGGACAGAGGCAGGATAAACACACACACATAGGAGACAAGAGAGAGAGACAGATGAGAATATATATATATATATATATAAATATATATATAGACCCGGCACTCACCCTTTATATAATTGCGTATATGCTCTGGTGCCCTCCCACGGTATGGCGGCAGCTCACATAGAAGAAAATTGTGGCGCCACTCATGAGACTTTCTGCAAACTTTAGTATTTAATACATCCTACAAATATTTCGGGCACATGCCCGTCGTCAGGGGATCCCTGACAATGGGCATGTGCTCGAAACAACATATGTAGGACGTATTAAATCCTAAATTTTGCAGCAAGTCTCATGAGTGGCGCCACAATTTTAATATAAATATATATATATATATATATATATATATATATACATTTTTAAGAGGCTAGGTGGATGGGATAAAATAGAGATGCAAACAGCCCCCTCCTCAATGACATCAGCAGCAGCCAAAAACACATACTAATGGTCATAAATACCCTCTTCCTCCTCCCCAATACTCATAAGTAGCGGCAGGCACCCTCCCAATACTCGTCAGAGTCAAGAGCTCTCTCCCCCCCCAGTACACAGCTTCCTCATCCCACCTCTGCCTTGTGCATAGCAAACACCTGGCCCCTGAGCCCCCCCCCCCTCCCCCCCTTGTGCCCCCTCAGCAGCACATACATACAGTAGCAGCTGCGTCTCCTACTCCGTGGCAGGTCAGAACCGCGGCTATGTCCCCTTACCCGATCCCACAACTCAATGCACCTCCCGCTTCAGCCGCAGCCAGTAAGCCAGTTCTGGGTTCCTTACCTGAGCCTCCGGCTGTTCCGCCAGTCATACTGAGCTGGAGAAACGTGTGCCGAAAACACTGCTGTGTGGGGGTCCTGCGCGGGGAGAGATGTATCCGCCGGGCCGGCTCCTGTACCCGGAAGTCCCCTTCTCACATAACAGAAGAGGACAGGGAAGATGGGTGGAGCACATTGGGGGGGGGGACGCTCTTGTCACTATCTGCCAAGCGCTGCGGCTGTTCTAGTAATATGCACTGGACAAATAACACGGGTGGCCAATCGGTGTCATTGCGGACAGTGCGCCCCCACAGCAAATGCGCTGTGTGCGAGGCCCCATCCGCACAGCCCTAGTTACGGCGCTGCTTGAAATGAAAGGAAAACAATTATCAAAATGTATATTAGCTGTAGATCTAAATGAAATCTGCAATATGTAGAAAAACATGCCTTGTTTTATTTTGAAAACTCATTCATTGACTTTTTTGTGTTCACTGCAGGCATGCCATCATGTACTTTGCAGTTATCTTGGGAATTATTGCCTACTATGGCTACTGCTTCTGTTCATTATAGTGTAATTGGGGATACATATGATATCCTGGCAGACGGGTTGCCAGCAATCACTATACCGACAGCGGCATCCCATCTGCCAGAGCTCCGGCAGCGAGTCCCCTTGGGGTCTCGCTGCGCTCGCCAAGCACCAGGTCAGCTGGCTTGCTTCGCTCGCCACAGATTCTATTCCCACTCGGTTGGTGGCGTGGTCGCACCAACCGAGTGGGAATACCCAGCGTGTGTTGGGATTCTGCCCGTCGGTATATCAGTGGCTGTCGGGATTCTGGCGTCTGTCTCCTGAACGCCGGGATCCCGACAGCCGGTATATTGACTGCATCCTGTGTAAGAAATGTATGGCATATCTAATATCCACCCTATTTTAGTGGCAGTTCATTATCACGTCAGACTCTATACTAGCTTCTGTCTCTGCTTACATAGATCGGAAGTAGTGTTAAGCTGGGTACACACTACATCGATCACTCTGCAGATCAGTTACATCTGATCAGTGTGACTCCTGCATACACTGCTAGAAATAGCTCCTTCTATGGGATTGGGAGGTCAGCAGTTTAAATATTTCTCTGACGTCCTAGTGGATGCTGGGAACTCCGTAAGGACCATGGGGAATAGCGGCTCCGCAGGAGACTGGGCACAAAAGTAAAGCTTTAGGACTACCTGGTGTGCACTGGCTCCTCCCCCTATGACCCTCCTCCAAGCCTCAGTTAGATTTTTGTGCCCGGCCGAGAAGGGTGCACACTAGGGGCTCTCCTGAGCTTCTTAGTGAAAGTTTAGTTTTAGGTTTTTTATTTTCAGTGAGACCTGCTGGCAACAGGCTCACTGCATCGAGGGACTAAGGGGAGAAGAAGCGAACTCACCTGCGTGCAGAGTGGATTGGGCTTCTTAGGCTACTGGACACCATTAGCTCCAGAGGGACCGAACACAGGCCCAGCCTCGGAGCTCGGTCCCAGAGCCGCGCCGCCGGCCCCCTTACAGAGCCAGAAGCAAGAAAAGGTCCGGAAAAAGCGGCGGCAGAAGACATCTGTCTTCAACAAGGTAGCGCACAGCACTGCAGCTGTGCGCCATTGTTACTCAGGCACACTTCACACTCCGGTCACTGAGGGTGCAGGGCGCTAGGGGGGGGCGCCCTGAGCAGCAATGTAAAACACCTTGGCTGGCGAAAATACATCACATATAGCCCCCAGGGCTATATGGATGAATTTTAACCCCTGCCAGATTCCACAGAAAAACGGGAGAAAAGGCAGCCGAGAAGGGGGCGGAGCCTATCTCCTCAGCACACTGGCGCCATTTTCTCTCACAGCTCCGTTGGAGGGAAGCTCCCTGGCTCTCCCCTGCAGTTACTACACTACAGAAAGGGGTTAAAAAAGAGAGGGGGGCACTAATTAGGCGCAGTATAACAATACAGCAGCTATAAGGGGGAAAACACTTATATAAGGTTATCCCTGTGTATATATATATATATATATAGCGCTCTGGTGTGTGCTGGCATACTCTCCCTCTGTCTCCCCAAAGGGCTAGTGGGGTCCTGTCCTCTATCAGAGCATTCCCTGTGTGTGTGCTGTGTGTCGGTACGTTGTGTCGACATGTGTGAGGAGGAAAATGATGTGGAGGCGGAGAAATTGCCTGTAACAGAGATGTCACCCCCTAGGGAGTCGACACCTGAGTGGATGAGCTTATGGAAGGAATATGTGACAGTGTCAGCTCTTTACAAAAGATTGATGACATGAGACAGCCGGCGACTCAGCCTGTGCCTGTCCAGGGGTCTCAAAAGCCATCAGGGGCTCTAAAACGCCCGTTACCGCAGATGGCAGATACAGACGCCGACACGGATACTGACTCCAGTGTCGACGATTAAGAGACGAATGTGACTTCCAGTAGGGCCACACGTTACATGATTGAGGCTATGGAAAATGTTTTTACACATTTCTGATAATACCAGTACCACTAAAAAGGGTATTATGTTGGGTGAGAAAAAACTGCCTGTAGTTTTTCCTGCATCTGAGGAATTAAATGAAGTGTGTGATGATGCGTGGGTTTCCCCCGATAAAAACTGTTAATTCCTAAAAAGTTATTAGCATCATACCCCTTCCCGCCAGAGGATAGGGCACGTTGGGAAACACCCCCTAGGGTGAATAAAGCGCTCACACGCTTGTCTAAACAGGTGGCACTACCGTCCCCGGCTACGGCCGCCCTTAAGGAACCTGCTGACAGAAAGCAGTAAAATGTATATACACTCACACGGGTGTGATACTGCGACCAGCAATCGCCTCAGCCTGGATGTGCAGTGCTGGGGTGGCTTGGTCGGATTCCCTGACTGACAATATTGATACCCTAGATAGGGACAGTATATTACTGACTATAGAGCATTTAAAAGATGCATTTCTATATATGCATGATGCACAGAGGGATATTTGCCGACTGGCATCAAGAGTAAGTGCGCTGTCCATTTCTGCCAGAAGAGGGTTATGGACAAGACAGTGGTCAGGTGATGCTGATTCCAAAAGGCATATGGAAGCATCGCCTTATAAAAGGGGGGAGTTATTTGGGGTAGGTCTAACAGACCTGGTGGCCACGGCAACGGCTGGGAAATCCACATTTTTACCCCAGGTAGCCTCTCAACATAAGAAGACGCCGTATTATCAGGCGCAGTCCTTTGGGCCCCTTAAGGGCAAGCGGGCAAAAGGCTCCTCATTTCTGCCCCGTGGCAGAGGGAGAGGAAAAAGGCTGCAGCAAACAGCCAGTTCCCAGGAACAGAAGCCCTCTCCCGTTTTCTGCCAAGTCCTCAGCATGACGCTGGGGCTTTACAAGTGGACTCAGGCACGGTGGGGGCCCGTCTCAAAAATTTCAGCGTGCAGTGGGCTCACTCACAGGTGGACCCCTGGATCCTTCAGGTGGTATCTCAAGGGTACAAATTGGAATTCGAGACGTCTCCCCTTCGCCGTTTCCTAAAGTCTGCTTTACCGACGTCTCCCTCCGACAGGGAGGCGGTATGGGAAGCCATTCACAAGCTGTATTCCCAGCAGGTGATAATCAAGGTACCCCTCCTACAACAGGGAAAGGGGTATTATTCCACGCTGTTTGTGGTACCGAAGCCGGACGGCTCGGTGAGACCTAATTTAAATCTGAAATCCTTGAACACTTACATACAAAGGTTCAAATTCAAGATGGAGTCACTCAGAGCGGTGATTGCAAACCTGGAAGAAGGGGATTATATGGTGCCTCTGGACATCAAGGATGCTTATCTCCATGTCCCAATTTACCCTTCTCACCAAGGGTACCTCAGGTTTGTGGTACAGAACTGTCACTATCGGTTTCAGACGCTGCCGTTTGGTTTGTCCACGGCACCCCGGGTCTTTACCAAAGTAATGGCCGAAATGATGATACTCCTTCGAAGGAAGGGAGTTTTAATTATCCCTTACTTGGACGATCTCCGGATAAGGGCAAGATCCAGGGAACAGTTGGTAGTCGGGGTAGCACTATCTCAAGTAGTGTTGCGGCAGCACGGTTGGATTCTTAATATTCCAA
Source organism: Pseudophryne corroboree (assembly GCF_028390025.1). NCBI lineage: Eukaryota > Metazoa > Chordata > Amphibia > Anura > Myobatrachidae > Pseudophryne > Pseudophryne corroboree. Next base: position 353,931,666 of record NC_086445.1, read on the forward strand.
AATCGCAGCTGATCCCGACGACACGTCTTCTATTCCTAAGGATGATCCTGGACACAGTCCAGAAAAAGGTGTTTCTCCAGGAGGAGAAAGCCAGGGAGTTATCCGAACTAGTCAGAAATCTCCTAAAACCAGGCCAAGTGTCAGTGCATCAGTGCACAAGGGTCCTGGGAAATAATGGTGGCTTCCTACGAAGCAATTCCATTCGGCAGATTCCACGCAAGAACTTTCCAGTGGGACCTGCTGGAAAAATGGTCCGGATCGCATCTTCAGATGCATCAGCGGATAACCCTGTCACCAAAGACAAGGGTGTCTCTTCTGTGGTGGTTGCAGAGTGCTCATCTTCTAGAGGGCGCAGATTCGGCATTCAGGACTGGGTCCTGGTGACCACGGATGCCAGCCTGCGAGGCTGGGGAGCAGTCACACAGGGAAGAAATTTCCAGGGCTTGTGGTCAAGCCTGGAGACATCACTTCACATAAATATCTTGGAGCTAAGGGCCATTTACAATGCCCTAAGCCTAGCAAGACCTCTGCTTTAAGGTCAGCCGGTGCTGATCCAGTCGAACAACATCACGGCAGTCGCCCACGTAGACAGACAGGGCGGCACAAGAAGCAGGAGGGCAATGGCAGAAGCTGCTAGGATTTTTTGCTGGGCGGAAAATCATGTGATAGCATTGTCAGCAGTGTTCATTCCGGGAGTGAACAACTGGGAAACAGACTTCCTCAGCAGAAGTCTTCCACATGATTGTAAACCGTTGGGAAAAACCAAAGGTGGACATGATGGCGTCCCGCCTAAACAAAAAATTGGACAGGTATTGTGCCAGGTCAAGGGACCCTCAGGCAGTAGCTGTGGACGCTCTGGTAACACCGTGGGTGTACCAGTCAGTGTATGTGTCCCCTCCTCTTCCTCTCTTACCAAAAGTACTGAGAATTATAAGACGGAGGGGAGTAAGAACTATACTCGTGGCTCCGGATTGGCCAAGAAGGACTTGGTACCCGGAACTTCAAGAGATGCTCACGGAGGACCCGTGGCCTCTACCTCTAAGAAGGGACCTGCTCCATCAAGGACCCTGTCTATTCCAAGACTTACCGCGGCTGCGTTTGACGGCAGGGCGGTTGAACGCCGGATCCTGAAGGAAAAAGGCATTCCGGATGAAGTCATCCCTACCCTGATCAAAGCCAGGAAGGATGTAACCGCAAAGCATTATCACCGCATTTGGCGAAAATATGTTGCGTGGTGCGAGGCCAGTAAGGCCCCGATGGAGGAATTTCAACTAGGTCGATTCCTGCATTTCCTGCAAACAGGAGTGTCTATGGGCCTAAAATTGGGGTCCATTAAGGTTCAAATTTCGGCCCTGTCAATTTTCTTCCAGAAAGAACTAGCTTCAGTTCCTGAAGTTCAGACGTTTGTAAAAGGGGTACTGCATATACAGCCTCCTTTTTGTGCCTCCAGTGGCACCTTGGGATCTCAATGTAGTTTTGGGGTTCCTAAAGTCACAATGGTTTGAACCACTTGAATCTGTGGAGTTAAAATATCTCACATGGAAAGTGGTCATGCTGTTGGCCCTGGCCTCGGCCTGGCGCGTGTCAGAATGGGCGGCTTTATCCTGTAAAAGCCCTTATCTGATCTTCCATTCAGACAGGGCGGAATTGAGGTCTCGTCCTCATTTTCTCCCTAAGGTGGTTTCAGCGTTTCATCTGAACCAACCTATTGTGGTACCTGCGGCTACTAGTGACTTGGAGGACTCCAAGTTGTTGGACATAGTCAGGGCCCTGAAAATATATGTTTCCAGGACGGCTGGTGTCAGAAAATCTGACTCACTGTTTATCCTGTATGCACCCAACAAGTTGGGTGCTCCTGCTTTTAAGCAGACTATTGCTCGTTGGATTTGTAATACAATTCAGCTTGCACATTCTGTGGCAGGCCTGCCACAGCCAAAATCTGTAAAAGCCCTTTCCACAAGGAAGGTGGGCTCATCTTGGGCGGCTGCCCGAGGGGTCTCGGCTTTACAACTTTGCCGAGCAGCTACTTTGTCAGGGGCAAACACGTTTGCAAAATTCTACAAATTTGATACCCTGGCTGAGGAGGACCTGGAGTTCTCTCATTCGGTGCTGCAGAGTCATCCGCACTCTCCCGCCCGTTTGGGAGCTTTGGTATAATCCCCATGGTCCTTACGGAGTTCCCAGCATCCACTAGGACGTCAGAGAAAATAAGACTTTACTTACCGATAATTCTATTTCTCGTAGTCCGTAGTGGATGCTGGGCGCCCATCCCAAGTGCGGATTGTCTGCAATACTTGTACATAGTTATTGTTAACTAAATCGGGTTATTGTTGTTGTGAGCCATCTATCCAGAGGCTCCTCTGTTATCATGCTGTTAACTGGGTTCAGATCACAGGTTGTACGGTGTGATTGGTGTGGCTGGTATGAGTCTTACCAGGGATTCATAAATCCTTCCTTATTGTGTACGCTCGTCCGGGCACAGTATCCTAACTGAGGCTTGGAGGAGGGTCATAGGGGGAGGAGCCAGTGCACACCAAGTAGTCCTAAAGCTTTACTTTTGTGCCCAGTCTCCTGCGGAGCCGCTATTCCCCATGGTCCTTACGGAGTTCCCAGCATCCACTACGGACTACGAGAAATAGAATTATCGGTAAGTAAATTCTTATTTAAACTGAACATAAACTAGTGTTCATTCTAGCACCCTGCACCTTTCAAAATCCATGCAGTTCTTCTTTCCTGCCTGGGGTGTCGCTCTCTGGTGCTTCTCAGAACACTCTGGTCTGTATCTCAGCACTGAAATACAGACCAGAGTGTGCTGAGAAGCACCAGAGCAGAGAGCGACTCCCCAGACAGGAAAGAGGAACGGCACATGTTTTGAAAGGTGCAGGGTGCTAGAATGAACACTACATAAACTACCACCTCACAACTGTTTGCAGGAGTGTTTTAAGCCTTTTTCTGCTACTACTCCAGCATGCACACACATACAGTCATTGGGCGGCTGATTGGCCCAACGGTTGTATAGGTGTGTTCCTAGCTTTTGTCTAAAGCTCAACCTACAAATACTTCTGTTTGCACCATGTACTTAATCCCTGTAGCAGGAAGACTTAAGGTGGGTACACACTAAGCAATACGCTCCGTGAGCGATATCGCATAATGTTTCCGTTTCCCTCTACTCCCGGGCCGCCGACATAGTGCATACACACTGTACGATATCCCACAGTGACCTCACGCCGCAGCCGGCCCGAACATGCAGCTTCTGGCAATATTGTCAGATTGAGCTGCATGTACAGCCGACAGCGTGGGTCAATAACGACCCCTGGGAGCGAGCATCGCTCATAGCATACACACTGGACGATATTTTAAACGATTTCTCATGAGAGTAAAAGTGAGCGATATTGTTTACATTATCGGATAATGTGTATGCACATTAAGATTCTACATTTTACTATCTGACTGTAATTACTAATTAACACTGTCTTTCTCCTATTAGCCTGCACAGAGAATTATGTAATCTGACCCTTTACAATAATGGCTCTTGATTGGTAAAAAGGCGTTCACATAAGTATGTATTACCTAGTTGTAGAACAGGAAATATGTATACATGCGTATAAATAGAAAATGAATGACAGCCCAGTGATGTACTAGAACGGTGCATGATTCACCTTTGTTAGCATCCATTCTCTGTTAACATTCCTCTATAATCTGTTAATTGTCTTTTATAATACTCAGTGATGCCAACTTTCCTATAAATTAATGCTCCAGTTACCATTCTGCAAATACAACATAACTTGGACAGAACAGATGGGTCGGTCTTTGTGACTGGTTACCTAACAGATACACCATTAAAAAACTTTTTGTTTTGGGAGGTTGAACTGTTCTGAATATGTGTTAGCCATCAGCAGTTGAGAGCTGTTTATTACACTTTTTGATAACTACTTTAATCTTAGCACAATGTTTCACAGAATTCTGGTTTGTTTATAATAGAGATATAGGTGCTGTCCTTTGAGTTTGCAGATAAGGCATTTTAATCTCAGAAGAACAAAGCTTTGTCTTATGCTGATATGACGCATAATGCTGAAATGAAGCATGCGCACATCGAGAGACCTAAATCTTTGTAATGAGTAAAATAAGCATAAGTACAATGCTGAAACAACTTCTGCTGCTTCTTTTGCATCCCAAAGCACAAACTTAAATCGTCTCAGAAGGACAAGGTGCGCCAGTTTATGGCATTTACCCAGGCTGGGGAAAGGACTGCAATATACTGTTTAACACAGAATGACTGGAAATTAGAACTGGCAACAGACAACTACTTCCAGAACACAGCCTTGTACTGCAAAGAGTCAATGAAAAGTACAGTAGATAAAAAGAAACTAGAGCAATTGTATAATCGATACAAAGGTAAGGAACACCTTTTAACTGCTTGGCTCTTTGTGTTATATATTGTTCATATGCAGGGTCCCTGTTATTTAGGTTATATGAGATTAGGAGCTCAGTGGTTGGAGCTAATTTAGGGGCAATCCAGTTAGGTGCGAGCAGCTCACGGGGTGAGTTGCTGTTGCAGTGGCGTGTAAACCTCGGCAACAGCACCCGAACTTGCACGTCTCGCGGTACTTTCTAGTGCCGGACTCGCACATTTTTGTTGCGATATCGTAAGTACAGATGCTCTTACTCGGCTGGTGCGAGCTGGTCACGCCTAACTGGATTCCCACCCCCTATGTGTAAACTATTTACTAAAGTGTATTTAAATTTGGCATAAAATCCTTAAATGTGTGTCAAAAGTAAATGTAATTATTGTTTGTGTTGTATAAAGCAGTTTCTTTTCACACACTAAAGTAGTGATATTAAATAGTCATGGGTGTAAATTGTTAGCCTTCTGTATAATTCTTTACGTTTTATCTGAAATGTAAGAGATTTTACTAATTAACTTTATTGTCTTTATTCCACCAGCAGAAATTTTAATGTAATCCGATTAATATCGCTAATCACAGACCTATATAATGTATAACAAAATAACACAATGACTTGACTTTTTCACAGAGTAGCACTTAAGTGTTGTGGCTGATCTTGCATACAACAATATACAGTGCATCCGGAAAGTATTCACAGCACTTCACTTTTTCCACATTTTGTTATGTTACAGCCTTATTCCAAAATGGAATAAATTAATTTTTCCCTCAAAATTCTACACACAATACCCCATAATGATAATGTGAAAAAAGTTTTTGGGAGATTTTTGCAAATGTATTAAAAATAAAAAACTAAGAAATCACATGTACATACGTTTTGCAGCCTTTGCCATGAAGCGCAAAATTGTGCTCAGGTGCATCCTGTTTCCACTGATCATCCTTGAGCTGTTCCTACAGCTTAATTGGAGTCCACCTGTGGTAAATTCAGTTGATTGGACATGGTTTGGAAAGGCACACACCTGTCTATATAAGGTCCCACACTTGACAGTGCATGTCTGAGCACAAACCAAGCATGAAGTCAAAGAAATTGTCTGTAGACCTCAAAGACAGGATTGTCTCAAGGCACAAATCTAGGGAAGTGTACATAAAAATATCTGCTGCTTTGAAGGTCCCAATGAGCACAGTTGCCTCCATCATCCGTAAATGGAAGAAGTTAGAACCAACAGGACTCTTCCTAGAACTGGCCGGCCGTCTAAACAGAGGGATTGGGGGAGAAGGGCCCTAGTCAGCGAGGTGACCAAGAACCCAATGGTCATTCTTTCAGAGCTACAGCATTGCTCATTGGAGAGGGGAGAACCTTCCAGAAGGACAACCATCTCTGCAGCAATCCACCAATCAGGCCTGTATGGTAGAGTTGCCAGACTGAAGCCACTCCTTAGTAAAAAGCACATGGCAGCCCACCTGGAGTTTGTCTCATCAGACCAGAGAATTTTGTTTCTCATGGTCGGAGAGTCCTTCAGGTGCATTTTGTCAAAGATTGAACTCTTTGGTGTGAATGCCAGGCGTCATGTTTGGAGGAAACCAGGCACCGCTCATCACCAGGCAAATACATCCCTACAGTGAAGCATGGCCGTGGCAGCATTATGCTGTGGGGATGTTTTTTAGCGGCAGGAACTGGGAGATTAGTCAGGATAGCGGGAAAGATGAATGCAGGAATGTACAGTGACATCCTGGATGAAAACCTGCTCCAGAGCGCTTGTGATCTCAGACTGGGGCGACGGTTCATCTTTCAGCAGGATAATGACCTTAAGCACACAGCCAAGATATCAAAGGAGTGGCTTCAGGACAAGTCTGTGAATGTCCTTTTGTGGCCCAGACTTGAATCCGATTGAATATCTCTGGAGAGATCTGAAAATGGCTATGCATCGACGCTTCCCATCCATCCTGATGTAGCTTGAGAGGTGCTGCAAAGAGGAATGGGCAAAACTGCCAAAAGATAGGTGTGCCAAGCTTGTGGGATCATATTCAAAAAGACATGAGGCTGTAATTGCTGCCAAAGGTGCATCAACAAAGTATTGAGCAAAGACTGTGAATACTTATGTACATGTGATTTCTTAGTTTTATATTTTTACTAAATTTGTAAAAATCTCAAAAAAACTTTTTTCACGTTTTCATTATGGGGTATTGTATGTAGAATTTAGAGGGAAAAAATGTATTTATTCCGGTTTGGAATAAGGCTGTAACATAACAAAATGTGGAAAAAGTGAAGCGCTGTGAATACTTTCCGGATGCACTGTATTTGTGTGTGAATGTACTAGGGTTTTATTTGATTAGGGAGTTTAAATTCTCAGGGAAGTTCTGTTGCACACAAACTGCATCTGAGAAGACAGTGTATTTAATATGTATCATGTTAACATTTGTGTAAATATGATTTTCCAGAAAAAAAGCACTTTACTAAAAGTAGTGCTCCCACTATGCCGTGTCAGCGGGACGCCGCACTCTGCCTGTTTTTACAATTGCAAAATGTGCCCTGCCCTTATGGCAGCTCCCTGCTGAAACAGACTGCCCTCTTCTGTCCCCACATGCAGGCACAGTGTCCCACGGGTGGGAAAGTTGCTGGGTAGCACTCAATGCCGGTAAATAAAAGTGCATCTATTGACCGTAATGGGAGAGCTTGGGGGCAGCCCAGCATGTCCCAAGAGTGACGAACAGGGGGCATGTTGTGAGAGCACGCCTCCTTCCCAGCCGGTGCCCTGCCCGCAGTTCATCCTAGCATGAACACCAAAATGGCCCGTATTAATCACTTAGGGGTACGTTTTACGAAGGTGGGAGTTTTTAGAACTGGTGATGTTGCCCATAGAATCCAGTCAGATTCTATCTATTATCTTCTAGAAGCAACTACATATATGTTTTGTAGAATCTGGTTGCTATAGGCAACATTACCAATTCTAAAAAACAAGCCTCCCACCTTTAGTAAATTTACCCCAAAGTAGTCAGTCCAATTAGCCGTGGATGTGAGTAAGCGAGGCTATATGCTGGATACGTGTGTTTGGTTCTCAGTCCTGTAAGGCTGCATACAGTAATCTAGGGTGAGTGCAGATGCGGTTCCCAGCGTTTACACTCTAATGCAAAAGCAAGTTGCCACCGTCGCATTAGGGTCAGTTCAGTGCATGGAAATTACTATTATATATTAAGTATAGGTTACTGCAACTGTCAGGAAATAGTTTGGGAACTTATACAGTGTTTTATACAGATTGAGTCTCCTATACACAAAATGCTTGTGACCAGATTTAGTTTTTCTCTTAAGTCCTAGAGGATACTGGGGTCCACATTAGTACCATGGGGTATAGATGGGTCCACTAGGAGCCTTTGACACTTTTTAAGAAATCAGTAGTGTGCACTGGCTCCTTCCTCTATGCTCCTCCTACCAGACTCGGTTTAGAAAATGTGCACGGAGGAACCGGTAACGTTTGGGAAGCTCCTGAAGAGTTTTCTGCATTTATTTTCTATCTTTTGTTTTCGGGCAGATCTGGTTTGGCACCAGACTGCCTGCTTTGTGGGACTTAGGGGGGGAACGGCCCAACCTCCTTGTTCCTAGTCCCGTTCCCTGCTGACGTGACACTGAGCTCCTGAAGGTACTATTCGCAAGCCCCACCACGGCAAGCGTACAGACCCGCAGCACACAGCCTCCCCTAACAGAGCCAGAAGTAAGAAGAGTGGTGACTAGGTGGCTGGCGTCCTGGTTAGCGGGTCGCCAGTTGTATTGGCGGCACAAGGGTATGGGCGTAGTGCTGACAAGCGGGCTGCGGCTCCAGGCTTCAGAAACATGCAGGGTGTTGCGTGGTCCGCTGTGAGGGGCGAGCTGAAGCCATAACTATTAATACCCACACTGGCAGTACATCTTACAGGGGTTTTAACCCACTGTAGAGCAGAAATATTACCTCAGCCAGTATAAAAAACCGTGAAGACTGCGCACCATTAAGGGGGCGGGGCTTCACTATGGCCAATTTCCATCTGCAGCTATACACAGACAGGCTGGCGGTAAAGCGCTGCTCCTCCACAAAGACTCCAGATCACCTCAGCGGTAGCAGGGGGTCCTAGCAAGGTGGGGAGCAATAATAGTATACTAAACTCCTATTAAGGGTGCTTTAGCTTGCGACCCAGCTAAATTTGGAAATTAGCTATAGGGGCGCGGTGTGGCTGGCTCCATCATACTCTGTCTCCCTAGAGGGCTCTGTGTGGGTTAACTGTGCTTTTAACCTATATTGTGTGTGTGTGTGTGTGTGTGTGTGTGTGTTCTTTCACATTTTACTATGTTAAAGGAGTGTGTCTCATGCACGGCAGAGTGTTTTTGTCACTCGGGGATCACTGCAGTGTACTCGGGATAGTACACATTCTCAGGCTAGGGGATCTGAACCTGTATGGTTAGATTCACTGAAAGGGATGATCTCGAATATTTCCCATAAATTATCCCAAAATGAGGAGACGCAATACTTAAGACAGTCAGTAGATGACCTGATGAATAGAGATTGTGGCCATTCCGGCATCTCGGACCCCTGCCATTTGTCCACAAAAGCGTACACTGGCCCATATCCTGAAGACTGATATGGATACTGATGATGATGATGTATCAGACGTTGAGGAGGGTGAGGTGGACTCGGGAGGGGGGGTTGCAGCTTTGTCACAGGAAATACAGGCCCTGATAGAAGCTATTATAGATGTCCTGCACATTCCTGACAAAGTGACAGAGGATGAGGAGGAATATTATTTTCTCTGACGTCCTAGTGGATGCTGGGACTCCGTAAGGACCATGGGGAATAGCGGCTCCGCAGGAGACAGGGCACAAGAATAAAAGCTTTAGGATCAGGTGGTGTGCACTGGCTCCTCCCCCTATGACCCTCCTCCAAGCCCCAGTTAGATTTTTGTGCCCGAACGAGAAGGGTGCAGGCTAGGTGGCTCTCCTGAGCTGCTTAGAATAAAAGTATATTTTAGGTTTTTTATTTTCAGTGAGTCCTGCTGGCAACAGGCTCACTGCATCGTGGGACTAAGGGGAGAAGAAACGGACTCATCTGCGTGCAGAGTGGATCGGGTTTCTTAGGCTACTGGACATTAGCTCCAGAGGGACGATCACAGGTTCAGCCTGGATGGGTCCCGGAGCCGCGCCGCCGGCCCCCTTACAGAGCCAGAAGAGCGAAGAGGTCCGGTGAAATCGGCGGCAGAAGACGATCCTGTCTTCAGACTAAGGTAGCGCACAGCACCGCAGCTGTGCGCCATTGCTCTCAGCACACTTCAGACTCCGGTCACTGAGGGTGCAGGGCGCTGGGGGGGGAGCGCCCTGAGACGCAATATAACATGATATACCTTAGATTGGCTAAAGAATACATCACATATAGCTCTGGGGCTATATGGATGTATTTTAACCCCTGCCATTTTTTACAGAAAAAGCGGGAGATAAGGACGTCGTGAAGGGGCGGAGCCTATCTCCTCAGCACACAAGCGCCATTTTCCCTCACAGCTCCGCTGGAAGGACGGCTTCCTGACTCTCCCCTGCAGACTTGCTACTGAATCAGGGTAAAAAAGAGAAGGGGGGGCACTATTGGCAGCTAAAAACTATATAAACAGCAGCTATAAGGGATTAACACTTATATAAGGTTATCCCTGTATATATATATAGCGCTTGGTGTGTGCTGGCAGACTCTCCCTCTGTCTCTCCAAAGGGCTTGTGGGGTCCTGTCCTCTATCAGAGCATTCCCGGTGCGTGTGCTGTGTGTCGGTACGTGTGTGTCGACATGTATGAGGAGGAAAATGATGTGGAGGCGGAGCAATTGCCTGGGTTAGTGATGTCACCCCCTAGGGAGTCGACACCTGACTGGATGATCGTATTTAAAGAATTAAGTGATAATGTCAGCACTTTGCAAAGAACGGTTGATGACATGAGACAGCCGGCAAATCAATTAGTGCCTGTCCAGGCGTCTCAGACACCGTCAGGGGCCCTAAAACGCCCGTTACCTCAGTGGGTCGACACAGATCCAGACACAGATACTGAGTCTAGTGTCGACGGTGAGGAGACAAACGTAATGTCCAGTAGGGCCACACGTTACATGATCACGGCAATGAAGGAAGCTTTGAACATTTCTGACACTACAAGTACCACAAAGAAGGGTATTATGTGGGGTGTGAAAAAACTACCAATAGTTTTCCCTGAGTCAGATGAGTTAAATGAGGTGTGTGATAAAGCATGGGTTTCCCCCGACAAAAAACTGCTAATTTCTAAAAAATTATTGGCACTATATCCTTTCCCGTTAGAGGTTAGGACACGTTGGGAAACACCCCCTAGGGTAGATAAGGCGCTCACACGTTTATCTAAACAAGTAGCGTTACCGTCTCCTGATACGGCCACCCTCAAAGAACCAGCAGATAGAAGACTGGAAAATATTCTTAAAAGTATATACACACATACTGGTGTTATACTGCGACCAGCAATCGCTTCAGCCTGGATGTGCAGTGCTGGCGTCGCGTGGTCGGATTCCCTGACTGAAAATATTGATACCCTGGATAGGGACAATATACTGTTAACTATAGAGCATTTGAAGGATGCATTACTATATATGCGTGATGCACAGAGGGATATTTGCACCCTGGCATCAAGAGTAAGTGCTATGTCCATTTCTGCCAGAAGAGCGTTATGGACGCGACAGTGGTCAGGCGATGCGGATTCCAAACGACATATGGAAGTATTGCCGTATAAAGGGGAGGAGTTATTTGGGGCTGGTCTATCGGACCTGGTGGCCACGGCAACGGCTGGAAAATCCACCTTTTTACCCCAGGTCACTTCACATCAGCAGAAAAAGACACCGTCTTTTCAAACTCAGTCCTTTCGTTCCCATAAGTACAAGCGAGCTAAAGGCCATTCCTTCCTGCCCCGGGGCAGAGGAAGGGGAAAAAGACTGCACCATGCAGCCGCTTCCCAGGAGCAGAAGCCATCCCCTGCTTCTGCCAAGTCTTCAGCATGACGCTGGGGCTTTACAAGCAGACTCAGACATGGTGGGGGCCCGTCTCAAGAATTTCAACGCGCAGTGGGCTCACTCGCAAGTGGATCCCTGGATTCTACAGGTGGTATCGCAGGGGTACAAACTGGAATTCGAGGCGTTTCCCCCTCGCCGGTTCCTGAAGTCTGCTCTACCAAAGTCTCCCTCCGACAGGGAGGCAGTTTTGGAAGCCATTCACAAGCTGTATTCCCAGCAGGTGATAATCAAGGTACCCCTCCTACAACAGGGAAAGGGGTATTATTCCACGCTGTTTGTGGTACCGAAGCCGGATGGCTCGGTGAGATCAATTTTAAATCAAAAATCCCTGAACACTTACATAAAGAGGTTCAAATTCAAGATGGAATCACTCAGAGCGGTGATAGCAAACCTGGAAGAAGGGGACTATATGGTGTCTCTGGACATCAAGGATGCTTATCTCCACGTCCCAATCTACCCGTCTCACCAAGGGTACCTCAGGTTTGTAGTACAAAACTGTCATTATCAGTTTCAGACGCTGCCGTTTGGGTTGTCCACGGCACCTCGGGTCTTTACCAAGGTAATGGCCGAAATGATGATTCTTCTTCGAAGAAAAGGCATCTTAATTATCCCTTACTTGGACGATCTCCTGATAAGGGCAACGTCCAGGGAACAGTTAGAAGTCGGAGTAGCACTATCTCAGGTAGTGTTACGTCAGCACGGGTGGATCCTAAATATTCCAAAATCGCAGCTGATTCCAACGACACGTCTACTGTTCCTAGGAATGATTCTGGACACAGTCCAGAAAAAGGTGTTTCTCCCGGAGGAGAAGGCCAGGGAGTTACCCGAGCTAGTCAGGAACCTCCTAAAACCAGACCAGGTGTCAGTGCATCAGTGCACGAGGGTCCTGGGAAAAATGGTGGCTTCTTACGAAGCGATTCCATTCGGAAGATTCCATGCAAGAACGTTTCAGTGGGATCTACTGGACAAATGGTCCGGATCGCATCTTCAGATGCATCAGCGGATAACCCTGTCGACAAGGACAAGGGTGTCTCTTCTGTGGTGGCTGCAGAGTGCTCATCTACTAGAGGGCCGCAGATTTGGCATTCAGGATTGGGTCCTGGTGACCACGGACGCCAGCCTGAGAGGCTGGGGGGCAGTCACACAGGGAAAAAATTTCCAGGGCTTGTGGTCAAGCATGGAAACATCTCTTCATATAAACATTCTGGAACTAAGGGCCATTTACAATGCCCTAAGTCAAGCGAAACCCCTGCTTCAGGGTCAGGCGGTATTGATCCAATCGGACAACATCACGTCAGTCGCCCACGTAAACAGACAGGGCGGCACGAGAAGCAGGAGGGCAATGGCAGAAGCTGCAAGGATTCTTCGCTGGGCAGAAAATCATGTGATAGCTCTGTCAGCAGTGTTCATTCCGGGAGTGGACAACTGGGAAGCAGACTTCCTCAGCAGACACGACCTTCACCCGGGAGAGTGGGGACTTCACCCAGAAGTCTTCCACCTGATTGTAAACCGTTGGGAAAAACCAAAGGTGGACATGATGGCGTCACGTCTAAACAAAAAACTAGACAGATATTGCGCCAGGTCAAGGGACCCTCAGGCAATAGCGGTGGACGCTCTGGTGACACCGTGGGTGTACCAGTCAGTGTATGTGTTCCCTCCTCTGCCTCTCATACCAAAAGTACTGAGAATCATAAGAAGGAGAGGAGTAAGAACGATACTCGTGGTTCCGGATTGGCCAAGAAGGACTTGGTACCCGGAACTTCAAGAGATGCTCACGGAAGACCCGTGGCCTCTACCTCTAAGAAAGGACCTGCTCCAACAGGGGCCTTGTCTGTTCCAAGACTTACCGCGGCTGCGTTTGACGGCATGGCGGTTGAACGCCGGATCCTGAAGGAAAAAGGCATTCCAGATGAAGTCATCCCTACCCTGGTCAAAGCCAGGAAGGATGTAACCGCAAAACATTATCACCGCATTTGGCGAAAATATGTTGCGTGGTGTGAGGCCAAGAAGGCCCCTACAGAGGAATTTCAACTGGGTCGTTTCCTCCATTTCCTGCAAACAGGACTGTCTATGGGCCTAAAATTAGGGTCCATTAAGGTTCAAATTTCGGCCCTGTCGATTTTCTTCCAGAAAGAACTGGCTTCAGTACCTGAAGTTCAGACATTTGTAAAAGGGGTACTGCATATACAACCTCCTTTTGTGCCTCCAGTGGCACCTTGGGATCTCAATGTTGTTTTGAGGTTCCTTAAGTCACATTGGTTTGAACCACTCACCACTGTGGACTTAAAATATCTCACATGGAAGGTGACGATGCTGTTAGCCCTGGCTTCAGCCAGGCGTGTGTCAGAATTGGCGGCTTTATCATATAAAAGCCCTTACTTAATTTTTCATTCTGACAGGGCAGAATTGAGGACTCGTCCTCAATTTCTCCCTAAGGTGGTTTCTGCTTTTCACATGAACCAACCTATTGTGGTGCCTGCGGCTACTAGGGACTTGGAGGACTCCAAGTTACTTGACGTTGTCAGGGCCCTGAAAATATATGTTTCCAGGACGGCGGGAGTCAGAAAGTCTGACTCGCTGTTTATCCTGTATGCACCCAACAAGCTGGGTGCTCCTGCTTCTAAGCAGACTATTGCTCGTTGGATTTGTAGTACAATTCAACTTGCACATTCTGTGGCAGGCCTGCCACAGCCAAAATCTGTGAAAGCCCATTCCACAAGGAAAGTGGGCTCATCTTGGGCGGCTGCCCGAGGGGTCTCGGCTTTACAACTTTGCCGAGCAGCTACTTGGTCAGGGGCAAACACGTTTGCTAAATTCTACAAATTTGATACCCTGGCTGAGGAGGACCTGGAGTTCTCTCATTCGGTGCTGCAGAGTCATCCGCACTCTCCCGCCCGTTTGGGAGCTTTGGTATAATCCCCATGGTCCTTACGGAGTCCCAGCATCCACTAGGACGTCGGAGAAAATAAGATTTTACTTACCGATAAATCTATTTCTCGTAGTCCGTAGTGGATGCTGGGCGCCCATCCCAAGTGCGGATTGTCTGCAATACTTGTACATAGTTATTGTTACAAAAATCGGGTTATTATTGTTGTGAGCCATCTTTTCAGAGGCTCCGCTGTTATCATGCTGTTAACTGGGTTCAGATCACAGGTTGTACAGTGTGATTGGTGTGGCTGGTATGAGTCTTACCCGGGATTCAATATCCTTCCTTATTATGTACGCTCGTCCGGGCACAGTATCCTAACTGAGGCTTGGAGGAGGGTCATAGGGGGAGGAGCCAGTGCACACCACCTGATCCTAAAGCTTTTATTCTTGTGCCCTGTCTCCTGCGGAGCCGCTATTCCCCATGGTCCTTACGGAGTCCCAGCATCCACTACGGACTACGAGAAATAGATTTATCGGTAAGTAAAATCTTATTTTAATGTAAAAAAGAAATCCTCTGCTACTTTCCCTGCATCTAAGGAATTAAATTCCCTATTTGAAGAAACTTGGGTTAATCCTGACAGAAAGTTTCAGATCCCTAAAAGGTTACTGACATCCTTCCCTTTTCCTCAGGGCGATAGGAAAAAATGAAAAAAACCCACCGGTTGTTGACACATCGGTATCTAGATTGTCCCGTAAGATAGTCTTACCGGTCCCGGGGCAGCCTCCTTAAAGGATGCTGCTGACCGCAAGATTGAGACCACTCTCAAGTCTGTATACGCAGCTGCGGGGTTGGCCCAGAGACCCACTATAGCTTGTGCTTGGATCACTAGGGCCATTGCAAAGTGGGTCGGGTTAGATTCCTTACCAAGAGGTGAGATACTTTTACTCCTGCACTATATACAGGACACTGCAATTTTTATTGTGGAAGCCATAAAAGAAATCTGAATGCTCAATGCACGCACCACAGACATGGCAGTGTCTGCACGCAGGGGCCTATGGCTACGTCAGTGGATGGCGGATGCGGATTCCAGAAAGGAGGTGGAAAGCCTACCTTTCACAGGCGAGGCCCTGCTTGGTGACGAACTGGATACGTGGATATCCAAGGCTACGGCAGGTAAGTCTATATATCTTCCTTCTGCAGCCCCCCCAGCTAGGAAGGCCTATTCTGCTCCGGACGGGTCGGTTTTAAACCTCAAGTCGCTGAACCCGTGTTTACGGGTGTTCAAATTCAAGATGGAGTCTCTGAGAGCGGTGGTCTCGAGTCTGAAGGAAGGGGGAATTCTTGGTGTCTCTGGATATCAAGGAAGCATACCTTCATATCCCAATCTGGCCTTCTCATCAGGCTTATCTTAGGTTTGACTATAGAAGGAGAGTATAGGCCCTTTAAAGGACAAGAGGGGAGTCTTGATCAAAAATGATAATGACATAGCAAACAAACTAAACAAGTTTTTTTTCAACGGTATTTACCAGAGAGGACCAAATGCTGGGTCTAACACAAAATCTCAACAAAGATAATGTCCCACTGCTAAATGCTTATTTATGTGAGGAGGTAGTCTGTGACCGATTAAAAAAGTTAAAGATTAATAAGTCACCTGGTCCCGATGGAATTCACCCGAGGGTTCTTATGGAGCTGCACGCTGAACTAGCAAGACTTCTATTTTTTATATGTATGGATTTGGTTAAATCGGGTATTGTTCCCAAAGATTGGCGTATAGCGGAGGTAGTTACGATATTTAAAAAGGGGAGCAAAGCTGAACCAGGTAATTATAGACCAGTTAGTCTTACATCTATAGTGGGGAAAGTATTAGTAGGTATTCTAAGGGACAGTATTCAAAAGTTCCTTGAAGCAAATAAGGTCATTAAAAGGAACTAACATGGATTTGTGAAGGACAGATCATGTCAGACCAACTTACTTGGCTTTTATGAAACAGTAAGTGCGAACCTGGATCAGGGTAAGGCGGTGGATATAATCTTTTTAGACTTTGCCAAAGCTTTCGACACTGTACCACACACGCGTCTTATCTACAAGCTACAAGAAATAGGGCTAGGGAGCACAATATGCACTTGGGTCAGTAATTGGTTAGAGAATAGGGAGCAGCGCGTTGTGGTCAATGGATCATTTTCAAATTGGAGTGGTGTGCTACAAGGGTCTGTACTTGGACCACTTTTGTTCAACATATTCATCAACGACCTAACAGTAGTTCTAGAGAGCATGGTATCAATTTTCGCAGACGATACCAAATTGTGTAAGGTTATAAATACAGAGGGGGATGCCGAGTCTCTTCAGAATGACTTAACTAAACTGGAAGCATGGGCAACAAAATGGAGAATGAGATTCAACAAAGACAAGTGTAAGGTAATGCATTGTGGGGGCAAGACCAAAAATAACACCTACATACTAAATGGGGTAATATTAGGGGATTCTGTACTGGAAAAAGACTTAGTGGTTCACATATATAACAAATTAAGCAGCAGTACCCAAAGTAGGAGTGCAGCAAAGAAGGCTAATAAGATATTTGCATGCATAAAACGGGGAATTGATGCAAGGGACGAGAGTATTATACTCCCATTATATAAATCACTAGTGAGGCCTCATCTTGAATACTGTGTGCAGTTTTGGGCACCACATTACAAAAAGGATATACTGGAGCTAGAAAAGGATCAGAGGCGGGCAACCAAACTAATCAAGTGCATGGAAACGCTGGAATACGAGGAAAGGCTTGCAAGGCTAGGCATGTTTACATTGGAAAAGAGGAGAATAAGAGGGGACATGATCAACATCTACATATAAGGGGTCAATACACAGAGCTTGGGAGGGACCTGTTTTCTAGAAGATCAGCACAGTGTCCTACGTGGTCACTCACTTAGGTTAGAGGAGAGGAGTTTCCGCACATTAAGGCAAAAAGGTTTTTTCACAGTAAGGACAATATGTGTTTGGAATTCCCTGCCTGAGAGAGTAGTAACTGCGGACTCTGTCAACACCTTTAAGAATGGGTTAGATAAATTCCTATTGGATAAAGATATTCAGGGTTATGGTGCGTAGGCACGCATTATAGTTAATATAACTAGTCCTAACATAAAAATAACTAGTCCTATAATAAGACTGCATAGGAGACCACAAATAGGTTGAACTCGATGGACAATTGTCTTTTTTTCAACCTTAGTTACTATGTTACTATGCCTTACAGGACTGTCACTACCAGTTCCAGTGTTCACCAAGGTAATGGCGGAGATTATGTTCCTCCTCTGCAAACGGGGAGTGAACATAATGCCGTACCTGGACGATCTGCTGATAAAGGCACCATCTAGGGAGCGGTTGTTGGACAGCTTTGCCCTCTCAACTCTGCTTCTCCGGGATCACGGGTGGACTCTGAACCTACCAAAATCTCAACTAGAACCAACACGGAGGCTTACGTTCCTGGGGATGATACTGGATACGGAAGTACAGAAGGTATTCCTTCCATTGGAGAAGGCAGTGGTGATCCAGTTGATTGGTGCGGGATGTTCTCAAACCAACCAGGATATCGGTGCATATCTGCTTTCGCCATCTGTGAAAGATGGTAGCCACTTACGAGGCACTGCAGTACGGAAGGTTTCTTGCCAGACCCTTCCAGCTGGACCTGTTGGACACATGGTCCGGATCACATCTCCACATGCACCAGAGGATACGTCTGTCGCCAAAAGCCAGGATTTCTTTGCTGTGGTGGCTCCAGATTTCTCACCTGACCGAGGGCCGAGTCGGACAATGTGACGGCGGTAATGTACATAAACTGACAGGGCGGAACGAAGAGCAGAGCAGCAATGTCAGAGGTAACACGAATTCTCCTTTGGGCAGAAAACATGCTGTGGTGTTGTCTGTGATCTTCTTTCCGGGAGTAGACAACTGGGAAGCAGATTTCCTCAGCAGACATAACCTCCACCCAGGAGAGTGGGGTTTTCACCCGGAGGTGTTCAGGTGCGTTACACGTCGGTGGGGAACTCCACAAATCGACATGATGGCCTCTCGTCTCAACAAGAAACTGAGGCGGTATTGTTCCAGGTCAAGAGACCCTCAGGCAGTGGTGGTGGACGCTCTGGTGGCTCCATGGGCCTACCAGCTGGTGTATGTGTTTCCACCACTTCCACTAATCCCAAGAATTCTCAAAAGAATAAAAAGGGAAAAGGTTCAGGCAATTCTCATTGCTCCGGATTGGCCAAGAAAGGCTTGGTACGCGGATCTACTGGACATGCTTCTGGAGGATCCGTGGCTTCTACCTCTCCAAGAGGATCTTCTGCAACAGGGGCCGTTCGTCTATCAAGACTTACTGCGGCTACGTTTGACTGCATGGAGGTTGAGCGTCAAATTTTAGCCGTAAAGCAATTCCGTACAGGGTAATTCCTACCCTGATCCAAGCCAGAAAAAAGGTAACGTCTAAACATTACCACTGAATTTGGAGAAACTATGTCTTGGTGTGAAAACAGGAGAATTCCTGTAGTGGAATTTCAACTGGGTCGGTTTCTGCTTTTTCTGCAGTCTGTTGTGGATGTGGGCCTACGCCTGGGCTCCATAAAATTCCAGATTTCGGCCTTGTCCGTTTTCTTCCAAAAACAGTTGGCTTCCCTCCCTGAGGTTCAGACATTTTTGAAAGGTGTTCTGCATATCCAGCCGCCCTTTGTGCCTCCCACGGAACCTTGGGATCTCAACGTGGTATTGCAGTTTCTACAGTCTGAATGGTTTGAGCCTTTACAGGAGGTTGATAAAAAAGTTTCTTACATGGAAGACTGTCACGTTGCTGGCCTTGGCTTTGGCATCGCGTGTGTCGGAATTGGGGGTGTTGTCTCACAAGAGCCCTTATTTGATTTTTCATGAAGATAGGGCTGAACTCTGAACTAGTCAGCAATTTCTTTCTAAGGTGGTGTCTGCATTTCACATCAACCAGCCTATTGTGGTTCCGGTGCTTACGGACACCTCTTCCACTTCAAAGTCCCTGGATGTTGTGCGGGCTTTGAAATTCTATGTCAAATGGACAGCTTGTCACAGAAAATCAGACTCGCTGTTTGTACTCTATGATCCCAATAAAATTGGGTGTCCTGCTTCAAAGCAGTCTCTTGCTCGCTGGATCAAGCTTACTATCCAGCATGCTGACTCTACGGCAAGTTTGCCGGTTCCTAGATCTGTACATGCCCACTCCACTAGGTTGGTGGCTTCTTACTGGGTGTCTGCCCGGGGTGTCTCTGCCTTACAACTTTGCCGAGCAGCTACTTGGTCTGGTTCAAACACGTTTGCTAAGTTCTACAAGTTCGATACTTTGGCTTCTGAGGACCTTCAGTTTGGTCAATCTGTTCTGCAGGGACCTCCGCACTCTCCCACCCGGTTTGGGAGCTTTGGTACATCCCCATGGTACTAATGTGGACCCCAGTATCCTCTAGGATGCAAGAGAAAATAGGATTTTAATTACCTACCGGTAAATCATTTTCTCGTAGTCCATGGAGGATACTGGGCACCCACCCAGTACTTGGTTCTTCCTCCACTGTTACTTGGTTAAGTAATGTTGGTTCGGCCGTTGCTGTTCCTGTTTCAAGTTTGGTTAGCATGGCTTTCCTCGTGTGTGTGTGTGTGTGTGTGTGTGTGTGTGTGTTGGTTCGGAATCTCACCACTATCCTCTCAAAGTATGTCCGTCTCCTCGGGCACAGTTTCTAGACTGAGTCTGGTAGGAGGGGCATAGAAGAAGGAGCCAGTGCACACTATTAATTTCTTAAAGTGCCCAAGGCTCCTAGTGGACCCGTCTATACCCCATGATACTAATGTGGACCCCAGTATCCCCTACGGACTACGAGAGAGGATTTTCCGGTAGGTAATTTAAAATCCCCCCCCCCCCACCGTATTTTAGAATATTTTGCATAATATAATAAGAGATCTTGGGGATGGGACCCAAATCTAAACACAGAATGCATTTATGCGTCGTATAAACCTTGTACACATAGCCTGAAGGTAATTTAATACAATATTTCTAATTTTGTGCTCGAAACGTTTGTATATGGACCCACCAGAAAGCAAAGTCATGCTCACAAAACTTTTGTATATTGGATTTTCGGATATGGAAGACTCATCCTGTATGTGTTTATTTCCTGTTTCTAATTTTCACACCTAACCTATTTCTTGTGATTTAAGTTAGTTATTTTAAGTGATTAACATCTGAAATCCAGTGTGACAGATGTTACGGTCTATAGTAAATATCCTGAAATCCCAACCCAAAAGACGACTTACCTGGGGGCTGACATTCAGTCTTATTCTCTGATGTGTAGCACATGCCTGGCCTGCTCTACTGTTATCTGCATGTAAATAGATGGGGGTTTATTTACTAACTAGAAGGATGTCAGAGCTATTGATCAGCAGCAGCTGTGATAGATACATTGGCAGTAGAAATAAATGCTAAATCAGGCTTGTATATATTTCCAATACCGTGTTAAATCTTTCAGCCAAAATCTCTGATGACCAATGGTTAGTAAATATACACTATCGAGTTGGCCCTAGCGAAGTCAATCCCCATAAGTCTCCCACATTCTGCTTGTCAGTGCCCACTCCATCTTTATATGGTGTCATAATTATGCTGCTTATAGTCAAGCAGGTGCAACAGGTTAGCCGTGCACACCAGAGATCAGGAAACCTTCCCTCGATTGCTCTCTAGATGATAGTTCCACAATTAAAAAGTCAACATGCATATTATCAACATGGTCAATAGGTTTAATGGTCGACGCATCATATGGTTGACATGAGGATTTATTTATTTTTTCCCATACTTTACTATCCATGTGGACTACAATTGGGAATAGTAACCTGTGTCAAACGTAGCGGAACAAGGCGGTGCACTAATTGGGGTTTTACGTGCTGCTCTAATTGGGGTTTTAATTGACCTTTTTTTATAGGTCGACCATTTCCATGTTGACTTTTTGATTATACCAACCTTGCATGTCGACCTAGACATTGTTGACCCATAACCCCCTAGATTGTGTTGGCTGCTAAACCCCATTTAGTAATGTTCTGGAATTGAGTTACATGTCTTACTACAATATATTAATACAGTATTATCAGTGCAGTGTTCCCCAGCAACAGTCACTCCCAGGAACTGTTAAGGTCAGTACTCACGGCCCGATTTGGGAGAGATGTGTGCTGAGCAGTTTAATACTTAATACAATATCACCCAGTGGGTGAAGTGAGCGACCTGCTAGATTGGACTGCATGCAGGCCAATCTAGCGATAGCGATGCGCGGGGCTGCGCTTCGCTATCGCTGTGAGGGGTACACACGGAGTGATCACTGCTTAAAATCTAAGCAATCTAGTCAGATTGCTTAGATTTTAAGCAGCGATCGCTCCGTGAGTACCCCCCCTTTACAGTAGTGCCCACTATTGTATTTCTGATCAAATGAATGAACGTGTGTGTAGTAATGTGTAAGGTAATAATTAGTAATTCAGGGGCAATTTTATTAAGCCTTGAGAAGTGAGAAGGCCGTGACAGGAGCTGATTGGCTGGTACGTTATCACCTTCCACTTATCACTGCTTTATTCCTTTTCCAGGCTTAATACATCTGCCCCTAAGTTTTTTATCTCCCCGTTATAGATGATACATTTATGGTAGACATTTATGCCATCCAGATTTTTACAGTTTATCCTGAAAGTAATTGCACATGCTACTAGTTAGCAGGTGACTTATGTTTGTCTCACTGTTTTCAAGTTTTCTTTGTAAAATTGTCCTTTTATTTTTCTGTCTCGCCTTCACAAATCCAGACCCTCAAGATGAAAATAAAATAGGTATAGATGGAATACAATTATTCTGTGATGATTTACACTTGGATCCAGCCAGTACTAGTGTATTGGTAATCGCATGGAAGTTCAGAGCTGCTACACAATGTGAATTCAGTAAAAAGGAGTTTGTAGATGGGATGACAGAACTTGGGTATGTATAGAAGTGGTGCTAATTGCCCACTCCATTACCAATTTATGGTGTAAATCAAAAGTTCTCAAGTACTAACAGCTCATGTTTTCAGGATTTCCTTAACATGTATGAATAAATTAATCTATTTTGTTTAATCCGCCATTAACCCACCTGTTTCCACTGAAAAAAAACATGGCTTGTTGGTGGTACATAAGGATTGTAGTTGATTTAAACAATTAGTAGATCACTTACTACTTTTATTCTCATTCCCCAGTCATAATATACCAATCCCCTATTCTCTCATGTACCAAGTATGCAGGACCTTTTTAGCATTTCAGAGAAGATAAATTAGTTTTTTGGGATCCCAAGGAGCTATTCATTTGTTGTTCCGATTGGGTGTGCCCAAAAGCACCAGGTTTAGCTGCGTAAAACGGCTCAGCCCGTAAAAAAAACAAAAAAAAAACAGGCACACTACCAAAATGGCAGTAGAGGGATTTTTCACTGATTTCACCTCAGGAGGGTGAGAGTAGAAATAATGGGCTCCCGCTGCACTTGCACCTGATTAGAGGAACAGTTGAATAGCTCCGTCGGGTAGCAAAAATAAAAACAATCTCCCCCCTTTACATTGTTGAGGAAATGTAAATATGATCTCCAGCAGAGGGATTACCAATACATTTCACAATTTTATAGTACAGATATGACCTCATACACAATTGCTGCAGTCGTGTTAAACAGCCCCTATTGGCGTGCCATGTCTCGCATGACCGCTAATGCAGGACGTCTTTGTATCTGAATAATGCTTCTTAGTAACAATGCGATGTGACTAGAACGCACCTGGAAACTGCAGATTAATTCATGTGTACTGTAACACTTGTATATATGTGTGCGACTGAGTTTGAATCTGTATACGAAGTGGTACAATTCAGAGGCCGTGGCTTTTTTTTCTATGACAAGTTATGTTGTACTTTGTATACAGTCTGTCGCACACATACAAGTGTCTCATATATTAAGCAGCACAGTCTCCTGGTGCAACATAGTCGCATCGTATTGTGACCAAGACACACTTTTCTGTAAACAAAAAAAACAAAACAGCAGTAGCAGAGTCGCACGGACCTGTCTTGCATTTCATGCTGTATTGAGGCAATAAAGTCCAACTCAGGAGTTGACATTATCAGAAGGAGAGCGGAGAATTGGGTTGGAATGGGAGGAACCTCATAGGAAATTATTCCTTTCCATGAAGTCAATATACAGTAGGTGTAAAATTGATAATGTTCCCCGCTTAAAGACACAGCGGAGGAATGTTATTAATGTGAGACCATGAGCACCATTTCTAAGCATACAGGTCATTCATTCTATTTCATATTTGCACCCGCTTCTCTTCAGGCGGGCACCTATGGTAGATTGTTTCAGAGATAGCAAAAGATTATCAATAAGGTTGATAACTGCATTTATCGATGTTTAGCCATCTTATTGAGGGGCTTTGACAATTCAGGGATTGAAATAAGACATGCATGGCCTAGAAAGGTAAGGGCATAGATAGTACAGATAACTGGACAGGGCAACAATTTATGGGGGTAGGAACCAAGTTCTTGGCTCCCTCTCAAACACAGGTGGAGGCTGTGGAATATATACATATACAGGGAGTTCGGAAAGTCCATCTGCAGTGACTGTGTGCTAAGCAAGTCTCCCACAGAGAATGTGTGCTAAGTAATGTGACAAAATAATTGTTTTAAAACACTATATAATTGTAATAAAATAGTCATGAACTTACTTACATTAAGTGTTGAAAGTTTTGCCCCTCTCTGTACTCCCACGGCTGCAGAGGACAGCGCTCCCTGTGGAGGGTCTTTTTGAACTACCTGTACTATATAGATTGGTCTAGACTAGGTACTGTTACAACTGAAGAATCTACTTTCCGAAGGGTGGGTGGCTACTGTAGATCTTCTGGGCATTGACCCCTTGTACCCCCCGGGTTAAGACTCGCAGAACTCTCCAGCAGGTCTTCTTGCCTATAATAGCCACTTTTCCCATAAGGCGTGATGTGCCTTCCGGTACTGTGCTGCCACTGGTGGTAATGCGAGCTTAACCTTTGAGTGACTCGGCTTAATGCACATCGAGCAGAAGACAAAAAGAAGATAGGAGCTGCTCTAGACAAGAGACAGGAGAGCAAACTGTAGACACTTAAACAAAAAACTCCCCCAAACTCTGGACAGCTTTCGGGTGAGGAGAGTACATGAAGTATCCAAACAAACAATACACTAGAGAAACAAGTTAGACAAAAAAAAAAAAGAGACACTGACAGTGGGAGTACTGAAGGAGAAATAGATAAAAGAGGAAATACTAGACTGTATAGCAAGAAGACAAGGAGTAACAGCAGAAATAACAAAAGCAACACAACAGATTATGCAACTGAGGCAGAGTTGGATGCTGGTTATTATGCAGCTGACACAGAGCTAGACGCAGAAATGCTGCAGCGGACGGTAGCAGAATAACCAGACAGATGTATCCTCGGCTAGTACTAGGAACAAGGGCTCCTGCTGCAACCTGGAACTATGACCAGCAGGGAGTGAGAGACCGACAACACATATAGGAGACAAGAGCCAATGAGCTAGCCTCCCCTAATTACCAACTGTCTGCAGCTGTTCTGCTGCACATCCACCAGCCTCTTGACTTTCACAAGAGATAACATGCTGGAGTCAGGTAACATTCCCAAACAGGTGTGCTGCTACACGTAGTAGCCAGCTTCCACATTGCTAGGAGACAGCCAGAAACCCATACAGAAATGAGCCGCAGCAGCGACTCAACACGTACACACACATCTTTACATATTTTTAGATTCTTGTTGGGCACTGTCTTTGTTACAAAATATTTGCACTAGATTTTGTAACATGAGGTCCTACTAACAATAATGACCTTGAGCAAATGTCTCCCAGAATCCCTTACATTAACTTTGCAGAACAGTTTAAACGGATATGATTGGTTTTATCTGTCTTTAAGAAAATGTTAAACTTTGAGAAAAATATATATGTGGGTTCATATGTTTCTCTGACGTCCTAGTGGATGCTGGGACTCCGTAAGGACCATGGGGAATAGCGGCTCCGCAGGAGACAGGGCACAAGAATAAAAGCTTTAGGATCAGGTGGTGTGCACTGGCTCCTCCCCCTATGACCCTCCTCCAAGCCTCAGTTAGATTTTTGTGCCCGAACGAGAAGGGTGCAGGCTAGGTGGCTCTCCTGAGCTGCTTAGAATAAAAGTATATTTTAGGTTTTTTATTTTCAGTGAGTCCTGCTGGCAACAGGCTCACTGCATCGTGGGACTAAGGGGAGAAGAAACGGACTCACCTGCGTGCAGAGTGGATCGGGTTTCTTAGGCTACTGGACATTAGCTCCAGAGGGACGATCACAGGTTCAGCCTGGATGGGTCCCGGAGCCGCGCCGCCGGCCCCCTTACAGAGCCAGAAGAGCGAAGAGGTCCGGTGAAATCGGCGGCAGAAGACGATCCTGTCTTCAGACTAAGGTAGCGCACAGCACCGCAGCTGTGCGCCATTGCTCTCAGCACACTTCACACTCCGGTCACCGAGGGTGCAGGGCGCTGGGGGGGAGCGCCCTGAGACGCAATATAACATGATATACCTTAGATTGGCTAAAGAATACATCACATATAGCTCTGGGGCTATATGGATGTATTTTAACCCCTGCCATTTTTTACAGAAAAAGCGGGAGATAAGGACGTCGTGAAGGGGCGGAGCCTATCTCCTCAGCACACAAGCGCCATTTTCCCTCACAGCTCCGCTGGAAGGACGGCTCCCTGACTCTCCCCTGCAGACTTGCTACTGAATCAGGGTAAAAAAGAGAAGGGGGGGCACTATTGGCAGCTAAAAACTATATAAACAGCAGCTATAAGGGATTAACACTTATATAAGGTTATCCCTGTATATATATAGCGCTTGGTGTGTGCTGGCAGACTCTCCCTCTGTCTCTCCAAAGGGCTTGTGGGGTCCTGTTCTCTATCAGAGCATTCCCGGTGTGTGTGCTGTGTGTCGGTACGTGTGTGTCGACACGTATGAGGAGGAAAATGATGTGGAGGCGGAGCAATTGCCTGGGTTAGTGATGTCACCCCCTAGGGAGTCGACACCTGACTGGATGATCGTATTTAAAGAATTAAGTGATAATGTCAGCACTTTGCAAAGAACGGTTGATGACATGAGACAGCCGGCAAATCAATTAGTGCCTGTCCAGGCGTCTCAGACACCGTCAGGGGCCCTAAAACGCCCGTTACCTCAGTGGGTCGACACAGATACTGAGTCTAGTGTCGACGGTGAGGAGACAAACGTAATGTCCAGTAGGGCCACACGTTACATGATCACGGCAATGAAAGAAGCATTGAACATTTCTGACACTACAAGTACCACAAAGAAGGGTATTATGTGGGGTGTGAAAAAACTACCAATAGTTTTCCCTGAGTCAGATGAGTTAAATGAGGTGTGTGATAAAGCGTGGGTTTCCCCCGACAAAAAACTGCTAATTTCTAAATAATTATTGGCACTATATCCTTTCCCGTTAGAGGTTAGGACACGTTGGGAAACACCCCCTAGGGTAGATAAGGCGCTCACACGTTTATCTAAACAAGTAGCGTTACCGTCTCCTGATACGGCCACCCTCAAAGAACCAGCAGATAGAAGGCTGGAAAATATTCTTAAAAGTATATACACACATACTGGTGTTATACTGCGACCAGCAATCGCTTCAGCCTGGATGTGCAGTGCTGGCGTCGCGTGGTCGGATTCCCTGACTGAAAATATTGATACCCTGGTTAGGGACAATATACTGTTAACTATAGAGCATTTGAAGGATGCATTACTATATATGCGTGATGCACAGAGGGATATTTGCACCCTGGCATCAAGAGTAAGTGCTATGTCCATTTCTGCCAGAAGAGCGTTATGGACGCGACAGTGGTCAGGCGATGCGGATTCCAAACGACATATGGAAGTATTGCCGTATAAAGGGGAGGAGTTATTTGGGGCTGGTCTATCGGACCTGGTGGCCACGGCAACGGCTGGAAAATCCACCTTTTTACCCCAGGTCACTTCACATCAGCAGAAAAAGACACCGTCTTTTCAAACTCAGTCCTTTCGTTCCCATAAGTACAAGCGAGCTAAAGGCCATTCCTTCCTGCCCCGGGGCAGAGGAAGGGGAAAAAGACTGCACCATGCAGCCGCTTCCCAGGAGCAGAAGCCATCCCCTGCTTCTGCCAAGTCTTCAGCATGACGCTGGGGCTTTACAAGCAGACTCAGACATGGTGGGGGCCCGTCTCAAGAATTTCAACGCGCAGTGGGCTCACTCGCAAGTGGACCCCTGGATTCTACAGGTGGTATCGCAGGGGTACAAACTGGAATTCGAGGCGTTTCCCCCTCGCCGGTTCCTGAAGTCTGCTCTACCAAAGTCTCCCTCCGACAGGGAGGCAGTTTTGGAAGCCATTCACAAGCTGTATTCCCAGCAGGTGATAATCAAGGTACCCCTCCTACAACAGGGAAAGGGGTATTATTCCACGCTGTTTGTGGTACCGAAGCCGGACGGCTCGGTGAGACCAATTTTAAATCTAAAATCCCTGAACACTTACATAAAGAGGTTCAAATTCAAGATGGAATCACTCAGAGCGGTGATAGCAAACCTGGAAGAAGGGGACTATATGGTGTCTCTGGACATCAAGGATGCTTATCTCCACGTCCCAATCTACCCGTCTCACCAAGGGTACCTCAGGTTTGTAGTACAAAACTGTCATTATCAGTTTCAGACGCTGCCGTTTGGGTTGTCCACGGCACCTCGGGTCTTTACCAAGGTAATGGCCGAAATGATGATTCTTCTTCAAAGAAAAGGCATCTTAATTATCCCTTACTTGGACGATCTCCTGATAAGGGCAAGGTCCAGGGAACAGTTAGAAGTCGGAGTAGCACTATCTCAGGTAGTGTTACGTCAGCACGGGTGGATCCTAAATATTCCAAAATCGCAGCTGATTCCAACGACACGTCTACTGTTCCTAGGAATGATTCTGGACACAGTCCAGAAAAAGGTGTTTCTCCCGGAGGAGAAGGCCAGGGAGTTATCCGAGCTAGTCAGGAACCTCCTAAAACCAGACCAGGTGTCAGTGCATCAGTGCACGAGGGTCCTGGGAAAAATGGTGGCTTCTTACGAAGCGATTCCATTCGGAAGATTCCATGCAAGAACGTTTCAGTGGGATCTGCTGGACAAATGGTCCGGATCGCATCTTCAGATGCATCAGCGGATAACCCTGTCGACAAGGACAAGGGTGTCTCTTCTGTGGTGGCTGCAGAGTGCTCATCTACTAGAGGGCCGCAGATTTGGCATTCAGGATTGGGTCCTGGTGACCACGGACGCCAGCCTGAGAGGCTGGGGGGCAGTCACACAGGGAAAAAATTTCCAGGGCTTGTGGTCAAGCATGGAAACATCTCTTCATATAAACAGAAGTCTTCCACCTGATTGTAAACCGTTAAGAAAAACCAAAGGTGGACATGATGGCGTCACGTCTAAACAAAAAACTAGACAGATATTGCGCCAGGTCAAGGGACCCTCAGGCAATAGCGGTGGACGCTCTGGTGACACCGTGGGTGTACCAGTCAGTGTTGTGTTCCCTCCTCTGCCTCTCATACTAAAAGTACTGAGAATCATAAGAAGGAGAGGAGTAAGAACGATACTCGTGGTTCCGGATTGGCCAAGAAGGACTTGGTACCCGGAACTTCAAGAGATGCTCACGGAAGACCCGTGGCCTCTACCTCTAAGAAAGGACCTGCTCCAACAGGGGCCTTGTCTGTTCCAAGACTTACCGCGGCTGCGTTTGACGGCATGGCGGTTGAACGCCGGATCCTGAAGGAAAAAGGCATTCCAGATGAAGTCATCCCTACCCTGGTCAAAGCCAGGAAGGATGTAACCGCAAAACATTATCACCGCATTTGGCGAAAATATGTTGCGTGGTGTGAGGCCAAGAAGGCCCCTACAGAGGAATTTCAACTGGGTCGTTTCCTCCATTTCCTGCAAACAGGACTGTCTATGGGCCTAAAATTAGGGTCCATTAAGGTTCAAATTTCGGCCCTGTCGATTTTCTTCCAGAAAGAACTGGCTTCAGTACCTGAAGTTCAGACATTTGTAAAAGGGGTACTGCATATACAACCTCCTTTTGTGCCTCCAGTGGCACCTTGGGATCTCAATGTTGTTTTGAGGTTCCTTAAGTCACATTGGTTTGAACCACTCACCACTGTGGACTTAAAATATCTCACATGGAAGGTGACGATGCTGTTAGCCCTGGCTTCAGCCAGGCGTGTGTCAGAATTGGCGGCTTTATCATATAAAAGCCCTTACTTAATTTTTCATTCTGACAGGGCAGAATTGAGGACTCGTCCTCAATTTCTCCCTAAGGTGGTTTCTGCTTTTCACATGAACCAACCTATTGTGGTGCCTGCGGCTACTAGGGACTTGGAGGACTCCAAGTTACTTGACGTTGTCAGGGCCCTGAAAATATATGTTTCCAGGACGGCGGGAGTCAGAAAGTCTGACTCGCTGTTTATCCTGTATGCACCCAACAAGCTGGGTGCTCCTGCTTCTAAGCAGACTATTGCTCGTTGGATTTGTAGTACAATTCAACTTGCACATTCTGTGGCAGGCCTGCCACAGCCAAAATCTGTGAAAGCCCATTCCACAAGGAAAGTGGGCTCATCTTGGGCGGCTGCCCGAGGGGTCTCGGCTTTACAACTTTGCCGAGCAGCTACTTGGTCAGGGGCAAACACGTTTGCTAAATTCTACAAATTTGATACCCTGGCTGAGGAGGACCTGGAGTTCTCTCATTCGGTGCTGCAGAGTCATCCGCACTCTCCCGCCCGTTTGGGAGCTTTGGTATAATCCCCATGGTCCTTACGGAGTCCCAGCATCCACTAGGACGTCAGAGAAAATAAGATTTTACTTACCGATAAATCTATTTCTCGTAGTCCGTAGTGGATGCTGGGCGCCCATCCCAAGTGCGGATTGTCTGCAATACTTGTACATAGTTATTGTAACAAAATTCGGGTTATTATTGTTGTGAGCCATCTTTTCAGAGGCTCCGCTGTTATCATGCTGTTAACTGGGTTCAGATCACAGGTTGTACAGTGTGATTGGTGTGGCTGGTATGAGTCTTACCCGGGATTCAATATTCTTCCTTATTATGTACGCTCGTCCGGGCACAGTATCCTAACTGAGGCTTGGAGGAGGGTCATAGGGGGAGGAGCCAGTGCACACCACCTGATCCTAAAGCTTTTATTCTTGTGCCCTGTCTCCTGCGGAGCCGCTATTCCCCATGGTCCTTACGGAGTTCCCAGCATCCACTACGGACTACGAGAAATAGATTTATCGGTAAGTAAAATCTTATTTTTTTCACATTTGAAATAGTTTCCTAGGTGTAAGGCAATAGGATATTACCTGGACTTAAAAGACTTTTGACATCTTGCAGAATGCTTAGTGATTTGTGTGGCAGTATCATATAGTGTGTGTTCCTGATTTATGTTCTTGTTAGCAGGTGTGACAGCACAGACAAACTAAGGGCCCAGTTGCCCCGGCTAGAACAAGAGCTCAAAGATCCTCTTAAGTTTAAAGACTTCTATCAGTTTACATTTAATTTTGCAAAAAATCCTGGACAAAAAGGGCTAGGTAGGTATGGGTATTTCTTACATATTTCTGTTGTTGCTTATATTGAAATGGGATCAACCATATACCCATGTAGAAATTTGTTCAGAATACTTCAAGAAAGAGACTACGTGGTTTTCACAGGGAGTTCAAAAAGTCCCTCTGCAGTGATGGTGTGCTAAGTAATATGACCACTTCATTCACATGAAATAAATGAATTTGTTACATACTGTACATACCTACATTGAGTCTCTCTCTGGTTTCCCATGGCTGCCGAGGAGATCTGTAGCCAGAAACCACGCATTGTGGAGGGACTTTTGAACTTCCCTGTATAATAAAGATTAAGGTGCTAATTTTAGTAGGGATCACTGATGCTCAGCCTGCCGTTGCAAATGAACATCAAGACCGATGGTCCCTGCAAAGGCAGGGAGGAGGTGGTATGCATCTCCTGCAATTTGCATTGCTAAGGACTGCAATTACAAAGCTGTTGCGAGCAGCTTTGCATTTGCCATCCTTAGTGAATTAGGCCCTAAGTTAACTACTGGACAACTTGACTTAGTGGGTAAAAATGGTGCTTGCTCGTCTGCTCCATCCAACTAATGTAAAATAAATGAAGGTCCAAATCTCCATCCCAAGTATCAAAAAAAATAAAAATATCAACAGTTTAAACATGGACTGACATATCTTAATAAATGCATGAATATTGTAATGGAAAATACATGTATCCCAAAACTAGAAAAAAAAAGGTGGTTTCACTGCAGTTTTGTAAGGACAGTGACAGCTCTGGCCCCAGTTACTACCATCATAAGAATTTATACATTTGGGCATTCGTAAAGATGTGAAATAAGCACTGCTAAAAATTAAAATGGATGCCTTCTTTTTTTCTGTTAAGTCAGTATATTTGTATAAAGTAAATACATTTGGTATTTCTCTTATGTCTTAGAGGAAGCTGGGGTCCACATTAGGACCATGGAGTATAGACGGGTCCACTAGGAGCCATTGGCACTTTAAGAGTTTGAGAGTGTGGGCTGGCTCCTCCCTCTATGCCCCTCCTACCAGACGCAGTTTAGAAAATGTGCCCGGAGGAGCCGGTCACAGCTAGGGGAGCTCTACAGAGCTTCTTTAGTAAAAGTTTATTTTAGAGTTTATTATTTTACAGGGAGGCTGCTGGCAACAGCCTCCCTGCTTCGTGGGACTAAGGAGGTAGAGTAGTGTCCGCCCTGCGGGGTCTGAGCCACTATCTCCGCTGACAGGACACTGAGCTCCTGAGGGGATCGATCGTTCCCCGCCACAGGGGATCGCTCACCCTGGCAGCATGCTGCCACCCAGTGGCGGAACTAGCGAGCGGTGGGCCCAGGTGCGACAAAATGCTTTGGGCCCCCCTCATCCCATCCAAGTCCACCCCCTCACCCCTGGAGAGGATCTGGTGAGGGGGACCTGCTCAGGGCCAGAGAAATGGATACCTAGCAACAGTGCCATAACTAGACATTTTAGCACTGTGTGCAAGAAACGGCATCGGAGCCCCACCCCTGCATGGAAAACAGGGGCAGTGCGCGCCGTAGGCACGCGCAAAAATACATAGGGGTGTGGCTTTGTGGGGAAGGGGTGTGGCCACAAAATAATACCAATTCATAAAACGGTGCACAGTATTCTCCATTATTCAAATTACGCCGCACAGTAGCACCACTACACCAGGTAGAGACCCTTTTACACCTTACGGCGGACAGATTCCCCTTTTTACACATTACGGCAGACAGCGTCCCCTTTTTACACATTAAGGCAGACAGCGTCCCCTTTTCTCTGACGTCCTAGTGGATGCTGGGGACTCCGTAAGGACCATGGGGAATAGACGGCTCCGCAGGAGACTGGGCACATCTAAAGAAAGATTTAGGACTATCTGGTGTGCACTGGCTCCTCCCCCTATGACCCTCCTCCGAGCCTCAGTTAGATTTCTGTGCCCGGCTGAGCTGGATGCACACTAGGGGCTCTCCTGAGCTCCTAGAAGAAAGTATAGTTTAGGTTTTTTATTTTCAGTGAGACCTGCTGGCAACAGGCTCACTGCAACGAGGGACTAAGGGGAGAAGAAGCGAACCTACCTAAGTGGTGGTAGCTTGGGCTTCTTAGGCTACTGGACACCATTAGCTCCAGAGGGATCGAACACAGGACCCGACCTCGTCGTCCGTTCCCGGAGCCGCGCTGCCGTCCCCCTTACAGAGCCAGAAACAAGAAGGTGGTCCGGAAAATCGGCGGCTGAAGACTTCTGTCTTCTCCAAGGTAGCGCACAGCACTGCAGCTGTGCGCCATTGCTCCTCATGCACACCACACACTGCGGTCACTGATGGGTGCAGGGCGCTGGGGGGGGGGGGCGCCCTGAGCAGCAATAAATAACACCTTGGCTGGCAAAACTAACACCATATATAGCCCCAGAGGCTATATAGGTGTATATTAACCCCTGCCAGAAACGATAAAATAGCGGGAGAAAGCCCGCCGAAAAAGGGGCGGAGCCAACTCCCTCAGCACACTGGCGCCATTATTCCCTCACAGCTTCGCTGGAAGGAAGCTCCCTGGCTCTCCCCTGCAGTCCTGCACTACAGAAAGGGTAAAAAAGAGAGGGGGGCACAAATTAGGCGCAGTATATATATATATTATAGGCAGCTATAGGGGAAAACACTCTGTATAGTGATATCCCTGTGTTATATAGCGCCCTGGTGTGTGCTGGCATACTCTCCCTCTGTCTCCCCAAAGGGCTTTGTGGGGTCCTGTCCTCTGTAAGAGCATTCCTTGTGTGTCTGCTGTGTGTCGGTACTGCTGTGTCGACATGTAGGATGAGGATAATGATGTGGAGGCGGAGCAAATGCCTGTGAATGTGATGTCACCCCCTGCGGGGTCGACACCAGTGTGGATGGACTTATGGAAGGAATTACGTGACAGTGTCAGCTCCTTACATAAAAGGTTTGACGACATAGGATAGCCGGCTACTCAGCTTGTGCCTGTCCAAGCGTCTCAAATGTCATCAGGGGCTATAAAACGCCTGCTACCTCAGATGACAGATACAGATGTCAACACGGATACCGACTCCAGTGTCGACGATGATGAGACGAGTGTACCCTCCAATAGATCCACCCGTTATATGATTGAGGCTATGAAAAATGTATTACACATTTCTGATGATACCCCAGGTACCACAAAAAAGGGTATTATGTTTGGTGAGAAAAAACTACCAGTAGTTTTTCCTGCATCGGACGAATTAAATGAGGTGTGTGAGGAAGCGTGGACTTCCCCAGATAAGAAACTGATCATTTCTAAACGGTTAATGGCTGCGTACCCTTTCCCGCCAGAGGATAGGTCACGCTGGGAAACACCCCCTAGGGTAGATAAAGCGCTGACACGCTTATCAAAGAAGGTGGCACTACCGTCTCCGGATACGGCCGCCCTAAAAGAACCTGCTGATAGACAGCAGGAAAGTACCCTAAAAGCTATATACACACACACTGGCATTATATTGAGACCCGCTATTGCATCAGCTTGGATGTGCAGTGCTGCTGCTGCGTGGTCAGACTCCCTGTCGGAAAACATTGATACCATGGATAGGGACAATATTTTGCTAACGATTGACCATATAAAAGACGCCGTCTTATACATGCGTGATGCACAGAGGGATATTTGCCGGCTGGCATCAAAAATAAGCGCTATGTCCATTGCCGCCAGACGGGGGTTATGGACTAGGCAATGGTCAGGTGATGCCGACTCCAAGCGGCACATGGAAGTTTTACCCTATAAAGGGGTGGAACTTTTTGGGGACGGTCTTTCAGACCTCGTTTCCACAGCTACTGCTGAGAAATCGACTTTTTTGCCACAGGCTACCCCACAGCAAAAGAAAGCACCGTATTATCAGGTACAGTCCTTTCGGCCCCAGAAAAATAAGCGGGCTAGAGGCTCATCCTTTCTGCCGAGGGGCAGAGGAAGGGGGAAAAAGCTGCAGCACACAGCTAGTTCCCAGGAGCAGAAGTCCTCCTCTGCGTCCGGTAAGTCCACAGCATGACGCTGGGGCTGTTCAGGCGGAATCGGGAACGGTGGGGGCACGTCTCAGGTTTTTCAGCACACAGTGGGCTCTCTCACAGGTGGATCCCTGGGTCCTTCAAGTGGTATCTCAGGGGTACAGGCTGGAATTCGAGACGTCTCCCCCCGCCGTTTCCTAAAATCTGCCTTGCCGGCAACTCCCTCTGCCAGGGAGGCAGTGTTGGTGGCTATTCAAAAACTGTATTCACAGAAAGTGATTGTCAAGGTACCCCTCCTTCAGCAAGGAAAGGGTTACTACTCCACAATGTTTGTGGTACCGAAACCGGACGGTTCGGTGAGACCCATCTTAAATTTAAAAGCCTTGAACACTTATATCAAAAGGTTCAAGTTCAAGATGGAATCGCTCAGGGCGGTTATTGCGAGCCTGGAGGAGGGGGATTACATGGTATCCCTGGACATCAAGGATGCGTACCTGCATGTCTCCATTTACCCTCCGCACCAGGAGTACCTCAGATTTGTGGTACAGGACTGTCACTATCAGTTCCAGACGCTGCCGTTTGGGTTATCCACGGCACCGAGGGTCTTTACCAAGGTAATGGCCGAAATGATGATACTCCTTCGCAAGAAGGGAGTTTTAATTATCCCGTACTTGGACGATCTCCTGATAAAGGCGAGGTCCAAAGAGCAGTTGATAGTGGGGTTGGCACTTTCTCAGGAAGTGCTAGAACAGCACGGCTGGATTCTAAACATTCCAAAGTCACAGCTGGTCCCGACGACACGTCTTCTGTTCCTGGGAATGAATCTGGACACAGACCAGAAAAAAAGTGTTTCTTCCACTGGAAAAAGCCGAGGAATTGTCATCTCTGGTCAGAGACATCCTAAAACCAGGAAAAGTGTCGGTACATCAATGCAGACGAGTCCTGGGAAAAATGGTAGCTTCGTACGAAGCAATTCCATTCGGAAGGTTCCACGCAAGGACGTTCCAGTGGGACCTGTTGGACAAATGGTCCGGGTCCCATCTCCAGATGCAACAGCGGATAACCCTATCGGCCAGAACCAGGGTGTCGCTGCTGTGGTGGCTGCAGAGGGCTCATCTACTAGAGGGCCGCAGATTCGGAATACAGGACTGGGTCCTGGTGACCACGGATGCCAGCCTTCGGGGCTGGGGGGCAGTCACAAAGGGAAGAAATTTCCAAGGACTGTGGTCAGATCAGGAGATTTCTCTTCACATAAATATCCTGGAGCTAAGGGCCATTTACAATGCCCTAAGCCAGGCAAGACCCCTGCTTCAAAACCAGCCGGTACTGATCCAGTCAGACAACATCACGGCGGTCGCCCATGTAAACAGACAGGGCGGCACGAGAAGCAGGATGGCAGAAGTCTTCCAAATGCTGGTCAACCGGTGGGAAAAACCACAGGTAGACATGATGGCGTCCCGCCTCAACAAGAAGTTGACAAGATATTGCGCCCGGTCAAGAGACCCTCAGGCGATAGCGGTGGACGCTCTAGTGACACCATGGGTGTATCAGTCGGTTTATGTGTTTCCTCCTCTACCTCTCATACCCAAGGTACTGAGAATAATAAGAAGGCGAGGAGTGAAAACCATACTCGTGGTTCCGGATTGGCCAAGAAGAGCTTGGTACCCGGAACTTAAAAAGATGCTTACAGAGGACCCTTGGCCTCTGCCGCTCAGACAAGACCTGCTGCAGCAGGGACCCTGTCTGTTCCAAGACTTACCGCGGCTGCGTTTGACGGCATAGCGGTTGAACACCGGATCCTGAAGGAAAAGGGTATTCCGGAGGAAGTCATCCCTACCCTGATCAAAGCCAGGAAGGATGTCACCGCAAGACATTATCACCGCATTTGGCGAAGATATGTTGCTTGGTGTGAGGCCATGAAGGCCCCGACGGAGGAATTTCACCTGGGTCGATTCCTGCACTTCCTGCAAGCAGGGGTGACGTTGGGCCTCAAATTGGGGTCCATAAAGGTCCAGATTTCGGCTCTGTCGATTTTCTTCCAAAAAGAACTGGCTTCACTGCCTGAAGTTCAGACTTTTGTCAAATGAGTACTGCATATTCAGCCTCCTTTTGTGCCCCCAGTGGCACCTTGGGATCTCAATGTGGTTTTGGCATTCCTGAAATCACATTGGTTCGAACCACTTAAGACTGTGGATTTAAAATATCTCACGTGGAAAGTGGTCATGCTGTTGGCCCTGGCGTCGGCCAGGCGGGTTTCAGAATTGGCGGCTTTGTCTTGTAAAAGCCCTTATCTGATTTTCCATATGGATAGGGCAGAATTGAGGACTCGTCCTCAGTTTCTCCCAAAGGTGGTCTCAGCTTTTCACTTGAACCAACCTATTGTGGTGCCTGCGGCTACTAGGGACTTGGAGGATTCCAAGTTGCTGGACGTAGTCCGGGCCCTAAAAATTTTTATATTTCCAGGACGGCTGGAGTCAGAAAGACTGACTCGCTGTTTATCCTGTATGCACCCACTAAGCTGGGTGCTCCTGCTTCTAAGCAGTCTATTGCGCGCTGGATTTGTAGCACTATTCAGCTGGCGCATTCTGCGGTAGGCTTACCGCAGCCTAAATCTGTAAAAGCCCATTCCACACGGAAGGGGGCTCATCTTGGGCGGCTGCCCGAGGGGTCTCGGCTTTACAACTTTGCCGAGCAGCTACTTGGTCGGGGGCAAACACGTTAGCAAAATTCTACAAATTTGATACCCTGGCTGAGGAGGACCTGGAATTCTCTCATTCGGTGCTGCAGAGTCATCCGCACTCTCCCGCCCGTTTGGGAGCTTTGGTATAATCCCCATGGTCCTTACGGAGTCCCCAGCATCCACTAGGACGTCAGAGAAAATAAGAATTTACTCACCGGTAATTCTATTTCTCGTAGTCCGTAGTGGATGCTGGGCGCCCATCCCAAGTGCGGATTGTCTGCAATACCTGTACATAGTTATTGTTACAAAAATCGGGTTTTGTTGTGAGCCATCTCTTCAGAGGCTCCATTTGTTATCATACTGTTAACCGGGGTTCCTATCACGTGTTATATGGTGTGATTGGTGTGGCTGGTATGAGTCTTACCCGGGATTCAAAAATCCTTCCTTATTGTGTCAGCTCTTCCGGGCACAGTTTCTAACTGAGGCTTGGAGGAGGGTCATAGGGGGAGGAGCCAGTGCACACCAGATAGTCCTAAATCTTTCTTTAGATGTGCCCAGTCTCCTGCGGAGCCGTCTATTCCCCATGGTCCTTACGGAGTCCCCAGCATCCACTACGGACTACGAGAAATAGAATTACCGGTGAGTAAATTCTTATTTTTTTTTTACACGTTAAGGCAGACAGCGTCCCCTTTTTACATATAACGGCAGACAGCGTGCCCTTTTTACACATTACGGCAGACAGCGTGCCCTTTTTACACATTACGGCAGACAGCGTACCCTTTTTACACATTACGGCAGACAGCGTGCCCTTTTTACACATTACGGCAGGCAGATTCCCCCTTTTTACACATTACGGCAGACAGTCCCCCTTTTTGCACATAAAGAAAGAAAGAATTATACTTACTCTCTCCGCTGGCTCAGGCTCCTCGGTGCAGCTTCTGGCAGAGATCACGATTCCCGGGCAGGAGAGAAGG
This sequence comes from Pseudophryne corroboree, assembly GCF_028390025.1. Taxonomy (NCBI): domain Eukaryota; kingdom Metazoa; phylum Chordata; class Amphibia; order Anura; family Myobatrachidae; genus Pseudophryne; species Pseudophryne corroboree. The sequence continues at coordinate 353,970,259 of NC_086445.1, forward strand.
AGGAGGAGGGAGGTGGAGGAGGGAGCCGCAACAGTGCTGTGTTATTGGTGGAGGCGATGCTGTTGCTGTCCCAGTCCTTCACCATAGGCTGTTCTCCGCCACTGTGAATGCTGGGATGCGCTTCTCAGCGGCGGAAGTCAGCCTATAGTGAAGCAGAAGGACAGCAGCAGCAGCGCCTCAACCAATAAAACAGCCCTGCTGCGGCTCCCTCCTCTACCTCCCTCCTCCTCCTTCCCCTCGTGTCTGCTGCGCTCCTCTCCTCTCCTGGCGGCTGTGGGTAGTGTCAGACTGGGGCTTTAAGGGCCCACCCGGGAAATGCAATCACAGGGGCCCACTAAGGAGCATTGTCATATGCTGGAATGAGTGTGGCCACGTGACCAGAGAGGAGTGGGCAGCCATTATAGTCGCCACCTAGCATAATATATAAAGAAAAAGCGCTCTACCTCGCTGCCCACTTCAAGCTGTTGAAAAAACTGCACTAATTCAACACTATTCAATTGCAGGCATTTTTCGCCCGTTTTTGAATCCATTTTTGCCCATGCCATCTCACTTTTTATTTTCTCTGTCGAATTGGCATGGCCGAAAACGGACCCAAAAATGGGCAAAACCACCTGTGAATCCGCCAAAACACATGTATCAGCAGCGAATTCGCTGATACACGTGATTTTCACCAGTGCCGGATTTTTCGACCAGTCGAAAAAACATGGGCATTAACAATTAGCCACATGAAGCTGACAATGGTACCATCTTCCTGCGGATGATGCAGCTACAGGGGGTCATTCAGATCTGATCACTGCTGTGCGTTTTTGCACAGCGGACGATAAGGTATTAAATGCGCATGCTTATGCACCGCAATGCGCAAATCATGTCAGACAACTACCGATGGTATCGCTGGTCAGTGGCGGCATGGTGCAAAAAATCTGTTTGCACGGGCGTTCGCAAGGTGACTGACAGGAGGAAGCCGTTTGTGGGTGGTAACTGACCGTTTACTGGGAGTGTTTGGAAAACCGCAGACATGACAAGTGTTTTCAGGGCGGGTGTCTGACGTCCGCTCCAGCCCCGATCAGCCTGATGTGATCGCACTGTAGGAGTAAGTCTTGGGCTGCGCAGAGACTGCACACAGTGGATTTTAGCATCTCGGTGTACACCAGAATTGCACACTTACACGGCAAATATACACTCCCCCTGTAGGCGGCGACTATCAGAACGCAGGACAGCAAAACATGCAGCCCAGCACTCAGATCTGAATGACCCCAACAGTACAGTAATCACTGAGTTGTACCCTGAGACACTGTTATAAAATTCCAGTTACAGTGAGTGAAATGGGGAGATACAGTTGGATTGGGGTGCAGTATATAAGGGACAAAATAGATGAGATGATCACTATAGGATCAGATCAGGGTGCAGTTTGGAGTGAGGGAGATGAAGGATATATTCTGGACACTTGAACTTTGTAATAGGTGAGATGTGGTATGTAATCATGCTGGGGGGCAGTATAAGGGGGTAAAGCTAGGGCCACACATAGCGGCCAAAACGGAGACTGCACATGGGCTAAGAACCAGTAGGGCCTACCAGAGATCTCCTCTGCTCCCCTGTGGCCCAGTCCGAGCCTGGCTGTGTGCTGCGGGCAACGGTTGCCCGCAGCACACAGCTGCATGTAATGAGTCAGTTTGACTCATTACATGCTTTGGGCCCCTGGACAGAGGCGGGCCCCAGTGCAACGCATTGGTTGCACTGGCGGTAGTTCCGCCTCTGCCGCCACCCCCTTACAGAGCCAGAAGATCAGAAGAGGCGAGCTATGGTAGCACAAGGGTAGGAGCGCAGCTCTGAGCAGCTGCGCTCCGGGAAGGCTCAGCGGCACACAGTGTTGGCGCTTTGAGGAGCGTCCTGAGCCAGCAACTTAATACCCTACACTGGTCACAGACTCTAACAGGAGACTGAATCCCCAGGCTAGCGTCACAATCCTCCGTACTCAGGTGCTCAACAGGGGACAGAATCCCCCGCCTTGCGACTGAGTCCTCAGGCCAGTATAAAGAATTTGTGCGGGAAGACGCGCCATCTTCAAGGGGCGTAGCTTCTCCTAAGAGCAGACCCAGAAGCATTCAGCGCCATTTTTCTCTGACGTCCTAGTGGATGCTGGGTACTCCGTAAGGACCATGGGGAATAGACGGGCTCCGCAGGAGACTGGGCACTCTAAATATAAGATTAGGTACTACATCTGGTGTGCATTGGCTCCTCCCTCTATGCCCCTCCTCCAGACCTCAGTTAGAATCTGTGCCTGGCCAGAGCTGGTTGCACACTAGGGGCTCTCCTGAGCTTCCTAGAAAGAAAAGTATTTGTTAGGTTTTTTATTTTCAGTGAGATCTGCTGGCAACAGACTCACTGCTACGTGGGACTTAGGGGAGAGAAGCAAACCTACCTGCTTGCAGCTAGCTTCTGCTTCTAGGCTACTGGACACCATTAGCTCCAGAGGGATCGAACACAGGGCCCGACCTCGATCGTCCGTTCCCGGAGCCGCGCCGCCGTCCCCCTTGCAGAGCCAGAAGACGGAAGAAACCGGAGGAAATTGGCGGCTGAAGACTTCGGTCTTCATTAAGGTAGCGCACAGCACTGCAGCTGTGCGCCATTGCTCCCTATGCACACCACACACTCCGGTCACTGATGGGTGCAGGGCGCTGGGGGGGGGGCCTGGGCAGCAATTAGAGTACCTTACATGGCAAAAAGCACATAATACAGTCTAATAAACTGTATATGTGCATAATCCCCCGCCATAAAAGTATATAAAAAAGCGGGAGAAGTCCGCCGAGAAGGGGGCGGGGCTATCTCCCTCAGCACACCGGGGCCATTTTCTCTTCACAGCTCCGCTGGAAGACAGCTCCCCAGGCTCTCCCCTGCAGTTTCCAGGCTCAAAGGGTAAAAAAGAGAGGGGGGGCACTAAATTTAGGCGCAAACTGAGTATATTAAGCAGCTATAGGGAAAATTCACTTTTGTTAGTGTAAATCCCTGTTTATATAGCGCTGTGGTGTGTGCTAGCATACTCTCTCTCTGTCTCCCCAAAGGACTTTGTGGGGTCCTGTCCTCAGTCAGAGCATTCCCTGTGTGTGTGTGCGGTGTGTCGGTACGGCTGTGTCGACATGTTTGATGAGGACGCTTACGTGGAGGCGGAGCAGGTGCCGATAAGTGTGATGTCGCCCCCTGCGGGGCCGACACCTAAGTGGATGGATATGTGGAAGGTATTAACCGACAGTGTCAACTCCTTACATAAAAGGTTCGATGACGCATCTTTGGGACAGCCGGCATCTCAGCCCGTGCCTGCCCAGGCATCTCAGAGGCCGTCAGGGGCTCAAAAACGCCCGCTACCTCAGATGGCAGACACAGATGTCGACACGGAGTCTGACTCCAGTGTCGACGAGGATGAGACAAATATACAATCCACTAGGGCCATCCGATGGATGATTACGGCAATGAAAAATGTGTTGCACATTTCTGACATTAACCCGGTTACCACAAAAAAGGGTATTATGTTTGGGGAGAAAAAGCAGCCAGTGACTTTTCCCCCATCTGATGAGTTAAACGAATTGTGTGAAGAAGCGTGGGGTTCACCAGATAAGAAACTAGTAATTTCTAAGCGGTTACTAATGGCGTACCCTTTCCCGCCAACGGATAGGTTACGCTGGGAGACATCCCCTAAGGTGGACAAGGCGCTCACACGCTTATCAAAAAAGGTGGCACTGCCGTCTCAGGATACGGCCGCCTTAAAGGAGCCTGCAGATTGAAAGCAGGAGGCTATCCTGAAGTCTGTGTATACACACTCAGGTACTATACTGAGACCTGCTATTGCTTCAGCATGGATCTGCAGTGCTGCAGCAGCGTGGTCTGATTCCCTGTCTGATAACATTCATTCCCTTGACAGGGACACTATATTGCTAACCATAGAGCATATTAAAGACGTAGTCTTATTTATGAGAGATGCACAGAGGGACATTTGCCGGCTGGCATTTAGAATTAATGCAATGTCCATTTCTGCCAGGAGAGTATTATGGACTCTGCAGTGGACGGGTGATGCTGATTCTAAAAGGCACATGGAAGTTTTGCCTTATAAGGGTGAGGAATTGTTTGGGGACGGTCTTTCGGACCCCGTATCCACAGCAACAGCTGGGAAGTCGACTTTTTTTACCTCAGGTTCCCTCACAGCCTAAGAAAGCACCGTATTATCAAGTACAGTCCTTTCGGCCTCAGAAAGGCCAGCGGGTTAGAGGCACGTCCTTTCTGCCCAGAGGCAGGCGTAGATGGAAAAAGCTGCACCATACAGCCAGTTCCCAAGAACAAAAATCCTCCCCTGCTTCTACTAAGTCCACCGCATGACGCTGGGGCTCCACATGTGGAGCCAGGTGCGGTGGGGGCCCGTCTCCGGAACTTCAGCGACCAGTGGGTTCGCTCACAGGTGGATCTCTGGGTTCTACAAGTGGTATCTCAGGGATACAAGCTGGAGTTCGAGACGTCTCCCCCTCGCCGTTACCTCAAATCAGCCTTGCCAGCTTCTCCCCAGGACAGGGAGGTAGTACTGGCGGCAATTCACAAGCTGTACCTCCAGCAGGTGATAATAAAAGTTCCCCTCCTTCAACAGGGACGGGGTTACTATTCCACAATGTTTGTGGTACCGAAACCAGACGGTTCGGTGAGACCCATTCTAAATTTGAAATCCTTGAACACTTATATAAGGAAGTTCAAGTTCAAAATGGAATCGCTCAGGGCGGTTATTGCAAGCCTGGAAGAGGGGGATTACATGGTATCACTGGACATCAAGGATGCTTACCTACATGTCCCCATTTACCCACCTCACCAGGTGTACCTCCGTTTTGTGGTACAGGACTGCCATTACCAATTCCAGACGTTGCCGTTTGGTCTGTCCACGGCACCGAGGGTATTTACCAAAGTAATGGCCGAAATGATGATACTCCTTCGAAAGAAGGGAGTTATAATTATCCCGTACTTGGACGAGCTCCTTATAAAGGCGAGGTCCAGGGAGCAGTTGTTGGTCGGAGTAGCACTATCTCAGGAAGTACTACAACAGCACGGCTGGATTCTGAATATCCCGAAGTCGCAGCTGGTTCCTACGACGCGTCTGCTGTTCCTGGGTATGATTCTGGACACAGAACAGAAGAAGGTGTTTCTCCCGGAGGAGAAGGCCAAGGAGTTGTCATCTCTGGTCAGAGACCTCCTAAAACCAAAACAGGTGTCGGTGCATCACTGCACGCGAGTCCTGGGAAAGATGGTAGCTTCTTACGAGGCAATTCCATTCGGCAGGTTCCATGCACGGATCTTTCAGTGGGATCTGTTAGACAAGTGGTCCGGATCGCATCTTCAGATGCATCGGCTGATCACCCTGTCCCAGAGGGCCAGGGTGTCTCTGCTGTGGTGGCTGCAGAGTGCTCATCTTCTCGAGGGCCGCAGATTCGGCATACAGGACTGGGTCCTGGTGCCCACGGATGCAAGCCTCCGAGGTTGGGGGGCAGTCACTCAGGGAAGAAACTTCCAAGGACAATGGTCGAGTCAGGAAGCTTCCCTACACATAAACATTCTGGAACTAAGGGCCATTTACAATGCCCTAAGTCAGGCAAAACCCCTGCTTCAAAACCAGCCGCTGTTGATTCAGTCAGACAACATCACGGCGGTCACCCATGTAAACCGACAGGGCGGCACAAGAAGCAGGATGGCGATGGCAGAAGCCACAAGGATTCTCCGATGGGCGGAAAATCACGTGATAGCACTGTCAGCAGTGTTCATTCCGGGAGTGGACAACTGGGAAGCAGACTTCCTCAGCAGGCACGACCTCCACCCGGGAGAGTGGGGACTTCATCCAGAAGTCTTCCAGCTGATTGTAAATCGTTGGGAAAGGCCACAGGTGGACATGATGGCGTCCCGCCTCAACAAAAAGCTAAAAAAGGACCCTCAGGCGATAGCTGTGGACGCTCTAGTGACACCGTGGGTGTACCAGTCGGTTTATGTGTTCCCTCCTCTTCCTCTCATACCAAAGGTACTGAGGATAATAAGAAAGAGAGGAGTAAGAACTATACTCATCGTTCCGGATTGGCCAAGAAGGACTTGGTACCCGGAACTAGAAGAAATGATCTCAGAGGACCCTTGGCCTCTGCCTCTCAGACAGGACCTGCTACAGCAGGGGCCCTGTCTGTTCCAAGACTTACCGCGGCTGCGTTTGACGGCATGGCGGTTGAACGCCGGATCCTGATGGAAAAGGGCATTCCGGTTGAAGTCATTGCTACGCTGATAAAAGCTAGGAAGGATGTGACAGCAAAACATTATCACCGCATATGGCGAAAATATGTTGCTTGGTGTGAGGCTATGAAGGCCCCAACAGAAGAATTTCAGCTGGGTCGATTTCTGCACTTCCTACAGTCAGGAGTGACTATGGGCCTAAAATTGGGATCCATTAAAGTCCAGATTTCGGCCCTGTCTATTTTCTTTCAAAAAGAACTGGCTTCACTGCCTGAAGTTCAGACGTTTGTTAAGGGAGTGCTGCATATTCAGACCCCTTTTGTGCCCCCAGTGGCACCTTGGGATCTCAACGTTGTGTTGGATTTCCTAAAATCACATTGGTTTGAGCCACTTCAGACCATGGAGTTGAAATATCTTACGTGGAAAGTGGTCATGCTTTTGGCCTTGGCTTCGGCTAGGCGTGTGTCAGAATTGGTGGCTTTGTCATGCAAAAGCCCCTATCTGATCTTCCATATGGACAGGGCAGAATTGAGGACTCGTCCCCAATTTCTCCCTAAGGTGGTATCAGCGTTTCATTTGAACCAACCTATTGTGGTGCCTGCGGCTACTCGGGACTTGGAGGCTTCCAAGTTGCTGGACGTAGTCCGGGCCCTGAAAATCTATGTTTCCAGGACGGCTAGAGTCAGAAAAACTGACTCGCTGTTTATCCTGCATGCACCCAACAAGCTGGGTGCTCCTGCTTCTAAGCAGACTATTGCTCGCTGGATCTGTTGCACGATTCAACTTGCACATTCTGCGGCTGGACTGCCGCATCCTAAATCAGTCAAAGCCCATTCCACGAGGAAGGTGGGCTCTTCTTGGGCGGCTGCCCGAGGGGTCTCGGCTTTACAACTTTGCCGAGCTGCTACCTGGTCGGGATTAAACACGTTTGCAAAATTCTACAAGTTTGATACCCTGGCTGAGGAGGACCTTGAGTTTGCTCATTCGGTGCTGCAGAGTCATCCGCACTCTCCCGCCCGTTTGGGAGCTTTGGTATAATCCCCATGGTCCTTACGGAGTACCCAGCATCCACTAGGACGTCAGAGAAAATAAGATTTTACTCACCGGTAAATCTATTTCTCGTAGTCCGTAGTGGATGCTGGGAGCCCGTCCCAAGGGGGTCATTCCGAGTTGTTAGCTCGGTAAATTTCTTCGCATCGCAGCGTTTTTCCGCTTAGTGCGCATGCGCAATGTTCGCACTGCGCCAAGTAAATTTGCTATGCAGTTAGGAATTTTACTCACGGCTTTTTCATCGTTCTGGTGATCGTAATGTGATTGACAGGAAGTGGGTGTTTCTGGGCGGAAACTGGCCGTTTTATGGGTGTGTGTGAAAAAACGCTACAGTTTCTGGGAAAAACGCGGGAGTGGCTGGAGAAATGGAGGAGTGTCTGGGCGAACGCTGGGTGTGTTTGTGACGTCAAACCAGGAACGACAAGCGCTGAACTGATCGCAGATGCCGAGTAAGTCTGGAGCTACTCAGAAACTGCTAAGAGAGGTCTAATCGCAATATTGCGAATACGTCGTTCGCAATTTTAAGAAGCTAAGATTCACTCCCAGTAGGCGGCGACTTAGCGTGAGCAAATCTGCTAAAAGCAGCTTGCGAGCGAACAACTCGGAATGAGGGCCCAAGTGCGGAATTCTGCAATACTTGTATATAGTTATTGCTTAACTATAAGGTTTTTTGTTCTGAGCCATCAGTTTAATGAGGCTCAGTTGTTATTCATACTGTTAACTAGGTATAATTATCACAAGTTGTACGGTGTGATTGGTGTGGCTGGTATGAGTCTTACCCTGGATTCCAAATCCTTTCCTAGTAATGTCAGCTCTTCCGGGCACAGTTTCCCTAACTGAGGTCTGGAGGAGTGGCATAGAGGGAGGAGCCAGTGCACACCAGATGTAGTACCTAATCTTTTCTTTAGAGTGCCCAGTCTCCTGCGGAGCCCGTCTATTCCCCATGGTCCTTACGGAGTACCCAGCATCCACTACGGACTACGAGAAATAGATTTACCGGTGAGTAAAATCTTATTTTCTGCCTGTAGTTCCTGTACACAGACGCTGACAGAGCTGTCCCTCCAAGCAACTCTAGCTATCCTGTGCGGTGCCAGAAGGTTGTAGAAGGGAGGGGGGAGGGAGGCGCTGAATTAGATCTGTGCAACTATTACAGTACACAGTGGGCGCTGATAAGGGGTGTCCTTTATATGTAACAGCGCTGTGAGTGGGTTGTCTCTGATCTGTGTCTCTTTTGCCATTCTCAGGGGGGAAACTCTGTATAACCTACCGCGCGTGTGTGTGTGTGTGTGTGTGTGTGTGTGTGTGTGTGTGTGTAGTATTTGGGGTCTCCAGTCGGCTATGTCCAGGGACTTTGTGTCATGTGCAGCTGAGGACATGTCCTCTCAGGATTATCTCATTCCATGTAATCAGGATTGAACTGTTTTAGCGCAGATACCAGCAAGAGAGCCGGAGTGGTTATCAAAACTATGATTTCTCAGATTTCTGCTAGGGTTGCTCAGAATGAATCTGCAACTCAGGTTTTACAGAATTCTATGGCAGTTTGGTCTGGTTCTGTTACCTCAGGACCCCCCCCTTGGTCCCCACATACGTACTCTTGCCCAGATCATGCAAGATGACACGGATACCGACTCTGACACGGCAGACGGTGATGGGGACGTGCTCAGGGGGCCGCATCTCTTGCAAAAGGGGTGCAGTTTATGATGGAAGCTATTAGAGATGTGTTGAATATTACTGACACAACACCTGAACAGGTTGAGGAGGCTTACTTCACTGACAATAAGAAAGCCTCGCTAACCTTCCCCGCATCCAAATAATTAAATGCTATTTTTGAAAAAGCATGGGAAAATCCAGAGAAAAAATTCCAGATCCCTAGGAGGGTTCTGGTTGCTTTCCCCTTCCCTGAGGAGGATAGAAAGAAATGGGAAAACCCACCCATAGTGGATGCGTCTGTATCCAGACTCTCAAAAAAGGTGGTTTTACCTGTCCCTGGATCAACCACCTTAAAGGAGCCAGTTGATCGCAAAATTGATACGCTCAAATCCATATACACGGCTTCAGGGGCGATACTCCGTCCTACTATTGCCTGTGTATGGATTTCCAAAGCTACAGTAAAGTGGTCCGGCACGTTACTTGAAGATTTGGATGCGTTAGTTAAGAGTGACATTGAATTGTTTCTCCGAAACATTCAGGATTCTGTTTTTATGGTGGAATCCATGAAAGACCTGGGTTCAGTGGCTGCAGGAATTTCTTCCATGTCCGTCTCAGCTCGTTGAGGACTGTGGCTGCGCCAGCGGTCTGCCGACGTGGAATCCAGGAGAGATGTGGAGACCCTACCCTACACAGGTCAGGCTCTCTTTGGGGAAGCATTGGATTTCGTGGATCGCCACGGCTACAGCGGGTAAGTCCCTTTTTCTTTCCTCAGCAGATCCTGCTATGAAGAAACCTTTTTCTTCACCTGCATCTCAGTCCTTTCGGGTTTCTAAACCAAGAAAGACCAAACCGGCCAACACTTTCATTAGAGGGGGCCGACCAAAATCCAAGAAACCTGCGGCAGGTTCCCAAGAACAGAGAAGCCTGCTTCAGGTGTGCCAAAGTCCTCCGCCTGACGGTGGACAGCGCAGCCTGGAGATAGGGCCGGTGGGGGCGAGACTCAGACATTTCAGTCACGTCTTGGTGTCGTCCAGCCTGGACACCTGGGTACTAGGTATTGTGTCCCAGGGGTACCGGCTGGAATTTCAGGATCTACCTCCTCATCGGTTCTTCACATCGGGCTTGCCAGTTTTGCCGGCAGACAGGGCTACCCTACAGGGAGCCATCCAGAAATTGGTGGAAGCACAGGTCATTGTACCAGTCCCTCCCAAATGCAGAACGCAGGTTACTATTCGAAACTTTTCGTGGTACCGAAACCGGATGGTTCGGTCAGTCCCATTCTGAACTTAAAATCACTAAACCCCTTTCTGAGGGAGTTCAAGTTCAAAATGGAGTCTCTAAGGGCAGTGATATCAGGTCTGGAGGAGGGTGAATTCCTGGTATTCCTGGATATCAAGGATGCGTACCTCCACATTCCAATTTGACTGTTGCATCAAGCTTATCTCTGATTCGCTCTGTTGGAATGTCATTTTCAGTTCCAGGCCCTACCATTCGGCCTCTCCACAGCACCAAGTGTTTTTACCAAGGTGATGGCGGAAATGATGGTACTCCGCAGGCAGTAGGTGAACATAATTCCGTATTTGGACGATCTGCTGATAGAGGCATCGTCCAAGGAGAAGCTGTTTCAGTCAATAGCTCTCACGACCCTGCTTCTCAAGGAACATGGTTGGATCCTGAATATCCCAAAATCACATTTGGAACCAACCAGGAGATTGTCCTTTCTGGGAATGATCCTCGACATGGAGGTGCAGAGGGTGTTTCTTCCAGAGGAAATAGCGTTGGTGATACAAACAATGATCCGGGATGTCCTGAAGCCAGCCCGGGTGTCGGTTCATAAGTGCATTCGCCTTCTGGGGAAGATGGTATCCTCTTACGAGGCTCTGCAGTATGGGAGGTTTCATGCTCAGTCCTTCCAACTGGATCTCCTGGACAAGTGGTCGGGATCCCATCTACACATGCACTAGAGAATACGTCTGTCACCAAAGGCCAGGATTTCACTCCTCTGGTGGCTGCAATTACCTCACCTTCTGGAGGGCTGCAGGTTTGGGATTCAGGACTGGATCCTTCTAACCACGGATGTAAGTCTCCGGGACTGGGGCGCAGTCACTCAAGGGGAAACCTTCCAAGGAAGGTGGTCAAGTCTGGAAGCCAGCCTGCCGATAAACATTCTGGAACTAAGAGCCGTATACAACGGTCTTCTCCAAGCGGCCCATCTTCTGAGAAATCTGGCCGTTCAAGTACAGTCGGACAACGTAACGACAGTGGCTTACATAAACCGACAAGGTGGAACGAAGAGCAGAGCAGCAATGTCAGAGGTAACAAGAATCCTCCTCTGGGCAGAAAAACACACGTTGGCGCTGTCCGCAATCTTCATTCTGGGAGTAGACAACTGGGAAGCGGACTTCCTCAGCAGACACGATCGCCATCCAGGGGAGTGGGGTCTCCATCCGGAGGTGTTCAAGGAGGTAACAGATCTTTGGGGCGTACCCCAAATTGACATGATGGCCTCTCGTCTCAACAAGAAGCTTTGGCGGTATTGTTCCAGGTCGAGGGAACCGCTAGCAGTGGTGGTGGACGCCCTAGTGACTCCGTGGGTGTTCCAGTCAGTGTACGTGTTTCCTCCACTTCCACTCATGCCAAGAGTTCTCAAACTCATAAGGAGACCAGGGGGTTTATTTACTAATATTCGTGTTTTAGCCGTTTTTGGTGTTTAGCCGTCAAAGAGTGTTTGATCTCGAATGGTATCTGGTGCATTTTACTGCAACTTTTTGAATCCTGATACGGTCATTTACTAAGCTGCTGAGTTTTCCACATTCGTTTTTTCCGATGTCGATGTGATTCGTAATGTCAGGCAGTGTTTTACGGGAGTGATGAGTAAAACACTGCCTGACAAAACACAAGGAATCCCGGACGGATCTGTGAGATCCGTGCAGGGCTTCATTGTGTACCTTTTAAAAGGTGTTTAAAGTGTTACAAATTATGAAAAAATTTGCTTGGGGTCCCCCCTCCTAAGCCAAACCAGCTTCGGGCTCTTTGAGCCGGTCCTGGTTGAAAAAATATGGGGAAAAAATTGACCGGGGTTCCCCCATATTTGATCGACCAGCACCGGGCTCTGCGCCTGGTCCTGGTGCAAAAAATACGGGGGACAAAAAGCGTAGGGGTCCCCCGTATTTTTTGAACCAGCACCGGGCTCCACTAGTCAGAGAGATAATGCCACAGCCGGGGGACACTTTTATATAGGGCCCTGGCATTAAATCACTAACTAGTCACCCCTGGCCGGGGTACCCTGGAGGAGTGGGGACCCCTTAAATCAAGGGGTCCCCCCCTCCAGCCACCCAAGGGCCAGGGGTGGAGCCCGAGGCTGTCCCCCCCCATCCATGGGCTGCGGATGGGGGGCTGATAGCCAAGTGTAAATTAAAAGAATATTGTTTTTTGCACAAGAACTACAAGTCACTGCAAGCCTCCCCCGCAAGCTGGTACTTGGAGAACCACAAGTACCAGCATGCGGGGGTTAAACGGGCCCGCTGGTACCTATAGTTCTTCTGCAAAAAAAATACCCAAATAAAAACAGGACACACACACCTTGAAAGTACAACTTTATTACATACATTCCGACACACACATACTTACCTATGTTCAGATGCCGACTCGGCCCACGTCTCGACGTCGATTTCAGGGTACCTGTAAATAAAATTATACTCACCTAAATCCAGTGTGTCGTGTCCTTTTTTTTATAATCCACGTACTTGGCAAAAAAACAAACCGCATACCCGATCCACGCACAGAAAGGGGTCCCATGTTTACACATGGGACCCCTTTCCCCGTCTGCCGGGACCCCCCCTGACTCCTGTCAAAGAGGGTCCCTTCAGCCAATCATCGAGCGCCACGTTGTGGCACCCTCCTGATTGGCTGTGACCTCCTGTAGTGTCAGTGAGGCTGTGCAGTGAAGATACAATGTAGCGCATAGGCGCACCATTGTATCCAATGATGGGAACTTTGCGGTCAGCGGTTGAGGGAACTCGCGGTCAACAGTCTCGGGCTTCACCCCTGGCCCTTGGGTGGCTGGAGGGGGGGGGGGGACCCCTTGATTTAAGGGGTCCCCACTCCTCCAGGGTACCCCGGCCAGGGGTGACTAGTTATTGATTTAATGCCAGGGCCGCAGGGACCTATATAAAAGTGTCCCCCGGCTGTGGCATTATCTCTCTGACTAGTGGAGCTCGGTGCTGGTTCAAAAAATACGGGGGGCCCCTACGCTATTTGTCCACCGTATTTTTTGCACCAGGACCAGGCGCAGAGCCCGGTGCTGGTTGATCAAATATGGGGGAACCCCGGTCAATTTTTTCCCCATATTTTTTCAACCAGGACCGGCTCAAAGAGCCCGAGGCTGGTTTGGCTTAGGAGGGGGGACCCCACGCAATTTTTTTTTCAAGTTTTTACAGTAAACAGACCCTTTCCCATAGATAACCATGCACAGATCTCACTGATCCGTGCATGATTATCCAAACTCGCCTGGAAAAAGCAGGTCTATTTTTTTGCTGCTTTTTTTAACGAATCGCAAAAAAATACACCCGCAGTTGAGCACTCAGAGACTAACACCAAAATACGAATGAATAGTGAATACCCGTGTTGTATGAAATAACAGCCGCGTTTGACCGATGGTCTATTCATTCGTATTTCTGAACTTTGTTATTCAAACCATTACGAATAGTCCAAACACTGCCGAGATTGGTGCTTAGTGAATTCCTGTGTTGGGACTTAAAAAAACACAAATCGGACAAACTCGATTTTTTAGTAAATATTGGCCCAGGAGTTCAGGCAATCCTCATTGCTTCGGACAGGCCAAGAAGGGCTTGGTACATGGATCTTCTGGATCTACTGCTAGAAGAGCTGAGGCCTCTTTTCTCTTCGAGAGGATCTGCTGCAGCATGGGCCATTTGCCTATCAAGACTTGCCACGGCTACGTTTAATGGCATGGAGGTTGAACGCCAGATACAAGCTCGGAAGGGCATTCCGAACAAGGTTATTCCTTCCCTGATACAGGCAAGGAAAGGAGTAACGTCTAAACATTACCATCGTATGTAAAAAAAAAAAGTGTCTTGGTGTGAGTCCAAGAAGTTTCCTAAGGTGGAGTTTCAACTGGGACGGTTTCTCCTTTTCCTGCAAGCAGGTGTGGATATGGGCCTGAGGTTAGGATCCATAAAGGTCCAGATTTCGGCCCTATCCATTTTCATCCAGAAACAGATGGCTGCCCTCCCTGAGGTTCAGACTAGTTCTGCACATCCAACGTCCCTTTGTACCGCCTAAGGTGCCCTGGGATCTTAACGTGATGTTGCAGTTCCTCCAGTCGGACTGGTTTGAACCTCTACAGGAGATCGTGTCGGCATTTCATATCAACCAACCTATTGTGGTGCCAGTTGCGACTGATTCCTCAATGTCATCAAAGTCCTTAGATGTTGTAAGGGCTCTGAAAATCTATGTTAGGAGGATTGCTCGTCACAGAAAATCGGACTGTTTGTCCTGTATGATCCCAAGAAAATTGGGTGTCCTGTTTCTAAGCAGACGATATCTCGCTGGATCAGGTTCACTATCCAGCATGCGTATTCTATGGCAGGCTTGCCGTGTCTTACGTCTGTTAAGGCCCACTCTACTCGTAAGGTGGGTTCTTCCTGGGCGGCTGCCCGGGGTGTCTCGGCGTTACAACTCTGCCGAGCAGCTACTTGGTCAGGGTCGAACACGTTCGCAAAGTTGTACAAGTTTGGTACTTTGGCCTCTGAGGACCTTATGTTTGGTCAATTGGTTCTGCAGGAGCCTCCGCGCTCTCCCTCCCGTTCTGGGAGCTTTGGTACATCCCCATGGTACTAATGTGGACCCCAGCATCCTCTAGGACGTAAGAGAGAATAGGATTTTAATTACCTACCGGTAAATTCTTTTCTCGTAGTCCGTAGAGGATGCTGGGCGGACGCCCAGCGCTTCGTTGTCCTGCAGTGGTTATTTAGTTCAGTACTGCTTAGTTCTGGGTAAGTACTGTCTTGTTACTGGGTAAGTAATCCTGTTCAGACGTTGCTGATGTTTTAAGCTAGTTAGCTTGTATTGCCTTGTGTGTGAGCTGGTGTGAATCACGCCACTATCTGTGTAATCCTTCGAAGATGTCCGTCTCCTAGGGCACAGTTTCTAGACTGAGTCTGGTAGGAGGGGCATAGAGGGAGGAGCCAGCCAACACTCTCCAATTCTTAAAGTGCCAATGGCTCCTAGTGGTCCCGTCCATACCCCATGGTACTAATGTGGACCCCTGCATTCTCTGTGGACTACGAGAAAAGGATTTACCGGTAGGTAATTAAAAACCTACTTTCTCGGGAGGATTCATCTGGCTTTAATTGCCTTAAGCAGTTTTGGGAACAGCTGTGATAAACCTATGTTTATTGGTGTTTTGCTAAATTTTCCCTATATAAATCCTATAAAATGTTTATTCTTATGCTACCAAATGAAAGCTATATACAGTTTGACCACCTTAAAGCCATATGTATAACCTTTTCTTGAATCCATTTTACAAAGTAGAATAGTTGTCAGTGACAGACATTGCTCTAAAATATGAAAAATTGTACTTGTCATGAAGGAGTGGAATGCGATCCTGCATCACTTCTAGATTGCATCAGTTCCTTTATCCCTATAGATGTGCATACAAAAATCCATGTATATAGCAAATATACCAGTATTGCAACATTTATTAGAATCCATTCCTTTATGAGTCTATAAAAAAAAAAAAAAGATTATGGTTCTTAAGTGCGGCCTATTATTGAATCCTGCTTTTTATAGTTTTGAAAAGATGAATTAATGCCGAGCCAAAAACCTCCAGAGTATTTCTTAAACTGGGTACACACTGGCCGATATATCGGCCGTTTTATTGACGGCCGATATATCACTGGTCCGTCGGCCAGTGTGTACGAAATAGGTCTGTGAACTCCACCGTTCAGACCTATCGTATCGACCCTGCTGCACAGCCGACGGCCAATATATCGTTAGATATTTTGGCACGTCGGTGTGTTGAGTGTATGGGTGGCTAGCCAACCGCTCGTACACAAGCTGCAGCAGCCGGCGGTGACTGACAGCTGAACTGGGTGCCCGCCTCTGTGCTTTGACTTTCCTGCAAGTTATTGTTCTTTGGTGAAGTTGCTACACAGGTGTTTTCTGGTTTCACTAGCAATTGCTAGTGTGTTTGTTCTGCTGTGTGCTGGTTCGTTAATCTCATCACTGTTGTATTGTCATGTTTCCTCCTCTCAAGTATGTCCATCTCCTTTGGGCACGGTTTTCCTAGACTGAGCTGTGAGGGAGGGCATAGAGGGGAGGAGCCAGCACACCCTGTTGAAGAAATTTAAAGTGCACCGGCTCCTTTGGACCCCATCTATACCCCTTCGTATTAAGTGTCCCCAGTATCCCTTATGGACTTCGAGAAAAGGATTTACTAGTAGGTAATTTGAAATCCAATTTTCTTTTATTTTTCAGATTTGGATATGGCAGTTGCGTACTGGAATTTAGTATTGTCAGGAAGATTCAAATTTTTAGATCTTTGGAATAAGTTTCTGTTGGTAAGTATCACTGGTACTGTTTTCATAATTCAAAAACATGTATATTGGAGCCTTAAAAAGAACATATCTTCTATAGATACGGCACAAAATAATATTAATGTGCTTACTGTGGACCATAGACTTGGATGCATGCATTAGAATAAGTGTGATATTAACTGTTGCCGCTTTGGAGGCATAGAAGTCTTGTGGCCTTTTTATCAAGATATCACCCACAAGCATTATAGAATATAAACTTATGAGTCAAAACATTATGACCGCTACCATATGAAGAAAATGACATGGGTTTTCTCATAATGGTGCTTGTTATGGTCAGGAATATGTTAGACAGTAAGCTGAAATTAGATACTTGTAATTGACATATTGAATTCAGAAGGTATGGGCAAGTGTAAAGACAAGAGTGACTGTAAAATGGGCCAAATCGCTATTGCCTGGGTCAGGGTATATCTAAACGGCTAGGTTTGTGGGGGTGCTCAAGGTCCGCTATGGTGATGAGGAAAAAAGTATGAACTGCTGATAGGTGTTTGGGTGTGAGAGATCAACGAAGGCCATCTTGTCTGATGAGAACCAACAGAAGGGCTACACTGCTAAAATCACAGAAAATGTTAATGATGGTGACCTGGAACAGTGCTGTGTAGCTGCAAGCCAGTCGGAGTTTCATTGCTAGCCCCTATCCACCATTGAAAATGCTTACAATGTGCATACGAGCATTTGAACTGGACCTCTTTGGTCAATGGAAGAATGTCACCTTTTCCGATGAATCCTGTTATTTGTTGTATCGTGTCGACGGGTGCATACACGTGGATTATTTACCCTGGAGAAAAAAATGCCCCTGGATGCATTATGGGGAAAAAACTGGTGGAAGAAGTGTGATGTTTTGAGTGAAAAGCCTGGGGCCGGTCATTTCATATGGATGTCAATTTAATGCCTATCACTTTCCTAAACATAGTTTCAGACTAGGTGCATCCTGCAATGGCAGCGGTATTCTCAAATGGAAGTGGCCTCTTTCAGCAGGGTAATGTACCCTTCCACACTACATGGATTCTTCCAGAATGGTTTGAGGATCATAGTGAATCATTCAAGGGGTTGCCATGGCCTCCAATTTCACCAGACCCCAATCCAGTGAGCATTTTTGTTTAGCGATGGGACAATAAGTCCTACACACGCA
Organism: Pseudophryne corroboree; assembly: GCF_028390025.1. NCBI lineage: Eukaryota > Metazoa > Chordata > Amphibia > Anura > Myobatrachidae > Pseudophryne > Pseudophryne corroboree. The sequence continues at coordinate 353,987,944 of NC_086445.1, forward strand.
GCTCCACCTCAAAAGTTGCTGATAACATCCTGGTACCAGATACCACACATTAAGACAGTTGTTTTGGTGGCACAAGGAGGAGCAACAGCATATTAGGCAGGGGGCCAAGTTTTGATTGATCATGGTATAACACCCTATGTGGATTGGTCACTTTCAGCATGGGGTGCAGACGGCACTCCCAGGAAAAAATCATCACAAGTGCATATGTGCTGTCAACGTTTCAGAGAGCTCTAGAAACACTTTGCCAAGGGAGCTGGATCCTTACTGCACTTTTTCCATTCTTTAGGTGCATACACACGGAGCGATATAACTGAGCGATTTTGACTATATAGTCAAAATCGCTCAGAAAGTTAGTGCAGATCGCTCCGTGTGTACACAGCCAGCGATAGCGATGCGCGTCCCCGCTAGGTCGCTATCGCTGGGAAAAATAGTCAGTGCAGGCAAGTCAATTTTGACTATGTCGCTGCAAAAGTTAGGCAAAATCGCTAACACTTTAAGAGGCCAGCGATTTTGCCCAGCGATAGCGATGTGCAGGCGGCGGTGGTGCGGGCGGCGGCGGGTTGTGGCGGCGGTGCGGGCGGCGGCGGGTTGCGGCGGCGGGTTGCGGTGTGGGCGGTGCGGGCGGCGGCGGTGCGGGCGGGGGAAATTTACCTTTCTATTGCAGAGTTTGGCAGCGGAGCGGTACCAGTTTCAAAAATGGCGCCTCAGCGTCATTTTTGAAATTCAAGATGGCCGCCGCGAGCCAATCACGGCTCGCCGCGTCATCGCCCCGCCCCCTCCCGCTGACTTATATAAGTCAGCGCGAGGCAGCGGCTGTCAGTCCGACGGCGGAGGAGGAGCGGAGAAAAGCTCCTGAAGACGCCGTGGAAGTCCTGGATGGGCGGCGGCTATGCAAAAGAGCTTAGCAGCCGCCGCCCACCAGGTGAAGATGCCGGAGCAAGACCACAGAAGCCCTGGGGAGGTGGCGCCCCCCCAGGTGAAGACGCCGGAAGCCCTGGGAAGGCGGCGGCCATGCAAAAGAGCTTAAAGGCTGCCGCCCCCAGGTGAAGACCCAGTTTAATAAAGGATTTTTAAAAGAATGTGTTGTGTTTTTTTTTTTATATTTTCTTTACAGGTGGACTACAGGTGCCAGCGGGCCCTTTATGTCCGGGCATGCTGGCACTTGTGGTTCTCCAAGTGCCAACATGCTGGGGCAGGCTTGCTGGGACCTGTAGGCCTCCTGTAAAGAACAATATTACTATTGAAAGGCTATCAGCCTCCCATCCACCGGGCCACGGATGGGGGGGACAGCCTCGGGCTTCACCCCTGGCCCTTGGGTGGCTGGAGGGGGGGGACTCCTTGATTTAAGGGGTCCTCACTCCAGTGTACCCCAGCCAGGGGTGACTAGTTGGGGGGGTAATGGCACGGCCGCAGGGACCAATATAAACGTGTCCCCCGGCTGTGGCATTATCTCCCTGGCTAGTGGAGCCCGGTGCTGGTTTGGAAAATACGGGGGACCCCTATGTCTTTTGTCCCCCGTATTTTTTAAACCAGGACCGGACGCAGAGCCCGGTGCTGGTTGTCTAAATATGGGGGAACCCTACTCATTTTTTCCTCTGTATTTTAACAACCAGGACTGGCTCAAAGAGCCCGAGGCTGGTTTTACATAGGAGGGGGGACCCCACGCAAATTTTTTTTTTAACTTTCAGCTATTTAAATACCAGCCACCCTGTAAAATCGTCCTATATATGACACTCATCCCCTTATTTAAATGAGATAGTCAAAATCTCCCATAGCCAAAATCTCTTGCATAGTTAGACAAAATCTCTGGTAAAGTTAGTCAAAATCTCCTACTGCCAGTTCAAGGGAAAAGTTAGTCAAAATCTCTCATAGCCAAAATCTCTCCGTGTGTATGCACCTTTTGGTCATGCAACATTGTCTAGCTGTCGCTTGCAGGGCATAAACTATATTTCTTTCAGGCCGTGAGTACAAGCAAATGTGCTTACTGTGGCTAATTAGTGTAATAATGAGATGGTGTTTTCCATTTTACTTGAGTGCTGGACTCTCAAAAATTAAGCATTTGCCAATGGCCCCAAACAATGTTTATGTGCTTGTGAAACACAGTTTTAACAGGTTTGTTTCTTCATTGTAAGATAAAACATTCATATAAAAATTATCTAATTTAACCAAACTGTTGCAAATCATCAATGTTTCTTGTTAAGAAACACTTGATAGCTGAATTATTTCATTTCTTTTTCTTTTTTGCTTAAACCTGTAAGTGTGTACAACCCGTCTCATCCATGCTTACCTCTGTATAAATAATACGTAACTTAGTTTACACAGGTTGTTTTCTCTATCGTCCTAGTGGATGCTGGGGTTCCTGAAAGGACCATGGGGAATAGCGGCTCCGCAGGAGACAGGGCACAAAAAGTAAAGCTTTTTCCGATCAGGTGGTGTGCACTGGCTCCTCCCCCTATGACCCTCCTCCAGACTCCAGTTAGATTTTTGTGCCCGGCCGAGAAGGGTGCAATCTAGGTGGCTCTCCTAAAGAGCTGCTTAGAGAAAGTTTAGCTAGGTTTTTTATTTTACAGTGATTCCTGCTGGCAACAGGATCACTGCAGCGAGGGACTGAGGGGAGAAGGAGTCAACTCACCTGCGTGCAGGATGGATTGGTTTCTTGGCTACTGGACATCAAGCTCCAGAGGGACGATCACAGGTACAGCCTGGATGGTCACCGGAGCCACGCCGCCGGCCCCCTTGCAGATGCTGAAATCAGAAGAGGTCCAGAATCGGCGGCTGAAGACTCCTGCAGTCTTCTAAAGGTAGCGCACAGCACTGCAGCTGTGCGCCATTTTCCTCTCAGCACACTTCACACGGCAGTCACTGAGGGTGCAGGGCGCTGGGAGGGGGGCGCCCTGGGAGGCAAATGAGTACCTATAAAGGCTAAAAATACCTCACATATAGCCCTAGAGGCTATATGGAGATATTTAACCCCTGCCTAATTTTTCTAAATAGCGGGAGACGAGCCCGCCGGAAAAGGGGCGGGGCCTATCTCCTCAGCACACGGCGCCATTTCCTCTCACAGCTCCGCTGGTCAGGACGGCTCCCAAGTCTCTCCCCTGCACTGCACTACAGAAACAGGGTAAAACAGAGAGGGGGGGGCACATTTATGGCGATATTTTGATATAACAAAGCAGCTATAAGGGAGCACTTATTATAAGGCTATCCCTGATATATATATAGCGCTTTTGGTGTGTGCTGGCAAACTCTCCCTCTGTCTCCCCAAAGGGCTAGTGGGTCCTGTCTTCGTTAGGAGCATTCCCTGTGTGTCTGCTGTGTGTCGGTACGTGTGTGTCGACATGTATGAGGACGATATTGGTGTGGAGGCGGAGCAATTGCCAAATATGAGGATGTCACCCCCTAGGGAGTCGACACCAGAATGGATGCCTTTATTTATGGAACTACGGGATAGTGTCAACACGCTAAAGCAGTCGTTTGACGACATGAGACGGCCGGACAATCAATTAGTGCCTGTCCAGGCGACTCAAACACCGTCAGGGGCTGTGAAACGCCCTTTGCCTCAGTCGGTCGACACAGACCCAGACACAGGCGATGACTCCAGTGGTGACGGTGACGAATCAACCGTATTTTCCAGTAGGGCTACACGTTATATGATTTTGGCAATGAAGGAGGCGTTACATTTAGCTGATACTACAGGTACCACTAAACAGGGTATTATGTGGGGTATGAAAAAACTACCTATAGTTTTTCCTGAATCAGAAGAACTAAATGACGTGTGTAATGAAGCGTGGGTTGCCCCTGATAAAAAGCTGATAATTTCAAAGAAATTATTGGCATTATACCCTTTCCCGCCAGAGGTTAGGGAGCGCTGGGAAACACCTCCTAGGGTGGACAAGGCGCTAACACGCTTATCTAAACAAGTGGCGTTACCCTCTCCTGAGACGGCCGCACTTAAAGATCCATCAGATAGGAGGATGGAAAATATCCAAAAAAGTATATACACACATGCAGGTGTTATACTACGACCAGCTGTAGCGACTGCCTGGATGGGCAGTGCGGGGGTAGTTTGGTCAGAATCCCTGATTGAAAATATTGATACCCTGGACAGGGACAATATTTTACTGTCGTTAGAACAAATAAAGGATGCATTTCTTTATATGCGTGATGCACAGAGGGATATATGCACACTGGCATCACGGGTAAGTGCTATGTCCATTTCGGCCAGAAGAGCTTTATGGACGCGACAGTGGACAGGCGATGCGGATTCAAAACGGCATATGGAAGTTTTGCCGTATAAAGGGGAGGAGTTATTTGGAGTCGGTCTATCAGATTTGGTGGCCACGGCTACAGCCGGGAAATCCACCTTTCTACCTCAAGTCACTCCCCAACAGAAAAAGGCACCGACTTTTCAACCGCAGCCCTTTCGTTCCTTTAAAAATAAGAGAGCAAAGGGCTATTCATATCTGCCACGAGGCAAAGGTCGAGGGAAGAGACAGCAACACGCAGCTCCTTCCCAGGATCAGAAGCCCTCCCCGGCTTCTACAAAAGCCTCAGCATGACGCTGGGGCTTCTCAAGCGGACTCGGGGACCGTGGGGGGTCGTCTCAAAAATTACAGCGCGCAGTGGGCTCACTCGCAAGTAGATCCCTGGATCCTGCAGATAATATCTCAGGGATACAGGTTGGAATTAGAGACAGATCCACCTCGCCGTTTCCTGAAGTCTGCTTTACCAACGTCCCCCTCCGAAAGGGAGACGGTGTTGGAAGCCATTCACAAGCTGTACTCTCAGCAGGTGATAGTCAAGGTACCTCTTCTGCAACAAGGGAAGGGGTATTATTCCACTCTTTTTGTGGTACCGAAGCCGGATGGCTCGGTAAGGCCTATTCTAAATCTGAAGTCCTTGAACCTGTACATAAAGAAGTTCAAGTTCAAAATGGAGTCACTCAGAGCAGTGATAGCGAACCTGGAAGAGGGGGACTTTATGGTATCCTTGGACATCAAGGATGCGTATCTCCACGTTCCAATTTACCCCTCACACCAGGGGTACCTCAGGTTCGTTGTACAAAACTGTCACTATCAGTTTCAGACGCTGCCGTTCGGATTGTCCACGGCACCTCGGATCTTTACAAAGGTAATGGCCGAGATGATGATTCTTCTTCGAAGAAAAGGCGTATTAATTATCCCATACTTGGACGATCTCCTAATAAGGGCGAGGTCCAGAGAACAGCTAGAGATGGGATTAGCACTGTCTCAGGAAGTGCTAAAACAGCACGGGTGGATTCTGAATATTCCAAAATCCCAGTTAATGCCGACAACTCGTCTGCTGTTCCTAGGGATGATTCTGGACACGGTTCAGAAAAAGGTTTTTCTCCCGGAGGAAAAAGCCAAGGAGTTATCCGAGCTTGTCAGGAACCTCCTAAAACCAGGAAAGGTGTCTGTACATCAATGCACAAGAGTCCTGGGAAAAATGGTGGCTTCTTACGAAGCAATTCCATTCGGCAGATTCCACGCAAGAATTTTCCAAAGGGATCTGTTGAACAAATGGTCAGGGTCGCATCTTCAGATGCACCTGCGGATAACCCTGTCTCCAAGGACAAGGGTGTCTCTTCTGTGGTGGTTGCAGAGTGCTCATCTATTGGAGGGCCGCAGATTCGGCATACAGGATTGGATCCTGGTGACCACGGACGCCAGCCTGAGAGGCTGGGGAGCAGTCACACAAGGAAGAAACTTCCAGGGAGTATGGACGAGCCTGGAAACGTCTCTTCACATAAACATTCTGGAACTAAGAGCAATATACAATGCTCTAAGCCAGGCAGAACCTCTGCTTCAGGGAAAACCGGTGTTGATCCAGTCGGACAACATCACGGCAGTCGCCCATGTGAACAGACAGGGCGGCACAAGAAGCAGGAGTGCAATGGCAGAAGCTGCAAGGATTCTTCGCTGGGCAGAGAATCATGTGATAGCACTGTCAGCAGTGTTCATCCCGGGAGTGGACAACTGGGAAGCAGACTTCCTCAGCAGACACGATCTTCACCCGGGAGAGTGGGGACTTCATCCAGAAGTCTTCCACATGCTGGTAACCCGTTGGGAAAGACCAATGGTGGACATGATGGCGTCTCGCCTCAACAAAAAACTGGACAGGTATTGCGCCAGGTCAAGAGATCCGCAGGCAATAGCTGTGGACGCGCTGGTAACGCCTTGGGTGTACCAGTCGGTGTATGTGTTTCCTCCTCTGCCTCTCATACCAAAAGTATTGAGAATTATACGGCAAAGAGGCGTAAGAACGATACTAGTGGTTCCGGATTGGCCAAGAAGGACTTGGTACCCGGAACTTCAAGAGATGATCACGGAAGATCCGTGGCCTCTACCTCTAAGGAGGGACTTGCTTCAGCAGGGTCCCTGTCTGTTTCAAGACTTACCGCGGCTGCGTTTGACGGCATGGCGGTTGAACGCCGGATCCTAAAGGAAAAAGGCATGCCGGAAGAAGTCATTCCTACTTTGATTAAAGCAAGGAAGGAAGTAACCGTGCAACATTATCACCGAATTTGGCGAAAATATGTTGCGTGGTGCGAAGATCGGAGTGCTCCGACGGAGGAATTTCAACTGGGTCGATTCCTACATTTCCTGCAATCAGGATTGTCAATGGGTCTCAAATTGGGATCTATTAAGGTTCAAATTTCGGCCCTGTCGATTTTCTTTCAAAAAGAATTGGCTTCAGTCCCTGAAGTCCAGACCTTTGTTAAGGGAGTGCTGCATATACAGCCTCCTGTGGTGCCTCCAGTGGCACCGTGGGATCTCAATGTGGTTTTGGATTTCCTAAAATCTCATTGGTTTGAACCACTAAAAAAGGTGGATTTGAAATATCTCACATGGAAAGTGACCATGCTTATAGCCCTGGCTTCTGCCAGGAGAGTGTCAGAATTGGCAGCTTTATCTTACAAAAGCCCATATCTGATTTTCCATTCGGACAGGGCAGAACTGCGGACTCGTCCGCATTTTCTCCCTAAGGTGGTGTCAGCATTTCATCTGAACCAGCCTATTGTAGTGCCTGCGGCTACAAGTGACTTGGAGGACTCCAAGTTACTGGACGTTGTCAGAGCATTAAAAATATATATTGCAAGGACAGCTGGAGTCAGAAAATCTGACTCGTTGTTTATATTGTATGCACCCAACAAGATGGGTGCTCCGGCGTCTAAGCAGACGATTGCTCGTTGGATCTGTAGCACAATCCAACTTGCACATTCTGTGGCAGGCCTGCCACAGCCTAAATCTGTAAAGGCCCACTCCACAAGGAAGGTGGGCTCATCTTGGGCGGCTGCCCGAGGGGTCTCGGCATTACAACTTTGCCGAGCAGCTACGTGGTCAGGGGAGAACACGTTTGTAAAATTTTACAAATTTGATACTCTGGCTAAGGAGGACCTGGAGTTCTCTCATTCGGTGCTGCAGAGTCATCCGCACTCTCCCGCCCGTTTGGGAGCTTTGGTATAATCCCCATGGTCCTTTCAGGAACCCCAGCATCCACTAGGACGATAGAGAAAATAAGATTTTACTTACCGATAAATCTATTTCTCGGAGTCCGTAGTGGATGCTGGGCGCCCATCCCAAGTGCGGATTATCTGCATAAATTGTACATAGTTATTGTTAACTAATTCGGGTTATTGTTGAAGGAAGCCATCTTTCAGAGGCTCCGCTGTTATCATACTGTTAACTGGGTTTAGATCACAAGTTGTACGGTGTGATTGGTGTGGCTGGTATGAGTCTTACCCGGGATTCAAAATCCTCCCTTATTGTGTACGCTCGTCCGGGCACAGTACCTAACTGGAGTCTGGAGGAGGGTCATAGGGGGAGGAGCCAGTGCACACCACCTGATCGGAAAAAGCTTTACTTTTTGTGCCCTGTCTCCTGCGGAGCCGCTATTCCCCATGGTCCTTTCAGGAACCCCAGCATCCACTACGGACTCCGAGAAATAGATTTATCGGTAAGTAAAATCTTATTATTTATAGTTATGGATTACTGTAGATAAAAATGTATTTACATTTATATGTAAATTATAATAGGAGTAGATACAAATTAAAGAAATGTGATTCTTTTGTTATTAAATATAGCAAATCATTTTATAATCACTAAGGGCCAAGGCATTCATTAGCTCTAAATAGGATCATAACGAAGGGGTGTAATGATGTCTAAATGATGTCTATATAAAATTCAGTATAACTCCACCAGGTACTTTTAGGAGTATATCCTCCGATTAAACCAAAATATAATTTTGCTTCACACGTTTCTCTTACCTCAAACTGTTCGTATTGCTGTTCTAAAGATAGTACAAACTTGCAGTAAATACCAAGAGGAATTGGTATGTTTTACCATTAGGCGGAACGCCGGCTTTCAGTATACCGGCAGCGGCTACGCTCGCCACGCTTTGGGCCAGGTGGCTCGCTTCGCACATCTGTATTGAATGTAGATACATAATGAACTGATTAAATCTGTTAAACCAGAGCATCTCCTAAATCAAACTAATACTAATACTTAGTATTTATATTTTCATTCACTCTGCTTATGCCTAAAACGAATGAAACGATAAAATATGTACACCAGTGCTAACATCATCTTTAGTTACTATCAAAAATTAAATCTTAAGGATGTGATTAAATAATTAGTGGAATAAGTTAAACTGGTATACAGGTATTATAAAAGTGGTTATTAATTATAAAGTGTATTGATACATTTTAAATGTACTGAACCCAAATTCTTTAACATATAAAATATATGGAATTGAATATAAATATTATGCAAAGAAAAACTTGCTAAATATTTATGTAAGAAAAATAAGTACACACAAATCCATTATAGATACTCTCTCAAAGACAAATTGACCCCAAATATGACAGCCTTATGGGTGAGTATAGGCAAAAGCCAATAATTCTCCCTATGCTGGCTAGGAAAGAGAAAACCCCTTCCTCCTACAATGGTAATCTCTTGCAAAATGGTGAGGATGCATGATGGATCTACTAACAGAAACAGGAAAATTCTTGCATTATTTGTCTGTGATATACCTTAATATCTAGTAATGCCATTACTCATTCTTTAGGTTGTCCTGTCTTATTTGCCATTTTAGAAACCATGCATGTTATGTTCTTGTCTTCTAACACCATATATTGTACTAGTGGAGGCCTGGTCGCATCCCAACATGCTCTGCCACAGTTTTAGCATTTCCTAATAGCAACATTTTAGAAGGGCATGCTGGGACTTGTAGTTTCACAACAGCTGGAGAGCCACAGGTTGGCCAGGCCTGTACTAGTGTCTATCTTACTCTTGAGTGCATCAATTAGTTGAGATACCTACAAAATACTTTTCCAAGTGTTATTGACATTGGTGTCATGCATTTCAGAATTTCTGTGGTTGTTTTGTTCATTTTTATTCAGTGCCATCCTCTGTTTTTGCAAAGTCATAATTTGTAATTACAGTGGTGACAATATTCTTTAAAGGCATTATCTGGTAGTGATTTTCTATCTGATCTATTTCCTGTTCACGAAAATACTTATTGTCACAATTTCCCTCTGACATTGTGAAAAAAAAATTACTGATTATACATTCTTTGTTCTATCATTTTAGGAGCATCATAAGAGGTCCATCCCCAAGGATACATGGAACCTTTTATTGGATTTTGGAAATATGATTGCAGATGATATGTCCAATTATGACGAAGAAGGTATTTAACTTTTTTTATTTTACATTATTATTGTTTTGCTAACATTATCGGTCGCCAATGTAATAAAGTAATGTTTAGTTTGCAACTAGGGTGTCCAATCCCAGGCCATTTTTTCAATCCTGGGTATCGAGATTAAAAAATGGACACCCGGAATTGGCTATTCCCCATGTGTCCGCCCCCTCCAGCCCCGCACACATAACTCTGCATACGACGGGGGCAGGAGGGTGGGACACATCCTTTGAGCTCAGCGGCAGGTGACGGCGGACAGCTGACTGCACAGCGTGATCTGTGACTGCACGTCACGCTGCGCATGGGGAGTTGGGCAGCATCTGAGCATCCTGAGGATGCTCAACACTGCCCGGCTTTAAAAACACAAAAGGCTGCATGATCCTTCAGTCCCCAGGATTGGAGCTTCCAATCCCAGGATTGAATCCCGGACGATTTTTTACCTAAATCCTGGGATCCTGCCGATCCCGGGATTGGCCACCCTAGTTGCAACAAAAGTAACGCTGCATATTCAGCTTTCTCTTACATCCTAGAGGATGCTGAGGACTCCAAAAGGACCATGGGGTATAGACGGGATCCGCAGGAGACATGGACACACTATAAGACTTTGGGTGTGAACTGGCTCCTCCCTCTATGCCCCTCCTCCAGACCTCAGTTAGATTCTGTGTCCAGGGAGACTGGACACACACTAGGGGAGCTCTCCTGAGTTTCTCTGAAAAGACTTTAAGTTAGGTTTTTTATTTTCAGGGAGACCTGCTGGCTACAGGCTCCCTGCTTCGTGGGACTGAGGGGAGAGAAGTCAGACATACTTCTTCTGAGTTAAAGGCTCTGCTTCTTAGGCTACTGGACTCCATTAGCTCCAGAGGGTTCGATCACTTGGTGCGCCTAGCTGCTTGTTTCCGGAGCCGCGCCGTCATCCCCCTCACGGAAGCCAATAGAAAGAAGCCGGGTAAGTATACAGAAGAAAGAAGACTTCAGTGACGGCAGAAGACTTCAGTAATGGAGGTACAGCGCAGCGGTCGCGCTGCGCCCCATGCTCCCACACATACACCAACGGCACTCATATGGGCGCAGGGGGGGCGCCCTGGGCAGCAGGTTACTGAAGTGTTACACTGGCAAAAGTGCAACTATAAGTGCCTAGGCACTAAATATAAGACCCCCGCCAGTATAATTATTTGAAAACGAGCGGGACTACAGCGCGCCGGGAGGGGGCGTGGCTTAGCCGTACAGTTTACCAGCGCCATTTTCTCTCTTCACAGACATTGCAGAGACGCTGGCCCGGACCTCCACTCTCCTTAGCAAGTACAGGGTGCAAAATGGGGTGGGGGGCACACTCAATTCGTGCTATTCAAACAGTGCGGGGATCATATATTATTGTTTCAGTAGTATATGGGCGCTGGGGTGTGAGCTGGTATACTCCCTCTGTGTTTCTCCAACAGGCTTCCCTGTGGGTCTGTCCCCTATTGCCAGTGTCGGTACAGTGTGTCGACATGTCTGAGGCTGAGTGCTCCTCCCCAGAGGAAGTTATTGGGGGCGCAGAGAAGGATTTGGGAGTGACTCTGTCGGCACCGCCGACTGCTGATTGGGTGAATATGTTGAGTACATTGAATGCAAATGTGACGTTATTGTCTAAGAGGCTGGATAAATCTGATTCTCAGACACAAACGTGGAGAAAATCCATAGAGGACGCTTTATCCCTGGTACAGGCCCCTCGGGGTCACAAAAGCGTTCATTTACCCAAATAGCTGATACGGATACCGACACGGACTCTGACTGCAGTGTCGACTATAGTGAGGCTAGTTTACATCCAAAATTGGTTAAGAGTATTCAGTACATGATTGTGGCTATTAAAGATGTTTTACATATTTCTGAAGTGCCTGCTGTTCCTGATACAAGGGTTTGTTTGTATAAGGGAAAGAAACCTGAGGTGACGTTTCCCCCCCTCTTATGAACTGAACGCTCTTTGTGAAAAAGCTTGGGAATCGCCTGATAAAAGGTGGCAGATTCCCAAGAGAATTTTTATGGCATATCCTTTCCCCTCTGACAACGGGGAAAAGTGGGAGTCATCTCCCAATGTGGACAAGGCTCTGTCCCGGCTGTCCAAGAAGGTGGCGCTTCCGTCTCCCGACACTGCTGCCCTCAAGGATCCTGCGGATCGTAAGCAGGAAACGACATTAAAGGCCATTTATGCCACTACAGGTGCGCTCCTCAGACCTGCCATGGCATCGGCATGGGTGAGTAGTGCTATTGCTAAGTGGGCTGATAATTTGGCATCGGACATGGATACCCTCGATAGGGATAACATTCTTTTGACTCTCGGTTATATCAGGGACGCTGCAGCTTACCTAAAGGATGCGGCGAGGGATATTGGCCTCTTGGGATCAAGGGCTAATGCCATGGCAGTCTCGGCCAGGAGAGCGCTGTGGATTCATCAATGGAATGTTGATGCAGACTCCAAGAAAGCTATGGAAGCTCTCCCTTATAAAGGTAGTGTCTTGTTTGGTGACGGCCTCGCTGACCTGGTGTCTACCGCTACAGCGGGTAAGTCATCTTTTCTTCCTTATGTTCCCGCACAACAGAAAAAGGCACCCCATTATCAGATGCAGTCCTTTCGGCCTAACAAATACAAAAAAGGAAGAGGCTCGTCCTCCCTTGCTTCAAAAGGTAGAGGAAGGGGAAAAAGGTCGCCTGCTGTGTCAGGATCCCAGGACCAAAAGTCCTCCCCGGCCTCTGCCAAGTCCACCGCATGACGCTGGGGCTCCCCTACGGGAGTCCGTGCCAGTGGGGGCCCGTCTCCTACTCTTCAGTCAGGTCTGGTTTCACTCAGGCCTAGATCCTTGGGTCTTAGACATAGTGTCCCAAGGGTACAAACTGGAGTTTCAGGAGATGCCCCCCCCCCCCCCCCCCCCCCCCCCCCACCGATTTTTCAAATCAGCCTTGCCAGTTTCGATCCCAGAAAGGGAAGTAGTGAGTGCGGCGATACAAAAGCTGTGTCAACAGAGTGTCATTGCCCGGGTACCCCCGTCCCAACGGGGAGATGGGTTCTATTCGAGCCTCTTTGTCGTGCCAAAGCCGTACGGCTCGGTCAGGCCGATTCTGAACCTAATATCCCTCAGTCTGTATTTGAAAACTTTAAAGTTCAAGATGGAATCTCTTTGAGCAGTGATCTTCAGTCTAGAAGGGGGGGATTTTATGACGTCAGTCGACATAAAAGATGCCTACTTACACGTCCCGATATATCCTCCACATCAAGCTTTCCTGAGATTTGCGGTGCAGGATTCTCATTACCAATTTCAGACGTTGCTGTTTGGGCTTTCCACGACCCCCGAGGGTCTTCACCAAAGTCAAGGCGGAAATGATGGTACTCCTACACAAGCAGGGTGTCACAATTATCCCGTACTTGGACGATCTCCTGATAAAGGCGAGATCGAAGGAGCAGTTGCTAAGAAATGTGGAGCTCTCCCTGACGGTTCTGCAACATCATGGTTGGATTCTAAAAAAGCTCTGGAAATCCAAGGCATGGTCAAAGAGTTTCTGAAACCGGCAAGAGTGTCGATTCATCAATGCACTCGAGTGCTAGGGAAGATGGTTGTGGCGTACGAAGCCATTCCGTTTGGCAGGTTTCATGCCCGGGTGTTTCAGTGGGACCTGCTGGACAAATGGTCCGGGTCTCATCTACACATGCACCGGAAAATAAGTCTATCTTCCAGGTCCAGAATTTCTCTCCTGTGGTGGCTGCACAGTTCTCACCTTCTAGAGGAACGCAGCTTAGGGATCCAGTATTGGGTCCTGCTGACCACGGATTCAAGTCTCCGAGGCTGGGGAGCAGTCACACAAGGAAGAAGTTTCCAGGGAAAATGGTCAAGCCAGGAAACTTGTCTCCACATAAATGTTCTGGAGTTAAGAGCCATTTACAACTGCCTTCTGCAAGCGGAAAACCTTCTTCGAGGTCTACCTGTCCTGATTCAGTCGGACAACGTAACAGCGGTGGCGTACGTAAACCGCCAGGGCGGAACAAAGAGCACAGCGGCGATGAGGCCACAAGAGTTCTCCGCTGGGCAGAAAAGCACGTAAGCGCTCTGTCAGCAGTCTTCCTTCCGGGCGTGGACAACTGGGAAGCAGACTTCCTCAGCAGACACGATCTCCACCCAGGAGAGTGGGCGCTTCATCAAGAGGTATTTGCAGAAGTGACAAGGCGTTGGGGAATCCCTCAAATAGACATCGCCTCAACAAGAAGCTTCCGAGGTATTGTTTCAGGTCAAGGGACCCCCAAGCCAGTGCAGTGGACGCCCTGGTAACTCCGTGGGTGTTTCAGTCGGTGTATGTGTTCCCTCCACTTCCTCTCATTCCAAAAGTGTTGAGGTACTCGTCGTTCCAGATTGGCCACGGAGGGCCTGGTACCCGGATCTTCGGGAATTGCTCATAGAAGATCCGTGGCTGCTTCCTCTCAGAGAGGACCTGTTACTGCAGGGGCCGTGCGTATTCCAAGACTTACCGCGGCTGCGTTTCACGGCGTGGAGGTTGAACGCCAAATCCTAGCTCAAAAGGGTATCCCCGGGGAAGTCATCCCCACTCTCCTTAAGGCTAGAAAGGAAGTCACGGCGAAGCATTATCACCGTATTTGGAGAAGATGTGTAGTGGCGTGAAGCCAGGAAAGCTCCTACGGAGGAGTTTCAGCTGGGTCGTTTCCTCCATGTTTTGCATGCAGGCGTGGATGCAGGCATGAAATTGGGTTCCATCAAAGTGCAGATTTCGGCTTTGTCTATTTTCTTTCAAAAAGAATTGGCCGCCCTTCCTGAGGTTCTGACTTTTGTGAAGGGAGTGCTGCATATCCATCCTCCGTTTGTGCCACCCGTGGCACCGTGGGATCTGGACGTGGTGTTACAATTTCTTATGCCTCACTGGTTTGAACCTTTGCGGAAGGTTGAGTTGAAATTTCTCACTTGGAAAGTGGTCATGCTTTTGGCCTTGGCGTCTGCTAGACGGGTGTTGGAATTGGCGGCTCTGTCTCATAAGAGCCCATATTTAATTTTCCATGTGGATAGAGCGGAATTGAGGACTCGGCAGCAATTTCTGCCGAAGGTGGTTTCTTCGTTTCACATAAATCAACCTATTGTGGTGCCTATGGCTACGGATGCCGTGACGGTGCCAAAATCTCTTGACGTCGTAAGAGCTTTGAAAATTTATGTCGCCAGAACGGCTCTTGTTAGGAAAACGGAGGCTCTGTTTGTCCTGTATGCTTCCAACAAGATTGGAAATCCTGCTTCCAAGCAGACTATTGCATGCTGGATTTGTAATACGATTCAGCACGCTCATTCTACGGCTGGACTTCCGTTGCCGAAGTCAGTGAAGGCCCATTCTACCAGGAAGGTGGGCTCATCTTGGGCGGCTGCCCGAGGGGTCTCGGCACTTGAACTTTGCCGAGCAGCTTCATGGTCGGGTTCAAACACTTTTGCTAAGTTCTACAAATTTGATACCCTGGCTGATGAGGACCTCATGTTTGCTTAATCGGTGCTGCAGAGTCGTCCGCACTCTTCCACCCGGTCTGGAGCTTTGGTATAGACCCCATGGTCATTTTGGAGTTCCCAGCATCCTCTAGGACATAAGAGAAAATAGGATTTTAATACCTACCGGTAAATCCTTTTCTCCTAGTCCATAGAGGATGCTGGGCGCCCATCCCAGTGCGGACTGTTACTTGCAGTTGTATTGTTCGTGGTTGTTTTCGGTTACACGAAGGTTGTATATCTGTTATGTTCAGCTTGTTGCTGTTTTTCGTTCATACTGTTATCTGGTATTCATGCTACTCCAGTTGTACGGTGTGTTGTGGTGTGAGCTGGTATGTGTCTCACCCTTAGTTTAACAAAAATCCTTTTCCTCAATGTCCGTCTCCCTGGGCACAGTTCCTATAACTGAGGTCTGGAGGAGGGGCATAGAGGGAGGAGCCAGTTCACACCCGTTCAAAGTCTTAGTGTGCCCATGTCTCCTGCGGATCCTGTCTATACCCCATGGTCCTTTTGGAGTCTCCAGCATCCTCTACTGACTAGGAGAAAAGGATTTACCGGTAGGTATTAAAATCCTATTTTTTGTTGCAGTTTTGTCATTTAAAATGGATCTATGAACAATTCTTATGTCTTATTCTTAGCATTCATAAAATCCTGTAATAGACATTGCAGCCAGCGGTTTAAGCTGGTTTCTGAGTATTATTACTCTTTATTTATATGGCGCCACAAGTTGTCCACAGTGCCATACATAAGGCAAACCATAAGACAGAACATTACAGTAGCCAAAGAACAGAATACAAGTAACAATTAGCACCTCCGATCTCCGTACAACTGGTAAGCAAGGTGAGCGCCGAAGGTGGAAACCGGTTACCAGGTTAAGAGCCACTGGAAAAGATGAACGACTACAACCTAGCGATATTCCAGAAAATGGCTGGAGCGTAGGCGAGAGCTGTACTAGAAGGACCCTGCTCCTGGGAGCTTAAAATCTCAGGGCAGACACAGGAGACATGAGGCCGTGAGCAAGTCAATGGGGACTTGAGGGCAGGATTGGAGTGAGATTGAGATGGGCGGGGTGTGCGGGTGGGTGAGGTGAGCCACCTGGTGAATGGGCTATGTGGTGGATGGGTACACTGTGATGAACAAGTGGGTTTTTAGTGCCCGTTTAAAGCAATGCAAGGTCGGGGAGAGGGCGGGAGGAAGTGAGTATGTATGGAGATTCTCCTGCACAGGGAGTATGTATGGATTTATTCTCCTGCACAGGGAAGACCTGCACCTCCCTCTCCGAATGTGCATGTCAGTCTCTATTTTTATATACATATCCCAGTATGTTGCAAGGAAATACTGTGTTCAGATTAAATATAACATTATTTGTATACAGTTGTGAAGAGGAGTATGGCCACTTTTTTTATATCCGCCGCCTAGGTTACAACAGTTAGGGACTTGTGTCCAGTTTGTTGCTATCCTGATCATAAGTAATGGTGAAATATTCCACGGATCAGAAACTGGAATTCTTGACCTGTTGTATCACTACTTTCTTTTTCATCCACTAGGGGTCACTGGAGTACTCTTGGGATATGGACGGCTTCCGCAGGAACAAGGCACTGAATATTTAAATTTAGAACTCTCCTCCCCTCCATATCCCAGAGTACCTCAGTGTTTTTTCTGTGCTCATAGTAGCAACAAGGCTGGTGTGGAGCTTATCCACACTTCTTTTGAATATTTTTATTTTTAATTTTTGCTTTTTTTACAAACAGCACATCCCTTCCCAGTTTCTGTAAAAACGTGGGTCCGGGATAGTGCCGCTGCACGGAGGCAGCGCATGGCGTGTCGGTCCTCACAAAGAGCACCCTCACAGCCACACGCAGCCCACTGACTGCTGCTACAGCTGGACGGAGCTTACAGATAGAAGCCCCGTCACAGCCATCGCTACTGGAGTCAGGTATGCTGGGGGGACGGGGCGGTCAGCGCACGCAGCCGCCCCGCTGTGTGGGGAAAATGTAACATGCACCCGCACCCGCCTCTCCTTACAGGCCGCCCGCCCCAGCCGCCCCGATCAGCGCCGCGCTCCTCCGCCGCTAAGACCCACCGTCCGCTGCTCACACCAGCCGGCCGCCGCTGCAGGACCGCTCTCCACTACAACGCTCCCTGCACCCGATCTCGGACTGCCGGATGCCTCCCGCTCAGACAGCGGTACCCGGGCGGCCACAGGGGAGGGAGCAGAAGGGGGGGGGGGATGCATGACATTAGCGGAGGGCTGCATAAGGGGGGTGACAGCATTAATGACATAGGCTGTTAAGCCTATATTAACGGGTTTGCTGCAGTAGTTACAGGTTATAGGAATATACCCTGCACTGTGATCAGGACTGTAAGCATGGCATGGTGGCCATTTTAACCATGCTTCCTGTTTCTTCCTGTTGTGATTCCAGAACGTTCCTGTACTACATCTCTACTCCACCGGAGGCACAGGGGTGGGAATTTGGGATCAGATTTCATATAGTACTGGCGTGCACTGCACTTGGCCAGATATATATATATATATATATATATATATATATAGAGAGAGAGAGACACCTTAGTACTATTTTACTGAGTTGTGCAAGTTGTCTGTCTTTGTATATTGTGTTGTCTGTCT
This sequence comes from Pseudophryne corroboree, assembly GCF_028390025.1. NCBI lineage: Eukaryota > Metazoa > Chordata > Amphibia > Anura > Myobatrachidae > Pseudophryne > Pseudophryne corroboree. Next base: position 354,005,791 of record NC_086445.1, read on the forward strand.
GCATAATGAGTAAGGCACCAGCAAAAACAAAAAAAGCAGTTTCCCTGCCAAGTCTGTGAGAGTGTGTTACCGGATGGATCTACCACATGTACAGTATGTTTTGTGGGTTCAGCTACAAATACAATTTCGGCTCCGGTTTCATCCCCGGACCCGCCATGGGCTATGCTGGCGGATGTCATGGCTGGATTGCAATCAGAATTGGCCGCCGCTCGACAGGAGCGGGAAGCTGCAAGATCTGAGTCTAGGGTGAGACCGCTAGAACTACCGGAGGGGTCTCAGCCTTGCCAAAAGTCCAAGTCCATTTTGGGTAGTAGGGATAAATGTAATTTGTCTTTTGATTTACCAGTTTCTGCTATGTTGCATTCTGACGATTCTATGCCAGACCTCAGTGCACAAGATGAAGGTGAGGAGGGCGAAGTAGATCAGCACTCAGATAGTGAAGATTTTGACAGCCCAGGCATTGATAATCTCATCAGAGCGGTGCGTCAGTCTCTGAAGTTTACAGAAACTGAGGAGCCTCTGACAAATGATGAAGTCGTCTTTGCTAAATGACAGAGGACTCCGATGTGTTTTCCTGTTTCGGAATCTCTTAATAAGATGTTACTAGAAACACGAAAAAATCCGGATAAACGGTTTTCTATACCTCGCAGATTTAAGTCTAGTTACCAGTTTCCAGAGTCTGTGACAGCTACATGGGAGAATCCGCCATTGGTGGATTCGTCTGTGTCTAAACTTACAAAGAAATTAACTATACTAGTACCAATGACTACTACGCTTAACGACCCTTCAGACCGTAAATTAGAAGCTATGCTAAAGTCCATGTATATAGCAGCAGGTGTGTTGCTTAGACCTGGGTTGGTTGGCATTTGGGTAACTAAGGTGCTAATGGTATGGATAACAGAACTCAAGTCTGCCCTACGTGACGATCACCTTATACTTCTCGCTGATCAAATCTGGGAAGCTGCTGATTATCTATGTACAGCTTCTACTGACGTCTGTCAGCTCACTTCTCGCCTTTCATCGTCGCTAGTTACAGCACGACGAGCACTCTGGCTGCGCTCTTGGCAAGCGGAGGCGGAGGTCAAAAGAGGTATAGAGGCGTTACCTTACGGTGGCGAGAAGTTGTTTGGTCCTGAATTGGACAAATGGATTTCTGAGGCCACGGGGGGAAAGTCTGTTTTCTTACCATTGCCTCCAACGGTACCTAGACGGAAATACTCGGGCCCAAGGTTCAAATCCTTTTCGGACTCAGCCCTTTCGAGGCCGTGGTAGAGGACCAGCCACGCCCGGTAGACTAGGTTGAGGGCGTGGTTTCCAACAAACCAACGCCAGTCGTCAAGACGCTAAGGTCTCCGACAAGCCAGTGGCATGACGGACTCCCAACCCATCTTGGATCTTGGATCTCCAATTGTGGGAGCACGCCTTCAGGCGTTCCATTTGGCGTGGTTCCAGACGTCCACAGATGGGTGGATCCGCAATTTAGTGTTAAAAGGTTACAAAATAGAGTTCGACTGTCTCCCGCCACTGCGGTTTTTCAAGACAGGACTGCCTGTGTCGGACGACAAGAGAGCGGTTCTGCAAATTGCCATTCAGTCTCTGCTGGAGTCAGCAGTTTTGATTCCGGTCCCTGTACACCAACAAGGTCAGGGTTATTATTCCAGTCTGTTTGTGGTACCAAAGCCGGATGGCTCGGTCAGGCCAATATTGAACTTGAAGGGCCTCAATCAGTACGTCACTTACTACAGATTCAAGATGGAATCTCTGCGGTCAGTAATTGCAGGTTTAGAGCCACAGGAATTCATGATTGCGCTGGATCTCAAGGATGCGTACTTACACATTCCGATTTGGCCACCTCATCAGAGGTTCTTGCGGTTTGCAATACGGCAGAACCATTACCAGTTTCAGGCTCTACCGTTTGGCCTCTCGTCAGCGCCTCGGGTATTCACCAAAGTGATGTCTGTGATGATAGCTCATCTCAGATCCCTGGGAGTGATAATAGTTCCGTACTTAGACGATCTGCTCATCAAAGCTTCCTCTCAACAGATGCTCCTCCAACATGCGTTGCTAACGTACGATGTACTAGTTCAGCACGGTTGGATTGTCAACTTCAAGAAATCACATCTGATTCCGTCTCAACGACTCCAATTCCTAGGTATGATTCGCGATACGGTAAATCAAAGAATTTACCTACCAGAACAGAAATTACAGGTCATTTGTCATCTGGTACAATTAGTGCTCAAGCCACGCACAGTCTCGGTACATTTGTGCAATCGCCTCTTAGGCACAATGGTGGCGGCTTTCGAAGCGCTTCAGTTCGGTAGATTTCACTCGCGTCCTTTTCAACTGGATGTGCTCGCACAGTGGTCGGGCTCGCATCTGCAGATTCACCACAGGGTGAGGTTGTCGCCACGGGCCAGAGTATCTCTATACTCTGGTGGCTCAAAGTACACAATCTAACCGCAGGGAAACGGTTCGGCACCTGGAATTGGATAATTCTAACGACGGACGCGAGTCTCAGAGGTTGGGGAGCTGTAGTTCAAAATTGTCAGCTCCAGGGTCTCTGGGCGGATCACGAAAGATTGCTGTCTATAAATGTCCTGGAACTCCGGGCAATTTACAATGTGCTACGACAAGCAGTGCACATGCTTCGGTCTCAGACTGTCCAGGTGCAGTCAGACAATGCGACGGCGGTCGCATACATCAACAAACAAGGAGGAACAAGAAGCCGCATGGCAATGCGGGAAGTTGCTCGAATCCTCAATTGGGCAGAGCATCACCAAGTGATATTGTCGGCAGTGTTCATTCCGGGAGTGGACAACTGGGAGGCGGATTATCTCAGCCGTCGGGATTTTCATCCAGGAGAATGGGCATTAAATCCAGAAGTGTTTCACATGTTGGTCCAGAGGTGGGGTTACCCTCAGGTGGACCTGATGGCATCTCGCCACAATCGCCAAACGCCCCAGTATGTGTCCAGAACGCGAGATCCAAAGGCAGTGGCTATGGATGCTCTAACAATCGCGTGGCCATACAGCCTCGTGTACCTGTTTCCACCGTTTCCCCTGCTCCCTCTGTTGCTAAAACGGATCAAAAGAGAGTCCGCCACAGTCATACTAGTGGCGCCTCATTGGCTTTGGAGAGCTTGGTTCTCGGATCTCCGCGGTCTACTCGCAGACTATCCTTGGCCGCTCCCACTACGTCCGGACCTATTACAACAGGGTCCGTTCCTTTACCCCGATTTAGAGCGGCTGCGTTTGACGGGGTGGCTGTTGAGACCGCCCTCTTAAGAAGAGAGGGCATTCCAGAATCGGTTATACCAACCATGTTACGTGCTAGGAAACCAGTTACGGCAGCTCATTATTACAGAATTTGGCGTGCCTATATAGGTTGGTGTGAAGATCGGAAGTTTCCGACATCATCTTTCAAGTTATCCCGTCTTTTGTTATTTCTACAGACGGGGTTAGATGGAGGACTGCGTTTATCTACACTAAAGGTGCAGGTATCTGCTTTGTCAATTTACTTTCAAAGACGATTGGCTCTATTGCCGTCTGTACACACCTTTCTGCAAGGTGTCCTCAGAGTACAGCCTCCATTCATTCCACCTACAGCGCCAGGGGACTTGAATCTGGTTTTAGATTTCTTACAGTCTTCATATTTTGAACCCTTACAACAAGTGGATATTAAGTTTCTCACTTGGAAAACAATTTTTCTACTAGCCTTAGCTACGGCAAGGCGTGTTTCAGATTTGGGTGCCTTGCCATGCAAGCCACCGTATTTGGTGTTTCATGATGACAGAGCGGAACTTCGGACGAATCCCGTTTTCTTACCAAAGGTAGTGTCATCTTTTCACATCAATCAACCAATAGTAGTTCCTGTGTTGACAGGAAATTCTGGAACCTTGGATGTGGTACGCACATTACGCGTTTATGTATCCCGAACGTCTACAGTTCGTAAGACGGATACGTTGTTTGTTATCTATGATGCTGCCAAGATGGGTTGGCCAGCTTCTAAGCAGACCTTACCCAGATGGATTAAACTGACCATACGTCAGGCTTACCTTCATGCTAGGTTACAGCCGCCTACATCAGTAACAGCTCATTCCACACGTTCTGTGGAAACTTCGTGGGCAGCTGGTCGTGGGGCTTCTACGACGCAGCTTTGCCGTGCAGCTACATGGTCATCAGTGCACACGTTTGTGCGCTTTTACAAGTTTGATACGTTTGCGGCATCAGCATCTAGCTTTGGCTACCTAGTGTTACAGGTGCCAACCTGCTTTCCCGCCCACGGGGGAAGCTTTGGTACGTCCCAAGAGTACTCCAGTGACCCCTAGTGGATGAAAAAGAAAATAGGATTTTGGTACTTACCAGGTAAATCCTTTTCTTTGAATCCATAGGGGGCACTGGACGCCCACCCAGAGCAGTTTTACCTGGTTCGTGGTACGTTCAGTGGATCTTATGGTAACACATTCTCACTGACTGGTTCAATGTTTCAAGTTCTATCGGTTATAGTTGTCAGTCACGTTATGTGTCAACTTTATTGTTGTCCGTTATGTTATATGTAATTCTCCATTGTCAACCTCTCTATAGCTCCTGTTCGGCTCAGTAAAAAACACTGAGGTACTCTGGGATATGTAGGGGAGGAGAGTTCTAAATTTAAATATTCAGTGCCTTGTTCCTGTGGAAGCCGTCCATATCCCAAGAGTACTCCAGTGCCCCCTATGGATTCAAAGAAAAGGATTTACCTGGTAAGTACCAAAATCCTATTTTTATTTCTCAAACCTGATTCCCTATGAACCCAGTTTTCTGGAATTTTAAATGTCATTTGACAATGTTACCATAAGTTTGAATGGTTGTGAACTCTCATGGTCATTCGTATCACTTTACTGCCCTAGCACATCTTATATGGTTTGCATATCAGAATTTGCAATAGGATAAAATGCCTCTGCTACTTTGTCTACATGTTTTGGGAGTTTTTATGGCAATGCCTATTTATATTTGAATATGTAAAACATAGTTTGAAAACATAGTTTGATCTTCAGGGTCCACAGGGATTACGCTGGGGTGTAGGTAGTTGGAGCTGATCAGCCCAACCAAACAGTTAAAAGCTTTAGCCCCCTATTCCTTGTGACAGCAGCTCAGTCACAAGGAATAGAGGCTTTTATAGAGGCTATCAGAGCTGTTCTGCATATTCCTGATAAGGTGTCAGAGGAGTGTGATGAATCTTATTTTAATGTAAAAAAGAGGTCCTCAATCACTTTTTCTGCGTCAAAGTAGTTGAATACCCTGTTGGAAGAACCATGGGTTAATCCTGATAAGAAGTTTCAGATCTCTAAAAGATTTCTCTCATCGCTTCCTTTTCCTCTGGTGGATAGGAAAAAATGGGAAAATACACCGATAATGGACGCATCAGTCTCTAGGCTGTCACGTAAAATTGTATTGCCCGTTCCTGGTGCAGCCTCCTGAAAGATACGGCTGATCGTAAAATTGAGACTACACACAAATCATTGTACACAGCTGCTGGGGTGGCCCAAAGACCCACTATTGCATGTGCGTGGATCACTAAAGCCATTGCTAAATGGTCAGGTAACCTAATTGAGGAGTTAAATTCCTTATCTAGGGGGGATGTTGTCTTACTCCTGCAGCATATACAGTACTCTGCGAACTTTATGGTGGAAGCCATAAAGGAAATAGGAGTGCTTAACGTACGCACCACCGCTATGGCAGTGTTGGAACGCAGGGGCTTGTGGCTACGCCAGTGGGCCACTGGCGCGGACTCCAGGAAAGGCGTGGAAGGCCTACCATTCACAGGAGAGGCCTTGTTTGGAGATGAATTAGACAAATGGATCTCCACAGCTACTGCGTGTAAGTCTACGTATCTTTCTTCCGCAGCCCCCCCCAACCAAGAAGACTTTTTCAGCTTCTAAGTTACAGTCCTTTTGGACGGCCAAGTTCAAGGGCAAATCCAGAGATGGTTCTACGTCCTCCGGCTGTGCAAGAGGTAAGCCACGCAAACCAGCAACAGCAGGTGCTCCGGAACAGAGCTCAGGTTCTGCTTCCTCAAAAACTTCAGCATGACTGTGTACCGCAATGCCTGGAAGGCTGTCAGGTGGGAGTCCGACTACAATTCTTCAGTCAGATCTGGTCAAATTCGTGCCAGGATCCCTGGGTCATAGATCTTATTTCCCAGGGCTACAGACTGGAGTTCCAAAAGCTCCCATCTCAGATTCTTCAAATCAGGCTTGCCAGTTTCACAAGAGGCAAGTATAACTTTACAGCATGCCATCCAAAAACTGGTACAGACTCTGGCCATTGTTCTAGTTCCACCTCATCTACTAAACAAGGGGTACTATTCCAACTTGTTCGTAGTGCCGAAGCCGGGCGGTTCAGTAAGACCAATTCTTAACCTCAAGTCTTTGAACCCGTACTGTCGAGTGTTCAAATTCAAGATGGAGTCTCTGAGAGCGGTGATCTCAGGTCTGGAGGAGAGGAAATTCCTAGTGTCTCTGGATATCAAGGATGCATACCTATATATTCCGATCTGGCCGCCTCATCAGGCTTATCTCTGGTTTGCACTGCAGGACTGTCACTACCAGTTCTAGGCCTTGCCATTTGGTCTCTCCACGGCTCCGAGGGTGTTCACCAAGGTGATGGCAGAGATGTTTCTACTCTGCAAACAGGGAGTGAACATAATTCCGTACCTGGACGATCTCTTGATAAAAGTGCCGTCCAGGGAGAGTTTGCTGGACAGCATTGCTCTCTCAACCAAACTCCTCCAGGATAATGGGTAGATTCTGAACCTTCCAAAATCTCACCTAGAGCCAACACTGAGGCTCCCATTCCTGGGAATGATACTGGACATGGAGTCCCAAAAGGTGTTCCTTCCGTTGGAAAAGGCATTGGAAATCCAGTCAATGGTTCGCGATGTCCTGAAGCCAGCCCGGGTGTCGGTGCATCTGTGAATTTGCCTTCTAGGGAAAATGGTGGCCTCTTACGAGGCACTTCAGTATAGAAGTTTTACGCAAGACCCTTCCAGCTCGATCTGTTGGACAAATGGTCTGGATCGCATCTTCACATGCACCAGAGGATCCGTCTGTCGCCAAAGGCCAGGATCTCCCTTCTGTGGTGGCTACAGTCTTCACACCACGTCGCAGGACGGAGATTCGGAATTCAGAACTGTATTCTGTTAACCACAGACGCAAACCTCAGAGGTTGGGGAGCAGTCACTCAGGGGTGCAGTTTCAGGGAAGATGGTCAAGTCAGGAAGGTTCAAGCAGTACTCATTGCTCCGGACTGGCCAAGAAGGGCCTGGTACTCTGACCTGGAAATGCTTCCCGAAGATTCGTGGCCTCTACCTCTTTGCGAGGATCTTCTGCAACAGGGCCCATTCATATATCAGGCCTTACCGTGGCTACGTTTGACGGCATGGAAGTTGAATGGCTGATTCTAACCAGGAGAGGGATCCCTAACAAGGTTATTCCGACTATGATCCAAGCCAGGAAGGGGGTAACGCCTAAGCATTACCATCGTATTTGTAAGAAATACGTCTCTTGGTGTGAGAGCAGAAATTATTCTGCCGTGGAATTTCATCTGGGATGTTTGCTGCTTTTTCTGCAGGCAGGTGTGGATGTGGGCCTCCATAAAAGTCCAGATTTCGGCCTTGTCCATTTTCTTTCAGAAAAAAATTGGCTTCTCTCCCTGACGTCCAGACATTCTTGAAAGGTGTTCTGCACATCCAACCTCCCTTTGTGCCTCCCATGGCACCTTGGGATCTCAGTGTGGTGCTGCAGTTTCTCCAATCAGACTGGTTTGAACCGTTACAGGAGGTGGACGTAAAATATCTTACGTGGCAGACGTCACACTGTTGGCCTTGGCTTCAGCAAGACGCGTGTCGGAGCTGGGGGCTTTGTCTCACAAAAATCCCTATTTAATTTTCCATGAGGACAGAGCTGAACTCAGAACTCGTCAGCAATTTCTTCCTAAAGTGGTGTCCGCATTTCACATCAACCAACCTATTGTGGTTCTGATTGTCACAGACAGCTCTGCTACTTCAAAGTCTTTGGATGTTGTGAGGGCTTTGTGAAAAGAACAGCTCGTCTCGCTGTTTGTTCTTTATGATACCAATAAGATTGGGTGTCTTGCTTCAAAGCAGGCTATTGCATGCTGGATAAGACTTACTATCCAGCATGCTTATTCCATGGCAAGTTTGGCGTGTCCAAAATCTGTACAGGCCCACTGTACTAGGTCGGTGGGTTCTTCCTGGGTGGCTGCCCGGGGTGTCTCGGCTTTACATCTCTGCCGAGCAGCTACTTGGTCAGGTTCGAACACGTTTGCTAAGTTCTACAAGTTCGATACTTTGGCCTCTGAGGACTTTCAGTTTGGTCAGTCAGTTCTGCAGGAACCTCGGCACTCTCCCACCCGGTTTGGGAGCTTTGGTACAGCCCCATGGTACTAAGTGGACCCCAGTATCCTCTCGGAAGTAAGAGAAATTAGGTATCTAATTACACACCGGTAAATCATTTTCTCGTAGTCTGTAGAGGATACTGGGCGCCCACCCAGTGCTTCGTTCTTCCTGCACTATTACTTGGTTAAGTAATGTTGATTCAGCCGTTGCTGTTCCTGTTTCAAGTTTGGTTAGCTTGGCTTTCCGCTTGTGTGTGCTGGTTTGGAATCTCACCACTATCCTTATCTATCCTTTTCTCAAAGTATGTCCGTCTCTTCGGGCACAGTTTCCTAGACTGAGTCTGCTAGGAGGGGCATAGAGGGAGCAGCCAGCCCACACTATCAAATTCTCAAGGTGCCCATGGCTCCTAGTAGACCAGTCTATACCCCATGGTACTAAATGGACCCCAGTATCCTCTATGGACTACGAGAAAAGGATTTTCCGGTAGGTAATTTAAAATCCTATTTTTAATTTTTATTTTTGTCGGCCATAACAATCACTTTCCTTCTTTCATAACCCTTACATACCAGGTTTTAGGGGTTCATAATACCTCAGAAACTGCTCCTAGTAACTTACAGTCCAATGGGAGACAGACAGAAGATATGATGCATGAGCAAGTCAATGGGGACTTGAGGGCAGGAAAGGGAGTAAGATTGAGATGGTCAGGGTGGGTGAGCTGAGCCACCTGGTCAATGGGTTATATGATGGAAGGGTATGTTGTGATGAACAGGAGGGTTTTTAGTTCCCGTTTAAAGCAATGCAAGGTCGGGGAGAGGACGTGAGGGAGTATGTAGGGAGATGAGGTTGGGGACGTAGGGAACACATTTCACTGTATTTGTGAAGGTAGTCGCATTGCATTTTGGCTATACACTCACTGCGTGACTGTCATACTGTTATTACCATGTCTTCCAAAGGCAAAGGTAGTAAGGAGGCTGGGACGTCTATGCTGGTTACATGTAGATCCTGTTCAGCGGGTTTATCCCTTCAGGATCCTGTACGGGACAGTGTCTTTTTGTAAACTGTTCTACCCCACAGCCCGCTTCGGTACAGGAACCACCCTGTATTTCCTTTTCTCAGGATGTTAGTTAGTGGACCGCTTATCAGCTCCCACTCCGCCTCCTACCGTGGTGTTCCACACAGCAGTCATATCCTGCTTGGCCTGCACCAACTATGCATAATCCCTGGATGGATGCTTTCTCCCACTCTGTCCCACATTTTGCCCATACATCAGCAGCATGTCAGCAAATGTCACAGAGTGACAGACCATTAGCTATCAAAGCCCATAGGCGTGCTGTGACATCCTCACAGACTACGCAGTTTTCAGAGTCTGAGCCTTCCTTGGAGGAAGCAGAGGAGGATATCTCTCCATCCAAGTTTCCTTCGGCTGCGAAAGAACGACATTCCACTGTGGATATCCACACGATTGTGCATGCAGTCAAAACTATTTTTCTCTATCGTCCTAGTGGATGCTGGGGTTCCTGAAAGGACCATGGGGAATAGCGGCTCCGCAGGAGACAGGGCACAAAAAGTAAAGCTTTCCGATCAGGTGGTGTGCACTGGCTCCTCCCCCTATGACCCTCCTCCAAGCCTCAGTTAGATTTTTGTGCCCGGCCGAGAAGGGTGCAATCTAGGTGGCTCTCCTAAAGAGCTGCTTAGAGAAAGTTTAGCTAGGTTTTTTATTTTACAGTGAGTCCTGCTGGCAACAGGATCACTGCAACGAGGGACTTAGGGGAGAAGAAGTGAACTCACCTGCGTGCAGGATGGATTGGCTTCTTGGCTACTGGACATCAGCTCCAGAGGGACGATCACAGGTACAGCCTGGATGGTCACCGGAGCCTCGCCGCCGGCCCCCTTGCAGATGCTGAAACATGAAGAGGTCCAGAATCGGCGGCAGAAGACTCCTCAGTCTTCTAAAGGTAGCGCACAGCACTGCAGCTGTGCGCCATTTTCCTCTCAGCACACTTCACACGGCAGTCACTGAGGGTGCAGGGCGCTGGGAGGGGAGCGCCCTGGGAGGCAAATGAAAACCTATTTGGCTAAAAAATACCTCACATATAGCCTCCGGGGGCTATATGGAGATATTTAACCCCTGCCAGAATACACTAAAGAGCGGGAGACGAGCCCGCCGGAAAAGGGGCGGGGCCTATCTCCTCAGCACACAGCGCCATTTTCCTTACACAGCTCCGCTGGTCAGGACGGCTCCCAGGTCTCTCCCCTGCACTGCACTACAGAAACAGGGTAAAACAAGAGAGGGGGGGCAAAATAGTGGCAAAAAATTATATTATAAAAGCAGCTATACAGGGAGCACTTATTATAAGGCTATCCCTGTCATATATAGCGCTTTTGGTGTGTGCTGGCAAACTCTCCCTCTGTCTCCCCAAAGGGCTAGTGGGGTCCTGTCTTCGTTAAGAGCATTCCCTGTGTGTCTGCTGTGTGTCGGTACGTGTGTGTCGACATGTATGAGGACGATATTGGTGTGGAGGCGGAGCAATTGCCAAATATGGGGATGTCACCTCCTAGGGGGTCGACACCAGAATGGATGCCTTTATTTATGGAATTACGGGATAGTGTCAACACGCTAAAGCAGTCGTTTGACGACATGAGACGGCCGGACAATCAGTTAGTGCCTGTCCAGGCGCCTCAAACACCGTCAGGGGCGGTAAAACGCCCTTTGCCTCAGTCGGTCGACACAGACCCAGACACAGGCACTGATTCCAGTGGCGACGGTGACGAATCAACCGTATTTTCCAGTAGGACCACACGTTATATGATTTTGGCAATGAAGGAGGCGTTACATTTAGCTGATACTACAGGTACCACTAAACAGGGTATTATGTGGGGTGTGAAAAAACTACCTATAGTTTTTCCCGAATCAGAAGAACTAAATGATGTATGTGATGAAGCGTGGGTTGCCCCCGATAAAAAGATGCTAATTTCAAAGAAGTTATTAGCTTTATACCCTTTCCCGTCAGAGGTTAGGGCGCGCTGGGAAACACCTCCTAGGGTGGACAAGGCGCTCACACGCTTATCTAAACAAGTGGCGTTACCCTCTCCTGAGACGGCCGCACTTAAAGATCCAGCAGATAGGAGGATGGAAAATATCCAAAAAAGTATATACACACATACAGGTGTTATACTACGACCAGCTATAGCGACAGCCTGGATGTGCAGTGCTGGAGTAGCTTGGTCAGAGTCCCTGATTGAAAATATTGATACCCTGGATAGGGACAATGTTTTACTGTCTTTAGAGCAAATAAAGGATGCATTTCTTTATATGCGTGATGCACAGAGGGATATCTGCACACTGGCATCACGGGTAAGTGCTATGTCCATTTCAGCCAGAAGAAGTTTATGGACGCGACAGTGGTCAGGCGATGCGGACTCAAAACGGCATATGGAAGTTTTGCCGTATAAAGGGGAGGAGTTATTTGGAGCCGGTCTATCAGATTTGGTGGCCACGGCTACAGCCGGGAAATCCACTTTTTTACCTCAAGCTACTCCCCAACAGAAAAAGACACCGACTTTTCAACCGCAGCCCTTTCGTTCCTTTAAAAACAAGAGAGCAAAGGGATATTCATATCTGCCACGAGGCAGAGGAAAGGGGAAGAGACACCAACAGGCAGCTCCTTCCCAGGAACAGAAGCCCTCCCCCGCTTCTACAAAAGCCTCAGCATGACGCTGGGGCTTCTCAAGCGGACTCGGGGGCGGTGGGCGGTCGTCTCAAGAATTTCAGCGCGCAGTGGGCTCACTCGCAGGTAGATCCCTGGATCCTGCAGATAATATCTCAGGGGTACAGGTTGGAACTAGAGACAGATCCGCCTCGCCGTTTCCTGAAGTCTGCTTTACCAACGTCCCCCTCCGAAAGGGAGACGGTTTTGGAAGCCATTCACAAGCTGTACTCTCAGCAGGTGATAGTCAAGGTACCTCTTCTACAACAGGGAAAGGGGTATTATTCCACTCTATTTGTGGTACCGAAGCCGGACGGCTCGGTAAGACCTATTCTAAATCTGAAGTCCTTGAACCTATACATAAAGAAGTTCAAGTTCAAAATGGAGTCACTCAGAGCAGTGATAGCGAACCTGGAAGAAGGGGACTTTATGGTGTCCTTGGACATCAAGGATGCGTACCTCCACGTTCCAATTTACCCCTCACACCAGGGGTACCTCAGGTTCGTTGTACAAAACTGTCACTATCAGTTTCAGACGCTGCCGTTCGGATTGTCCACGGCACCTCGAGTCTTTACAAAGGTAATGGCCGAGATGATGATTCTTCTTCGAAGAAAAGGCGTATTAATTATCCCATACTTGGACGATCTCCTAATAAGGGCAAGGTCCAGAGAACAGCTAGAGAGGGGATTAGCACTGTCTCAAGAAGTGCTAAAACAGAACAGCACGGCTGGATTCTGAATATTCCAAAATCCCAGTTAATGCCGACAACTCGTCTGCTGTTCCTAGGGATGATTCTGGACACGGTTCAGAAAAAGGTTTTTCTCCCGGAGGAAAAAGCCAAGGAGTTATCCGAGCTTGTCAGGAACCTCCTAAAACCAGGAAAGGTGTCTGTACATCAATGCACAAGAGTCCTGGGAAAAATGGTGGCTTCTTACGAAGCAATTCCATTCGGCAGATTCCATGCACGAATTTTCCAGAGGGATCTGTTGGACAAATGGTCAGGGTCGCATCTTCAGATGCACCAGCGGATAACCCTGTCTCCAAGGACAAGGGTATCTCTTCTGTGGTGGTTGCAGAGTGCTCATCTATTGGAGGGCCGCAGATTCGGCATACAGGATTGGATCCTGGTGACCACGGACGCCAGCCTGAGAGGCTGGGGAGCAGTCACACAGGGAAGAAACTTCCAGGGAGTGTGGACGAGCCTGGAAACGTCTCTTCACATAAACATTCTGGAACTAAGAGCAATCTACAATGCTCTAAGCCAGGCAGAACCTCTGCTTCAAGGAAAATCGGTGTTGATCCAGTCGGACAACATCACGGCAGTCGCCCATGTAAACAGACAGGGCGGCACAAGAAGCAGGAGTGCAATGGCAGAAGCTGCAAGGATTCTTCGCTGGGCAGAGAATCATGTGATAGCACTGTCAGCAGTGTTCATCCCGGGAGTGGACAACTGGGAAGCAGACTTCCTCAGCAGACACGACCTTCACCCGGGAGAGTGGGGACTTCATCCGGAAGTCTTCCACATGCTGGTAACCCGTTGGGAAAGACCAATGGTGGACATGATGGCGTCTCGCCTCAACAAAAAACTGGACAGGTATTGCGCCAGGTCAAGAGATCCGCAGGCAATAGCTGTGGACGCGCTGGTAACGCCTTGGGTGTACCAGTCGGTGTATGTGTTTCCTCCTCTGCCTCTCATACCAAAAGTATTGAGAATTATACGGCAAAGAGGCGTAAGAACGATACTAGTGGTTCCGGATTGGCCAAGAAGGACTTGGTACCCGGAACTTCAAGAGATGATCACGGAAGATCCGTGGCCTCTACCTCTAAGGAGGGACTTGCTTCAGCAGGGTCCCTGTCTGTTTCAAGACTTACCGCGGCTGCGTTTGACGGCATGGCGGTTGAACGCCGGATCCTAAAGGAAAAAGGCATGCCGGAAGAAGTCATTCCTACTTTGATTAAAGCAAGGAAGGAAGTAACCGTGCAACACTATCACCGCATTTGGCGAAGATATGTTGCGTGGTGCGAGGATCGGAGTGCTCCGACGGAGGAATTTCAACTGGGTCGATTCCTACATTTCCTGCAATCAGGATTGTCTATGGGTCTCAAATTGGGATCTATTAAGGTTCAAATTTCGGCCCTGTCAATTTTCTTTCAAAAAGAATTGGCTTCAGTTCCTGAAGTCCAGACTTTTGTTAAGGGAGTGCTGCATATACAGCCTCCTGTGGTGCCTCCAGTGGCACCGTGGGATCTCAATGTGGTTTTGGAATTTCTAAAATCTCATTGGTTTGAACCACTAAATAAGGTGGATTTAAAATATCTCACATGGAAAGTGACCATGTTACTAGCCCTGGCTTCGGCCAGGAGAGTGTCAGAACTGGCAGCTTTATCTTACAAAAGCCCATATCTGATTTTCCATTCGGACAGGGCAGAACTGCGGACTCGTCCGCATTTTCTCCCTAAGGTGGTGTCAGCATTTCATCTGAACCAGCCTATTGTAGTGCCTGCGGCTACAAGTGACTTGGAGGACTCCAAGTTACTGGACGTTGTCAGAGCATTAAAAATATATATTGCAAGGACAGCTGGAGTCAGAAAATCTGACTCGTTGTTTATATTGTATGCACCCAACAAGATGGGTGCTCCTGCGTCTAAGCAGACGATTGCTCGTTGGATCTGTAGCACAATCCAACTTGCACATTCTGTGGCAGGCCTGCCACAGCCTAAATCTGTAAAGGCCCACTCCACAAGGAAGGTGGGCTCATCTTGGGCGGCTGCCCGAGGGGTCTCGGCATTACAACTTTGCCGAGCAGCTACGTGGTCAGGGGAGAACACGTTTGTAAAATTTTACAAATTTGATACTCTGGCTAAGGAGGACCTGGAGTTCTCTCATTCGGTGCTGCAGAGTCATCCGCACTCTCCCGCCCGTTTGGGAGCTTTGGTATAATCCCCATGGTCCTTTCAGGAACCCCAGCATCCACTAGGACGATAGAGAAAATAAGAATTTACTTACCGATAATTCTATTTCTCGGAGTCCGTAGTGGATGCTGGGCGCCCATCCCAAGTGCGGATTATCTGCAATAATTGTACATAGTTATTGTTAACTAATTCGGGTTATTGTTTAGGAACCCATCTTTCGGAGGCTCCTCTGTTATCATACTGTTAACTGGGTTTGATCACAAGTTGTACGGTGTGATTGGTGTGGCTGGTATGAGTCTTACCCGGGATTCAAAATTCCTCCCTTATTGTGTACGCTCGTCCGGGCACAGTACCTAACTGAGGCTTGGAGGAGGGTCATAGGGGGAGGAGCCAGTGCACACCACCTGATCGGAAAGCTTTACTTTTTGTGCCCTGTCTCCTGCGGAGCCGCTATTCCCCATGGTCCTTTCAGGAACCCCAGCATCCACTACGGACTCCGAGAAATAGAATTATCGGTAAGTAAATTCTTATTTTGACATACACACTGAGGAACTGGCTCCAAAGCCTAAAGCCCCAGTGTTTAAACACCAAAAAGTGATTAAAGCTCAATTCCCTCATTCAGATCAGCTTACTGATAGAAGCTCTACTTTACCTATCCCTACAGCATCTTTTCTCTCAAGGAGGACACGTATAGAAAAATTGAGACCTGTCTCAAGTCCGTGTATTCGCATGTAGGCGCTATTACACATCTAGCTATGGCCTTTGCCTGGGTAGCTTAGGCTTTTGATGCTTGGGCGGATGCACTTGAGGACAGCCTCCCTTCAGATTCTACCAGGGAACAACTGGCCCACATCTCCCATATCCGGAAGGCAGCCTTTTACCTGGGTAATCAGTCTTGGATACTGGACTATTGGCCTCTAAAGTGTTTTCCACCTCTGTGGTTGCTCGTAGATTCCTGTGGTTACGGTCCTGGAAAGCGGACAATGACTCCAAAAATGTGCTTGAATTTCTACCCTTCGCTGGAGATATCATGTTTGGCGCTGTATAGGACAAGATAGTGGCTAGCCTGACAGCTTCTAACGCTTCCTCTTTGCCCTCAGTGGCTACTCAAAGCCTAGACTGTCCTCTATTTGGTCCTTTTGCCCCTAGGGTAAGGCTAAAGGCAATCCTTCTCTCGGTAGAATGGCTCACACAAGTCCACCAAGCCTCGCCCTAAACAGGTTTGGGCTGCCAAACGTCCAGCTGCTAAATCTGAAGTCAAGCCTTCCGCCTGATGGGGGCTGGTCCCCAGGGTGGGAGGATGACTTCTTCAGTTTACAGCCACCTGGCGCCAGACACCGCAGGCATCAAGGCACAAGAAGTGGCCTCTCACAAGTACACTCGCCTTTCTGGGGCACGCCCCCACCCACCCAGCAGTTCTTTTGTATGCGCCCTCCATCAGGTCCAACCAAGGCCCTTGCCTTCCATACAGCCACTCATTCCCTGCTACATTCAGGAGTGATTTATACCACCCCCCCCCCCCCCCCTCTTCCCTGTACAACGGGGGAGAGGTTTTTGTTCCACACTTTTTCTGGTTCAGAAGCTGATTCCCATCGGCCTAAGATTATCTGCGTGCCCAAGTTTTGCATGAACATGCTGTGTTCCATTGTCCTGGCATTGAATCCTGGGGATTTAATGGCATCTCTAGACATTCAAGATGCCTACCTGCATGTGCCCATTACTCCCAAACATCAGCAATTTTTCAGATTTGCTGTCCAACAACATTATCAATTTCAGGCACTGCCCTTGGGTCTGTCTACTGCCCACCAACGGGTCTTTACCAAAATGATGGCACTCATGGCAGCACAGCTCAGTCGTCAGGGAAATGGAAAAATAGCAGCACTCGTGGGAGCAGCAGTACACTTAAAATGAATGGAGAGCCGGAAATAAATGTTAAATGTTTACTAAAAACTGCAATAATATGCAAATGACATAGAATACAAGCAATATTATAATCGTTAAAAATATGGATTATAGGGCCACGGCGGCAAGGGACTAGGCAGCAGGATCGAGGAGCTCCCTGGATATTGATACTGAAACAATCCTGGGGCTCTTTTTTGCGGTCTTCCTCGGTCTCCCCTCCTGCCTGGCAGCACTGGGGAAGTGGCAGGCACAGTTGCTGATCTGTGCGAGCACTCCCGGCCCGCGCCAGCGGCCGCCCGGACTCCGGGCCTAGGCCGCAACTCAATCCCCGGCCTCAGTTTTGGAGCTCCGCCGGGCGCGTGTGCGCGCGCACGATCGCGCGCCCGAGGCGGACACAGCGGCTGGCAGCTCCGGAGGACAGCGGCACCTCACTCCTGCACCCCCAGGGCTCCACACAGGCATAATTCAGCTCCCCTGAAGGCTGGTGCGGGGTGGGGAGAGGGGGAAATCTGTGTGCTGGGCGGCCATCTTGCCTGCAGCTTCCTGTCTCCCTCCTCACAACAGGGTGCAGTGAGTGTGAAGATCGTGCTGGGCTGGAGGAGTTTGGACTGGTCCCAGCTACCCTGCCTTTTGCCTTTATCCTTGGAACACCACATATTGGATTTATATTTATATTTATATACCACTGAACTCACCTGGTCCCCCCTTCTCCCATCGGCCTGGCAGCTGGCTCTCCCGGTGCCTGGCGTGCTGCTGATACTGCATTCACCACCCACTGCAATACTTCTTGACACTGAATATCGAGACTCTGAGTTTTGCTGGGCATTGATACGATGGTGAGGGGTGGCCAGAGCGCGGCCGCGGCTAAATTGGAGAAGTTTGCACGACAGCCTGCAACCCAGTCGACGCAGTCATCCCCTAAGCTCTCTGCCCCTGCCAGAATGGATCCCTCGGCCGGGGCCGACTCGGGGGCGAATACACAGTCACCCGTTCCCTCCATCCAGCAGGTCCTGGAGGCCATAGCGGCCAGCGAACAACGTCTGTCGGACAAAATGGAGAAGGTGCAGTGTGATTTATCGTTGCTGTGACAGGACGTCCAGCGAATACGGGAGAGAGTGGGCGAAACCGAGACAAGGGTCTCCAACTTGGAGGACCTCAGTGGCCCTCTACAGCGATCGGTGTCTGCAGTTACACAGCAAGTCGCGACGATGCAAACCAAACTCCTGGACATGGAAGGCAGACTCCGCAGAAACAACGTGAGATTCGTGGGCCTCCCCGAAAAGGAGGAGGGGGCACATCCTGAAGATTTCCTGGAGTCCTGGCTAAAAGAGGCATATGGCGCTGAATCCTTTACCTCCCAGTTTGCAGTGGAGCGGGCTCACCGTGTGCCCTTCCGGCCTTTACCCCCAGGCGCCCCGCCACGAACTTTTATAGCAAAGTTCCTGCACTACAAGGATCGGGACTCCGTCCTGCGCCTGGGCCGTGTGAAGGGCCCCCTACTCCGGAATGGAATCAGGGTGTCGGCATTTCCGGACTTTGCAGCGGACGTTCAAAAAGACCGGGCCCAGTTTCTTCCCATTAAGAGACGTCTTCGAGACTTGAATCTGCCCTACTCGATGCTGTTCCCCTCCAGGCTCCGTGTGGTGGCGGACGGGGAGACAAAGTTCTTCGGCTCGCCGAGGGAGGCGGCGTCCTGGTTAGACAGATATGCTCCGGGGGTCCGCCAGCTGGCTCCAGACTGACACCGGGTCGCCCTCCTATATGGGCCAACATTCCGCAAGTATAAGTCCAGGGAGCTTCCTCTAGTTTAATGGTTCTGGACTTTGCTGAGAAGTGACATTAACGTATAAAAGGGTTTTGTATTGGGGTTGTTTTGATCTGTACACCTGGTACAGTGTTGCCGTAGGCTTTGGGATCTCCAAGGTTAGAGTTTAGTTAGGGATATGGGTATACCACAGTTCGGGGAGGTATACGGGGTGGGGGGAAGTTTGGGGGCCGCCGTTGGCCTCTCAGCAGTTATTCTGTTGCTTGTTTTGAAGTTAAGAAGCCTATATACTTATCACTCAGAGGGTGTGGTGGGTTTGCACTGCTTTATGGGGTCCAGCTCGGGGCCTGCGGACGACATGATTACAAGTGCGAAGCACCGGTTGGACGGGTAGTTGCTAGAAGAGCTGTGTCCCTGTTGATACTTCGGCTGACATGCCTCCCTTGAAATTTCTGGCGTGGAATGTCCGGGGTATCAACAACAAAGTTAAACGATCCCTAGTATTTAAAATGATCAAGAAATATGGCCCGGATATCATTTGCTTGAGTGAAACCCACTTGGAGGGGAATAGGCTGTTGTCGCTCCGCAGGCCTTGGGTGGGGTGGGCGTATCATTCCTCGCACTCCTCTTATTCCCGAGGGGTGTCAGTGATGATAAGGAGGACTGTACAGTTTGAGATGATCAGGGTAAATACAGATCCTTATGGTAGATACGTATTTCTAGAGTGCAAACTGTTTTCACGTAATTTTTTCCTATTGTCTGTGTATGTTCTCCCCCCCCCCCCCCCCATTCTCCTATGATGTCCTGCAAAAGGCCGCCTCATTTGTTGCCTCCTCCCCCCATACTCCTGTCATCTGCCTGGGGGACTTCAACGCTGTGTTGGATGCCTCTTTGGACAGATGGAGGGCTCCTTCGAGACAGGGAGCGGGGGGCGACTTGATTCCTCCCAAATCTAAATTTGCAGAGTTTCTAGACAGTATGCAGTGGGTAGATGTCTGGAGAGTTCGGAACCCTACTCTTCGGCAATACTCCTGTTATTCGGGTACACATGGCTCCTTTTCCAGAATCGACCTGGCCCTGGTCTCACCTGAGCTTTTGCCTGGCGTGACGGACGCCCATTACGAGGCACGGAGGGTGTCCGATCATTCACCCCTGGTGCTGTCACTGGTCGGGGACTGTCAGAGGGGACAGTCATATTGGAGGTTGCATCCATCCTGGCTTGCCCAGCTGGGCGATTGCCCTGAATTAGCGCCCACATGGGAGGGATTTTTCGCGGATAACGCGGACACGGCCCCGGCTCCGGTTGTTTGGGATGCATTCAAGGCGTATTTGCGAGGTACCTTAATTGGCAAAATTGCTGCCTACAAGGTGGCTCGCAGGGCGACGAAAAGACAGCTTGAGACTGAGTGTAGGGACCTGGAGACACGCTACCTGACTGAGGGCACCCCTGCGCTGAAGGCCCCGCTGGCTGACGGCTCAGGAGGCCTGGCTGGCTCACCTCTCAGACAAAAATGCACGCTCCCTCTTGTTCAGGGCCAATAATATATACATGCAGGCGGACAGACCAGGTAGTTTGATGGCCCACTTGGTGCACTATGACCGACCTGGGACCACGATAGCGCAGCTGCTTGGCGCCGACGGCTCCATGAAAGATAACACCCCCGACATTGCACAGCTGCTCCTCTGTTATTTTAGGGAGGTATATAATAGTCGATTGACATGTTCCGGGGAGGAGCTAGACCTTCACCTGACAAATATCCCCCTTTCTAAACTTTCCCCTGAGGCTAGGGATGCCCTGGACGCGCCTCTGACCTTGGAGGAGGTGACGTCGGCGGTTGAGGCGGCTCCTAGTGGTAAATCCCCGGGTAGTGACGGTATTCCCACGGAACTATACAAACAGTACATTAAGTTTTTTGGACCTCAGCTACTAGACATGTATGTTAATATATCTGCCGCTGACTGCCTTCCTCCCTCAATGTCCGAGGCTATTCTCATAATGCTTCCAAAACCTGGTAAGGACCCTAAACTCTTGGAGTCATACAGGCCGATCTCCCTCATTCCCACAGACGCTAAGATCCTAGCGAAAATTCTTGCGGTCCGTCTCAACACGGTGATTGAATCTATAATCCATCCCGATCAAACCGGCTTCATGCCTGGGAAATCCACATCCATTAATTTGCGCAGGCTGTACACTATTTTGCAGGCTCCTCATGATTTCCCTTCGGACGAGGTCGTGGTCTCATTGGACGCGGCCAAGGCTTTTGATAGCGTTGAGTGGCCCTACCTGTGGGGAGTTATGGGGAGCATGGGCTTTGGCCCTAACTTTATACAATGGGTCAAACTGTTATACCAGAATCCACGCGCCAGGGTCCTGGTGAATGGATACATTTCCTCCTCCTTCCCTTTGACACGGGGCACCAGACAGGGATGCCCCCTCTCTCCTGCCCTGTTTGCCATAGCCATGGAGCCCCTGGCCTGTTTGATTAGGTCACACCCGGACATTGAGGGAATCAGTATGGGTCCCTGCACTGACAAATTGACCCTTTATGCGGATGACCTGTTGCTATTCCTCCGAGACTACGCGGTGGATATGCCCATTGTGTTGCGGGTCATAGAGACCTTTGGTGGGTACTCTGGTCTCCGCATAAACTGGTCCAAATCGTTTATCATGCCCGTTATAGGCTCCCCCCCCCCAGACTCTGAAAATATCCTTACTGCTGTGTTGGACAGTCCAGTTTAAGTACCTAGGGATCCTGGTCACTAACGACCCATCGGACTTTGTGCCCTTAAACCTTGACCCTCTGGTACAGACGGTTGTGCGCAAATCGAGAGCTTGGTGCAAGCTGCCACTGACAATGACGGGTAGGGTCGGCCTCATTAAAATGGTAGTGTTGCCTAAACTATTGTATGTTCTATTGCAGTCCCCTGTTTACATATTTCCAGCCTTCTTCAGAAAATTAAATAGTGTCCTGACGTCCTTGATATGGGCCAATAAAAGATCCAGAATTAAATTATCCACTCTTACCAGACAAAAAAGGGACGGCGGCTTGGCCTTACCCCACTTCCAACTGTATTATTATGCTGCTCAGCTATCACACATTGGTATGTGGCTTCGAGGAGGGGAGGAAGATGGACTAGGCTGGGCGTTCCTTAGATGCTATTACCCAGGTCTTTCCCCGGCACAGGTCTTGGCGGGGGGTAACCCTTCCAGACTCTCACCTCCTATTGTCTTCCAGGCTATGAAGATATGGTTGGCATTGAAGGCCCTGCTTGGGTACGAGGGAATGGACCCGGATACTCCTCTGTGGCACTTCAGATTGCTCAGTGAACTGGGGTCCCTGGGGGGTGAGGAGGTATGGGCTCCGTATTCGATAGTTTCGGTGTCCCAGCTATATAGCAATGGTACGTTGAAATCATTTCAGAAATTGAAGGAGGAGTTTGGACTCCCGAACTCTCACTTTTACAGATTCTTACAACTGAGACACTCCCTGCGGGCGCAATTCGCAGATTCTTCCCCGACGCTTTTCCCCTTCCCCATAAAAGCATTTCTACATTCACTGGGTCGAGTTAAGGTGATCTCTTTTACCTACTCGTATCTCCTTCAAACGACACATGCAGACCCGCTCTCGAGTCTTAGGGAGAGATGGGAGGGCGACGTGGGTCCCATGGACGGGGAAGACTGGGAGGGCGCTCTGGGTAACCCGAGCAGGTCACCAAATCGCTGCGGTTTCAACAGATACAGTTTTTCATTCTGCATAGATCATACATGACGCCGAGCAGGCTGGCCAGATTTAGGACAGATAGCGCTGATGCTTGCCCCAAGTGCGGGGTTGCCGGAGGTACATTCTGGCACCTCATATGGGAATGCCCGCTGCTGCAGGTGTTCTGGGCTGGGGTCGGGTCGATTCTGGAACATACGGGGTTACAGAGAAGTTTGCTGACTCCGCGATTCTGCATTTTGGGGGTGGGAGACCCCGTTTCTGGGTCCCGCTGGGAAGACATGTACGCCCGCAGCATGTGCGCTCTTGCAAAGGTGTGCATCGCGCGGACGTGGATGGCCCCGCGACCTCCCACGATACATGCTTTTAAAGGTTTGGTAAATGATACCCTAACAAAAGAACGTTATGTATACATGAAATATAATGCCCTTACCAAATACGAGAAGATATGGTCTCCCTGGATCAATTCCACATACTCATCCCTTGCCCTTCGGACTTAGAGGGCACCGGCCTTCGTTGCGGTGTGTTATTTGGGCCCTGGGGCGCTGGGCCGGACCTTCATCTCTCCTCTATCATAGCTGTTTACATATCTAGTTGCCACACCACACCACACATATGTCAGGTTAACTAGGCTTAAGTTAGTTAAAGGGTTTGTTTGGGGGTAGAGGGGTTGTGGGCTATTCAAGGCCTGCTAGACGGGGTAATTTATAATACAGGTCCTGGGTGGGGGAAAATTATAAAATGTTAAGTATGTGAATCACGACCTGGGGGGAAATTTACTAAGCTCCCGATTTTGACCGAGATGCCGTTTTTTCATCAAAGTGTCATCTCGGTAATTTACTAAACACTAATCACGGCAGAGATGAGGGCATTCGTAATTTTTTGCAAGTCCAAGTAAAAAATTACGAATGAATACACCATCGGTCAAAACGCGGCTGTTTAAGTATGAATCTCGGTCATTTACTAAGAAGTGCAAAGCAAAAAAAAAAAAAAACACTGCCGTGAAAAATTACAACTCGTAAAAAAGTGCTAAAAAAAAACCAGACCTTTTTTTTTTATTTGTGATTGGATAGGCATGCACGGATCCATGAGATCCGTGCATGTATATCAGTGGGAAGGGGTGGGAAAGTGCTTATTTTTTCAAAAAAAATTGCGTGGGGTCCCCCCTCCTAAGCATAACCAGCCTCGGGCTCTTTGAGCCGATCCTGGTTGCCGAAATATGGGGAAAAAAATGACAGGGGTTCCCCCATATTTAAGCAACCAGCATCGGGCTCTGCGCCTGGTCCTGGTCCCAAAAATACGGGGGACAAAAAGAGTAGGGGTCCCCCGTATTTTTAAAACCAGCACCGGGCTCCACTAGCTGGACAGATAATGCCACAGCCGGGGGTCACTTTTATATAGTGCCCTGCGGCCGTGGCATCAAAAATCCAACTAGTCACTCCTGGCCGGGGTACCCTGGGGGAGTGGGGACCCCTTCAATCAAGGGGTCCCCCCCCCCAGCCACCCAAGGGCCAGGGGTGAAGCCCGAGGCTGTCCCCCCCCCCATCCAATGGGCTGCGGATGGGGAGGCTGATAGCCTTTGTTGTAAAAGAAAAGATATTGTTTTTAGTAGCAGTACTACAAGGCCCAGCAAGCCTCCCCCGCATGCTGGTACTTGGAGAACCACAAGTACCAGCATGCGACGGAAAAACGGGCCCGCTGGTACCTGTAGTACTACTACTAAAAAAATACCCAAAAAAAGACAAGACACACACACCGTGAAAGTATAATTTTATTACATACATACATACACACATACATACATACATACTTACCTTAAGTTCCCACGCAGGTCGGTCCTCTTCTCCAGTAGAATCCAAGGGGTACCTGTTGAAGAAATTATACTCACGAGATCCAGGGGTCCAGGCTCCTCGGGAAATCCAGGGGTAATCCACGTACTTGAAAAAAATAACAAAACGGTGTCCCGACCACGAACTGAAAGGGGACCCATGTTTGCACATGGGTCACCTTTCCACGAATGCCAGAAACCCACTTTGACTTCTGTCTAAGTGGGTTTCTTCAGCCAATCAGGGAGCGCCACGTTGTAGCACTCTCCTGATCAGCTGTGTGCTCCTGTCCTCACTGACAGGCAGCACACGGCAGTGTTACAATGTAGCGCCTATGCGCTACATTGTAACCAATGCTGGGAACTTTCTGCTCAGCGGTGACGTCACTTTAGGTCAACCGCAGGGCAGAAAGTTCCCATCATTGGTTACAATGTAGCGCATAGGCGCTACATTGTAACACTGCCGTGTGCTGCCTGTCAGTGAGGACAGGAGCACACAGCTGATCAAGAGAGTGCTACAACGTGGCGCTCCCTGATTGGCTGAAGAAACCCACTTAGACAGAAGTCAAAGTGGGTTTCTGGCATTCGTGGAAAGGTGACCCATGTGCAAACATGGGTCCCCTTTCAGTTCGTGGTCGGGACACCGTTTTGTTATTTTTTTCAAGTACGTGGATTACCCCTGGATTTCCCGAGGAGCCTGGACCCCTGGATCTCGTGAGTATAATTTCTTCAACAGGTACCCCTTGGATTCTACTGGAGAAGAGGACCGACCTGCGTGGGAACTTAAGGTAAGTATGTATGTATGTGTGTATGTATGTAATAAAATTATACTTTCACGGTGTGTGTGTCTTGTCTTTTTTTGGGTATTTTTTTAGTAGTAGTACTACAGGTACCAGCGGGCCCGTTTTTCCGTCGCATGCTGGTACTTGTGGTTCTCCAAGTACCAGCATGCGGGGGAGGCTTGCTGGGCCTTGTAGTACTGCTACTAAAAACAATGTCTTTTCTTTTACAACAAAGGCTATCAGCCTCCCCATCCGCAGCCCATGGGATGGGGGGGGACAGCCTCGGGCTTCACCCCTGGCCCTTGGGTGGCTGGGGGGGGGGGACCCCTTGATTGAAGGGGTCCCCACTCCCCCAGGGTACCCCGGCCAGGAGTGACTAGTTGGATTTTTGATGCCACGGCCGCAGGGCACTATATAAAAGTGACCCCCGGCTGTGGCATTATCTGTCCAGCTAGTGGAGCCCGGTGCTGGTTTTAAAAATACGGGGGACCCCTACTCTTTTTGTCCCCCGTATTTTTGGGACCAGGACCAGGCGCAGAGCCTGATGCTGGTTGCTTAAATATGGGGGAACCCCTGTCATTTTTTTTCCCATATTTCGGCAACCAGGATCGGCTCAAAGAGCCCGAGGCTGGTTATGCTTAGGAGGGGGGGACCCCACGCAATTTTTTTTTAAAATTTTACAGTGTTTAATTAAAAAAAAAAAAAAAATAGAACCTTAGCACGGATCACACAGATCCGGCCGAGATTAATTGTAAAAAAGTCGGCAGTGTTTTGCTAATCACTGCCGTAAAAAACACAAAAAAAACACGAATGACATCGACATCGGAAGAAAAGAAAAACCCGAATACGACAGCTTAGTAAATCCATCGTAACAAATTCAAAAAGTTGCCGTTTTACACTTTCGATGTCATTCGTGATTGAACTTTGACCTGAAACGGGAAAATACGAATCTTAGTAAATTTACCCCCTGGTTACAGACTTCAGAAAATATGTATATTGTGGGAAGAATGCACGGGAACTGCAACACGGGAAATGTCATTCGTATTAGTATATGTATATCCTTGGAGACAAAACTGCTTTGAACAACGTGTAATACCAAATGTGCTTCCCAGTGTACACTGAAATGTCTGTATATATAAAAACGCTGTTGAATAAAAATTACTCTATTAAAAAAAAAAATATGGATTATAAATGTTCCCTATTCAGTGGAAAATACGACATTAAGTGTTGACTTAATGGGGGAGATTCAAATGTTAGGAAAAAACAGACTCCCAACTGACTTTTCAAACATTTGAATTCCACCCAATGAATGATCATATAAAAGTCCACAGAACAAAAACGCTGAATGGGATGTCCACGCCAGAGAGTGAGCTCTACATCCAGAAGTCTTCCAGCTCCTCATGGACAAACGGGGCCTACCAGAAGTCAACCTCATGGCCTCTCGACACAATGACAAAGTACCCCTCTACGGGTCCAGGGCCAGGGATCCCGCAGCCGCCTTTGTGGTCGCTTTGGCAGTAATGTGGACCTTTCTTCTAGCGTACATCTTCCCTCCAGTCTCCCTCCTTCTGTGGGTTCTTTGCAAGTTCAAGCAGGAAAGAGGCAACATGCTATTGATAGTCCCAGCCTGACCTAGGCGCCATTGGTTCGGAGACCTACAGAGTCTCTCCATAGACACTACCTTTCCACTTCCTCCATGGACAGATCTGCTAACTCAAGGCCCTTGTCTGCACCCGGACCTAGTTTGTCTGTCTTTGATGACATGGGTCTTGAGTCATCCCTCATAAGAGCCAAGGATTTCTCCCACTCAGTAGTTCGGACGATGCTCAAGGCCTGTAAACACGACTCAGCCTGCATCTATTACAGAGTTTGGCACTCTTGCTTTTAGTGGTGTTCTAAAAAGAGGTTATAACCCTACAGCTTCTAAGAGTTTCTCGAGTGTTTGCCTTTCTCCTTGCTGGGTTGGTCCTCCGCCTGGCATCCCTAAAGGTTCAGGTATCAGCTCTGTCTGCTTCCAAAGAAGGATTGCTTCCCTGTCTGATGTTAGAACGTTCCTTCAGGGTGTCCTTCACCTTTAACATCCTTTTGTCCCTCCAGTTGCTCTGTGGAACTTGTCATTAGTTCTTCGAACTCTACAGACTCATCCGTTTGAATCTTTTGGATTCCGTTGACCTCAAGTGGCTGACGGCGAAAATAATTTTGCTCCTTGCTATTGCCTCTACTCACAGGGTCTCTGATTTGGGTAAGCTTTCCTGTTCCTCCCCCTTTCTGACTTTTCCATTCTGGCAGAGCTGTCCTATTAAGCCGAGCAGACTACCTTCCTAAAGTGGTATCCAGGTTCCAGCTTAATGAAGAGATTGTTGTTCCGGCATTTCAATCTCCAGATCATCTCTCTTCAGGTGAAGTGTACTTGGATATAGTCCGTGCTCTTTGGATTTATTTGAATCGCACTAGCTCATTCAGGAAAACCTATGCTCTTTGTGTTATGGATTTCACAAAAGGGGCTGGCTTGCTAATAAACAGACTTTAGCGCAATTGCTTCGCATGACCATTTTTTTATTTACGCGCAGGCTGACCTCCCTGTGTCATCTACGGTTACTGCCCATTCTACTCGTTCTGTGGGACCCTTGTCAGCGGTCCGTTGTGGCGCCTCTGCTGAACAACTGTGCAGGACACCTTTCTCAGGATCTATGCATTTGATACCTTTGCCTTTCAGGATGCTTCCTTAATGGAAACTGCTTTGAGACATCCCAGCGTAATCCCTATGGACCCTGAAGAAGAAAAGGAGAATTATGGTAGACTTACCTTCGTTAACTCTTTCTTCGAAGTCCACAGGGCAGCCATCCTGATGCACCTGGCTTCATGGGGTCTTTCTAAGAGTTCCCCTCTTGAGTGTGTTCTTGTGTATACCATTCTTCCTTTACCTGTATTCTGCTCCTGTTTTGGGCATGTTCACTAAACTGGTTAGGCTGGGGGATGGGGGGTGTAAGAGAGGAGGGACCAGTGCATCCTGGGAGCTAAAGCTTTTAACTGGTGTCTGGATCAGCTCCAACCACCTACAGTACATACACCCTAGCGTAATTCCTGTGGACCCTATGGACTTTGAAGATAGAAAGTTAACCAAGGTAAGTCTACCATAACTCTCCATATTCCTTTATTAAATAAATAAAATTGTCTATTGTACAGCTGGCATCTTGAAATGTATCTATCTAATGTTTATCCTCTGAATTGCACCAGGCTGCAGATACAAGTGTGTGATTGTATACTGTACATAATATCCACTGCATTTCATGCTATCCTGGTAACTGTTTAAATACTGTATGCAATAAAGTACACCTGTTTATAATTGTTATTTAGTGTGCAAAATTAAATTCTTTTTTTTCTTTCAGGAGCATGGCCTGTTCTTATAGATGATTTTGTGGAGTATGCAAGACCGTTAGTGACGAGTGGAAAACGCAGACCTCTTTAACCATAGACTTTTGAAAAGAACTAGTTATGCTTTGCCATTTCATTAGATAATGAACACTGTTTTTGGCCAATTACTGAGTATGCGGCAGAGTTTCCTGGGCACATGGACATGGAAAATGCCACTGTCTGACTTCTGCCGTAGAACATTCTGGTGGACAGCTCTTGGACAAGATGAAAATAAGGACACTGGCTGGCAGTGGGAGAACTGGCTGTTTGTAGGATGCTGGCTTCATATCTTATATTGGTTGTATCATATAGGATGTAGAGATTGCATGATTTTATACTTTGGATCAGTTTAAACAGAGGCCATTTTATTGAAGAAGTCTAAGTAAAAAATAATTCAAAAGAGCATGCCATTCAGTTTACGAGCCAGAATAAACACCAGCAGTTTCTGAACAGCTGTATTATATTGTATCTATATAAAAAGCAGTATTTGTGTTATAAATTAAATCTCTAATAGAACCTAATGGCATGTTGTTGTTTTTGTTTTTTCTATCGCTCTTTGATACAATTATGGGAATGGTAGTCGTATGCCCAGATGATTCTTACGAAGATAGTAATCCGCTTGATGGCTTGAGATCATAGCTATAAATCAGCCACCTCTTGGTTAAACTCTTCTACCTGAGATCCAAGTATACAAATGAGACTGTACGCTCTTATGGGCAGGTATTCATTGTGACTATGTACATTTAATAAATATAAATTATAGTGTCAATTAGCCTTAATGTATAACTTTTGCCTTGTTTTTATTCATTGTTTATTTAATTAAATATTCTTTAAATATAATGGAAATTAATTCATTTTGAAATATTAAAGTATAAAAACAGATGAATATGTTAAGAAATAAAACAGGTGATTGTTAATGGGCTAGTGCATTGGTTCTCAAACTGGGTGCCTTGGGACACTTGCAGGGGTTCCTTGGATTAGTGGTCCAGGACCAATTAAAATTATTTATGGTCAATGTAACAGGCAAAACCAGTTCTGGTGGCTGTCAATCATAAAATACGTGGACAAACAGAAGCAAATCTTGTCCATTACCACATCTAAACACAATTTACTTAAATTATTTCTTTATAAATTTCTCAATAAGAAACTTTTGGCCTAGGGGTGCTGTGAAAAAAAATTCTGTTCGCCATGATCCAAAAAAGTTTGGGAACCACTGGGCTAGTGTATATTGTTAGGGATATTCTATTTGTCTAGCAATATCCTTCAGTTGTCTGATGATTCTTGTACCAGCATCTGGGAGTCAGAAATCAAGACACAAATGCAGTATCTATGTCAAAGTTGATTCTGAGCTGCGCTCGTTTATTTTCAAGGGGTTTTTATGGCAAAGTTTCACATAATGGAAAACGTCACAAAGTGGTTTGGTAATAACTACAAATTTCTACAGGACAATACAGAACATTTTAGCAACATCACAAATTTCTGCATGTTAGCAAGTTCTCTTGAGACTCTTAGTCTAGGGAGTTGTATCCTGTAGCTGTTAATTCAATGTTCCCTCAAAGTTGTGCGGCTGGAACATCCCACCTCTAGTTACTAAAAGTTGTTGGCATCGAGACTCCTCTGCCTCATATCTGCTATAAACTGCTTAAGGTTTAAAACACATATTTTCTGCTGCGGGGTACACTGGGCTCCACAGGGAATGACATTGGGGTATAGAGTATGATCTTGTTCCGAGGCACCAACAGGCTAAAAGCTTTGACTGTTCCCATAATGCATAGCACCGCCTCCTCTAAAACCCCACCTCCGTGCACAGGAGCTCAGTTTTGTAGTTGGTGCCATGCAGTAAGCAGGCATACAACAGGGGGGCTGCTCCAGCAGCCCTGAGAAGAACTTTTAAAGTGAAAAATGAAGACTTCAAGGGCTGCAGCAGAGGCACTGTAAGTGTTAGATGTAAGTGAGACATCTGCTGCTGCAGCTCCATCACCTTCCCCAGCGGCGCTGCACACTTCCACGCCCTGGTTGCCGGTTACCTACAGCGGAGGCTCCGGTTTCTCTCAAGTTAGTCACACACACCACCGCTGCTCTCCAGGATAGCGTGGCTGCAATCAGGGAGGAGGTAAGTGGGTTCCCCAGATAGGACCCGCTGGAAATTGCGATCCTGCGCTACCAGTAGGAAGCGTGCTGGCGTGGACACTGTGGTAGCACAGGGACCCCACTAGACCACCAGGGCAAGGGTACAGGTCGGTTTTGATAAAAAAAACATTTATTATATATCCCACAGTACCTGGTGGTGAAGTCCAGCAGGGGATAAGGCTTTGACCTGTAGCCCCTCCCCCAGCCCCAGGGCGCCATTTAGAGAAAATGTTCTTGCCCTGGAGCTGCATATCTCTCTCTCCCTCACTACCTGTCAGCGTTTGGGCGCCATTAGGACAAGCTGAGCTGAGCCTGGGACTGTTTGGACAAATCCTCCTGTAAAGCCGCCTGCATGTCAGCACTGTGAGTTTTACAGGACGCTTAAGTATTCTAAATGTCTGCTGACAGTGTTAGTTAAGAAAAAGTGCATTTAGTCAGGGTTATATAGTACAAGTACCCTGTGATATACATCCAGTCTTTACTGTGCATTGTTATATCTATTGAGTGTATAGCTATACTTAGTACTACTCTGTATTGCTAGTCCAGTGCAGTGTTATTGCATGTCATAATTTCTGCCATGTACAATGTGACTCTGTGTGTGCATATAGCTGCTGTCTGACCTCCATTTCTGGTATCTCACTCAGATTGCTATCCCTATATTCTATAACCTGAGGGGGATAGGTGCATCAGGTTTATCATTTAATATAGGTATTTCACAGGATATACTTGGTGTGTATTTTTCTCTGTGATTTTTAGTCACCCATATACCTCATGAATTCCCTGTTTGTGTGGTTG
The DNA here is from genome assembly GCF_028390025.1 of Pseudophryne corroboree. Taxonomy (NCBI): domain Eukaryota; kingdom Metazoa; phylum Chordata; class Amphibia; order Anura; family Myobatrachidae; genus Pseudophryne; species Pseudophryne corroboree. The sequence goes on from NC_086445.1 coordinate 354,037,140, forward strand.
CATTGCACAGGGGGTTCTTGTCAGATATTCTGCTGCTGATATTGTACTGGGTTGCCTTGCATTGAGCTTTCAAATATGTCAGCTACAAAGGGCAATGGTGCTGGGGCTGATCCCATATTGTGTGGTGGTGACACTGCAGACACCTTTGAGGAAAATATAGCAGCTGAGGGTTCAGGGTCTGGGGTTTCCTTGCCGCCAGTGGGATCGTAGCAATGGGGGTTCAAAATTACCCGCCTTGGGCTACCTTCTCCACGCTATTGAATATGCTGGTAACTAGACTAATGCCCCCTATGGGACCAACTGTCTGCTCAGTTACAGCAATTGAACCAATCACTGACTACTCAGAAGTCTAACCCTCACCCGCCTAAGACCAAGGGGTCCTCTAAGCGGGCAATTACTTCCTCACAATCCACCAACGTCCCTGACACCTCGACTGATGAGGATGGCGTTTATACTGACCCCACAGATTCTGATCCTGACGCTTCTGATGGGGAATCTGTTTTACAGGTGGATGTTCCTAACTTGTTGGAGGCTATCAGGCTCATTCTTCAAATTACTGATGACCTGGAGCCTGATGCTGCCCCTAAGAAACCAGACAGATTTAAACATCAGAAGGTGGTTAAACAAGTTTTACCTCATTCTGACCATTTAGTTGACATACATCAGGAGTCCTGGGAAAATCCAGGAAAGAAATTCCCGCCTCTCAAGAAGATGCTGGCTCGCTATCCCCCCGCTGCGGAGCTAAGTAAAAATTGGGAGACACCCCTACCAGTGGATTCGCAGGTGGCGCGGCTGATGATATCCTCAGCTCTGCCAATAACTACCGTCACGTCTCTGAAAGAACCGACGGATAAGCATGTGAAGAGTTGTTCAAAGGTGATTTACACCCTAGCAGGCGCTGCGCATCGGCCCACCATTGCAGCGACATGGGCTATTGAAGCGTGCGCTCAGGAGTTGGAAGCTGAGATGTCTTCCAACGCTTCTGATCATGCTAGACAATGCTTATCGTATATTGTCACAGCTTCTCATTACATTAAAGAGGCGGCTTCTGATGCCGGTATTCTGGTGGCCAAGGCTTCTACTACGTCCATACTGGCTCCCTGGATTCCATGGTTGCGGTCCTGGTCTGTGGATCTGGACTCTAAGAAAACCCTTTTAAAGGAGACATCCTTTTCGGAGAAGACCTCAACAAGATTGTGGCTGACTTAGCTTCTGCTAAAACAGCTTGTCTGTAGAACAAAGGAAATTTCTGAAGTGCGCAATAAGTGTTACCCTAGGCAGCCGTCACACATCACTGGGGGAACACCACATCCCACCATATAGAATGCAAACAAGAGAAGAAAGTGGATATGTGCATAGGCGCCCTTGTAACAGAGATGCTTGAAACTGGTATTAAGATAAAAACACAGTACTTTAATGCATAAGGTATTGCACCACAAAAATAAAGATAACACATATATACAATAAAATGCCAATCCCAAAATATCTCACCCTAAATGGGATTTGCGGTGGGCAGAGAGCCTTTTTGGAAAAAGGCAATCCGGTCCCGGTGGAATTAGTGTGGCACCACCGCAAATGAGCTTATTCCAATTGGAGGTAGAGTAGGGAGTCAGGCAATGTTGGATCCAAGCTTGAAAAAGGAGAACAATCTCCGAAACTCGTCGTTTGGACGACACTGATGCCTTTTATCAACATTGCCTGACTCCCTACTCTACCTCCAAGCAGTGTTCGTGGACGCACTGGCATTTCCATGGAACTTTCAGCTGCCATACGTGTTCCCTGCGGTGTCGCTCCTGTCCAGAGTAATAAGGAAGTTCAAGCAAGAAGGAGGAATCGTACTTCTGATCGCTACCGCGTGGCCCAGACGGCATTGGTTCTCAGACCGTCAGGGTCTCTCGACAGAGCGTCCCATTCTACTTCCACAGCGCCCAGATCTCCTCGTTCAGGGCCCCTGTGTATATTAGGATTTAGCCCAGTTGGCTTTGACGGCGTGGCTCTTGAAACTTCCGTCTTGAGGGCTAAAGGATTTTCTGAGGCGGTCATTCAAACCATGTTGAAGGCCCGGAAACCGGCTTCTGCTCGGATTTACCTTAGGGTTTGGAATTCTTACTTTGCTTGGTGCGCATCTAACAATCATGACGCTTACAAGTTTAGTATGACCAAACGTTTGGCCTTTCTACAGCAGAGCCTGGACTTGGGCCTTCGTCTGGCCTCCATCAAGGTTCATATTTCTCCCTTGTCTGTTTGATTCCAGAGAAAAATTGCGACTACCTGATGTGCATACGTTCACTCAGGGTGTGTTGCAGATTCAGCCTCCTTATACCCCGCCTGTGGCTCCTTGGGACTTGTCGGTGGTTCTGGAGGCATTGCAAGGGTCTCCATTTGAGCCTCTTGAATCTGCAGACCTTAAGTGGCTTTCTCTTAAGGTATTGTTTCCGCTGGCTATTGCCTCTGCTAGATGGGTGTCGGATTTGGGTGCCTTGTCTTGTCGGTCACCATAACTGATTTTTCACCGTGATCGGGCGGTTCTTAGAACACGTCCCGGGTATTTATCTAAGGTGGTGTCTACTTTCCACCTTAATCAGGAGATTGTGGTTCCGGCCTTTGCTTCTCCTGAACTGTCCTCCAAAGAGCGGTCTTTGGATGTGGTACGGGCTCTTTGTATCTACGTGAAGAGAACTGCCTCCATCAGGAAGTCTGATTCTCTCTTTGTTCTGTTTGGTTTTCACGTGGCTGACCTGCTCAAAAGCAGACCTTAGCCAGATGGATTAGAATGGTGATTGCACATGCTTATGTATGGGCTGGCCTTCCAGCTCCTGCTACCATAAAGGCCCATTCTACTCGGTCGATTGGACCTTCTTGGGTGGCCTACCGTGGGGCGACCCTTGAACAATAGTGCAAGGCGGCTACGTGGTCCTCAGTGAACACGTTCATAGGGTTCTATGCCTTCGATTCTTCTGCCTCCCAGGATGTTTCCTTTGGACGCCGGGTTTTTGTGCCCACTACAGTGCGTCCCCTCCCATAAGGAACTGCTTTAGGATATTCCCAATGTCATTCTCTGTGGAGCCCAGTGTACCCCGCAGCAGAAAACGAGATTTATGGTAAGAACTTACCGTTGTTAAATCTGTTTTCTGTTAAATCTGTTTTGGCGAGGTACACGGGTTCCACCGGACGCCCACCCTGACGCACTTAGCTTCTTTGGGTTGGTATGGCATTAGCCGCTGACACTTTCTCCTGTCCTGAGAGTGTGGTGTATGTGGCTAATAACAGTTGTCGTCTCTTTTGCATGCTACTGCATTGCACTGGTTAACAAAAACTGAGCTCCTGTGCACGGAGGCGGGGTTATAGAGGAGGTGGTGCTATGCATTCTGGGAATAGTTAAAGCTTTTAGCCTGTTGGTGCCTCGGATCAAGATCCTACTCTACACCCCAATATCATTCCCTGTGGAGCCCAGTGTACCTCGCAGAAAGATTTAACAACGGTAAGTTCTTACCATAAATCTTGTTTTTCTTATTTGATTTGCAAGCATCTAATTTAACCCTTACATTTATTAAAGCTCTCAGTCTCTCCTCTATGCTTCCTCATTTGAAATGCACAGGAAGGTCTGTTAGATTATCACTGCTCGTATATTGTTGCAGACTTTACTATATTTTGTACAGAGCCAGACGTAATTATGGACAGCAAAGTGTGGTTTGAGTTATTTTTTCCTGAAGCAGTGAGTGGAACAGAGTATTTATACATGCTGTATGTCAAGTGCAAAGATAACCACCAGTTTCTTAAATGATCAGGAAGGCTGTGGACAGTGCACATTTAAGAAGAGTACCACTGCACAGTGTATTACACACAGATTCTTCTAAAAAATGATTAACAATTATTTTTATGTAACATAAGTATAAATGCTCTTCTTTGTAGAGGAAGAAAGGGGTGGAGCAATCTGGATACCAGGGAAGTTAAAAGGCCTGCATGAGTTAAATCGAGCAAAGCAGACCTGATCCTGTGAAAGCTGGTACAGCTGAGGCTGTTACAACAAGGTCCTGAAGGTGGCAGTTGGATCTTGGCGTGACCTGTGAAACGCGTAGCTGGAAAGATGTAGCATTGTGAAAAGTGTGATGTTTTGTAGTTGGACAATATGAGATCTAGCACCACAGGATTTTCAGATGAAGTCCTAAAAGGAAAAGCTAAGGGCCGGAAGTAATGTCGTTATGAGGGTGGAATCAAGATGGCGGTGCAGCGACTGTGTGGATTTACTGATGTGGTGGTTTGGACTGGGTTGCTAGTATCGAGCACTTTGTATGCCTGTGTCTGTCACTGCTGATTGGCTTCTTGGGCTATGGTGGCGGGTGCGGGTTTGTCTATCCCCACGGAGAGTTGCTGCGGCTGGTGGCCCTGAATTCCAGTGGAAGACTCCTGGTGGTGCATGCTGGTCCTGCATAGGGCCTTGTGAGAACTGGTGCGGCCACGTCTATTGCAGTGTCTGCTGGGCCAGGGGCTCGGCTGCAGCAATGAAGGCTGTTTACGTCGCCCACGCTGCCATTGCGGCATAAAACGCAGGCACAGACAGTGCCGGCGGTGTGGTGCCTAGAGCGTTGAGTGGTTCTAGAGGTGAGATGATGCCCATGGATGGGATTACCCATGATGCCAGGGCCGGTGCTGTGGTGTAGCAGGGTGGGAGCCCTGGCTCTGCCTATGGCAGGTCTTGGAGTTGAACGGATGAGGGCAGTAATGGAGGCTACAGACATAATGGGGTATTACCCTAGGAGCGGGCAGCAATGTGGATATTCCCTTCGCCTACTTCGGGCACGTGGATGGAAAAGGTGTCCTAGGAAGGAGAGAAGACAAAAAAGGGGGAAAAGGGCTGATATTAAAGCCAGAATGAATGCTTGATCTATCAGACCCCCGTTGCCTAGTGTACTTCTCTCGAACGTCCTGTCCTTAGTTGGTAAACTGGATGATCTGCCAGCGGACTTGATTTATAAAAGGTTTTTACAGAACTGCTCTTTTTTTTTCTTTTACTATTTATACTGAGATTTGGCTAAGGATTATGTTCTGGTTTCTGCGGTTGATAATTACACGCCTTCTAATAGGTCTGGATCTTTTGGCCAGATGTTTGTACACCGGTAGCAAGAACAAAGACAAATGATCCAAACGACCAATGTGTGGGCATGCAGTTATTTCATAAACCGTATTCAGGTTCGTATAAACCTGATCTAAAGTATTTTCACCCCTAGTAGGGACAATATGTTTATAAAATTTTGGGGGGAATTTTTTTAACTCAGCCTGATTAAAATCACCAGCCACTATAAACAGAATCTGAAAAGACTGTTTGGAGATCCATGATTGAATCATGAAGGGATTCCAAAGCTTTACCTACATTTGCTTGAAGAGGAATATATAGACAGCTAAAATAATCAAAACTGCAACCTCTCTGTGCAGATTAGAGAGCCTACATTTTACTATCTATTTTATGTCAGTGGTGCAAAATGATTTAACACAGACTGCTTCCTAAAACCACATGCAGTTGATATAAGCGCAGAGCCCCCCACCTCTACTTTTCACGGACTCAAGAGTTCTGTCTGCTCTAAATAACATCCTATTCTCAAGTCGAATATAACCAGTGATCACACCAAGCTAATAATTATGAGAATTCTAGTTACAAATCATTGAAAAAAATAATGAAGTCTGAATTAATTGTTTCTAGGCCCTACCATCATTTATGGTTTTGAAATTTGCCATCAGGCTTCCTCACATGCTATCACATCTTCCCAAGGGCACCTTAAATGCCACTCAGTACTCCTCACATGCCATCAAATCCCCCAAATTAATTTTAAATGGCACCAACCCATCTCAGTCACAAGCACTTAGTTACTGCAGTTCTGACAGTTTATTTTTTATTTCTCTTATGTCCTAGAGGATGCTGGGGTCCACATTAGTACTATGGGGTATAGATGGGTCCACTAGGAGCCATTGGCACTTTTAAGAGTTTGAGAGTGTGGGCTGGCTCCTCCCTTTATGCCCCTCCTACCAGACTCAGTTTAGAAAATGTGCCCGGAGGAGCACGGTCACAGCTAGGGAAGCTCTACAGAGCTTCTTTAGTAAAAGTTTATTTTGGAGTTTATTATTTTACAGGGAGGCTGCTGGCAACAGAACCAGAAGATCAGTGGCGAGTCAGTCACTGGCCCCTCTAACAAGCGGGTAGCCGGCGTGAAGATGGCGGCAACAGGGTATGGAGCGCAGTACTAACTGCGCTCCGGAGGTCAGTGGTACATAGTTCAGCGCTGTGAGGGGCGCCCTGCACAGGACAGCACCTACACCCTACACTGACCTCTTAAGCCTGTCATTGTCCTGGGATCGCTGCCAGCATGAATCATCAGGCCAGTATAATCTCATGAAGATCAGGAAGACAGCGCCATTAGGGCAGCAGGGCTTCTCAGAGCAGACCCAGCAGCATTCAGCGCCAATTTCCTGCCTGCAGAAATGCTGTCAGTGAAGTTCAGTCCCTCCAGAGCAACTCCAGCTATCTCTTACGGTACAAGGGGGTTGTAAAAGGGGGGGGGGGGGGCTGTGTGAAGACTGTGTAAGCTATTAAGTTGCACAGTCAGCGCTGGTTGGGATCTCCCTATACCTTGAAAGCGCTGTGTGTGGGTTGCCTCCAATCTCTGTGTCTCTCTTGCCATTCTTGGGGGTGAAACTGTCTAGCCTCGTGTGTGTGTGTGGAGTGTTTGGGGTCTCCAGTTAGCTATGTGCAGGGACTCTGTGTCATATGCAGCTGAGGATATGTCCTCTCAGGATGATCTCATTCCATGTAATCAGGATTACGCTGTTTTAGCGCAGATACCAGCAAGGGAGCCGGAATGGTTATCCTCTATCAAATCTATGATTTCTCAGATTTCTGCTAGGGTTGCACAGAATTAATCTGCAACTCAGGTTTTACAGAACTCTATGGCAGTTTGGTCCGGTTCTGTTACCTCAGGGCCCCCTTCTGTAGGTTCCCACAAACGTGCTTTTGCCCAGATTATGCAAGATGACACGGATACCGACTCTGACACGGCAGACGGTGATGGGGATGTGCTCAGGGGGGCCGCATCACTTGCTGAAGGGGTGCAGTTTATGATAGAGGCTATCAGGGATGTGTTGAATATTGCTGATACAACACCTGAGCAGGTTGAGGAGGCTTACTTCACTGACAATAAGAAAACCTCGCTAACCTTCCCTGTGTCCAAAGAATGCTATTTTTGAAAAAGCTTGGGAAAACCCATAGAAAAAATTCCAGATCCCTAGAAGGGTTCTAGTTGCTTTCCCCTTCCTTGAGGAGGATGCGAAAACCCACCCATAGTGGACGCGTCTGTATCCAGACTCTCGAAAAAGGTGGTTCTACCTGTCCCAGGATCTACCGCCTTAAAGGAGCCGGCTGATCGCAAAATTGATACTACGCTCAAATCCATATACACGGCTTCAGGGGCGATACTACATCTTACTATTGCCTGTGCATGGATTTCCAAAGCTATAGTAAAGTGGTCAGGCACGTTACTTGAGGATTTGGATACAATGGATAAAAGTGACGTTGAATTGTTTTTACGTAACATTCAGGATTCTGCAGGTTTTATGGTGGATTCCATGAAAGTCTTGGGTTCAATGGCTGCAGGAATATCTTCCATGTCGGTCTCAACTCGTCAAGGTTTGTGGCTGTGCCAGTGGTCTGCCGACGTGGAATCCAGGAGAGGTGTGGAGACCCTACCCTACACAGGTCAGGCTCTCTTTGGGGAAGTGTTGGATGCGTGGATCTCCACGGCTACAGCAGTTAAGTCGCCTTTTCTTCCCTCAGCTGCACCTGCTACGAAGAAACCTTTCTCTTCAGTTGCATCACAGTCCTTTCGAGTTGCAAAACCAAGAAAGGCCAAACCGTCCAACACCTTATTTAGAGGTGGTCGACCAAAATCCAAGAAACCTGCTGCTGCGGATTCCCAGGAACAGAAGCCTGCTTCCAGTACGTCAAAGTCCTTAGCATGATGGTGGACCGAGCAGCCTGGAGAGACTCAGATATTTCAGTCACGTCTGGGTGTCGTCTGGCCCAGATCCCTGGGTACTAGATATTGTATCCCAGGGGTTTTGTATGGAATTTCAGGATCTCCCTCCTCACCGGTTCTTCACATCGGGCTTGCCAGCTTTGCCGGCAGACAGGGCTACCCTACAGGGAGCCATCCAGAAGTTGGTGAAGGCACAGGTTATTGTACCAGTTCCTCCCCAGATGCAAAACAAAGATTACTATTCAAACCTTTTCGTGGTTCTGAAACCGGATGGTTCGGTCAGGCCCATTCTGAACTTAAAATCACTAAACCCCTTTCTGAGGCAGTTCAAATCAAAATGGAGTCTCTAACGGTGGTGATATCAGGTCTGGAGGAGGGGGAATTCCTGGTATCCCTGGATATCAAGAATGCGTACCTCCACATTCCGATTTGGCTGCCACATCAAGCTTATCTCTTGTTCGCACTGTTGGACTGTCATTTTCAGTTCCAGGCCCTGCCATTCGGCCTCTCTACAGCACCGAGAGTATTCACCATGGTGATGGCGGAAATTATGGTTCTCCTCCGCAGACAAGGGGCGAACATAATTCCATATCTGGACGATCTGCTGATAAAGGCATCATCCAAGGAGAACATGTTACGGTCCATAGCTCTCACGACCCAGCTTCTCAGGGAACATGGTTGGATCCTGAATCTTCCAAAATCACATTTGGAACCAACCAGGAGGTTGTCCTTTCTGGGAATGATCCTCGACACGGAAGTGCAGAGGGTGTTTCTTCCAGAGGAAAAAGCGTTGGTGATACAAACCATGGTCCGGGATTTCCTGAAGCCAGCCCGGGTGTTGGTTCATCAGTGCATTCGCCTTCGGTGGTAGATGGTGGCCTCTTACGAGGCTCTGCAGTACGGGAGGTTTCATGCTCAGTCCTTCCAACTGGATCTCCTGGACAAGTGGTCGGGATCCCCTCTACACATGCACCAGAGAATACGTCTGTTGCCAAAGGCCAGGATTTCACTACTCTGGTGGCTGCAATTACCTAATCTTCTGGAGGGCCGCAGATTCGGGATTCAGGACTGGGTCCTTCTAACCACGGATGCAAGTCTCTGGGGCTTAGTCACTCAAGGGGAAACCTTCCAAGGAAGGTGGTCAAGTCTGGAAGCCGGCCTGCCGATAAACATTCTGGAACTAAGAGCCGTCTACAACGGTCTTCTCCAAGTGGCCCATCTTCTGAGAAATCGGGCCATTCAAGTGCAGTCGGACAATGTAACGACAGTGGCTTACATAAACTGACAGGGTGGAACGAAGAGCAGAGCTGCAATGTTAGAGGTAACAAGAATCATGCTCTGGGCAGAAAAACACGGGTTGGCGATGTCAGCAATCTTCATTCCGGGAGTAGACAACTGGGAAGCGGACTTCCTCAGCAGACACGATCTCCACCCAGGGGAGTTGGGTCTCCATCCGGAGGTGTTCAAGGAGGTAACAGATCTTTGGGGCATACCCCAGATCGACATGATGGCCTCTCGTCTCAACAAGAAGCTTCGGCGGTATTGTTCCAGGTCGAGGGACCCGCAAGCAGTGGCGGTGGACGCCCTAGTGACTCCGTGGGTGTTCCAGTCTGTGTACGTGTTTCCTCCACTTCCACTCATTCCAAGAGTTCTCAAACTCATAAGGAGAACAAGAGTTCAGGCAATCCTCATTGCTCCGGACTGGCCAAGAAGGGCTTGGTACGCGGATCTTCTGGATCTACTATTAGAAGAGCCGAGACCTCTTCCTCTACGGGAGTACCTGCTGCAGCAGGGGCCGTTCGCCTATCAAGACTTACCACGGCTACGTTTGACGGCATGGAGGTTGAATGCCAGATACTAGTTCGGAAGGGCATTCCGAACAAGGTTATTACTACCCTGATACAGGCTAGGAAAGGAGTAACGTCAAAACATTACCATCGTATTTGGAAAAAATATGTATCTTGGTGTGAGTCCAAGAAGTTTCCTACAGTGGAGTTTCAACTGGGACGTTTTCTACTCTTCCTGCGAGCAGGTGTGGATATGGGCCTGAGGTTAGGATCCATAAAGGTCCAGATTTCGGCCCTATCCATTTTCTTCCAGAAACAGTTGGCTGCCCTCCCTGAGGTTCAGACTCTTTTGGAGAGAGTTCTGCACATCCAACCTCCCTTTGTACCACCTACGGCGCCCTGGGATCTTAACGTGGTGTTGCAGTTCCTCCAGTCGGTCTGGTATGAACCTCTACAGGAGGTTGAGGTCAAGTTTCTCACGTGGAAGGCCTTAGCTTCTGCTAGACGTGTATCAAAGTTGGGGGCTTTGTCATGTACAAGCCCATACTTGATCTTCCATGAGGATAGAGCTGAGCTTTGGACATGTCAGCAGTTTCTTCTGAAGATTGTGTTGGCATTTAATATCAACCAACCTATTGTGGTGCCAGTTACGACTGACTCCTCAATTTCATCAAAGTCCTTAGATGTTTTAAGGGCTCTAAAGATCTATGTGAGGAGGACTGCTCATCACAGAAAGTCAGACTCTCTGTTTGTCCTGTATGATCCCAAGAAAATTGGGTGTCCTGCTACTAAGCAGACAATCTCTCGCTGGATTAGGTTCACTATCCAGCATGCGTCTTCTACGCCAGGCTTGCAGTGTCCTACATCTGTTAAGGCCCACTCTACTCGTAAGGTGGGTTCTTCCTGGGCGTCTGCCCAGGGTGTCCCGGCATTACAACACTGCCGAGCAGCTACTTGGTCGGGGTCGAACACGTTCGCAAAGTTCTGCAAGTTCGATACTTTGGCCTAAAGTTTGGTCAATTGGTTCTGCAGGAGCCTCCGCGCTCTCCCTCCCATTCTGGGAGCTTTGGTAAATCCCCATGGTACTAATGTGGACCCCAGCATCCTCTAGGACGTAAGAGAAAATAGGATTTTAATTACCTACCGGTAAATCCTTTTCCCGTAGTCCGTAGAGGATGCTGGGCGCCCGCCCAGCGCTTCGTGATCCTGCAGTGGTTACTTAGTTCAGTACTGCTTAGTTTTAGGTTAAGTACTGTTTTGTTATTAGGCAAGTAATCTTGTTCAGCCGTTGCTGATGTTTCAAGCTAGTTAGCTTGGACTGCCTTGTGACTGAGATGGTGTGAATCTCGCCACTATCTGTGTAAAATCCTTCTCTCGAAGATGTCCGTCTCCTCGGGCACAGTTTCTAGACTGAGTCTGGTAGGAGGGGTATAGACTGGGGGAGCCAGCCCACACTCTCCAACTCTTAAAGTGCCAATGGCTCCTAGTGGACCCGTCTATACCCCATGGTACCAGCATCCTCTACGGACTACGAGAAAAGGATTTACCTGTAGGTAATTATAATACTATTTTCTTATTTACAGTTCTTCCAACAACAGATCTGTATCAGCACACACTGCACAGCCTCCTGCTTGTACTCAGCTTGGCAGCACAGGCATGCGTCCTACTCTGCAAATGGTGCAGGTGTCGCATTCCCTGTCCCTGCTCACATTTCCATACATTTCTTAAGCAAAAAATGGACACATTAATAGGGAGAGCGAGAGAAAACACATTCCCCACATTTTCCCCCTCTTCCTCCGATGCGGATGTGATGGTAAATACCACTAGCTGATGTTAGGAACATTGGATTGTCAGCTGGGGACAAATCTGCGGAGTGTCTTTATGTTTAAATGTTCTGTTTTATTGTGTAATATTGAAAACAGCATTAACATGTATATTACATTGTTGAGTAATGGAGGAAATAGGATTATTTTATTTTATTTTTTTTGTGTTGGGGACATATATAGGGTAAATAAAAAGTTATATAGATGGATCTGACTAGAAGGGCCAGAAAAACTAGCATTTTGACTAAAACTGGCTCTGCTATGATGCTCTCTTGATTGTATGGCAGTTATTAAGATGCTCTCTGTATTGTTTACTAGTCACAGAGATGCTCTTATTGTATGGCAGACACTGAGATGTAAAGCACATTGTTAATTCAACATTGTAATGAGTATGAGGAAAGTCTCCCTTTCACAACACAGTTGCTTTTAGTGGTATGTACAAAACAATATAATATCACGTTCTGTCTATGATTACAGAAAAGAAGTGCAGGTTTGTTACCAAATCAACATCTTTCCATCCTCTTCCATATAACCAGGACACTACAGCAAACCAGCCGATTAGGAACAAAGCCAGAGGGTGGAGGAATGATCAGGGGCTGCAATTCAAATGTATGACAATTTAATTTATTTAAGAATTAAAAATGTAATAGTTTTCTTTTGGCGTTGTCCTTTTTTTTACAGAATTTGGAGAGAGTATTTCTATGCGTGAAATATAGTACCAGGGAGTGGTGGTTGGTGATAGATATTACAGTTGGTGGGGTAAAGTGCCAGGGATGGGTGAAGGCTACATATGGTGCCAAGGAATGGTGTTGATTGATGGCTATTTCAGTGAGCAAAGCCAGAGCTCGACAAGGACTTTGGGTGACCTGGGGCAATTAAGAACCCTATGGTCAAATATTAAAAGTATAGTGATATCATTCATGAGAAGATTTTTAAGTTTGTTGCAGTTATTAAAGAGGTAGTCAGACACATTCCACCATCAAATGATTATTTCTTCAACATATACTGAAATACAATGTAGAGAACCTAGTGTCCAAAATACATTAAATAGGGAATCCAGTGAACAAAGTACAATACACATAGCATCCCAGTGACTGCCATTAAATACACAGAGCATCCCAGTGACCTCAATCATGAAGCATTTTTGTGAAGCCACATAATATAATCCCCTCAAGATTAATTTACAAATAATGATTATAAATAACCCAGAATCCATAAATGTTCTATTATTGTTGTAGTGACAATAAACTATTTGAATTGAGCAGTAGCTGAGATTGTGACGGTAGAGACGTGTGCCACAGCTTTCTCCTGGGTGCCGATCTATTGCATAAAAACTAAAGTCATCTTATATGATCCCAGCCACTCCTTGCCCACAATAAAAAAAAAAAAAAATCTTCCTAGGCTCGCACCCTCCCTCACCCCCCCCCCCCCCCCCTCCACCCCCCTCCCAAAATAAAAAGAAACAATAATATCTTGTTACACTGAGGAGTTACATTACTTTAAAAAAAATAACTGTATGCTCACTGGTCATAGCCCTCTGCATTACCAATTACCACTACCAGTCAAGAAAGAATCAATATTTTAGCAACATAGTGTGTCACTGGTTGCCCAGTTATTTTGGGACTGGTAAAGCAGAGTGCTGTAATGATAGTAATATTTATAAATTGAAGTGTAAAATAATTATTAATGCAGTGTATATATGTCATTACCAGCACCATGTTCTTCCCATTTAAAAGCACTGTGCTATGGTTGGGTGTCAGGTTTAGAAAAAAACAAACACACAATTCCCCCAGCACACTATAATGGAACAATAAATGAGATTTAAATCCCATTAAATAATAGAAATGCAGAAATTTCAGTAACATATATCTGAAAAGATATGATTAAGCCACCAGCCACTTCATGGTGTCTTTGATATGGTGGCCCTAATACTACATAATAGTACCCACTTTGGGTCATACATTTGTATATTGCAATAATAAGACATACATTTACAGATTTCTAAATTGAGAGCAAACTCACTTGGAGGCACCCTAAGATCCTCCAAATGGCACTACAAGGACCAGCATGCACTCCAACTACTGATCTGGGTGTCAAGTTATACAGATGTGACTTCATTTAATATACTCACTCTGTTTGAGACACTTACTGCTTTCATGGCAAAAATAAATTATATTATTACACCGGCATGTTTTAAAATAGACATGGTGTACAGGAAGCCATAGCACCCCAACCCAAAGATGTGCAAAAGCAATCCCTTTTCATTTCTATTACGCCCCAGCCAGCTGTGCACTGCTGCAGTCATCCATATGGTTTTGGCGAGAACAAAATTTGAGGGGTCTGACGAGGTGCGTGATTTTTCTGTACAAGCCTTGAAAGTTTCCAAAATACACAACTTTCTTCAGTTGTAGCTTTACAATATCATCAGCAGCAAATTGTCCAAAAAGAGAGTGTTTAAGGAAAAGTGGAAAGTTAACTTTCCACTGTTAGAATACAAAGGGGCTGATTCAATTGTTTTGGGTATCTATAATCCTGTCTAAACCAGACTTTTTAGACGCCCAAACAGTTGTCACAATTCAATTGAAGTTTGGATACCCAACGCATGTTGCACCAAAACAGACCGGGTTTAGCCGTGCAAAATGGCTAGACCCGCCTAAAGTCCTGCTTTGGGCGTCCAAACGGGATGCCGACTTAACACACATTTCTTCTCGCCCCTCAGGATGCTGCAAGAAGAAATGTTAGCCCTGTGGCTACTAGGCGTTTAACTGGAGCAACAACTTCTAGTGGTAGCAACTGGGTAAAACAATTGAATTGGCTCCAAAAATGGTAAAATGTTCTGTGAAACATGCTGTAAATTAAAGATAATTCATTTACAAGACATAATTTCGGTCATGACGAGAAGAACAAATGGCATAGTGGTAAAGCTGATGCAGGAACGTGCAATGCATTTGATGCAAATACACTGTGCTGCACAGTGTTTTTAGCCTTCACTCAGGCAGCCAACAGCATCACAAAAGGTAAAACACGTAGAACTGACGCTGCCCCAGTTGCTTCATTCTCAGACATTAAATTAAAGGACCCAAAACAGATTAGATGGTTGAGCTTCTATGAAGCAGAGTGCCGTTTTAAAAAATATATTCTGATGACCGGTCCTGAGTAAGTGTACAGGAGGATGAGGACACGGGACTCAGTGAGAAATTCTTCTTCCGCTGTGTCCTGTTCACAAATTCTATACTGACAATATCAAGCATCAGTTTTATACTTTGTCATTGGAAACCTAAAAATGTTGATCAGAAGAAACTCTGGGTTTACCAACCTGCTTTGATGATGGTATAAACCCCCAAAATTATGCAGCTTTACCTGCTGATTTACAAGACTATGAAAATGGAGAACTGGAAATTTTAATTCAGCAACTGACTTCTGGTGCAATTCTCCACTTTGATTAGCAAGATTTGCGTAGCAGCTTTTTGCAATTTAAACACATCCGTAGCATATTTTGGGGGAAACCTATTGAATGTTTTTCTAAGATCCTGATATCTGAATATAAACAGGAATTTCCAAGCTTTGTAACGCTAGCCAACATTGCTGCGGCAATTCCTATCAGCTACTTTTCTTACACCGATTGTGCCTGGAAGTGCTGGCAGCCACATGTAAAGTGCCGTTTGGCTGCCCAAATGGATTACTTTTTGCACATTTCTGCTTGATGTTAGCGTGGCCATCGGTGAAACAATTGAATAGCTGCCGGGGGGGGGGGGGGGCGCACACTGGTGCGCGGGGTGTGAGATAACAACTGAATTGTCCCCATGAGCTTAATAATCAATTTTCTATTACAAGTGCCCACCAACCTTTTCCCTAACACAGCAGATTGCTCCTACAGAGTCTCTTGCTGATCCTTATTACTTTGTAGGCCGCTGCAGGAGTTATTAGGAAATTCTACTTGGAATCACTAAGGAAGAGGTAATGGAGATGTCACAACCGAGGGCCTGAGCTGACGGGAGGCAGCCTCAGTTGTAGGGGCTGAGATGTAACGGAACCTGGGAGGTTGTATCAGACCCCTAGACATGTAAGTAACATGTAGAATAACTGCCCGAAGGCGTGACCACGACAACCAGGATAAAAGTCAATGATGTTTATTATGACAAACTCCGTAACACAGCAGCAGTAAAAGGAAACATAAAAGTCAACAGAGGATAAATACAATTCCTGGGTACTACAGGGTGGCAAGGGCCACAGGCACTGGTAGTGTGAGACAGTTCTTATAATCTTCTAGTTGGAAAGTCCTTACCAGGCCTGACTGTAGCAATGGAGAGAACCCAGGATCGTACCAGCTGATGTTCCAGGAAAGGCTGGGCTGCTGAAGGTAAAACGGCTGCTGTGGATACTGGCTGGAACCAGACTGTTGTTGGTACGGAGTGGATACTGGCTGGAACCAGTTAAATAATAAACGAACTTGAGAGCGATGAAATAATAATGAAGTTTGGAGTTTGAGAGCGGTGAAATAATAATACCGGTGGAGAGTGGTAAACTGCAGAAAAGGACACCGGCCCTTTAAGAGAAGCTATACACTGCTGGAAGCTGGGCTGGAAGCAGGTGATTGTTTGAGAGCGGTGAAATAATAATACCGGTGGAGAGTGGTAAACTGCAGAAAGGACACCGGCCCTTTAAGAGAAGCTGTACACTGCTGGAAGCTGGGCTGGAAGCAGGTGATTGCTGTAGCTGGAAACAGGTGAGTCCAGAATGGATCGGAGAGTCAGGCTACACCGCAGATGGAATGCTGGTGTGGGTCTCTATAGCAGAAGTCTGGAGACAGGAGCTGGAACCTGGAAGACAACCACAGGAGAGAGACAAACTGGAACTAGGTTAGACAACCAAAGCACTGACGCCTTCCTTGCTCAGGCACAGCATACTTATACCTGCAGCAAGGAAGGGGTTGGCTAGGCAATTATGCAAATCAACAATACAGACAGCAGATTGGTGGAAATAATCAGATGACAAAATCCAAGATGGCTGCGCCCATGCAGACACTTGGAGGGAAGTTTGGTTTGTAATCCATGTGAGAATTGAAACAGTAATGGCGACGCCGGCCACAGGAGACAGGAGACGCCAGACTGACAAGCGCACATTTAACCACGCGGGCACAGCGGAGGCCGCGGCTGATGAAATCACCACTCTGACATTCTGCATGTGGAAACTCAGGAACAGCGGGATCCGGTCCTGGAACGCTGAGCCAGCCTTAGGAGGCATCTGAAGGGTAAGTAATGGCGTCCAGATACCCGGATCGTGACAGCACCCCCCCCTTTAGGAGTGGCCCCAGGACACTTCTTAGGCTTTAAAGGAAACTTTGCGTGGAAATTTCGGACCAAGGCAGGAGCATGGACGTCTGAGGCATTGGTCCAAGAGCGTTCTTCAGGACCATAGCCCTTCCAGTCAATGAGGTATTGTAACTGACCGTAACGGAAACGTGAGTCCAAAATCTTGGCCACCTCGTACTCGACTCCCCGTTGAGTCTGAACTTTGGGAGCTGGAGGAAGTGCGGAATGAAACCGATTCAGGATCAGCGGTTTCAACAAAGAAACATGAAATGTCCTGGGTATTTTCAAGAAGGATGGTAACTGTAACCTGTAGGCAACAGGATTGATGACTTGTTCAATCTTGAAGGGTCCGATGTAGCGAGGTGCAAATTTCATGCTGGGAACTCTCAACCTCAAATTCTTCGTGGACAGCCACACACGATCACCCACCTTGAGAGCAGGAACCGCTCTACGCTTCCTATCAGCAAACTTCTTATACCTGAATGAGGCTTTAAGCAGGGCTGCGCGGACGTTCCTCCAGTTATTTGAAAACTGACGCAAGGTGACATCCACTGCTGGAACAGAAGTTGCGGGAAGCGGTTGGAATTCTGGGACTTTAGGGTGGAATCCATAATTAATGAAGAATGGTGTAGAAGAAGATGAGGAATGGTATTGATTGTTGTGGCTGAACTCGGCCCACGGAAGGAGTTGAACCCAGTCATCTTGAGAGGAAGACACATATATACGGAGGAAGGCCTCCAAGTCCTGATTCACCCTCTCGGTTTGACCATTGGTCTGAGGATGGTAAGCCGTGGAAAACTTTAACTTGACTTGGAGGGCTTGACACAAACTTCGCCAAAATTTGGCTACAAATTGTACTCCACGATCCGAGATGATCTCTTCAGGAAGACCGTGAAGTCGGAAGATCTCTTGTATAAACACTTGAGCCAACTTGGAAGCTGACGGAAGACCGGTGAGAGGGATGAAATGTGCCATCTTGGTGAACCGGTCAACTACCACCCAGATGGTATTAAACTTGTTGCAGATAGGTAGATCGGAAACAAAGTCCATCGACAAATGGGTCCAAGGTCGACGGGGAACAGATAATGGAACCAGTTGCCCCGCAGGCAACTGGCGGGAGACTTTGTGTTGGGCACACTTTGGGCAGGAGGCAATAAATTCCATAACGTCCTTCTTCAGAGTTGGCCACCAGTAGGACCTAGAAATAAATTCAAGGGTTTTCTGAATGCCTGTATGTCCAGCAAAACGGGAAGCATGGGCCCAATGCATGAGCTTCTTCCTTAGAACTGGCTTAACAAAACTTTTCCCTGGTGGAGGCGTAGAGTCCATCCCTACCGTGGAGAATGCCAACGGATTAATAATAGGATGCTTGTCTGCAGACTCGGACTCATTTTCTTGCTCCCATGAGCGGGAAAGGGCATCGGCCTTACGATTCTGAGAACCCGGACAGAACTGGAGTTTAAAGTCAAACCTAGAGAAGAAAAGTGCCCATCTGGCCTGACGAGGATTCAGACATTGTGCGCCTTTGAGATATAAAAGATTTTTGTGGTCGGTAAGTATGGTGATTGAGTGGGAAGCTCCCTCCAACAGGTATCTCCACTCCTCCAGAGCGAGCTTGATGGCTAGCAACTCCTGATCGCCAATGGCATAGTTGCGCTCAGCTGGGGAGAACTTCCGGGAGAAGAAACTGCAAGGATGTAGATGTCCATCTTTGGCCCTCTGGGATAACACTGCTCCTACTCCAACGGAGGAGGCATCTACCTCTAAGATAAAAGGAGAGTCGGTGTCGGGCTGTTTCAGAACTGGTGCAGAGATGAACCGTTGCTTCAGAAGGTGAAAGGCCTGTGTAGCTTCCTCGGACCACTTGGACGGATTAGCACCTTTCTTGGTTAATGCAGTGATAGGCGCCACGATGGTGGAAAAGTCTCGTATAAATTTTCTATAATAATTGGCGAACCCTAAGAACCTCTGGACCCCTTTGAGGCTTAAGGGTATAGGCCAATTCTGGATTGCTTGGAGTTTCTCAGGATCCATCTCTAGTCCGGAACCGGACACAATGTAACCTAGAAACGGAATGGTTTTAACTTCAAACACACACTTCTCCAATTTACAATAGAGGTGATTGACACGGAGACGGGAAAGAACCTCTTTCACCCAGAAACGATGATCTTCAAGATTATTAGCAAAGATGAGGATGTCGTCTAGATAAACCACGACATGGCGGTACAAGATGTCCCTGAAAATCTCATTCACGAAGTGCTGGAAGACTGCTGGAGCGTTGCTCAATCCGAAGGGCATGACGAGGTACTCATAATGTCCGTCACGGGTGTTAAAGGCGGTCTTCCACTCGTCACCCTCATGGATTCGGATGAGATTGTAGGCACCCCTCAAGTCCAGCTTTGTGAAAATAGTTGCACCACTAACTCTATCAAAGAGCTCGGTAATCAGGGGTAAAGGGTATCGGTTCATGACGGTAATGTCGTTCAGACCTCTGTAGTCGATGCACGGACGCAGACCACCGTCTTTCTTCTTAACGAAGAAGAAGCCTGCGCCGGCTGGAGAAGAAGATGGTCGGATGAAACCCTTCGCCAGGTTCTCTTTGATGTACTCTTCCATGGAGTGTGTCTCAGGCAGAGACAACGGATAAGTTCGGCCTCGCGGTGGAACCTTCCCTGGAATGAGGTCGATTGGGCAGTCCCATTCTCTATGAGGAGGAAGGATATCAGCAGAGGCTTTACTGAACACGTCCGTGAAGTCTTGATATGGAGGAGGCGGAACATCAGATGACCTGGGGAAGGAAGAACAAACAGGAAGAACTTTGGCTAAACAAGTCTCAGCACAGGAGGGACCCCATGCCAGTATTTGCGTAGTCGTCCAGTCAATTGATGGGTTGTGGAGACGGAGCCATGGAAGGCCTAAAACCACTGGATGTGTGGCTCTTGGAATCACTAAAAAAGAAATATACTCAGAATGAAGAACTCCCACTCTCAGACGAACTGGAAGAGTCCTTAAGGAAATGACTGCGTCAAAAATCTTGCTGCCATCCACGGCAGTCAAAGAGATGGACGAGGACAGTCTCTCGGTGGGTAGGGACCACCGTTTAACATAAGCTTCGGTTATGAAATTCCCAGCTGCTCCGGAATCAAGGAGGGCAATGACGTTCCTGTAACGTTGAGCAATTTGGAGCGACACTGGGAGGTTACAGTCATGAGGAGATGGAGAGGAGATCATTACTCCTAGCCGGCCCTCTCCTTGGCGAGCTAGGATCTGGAGTTTCCCGGACGTTTGGGACAGGCATTGATAGTGTGCGACGGAGCTGCACAGTAGAGACAGAGAGACTCAGAGAGACGTCTTCGGCGCTCAGCGGGAGATAGACGGGAACGACTAATTTGCATAGGCTCATCCTTGGATGGAGATGGTTGACGAGGAGGAGGAGCAGAAGATTTAGGAGTAGATGATCTTCCTCGCTCGGTTGCTCTCTCTCTGAAACGTAGATCAACCTTCGTGCAAAGAGAAATTAGCTCATCCAACTTAGGGGGCAAGTCTCTGGTAGCTAACTCATCCTTGATGCGTTCTGATAAGCCATGCCAGAATGCAGCATACAGGGCCTCGTCGTTCCATGCCAGTTCGGATGCCAGGATTTTAAACTGTATAAGATACTGTCCCACAGTACGTGTTCCCTGGCGTAAACGGAGAATCTCAGATGAAGCAGATGTTATCCGGCCTGGCTCGTCGAAGATGCGCCTGAATGTAGCTACAAAGTCAGTATAGGAGGATAGCAGGGGATCAGACTTCTCCCATAAAGGTGATGCCCAGTCAAGGGCTGAGCCACTGAGAAGGGAGATGATATAGGCAATTTTGGTACGGTCACTGAAGAAATTGCCAGGTAGAAGCTCAAAGTGGATTTCACATTGATTGAGAAATCCCCTGCAGAACCTTGGAGATCCATCAAATTTTGCTGGCGTTGGAAGATGAAGATGTGGACTGGAAATGGGTAAGGTGGGTGGGGTTACAGCTGGTGTTACTGTAGTGGACGCACCGGACGTGCCAGGTCCACGGAGGGTCGTTTGAATCCCATCTAGCCGTGTAGAGAGATCCTGGAGACAGCGGATGATGTGGCCCTGTGCAGCCTCCTGATGTTCAAGTCGGGCTGCCAGTTCTTGCATCGGCCTGGCCGCTTGATCCTGGTCTCCGGCTGGATTCATTAGGTCAGTGCTTACTGTCACAACCGAGGGCCTGAGCTGACGGGAGGCAGCCTCAGTTGTAGGGGCTGAGATGTAACGGAACCTGGGAGGTTGTATCAGACCCCTAGACATGTAAGTAACATGTAGAATAACTGCCCGAAGGCGTGACCACGACAACCAGGATAAAAGTCAATGATGTTTATTATGACAAACTCCGTAACACAGCAGCAGTAAAAGGAAACATAAAAGTCAACAGAGGATAAATACAATTCCTGGGTACTACAGGGTGGCAAGGGCCATAGGCACTGGTAGTGTGAGACAGTTCTTATAATCTTCTAGTTGGAAAGTCCTTACCAGGCCTGACTGTAGCAATGGAGAGAACCCAGGATCGTACCAGCTGATGTTCCAGGAAAGGCTGGGCTGCTGAAGGTAAAACGGCTGCTGTGGATACTGGCTGGAACCAGACTGTTGTTGGTACGGAGTGGATACTGGCTGGAACCAGTTAAATAATAAACGAACTTGAGAGCGATGAAATAATAATGAAGTTTGGAGTTTGAGAGCGGTGAAATAATAATACCGGTGGAGAGTGGTAAACTGCAGAAAAGGACACCGGCCCTTTAAGAGAAGCTATACACTGCTGGAAGCTGGGCTGGAAGCAGGTGATTGTTTGAGAGCGGTGAAATAATAATACCGGTGGAGAGTGGTAAACTGCAGAAAGGACACCGGCCCTTTAAGAGAAGCTGTACATTGCTGGAAGCTGGGCTGGAAGCAGGTGATTGTTGTAGCTGGAAACAGGTGAGTCCAGAATGGATCGGAGAGTCAGGCTACACCGCAGATGGAATGCTGGTGCGGGTCTCTATAGCAGAAGTCTGGAGACAGGAGCTGGAACCTGGAAGACAACCACAGGAGAGAGACAAACTGGAACTAGGTTAGACAACCAAAGCACTGACGCCTTCCTTGCTCAGGCACAGCATACTTATACCTGCAGCAAGGAAGGGGTTGGCTAGGCAATTATGCAAATCAACAATACAGACAGCAGATTGGTGGAAATAATCAGATGACAAAATCCAAGATGGCTGCGCCCATGCAGACACTTGGAGGGAAGTTTGGTTTGTAATCCATGTGAGAATTGAAACAGTAATGGCGACGCCGGCCACAGGAGACAGGAGACGCCAGACTGACAAGCGCACATTTAACCACGCGGGCACAGCGGAGGCCGCGGCTGATGAAATCACCACTCTGACATTCTGCATGTGGAAACTCAGGAACAGCGGGATCCGGTCCTGGAACGCTGAGCCAGCCTTAGGAGGCATCTGAAGGGTAAGTAATGGCGTCCAGATACCCGGATCGTGACAGGAGAAGTCTGGCAGGTTGTTGTTTTTTTGGATGTGTTTAATTTTACCACATATTTTATTGAGGTACAAATAAGACAAGAAAATATACAAAAAGGAGAAGGTGAAACACAGTTTTAAAGGACATAATGGAACACAATAAATGATTAAAATACAGTGTCCACAGTAAGACTTCAAAATTTTCTAATTTTCCTACAAAACAAAATCTATATAACGGTAAAAGAGAACCATCGTTCCAAGATAGTACAATGAATACAGCATCATAAATGGGTACAGGATAGCAGACAAACAGACTCGCAAAGAAATCCATTTACGCAACTGGTAAAATGCATCAAACTGGACTACAGGGTGCTGAGCTTAAGTAAACACCCAAGGAGGAACATACGATATACAATAAAAGGAAAAAAAGAAAGCTTAAAAAAAATAACAAAAACAGAGACAAAAACATATTGCATAAACATTGCTCACTACGCTTGCCTCGCAGTGTGCTCGCTGCGCTTGCCACAAGTTCTATTCCCACTTTATGGGTGTCGTGGACACCCACGAGTGGGAATAGCCCCTGCTAGCCGGCATTCCAGCTGTCAGCATTGTCAGTGGTCGGGATCCCGGCGTCGGTATCCTGAACTTTAGGATCCCGACTGCCGGCAAATCAACTACATCCAGTACGCCTGTTGTCTGATGGATCTTTTTTTTACCAGGTATAGGGCTGGCTCACATGCAGACTGATGATGATGGATTGGGGCAGTGCGGTCACAGGGATGTGGGAATATCTGCATGTTTCTCAGTGCACACATTGCTGGTGTATTACACCATACAAGTCTACATCGGCAAAGCAATTTTTTTTAATTCAACACCTGGAAGTGAAGCCTCATTAGATGAAGCTTTTACCTCTTTCATTGTTATAGTGCAGAGTCTGCAGAGAACAGTGCAATACTCTGAGGGGATGTTATTGGCATCAGTGGCCCATCAACTCAGCACAGGAGTAGTAAGTCTGAGTTTCTCTCTCCCCACTGGGAGCCAGATGCAGCCACTACTCACAGCAGTGGCGTGCGGTGAGGTCAGTAGCTGGGGAGGCACAAGCAGCTAACATCCCCCCCCCCCATCCCATAGAGGGGGGGGGGGGAAACGTAGCCCCCCCCCCCCTTTATTTGTAAAATCAGCACCAGGCACAACCAGCCAGGGGGGGTAATGCCATAGCAGGGGAGACACTCGGTATGGGGTCCCCCTGCCATAGCATTAATCTACCCCCCCAAGCTAGTCAGCCCAGGGCTGGAATTCCTCGGAAGTGGGGTCCCCAAAAAATAAACATGGGGTCCCCCTCCCGAGCAATAACCAGCACTGGGCTGATAGCCCAGTGCTATGCCCCGCACCCCTGGTGGCGGTGGGTGCGGGGTTCATTGTTAAAATTGTTCTTTACAGGTGGCCTACAGATCCCAGCAAGCCTGCCCCAGCATGCTGGCACTTGGAGAACCACAAGTGCCAGCATGCCCGGACATAATGGGCCCGCTGGCACCTGTAGTCCGCCTGTAAAGAATAGTAATATTGTTCTTTACAGGTGGCCTACAGGTCCCAGCAAGCCTGCCCCAGCATGCTGGCACTTGGAGAACCACAAGTGCCAGCATGCCCGGACATAAATGGCCTGCTGGCACCTGTTGCCCACCTGTAAAGAAAATATTAAAATAAAAACACCACAGTCTTAAAAAATACGTTTTATTGCACAGGGTTGCATGGCCGCCGCTTCCCCAGGGCTTCAGGCGTCTTCACCTGGGGGGGCGCCACCTCCCCAGGGCTTCCAGCGTCTTCCTCTGAAGTCTTCACCTGGGAGGCGGCGGCCTTAAAGCTCTTTTGCATGGCCGCCGCCTTCCCCAGGGCTTCCAGCGTCTTCACCTGGTGGGCGGCGGCTGCTAAGCTCTTTTGCATAGCCGCCGCCCATCCGGGACTTCCGGCGTCTTCAACCTTCAGGAGCTATTCTCCGCTCCTCCTCCGCCGTCGGACTGACAGCCGCTCCCTCGCGCTGACTTATATAAGTCAGCCAGAGGGGGCAGAGCGATGACGCGGCGAGCCGTGATTGGCTCGCGGCGGCCATCTTCAATTTAAAAAATGACGCTGAGGCGCCATTTTTGAAATGGGTTACCGCTCCGCTGCTCAAACTCTGCACCGCCGCCCGCACTCACGCCGCCCGCACAGCCGCACCCCCGCCGCCAGCACCCACGCCGACGCCCGCACCTCCGCCGCGCCCACAACAGTGATTGACAGCGGATCCAGTGACGGATCCGCTGGCTAATCACTGTGGCCTGACTGACAGGGGACGTGCTTTCATAGGTTGAAAGCACGTCCCTGTGTGAAAGCAGCACCACTAATGATGCCGCTTTCCCATGATTTTTCAATGGGCTTTTAATGCCCATTGCTAGGCCCCGCCCGCGCCCGCCCCCCGCTCCCATACTTTTCCCTATCTGACAGGGAGGCACCACGATCGGTGCCTCCCAAACACTTTACACAGATCTGGGATGATTAGGATAATATAAAGCAAATACTTATGACACAGAATATGTGTCGTAAGTATCTTCTTTATATTATTTTAATCAGTAATGACAGGGGAGGCACTGCCTCCCCTGCCTCCCCTGACTCACAGCACACCATTACTGCTGGGTATGCTGCTGGATATTCTCCTACCACATTTGCACTAGTTGTATAAGCTACCAACCTCTGGCATAAAGGGCCTGACTCAGACATGGACGCAGGTTTGGTCCTTCCACTTAAGGCCAATGGTTTGTGGTCTGCGCATGTGTCTGAGCCGCACTGCAACCATTTGGGGGCTATGATGGGAAGCGGCGAGTAAAACTGCATGTTGCTGCCGTTTTAGGGGTGAAACCAGCGACTGCGCCTTTGTATGCAGTGTCACTGGCCCCGGCAGCTTAGTTGCAGTGTACATGCTCAGCGCCTATAGGGTTCTACAGAGGTCCAATGGTCTGGCCACAGTTTCCAATGTTCTTCCAATGCTGCTCCTTCAGATACATGCAGCGTATGTGAGAAGCCGGCGGTGGGCCAGTCATTATGGAAGAAGGCTCCTGTGGCATTGGCTTATCTTCTCACATCCGCTGCAACAGAAGATGCAGCACTGACCTGACCTCTGAATCAGGCCCATAGTTATAGCATGTAACTTGGGACCTGTACTGCATGCAGAGGGAGGAGAATACGGTTAGTGTCTGTATTGTATTCTTGATGTCTGCTGATGAATGGACAGGTAAGGCTGGGCTGGGAATTGGCAGAAGAACCCCTATAGGGCCTAATTCAGCATGGATTGCTAATTAGAGAATGTGCAAATAGAGCGCTTATCAAATGACTGCGCATGCATAGCATTCGCATTATGCATGTGCATGGGGTAATAGTGTAAGAAAATGCGTACAGATTGTAAACGCAATGCAGCCGGTGTTTGACAGGAAGCCGCCATTTCTGGATGGAAACCTGCTGTTTTCTGAGAGTGTCAGAAAAAAACGCAGGCATGCCCAGCCATTTTGGGGAGGGTCTCTGACATCAGCACAGACCACTTACAGGCTGTCTCAGTCACCTACTCACATTTGCTTAGATGGCAAAGACTCTTCGATGTTCCGGGATTTGCGTATGCATCTGTGAGTGTATAGCGGTCTGCGATGCATTTGCAAATTTGCACAGGGCGATTTTTCTTTCTGTCAGGGAGGTGCCCTTTCTACTCGCAGACAACTGCAATTTCTCAGATTAAGGATCCATGCTGAATTAGGCCCAAAGTCTTTTACTTTGCCTAAGACCTCTCTTTGTTTTACTATGGCTACCTCCTTTATCTCCTACAGTGGCAATGCTTCTGGAGGCAGTGGAGGGGATTCCTCCTGGCTGACATTGGGGGTGGTGCCAGGAGGGTCATCTAAAGGGAGGAGATACCGTTCATGTCACTATACATATCCACCCCCTCAGTGGTTGACCTACTATCAGGATACCCCCACCCACTCAGTGCCTCCAGTTTCATCTTCCTACAAAGCGCTGACTTTGTATTCGTTTAGTTCTGTCTGTGGGAATCTAACAGGGTGACCTATAATCAGCGCCATAACTCGGGGTGTGCAAGAGGTGCCATCGACCAGAGCACATAGAAATAGGGGAAGCTCAAGTGCTGGATTTGGCTTGCAGGGTGCCTGGAAAGCCACCCCCATTTGACCCTTATAATGATTGAGCCCATTATAAAAGACTTATGGAAACTTGAGTATACGTACGTGTAACAGGCCTAATCGTGATAATGAACTGGCCCTATATATTGTGTAGACGTAGAAGTGTTCTGCAGCACATTTACACAAGTGCATAAAACATAGACAAGAATATAAGGGCCTAATTCAGACCCTGTCGCTGATGTGCAAAAATCACTATAAAGCACATCTGCACAATGCGCGTATACCGGTACACGCATATGCAAGGTCCTAAACTGAATTTTCTTCGTATCGCAGTTTAAGACCTGGAGGGGGGCGGGAACGAGGAATCGACGCCGTGTTTTGTGTGCATCGACGCTCCATTTAAAGGGCGCCGTCCGGTCAACAGAGGCGCGTCCAGACCGTTGTTGGGGTGGGTCGCAGCAGCTGCGTGACATCACATGCAGGCGCTGCAAACCCTTAACATGGCGGGTAGGGGGGGGGGGGCTGGATCCGGCAAGCGGTGAAGATTTGCCCTGTGCAGGGCGTCCCCCCGCATGTCATAGAATTTGATCGTAGATGGGTTCGTTTTACAATCAGGTCTGTAGTACCCCCTAAATCATCACAAAGTAGTATCTGTTGCAATCTTATTGCAGAAAGATTTTTCTTTTTCTGAAATCAAGCATTTTACAACCACCTTGTATAGCCCCTGTCAGACTTGTTACTCAATGATTTCGGTCAAATGTATCAATCCCACTACTGACCCATAACAAGTCTGATCTGTCAGGCAAAAACTAATTTGTAAAAATAGGAAATTAATACTTACAGGGACCCTCATGCTTTTCTTTGCGCATTTCAATGTAAAATTTTCTTTTTCTGCAATTCTTTGCAGAATGGACATTGCATATTATAATCAACACTTATTTCTTTTTATTCTTAGTACAGATATTAATTATATACTAGCAAAGTATTCATAGTATGAACATATAGGATTTTTTGTATTAACAAGTAAAGATTTGTAAAATGGCGCTATTAGTTCAATGTCGTAGACTAAAGATGGGTACACTCTGAAGCGACGGGCATTCATTCCAATGGGCATGCCCATCAGTGGGGATTGCCAGTACACACTGGCACGATGTTAATGAAGAATGGAACGACTATGTTCCGTCCTCCATTAGCATAAACAAGTACGCTAGCGGCAGACGCTAGGTTTGATGTACAGCACATCAAACCAAGCATCCGTCGCTAGCGACCGCAGGAGCACACAATCCTGGGTACACACGGAACGATGTAAGCGATATATCATTCCAAAATGGTATTTTGTAATGATATCGCTCCAGTGTGTACCCAGCTTGACCCATGAACCCCGAGGCAGCTGTTAGGAGATGGCACTCAGGTCCCAGAGGTGAGTGGTATGCCTGGGACAGCAGTGAAGAGATGCATACAGGTCCCACAGGTGAGTGAGGTGCCTGGGGCAACGTTTGGTGCCCGGGACAGTGGTGAGGAGAGAGTGAGGTGCCCAGGGCAGTTGTGAGGAGATGGCATAAGTCTCAGAGGTGTGTGAGGTGCCTGGGGCAGTGGTGAGGAGATGGCACACAGGTCACAGAGGTGAGTGTGGCCCCTGGGGCAGCTTTAAAGGTGTATGTTTGACATGCTGGCATTCACATAGGAGTGTCAACAAGCTGTCTACATTCACAATGTAGACATACTGGCAATATCTACATTACGTCAGTTTTGACTTGTCAACATCCCGTCAATGTCGACAATTTGAACATGTCAATATTCAGTTTATAGAGGTTTCCTACAGCATAAAGTATACTTATTGGGCCTAATTCAGAGTTGATCGCAGCAGCAAATTTGTTAGCAGTTGGGCAAAACCATGTGCACTGCAGGGGGGTCAGATATAACATGTGCAGAGAGAGTTAGATTTGGGTGGGGTGTATTCAAACTGAAATCTAAATTGCAGTGTAAAAATAAAGCAGCCAGTATTTACCCTGCACAGAAACAAAATAACCCACCCAAATCTAACTCTCTCTGCACATGTTATATCTGCCCCCCCCCCCCTGCAGTGCACATGGTTTTGCCCAATTGCTAACAAACTTGCTGCTGCGATCAACTCAGAATTACCCCCATTGTGTGTTAGCGTAAGACACCACCATTGTTAGTGTCTATGGAAGATGCCGGTTTCTTTAGTACTGAGCTAATAATAAGCAACAATATTACCTGCTTCGGCAGAGGCTGCTTGGCGCTTATGGTTTTCGTCCTCTGATGTTATTCGCCGTCTTTTATTACCTGATCAGGACAATGTAAATATTATTCCATATTTGCTCCTTCACACATATCTTCTCACATCCACTGCTACAGAAGGTGCAGCGCAAACCCGACCTCTGAATCAGGCCCATAGTTATAGCATGTAACTTGGGATCTATGTGATCTTATTACATGCACAGGGAGGAAAATAAGGTTAATGTCTGTATGTGGTGTGTCTGGGGGTGTGGCCGCCACACTGGGTGTCACCAGTACCAGTGATGCCTCTGCAGTAGTGATATTGAATAGGCACCTATATATTGTATAGGTGTAGAAGAGTTCTGCAGCACATTTACACAAGTGCATGTTCTAACTACATTTCTTATCCTACTTGTTAAACAATATTTTATAACACATTGGAATTGAAACCGCACAGGACCTATTACCGATAAATAAATAGTTTGTAAACCAACATACTAGCTGTTACTGCCAAATTAATTGCTATCAGCTCTTGGTTGGTGGTGCTCCCAGATAACTAGTCCAAATAGACTCAACACAAAGGGTTTTTTTCACAAGAGAATGCAGAAAAAAGGAAAAAGGGGGACTACAATGCCTTTTCTGGGGCACACTTATAAAATTATGAATATTTTACATGATTAAAAATTAACTTTTAATTCATTTTTAAAAAAAATTGTGAATATAACAATTTTTACACCAAGTTTTTTGGCATACCCTGCTATTCTGGTAATGTATATTAACACACCATATGTCTAATATTCAGCTCTAGCGAAAATATCAAATAACAATCTATATTTCTCAAACGGTATCCGGAGACCTCAAATTTCTCTATGAATAAATTTAATTATAATGGTCTGATCATCCTATTCATCACTTCTCACCATCAAAACCAAAACAGAAGAAGAAAGAAACACTAATGAGCTCAAAAGTGGTTTTTTTTGTTGGAGTTTATACGTACTCCATTTTTCCTAAAATTACTTAGCTGAGGAGTAATTCTTCTGCTTTGCTGCTCACCAATCAGTCATGTGGGCAAGCAATCTAGAAACAGCTGTTAGATAAAGTTTTTGTTAGCACTGACTTGGTATATATAAATCACCCCGGTATCTCTAACTACATAGGCAGAAGTCCACCATTCAGTTGTGTGGAAGTCCACCTAACCTGCAAATCTTAATTGCTCTAATTCTATGTAACAGCTGTTAATTAGCCTTTAAGGTAAATAATACCAGTTGTCGCTGATAGTCTAGAATGCAATTGCAATAACATGCAAAAAATTCAAATGAAAATAACTAGCTTGGTTGAGTGATTATGTCAGATAGTATACACTGTAGGTCATATGCAGAGATCCTCTGTCAATATATTAGGTCTATGGATGCATGTATACACAATAGTACAGAGAGATTAGTGGGAATATCTAGCTAGAATTGCATATTGAGAGATAATTAGATCCTTAGTGGAGGAATTCTAGTAAATCAGAGTGTAAGGAGATAGGGATTCTTCTGCTGTCCTGTATCTGTTATGAAAACATCGAATACAGGATGAGAGAGACTACCTAAGCTCCACTCTGTTTGGAAAAGTGCAGAGAGGAGCTGGCTTCTGCTTTTTCTATATTGCTGCACAGGGAACCCTGATGCTCTAATAGCAGTGCAGGGTAACCCAGCTGCAGAAATGAGAGAGCCCGTTCCTGTGGAAAAAAAGAAAAAGTACATAGGACAAGAGAAATACTATTGTCCCTGTCTGCACTAGCTAGTTACCACCAAGATCTCTCTGAATGATGAGCGCTGGAGTGCGGTGATGTGAGGCACGATCCCCGGCGGCCGTCGCCCAGTGAGACGGACCCGGACCGGAACCGGAAGTGACGTACGTTTCGCTTTAACAGCTTGATCACAGTTGCCTGGTGATAACCTTCCTAGCAGCCTGTCTTATACTAAGCAGATGCCATTTTGGCTGTGACAATGTCATATATTGCAGACATTGTACAGAATGGTTTATGCACTTCTAGTGTCAAAAAATATATACTCATAAATAGTGATATCCAAAGCACCCAATTAACCCATTCTAAAGCCAAAACCAATCAACTATCCATTGAAAGAATATATTAATTATATGGGAGGAAATGACTACATGGCTCTCACAGCAAAGATATATAAATAGATATGAAAAATACAATAAGTCACTATATTATATACAGACAAAAATAGAACCTATTGTGATGGTACCATATAGTTTAAATTTAAACGGGACTATAATGCAGCCTAATTGTTAAATTATAAAATAATTTAACCAACTGTGTCCCAAATTTATCAAAGAAAAGGGAAAAAAAGGAGAGAGAGTGAGGGTTTATATTGTAATGTGTCTAACACAAAATTAATGTTTTCTTCTTTTTATCCAAATGCAGATTGCTGAATCAATGAAGGATAGCAATAATCAATAAAGAATGGCATTAATAGCCATTCCATATGAAAAATAAAATAAACAATAATATATGTATATATATATATATATATATATATATATATAGAAAGAATGACTTTGGTTTATATGTGTATAATATGACCAACAAGGGATCACTTTTAAAGTGATCGTGATCATGACATATGTGTAATAAACTCTTGTGCATATGAAGCAGGAGAAAGTGCACTATGTAAGCCTCAGTGGAAAAAGAAAAAATGTGTAATTGAGAAAGAGAAAGAAAAACAGTGAACTACACGTGATCAACCATAGATGATACTTCTGTACCTAAATGTGTGAACAATTGTGTAAATGTGTCTTACAAAGAGAAAGCGTGAGAGAGAAAAAGGAAAAAAAGAAACAAGAAGAGAGAAAGGAAAAGTAATATGTTTGTTCACACATTTGGGTACAGAAGTATCATCTATGGTTGATCACGTGTAGTTCACTGTTTTTCTTTCTCTTTCTCGATTACACATTTTTTCTTTTTCCCCTGAGGCTTACATAGTGCACTTTCTCCTGCTTCATATGCACAAGAGTTTATTACACATATGTCATGATCACTTTAAAAGTGATCCCTTGTTGGTCATATTATACACATATAAACCATAGTCATTCTTTCTATTATATACATATATTATTTTTTATTTTATTTTTCGTATGGAATGGCTATTAATGCCATTCTTTATTGATTATTGCTATCCTTCATTGATTCAACAATCTGCATTTAGATAAAAAGAAGAAAACATTAATTTTGTGTTAAACACATTACAACATAAACCCTCCCTCTCTCTCTCCTTTTTTCCCCTTTTCTTTGATAAATTTGGGACACAGTTGGTTAAATTATTTTATAATTTAACAATTAGGCTGCATTATAGTCCCGTTTAAATTTAAACTATATGGTACCATCACAATAGGTTCTATTTTTGTCTGTATATAATATAGTGACTTATTGTATTTTTCATATCTATTTATATATCTTTGCTGTAAGAGCCATGTAGTCATTTCCTCCCATATAATTAATATATTCTTTCAATGGATAGTTGATTGGTTTTGGCTTTAGAATGGGTTAATTAGGTGCTTTGGATATCACTATTTATGAGTATATATTTTTTGACACTAGAAGTGCCTAAACCATTCTGTACAATGCCTGCAATATATGACATTGTCACAGCCAAAATGGCGTCCGCTTAGTATAAGACAGGCTGCTAGGAAGGTTATCACCAGGCAACTGTGATCAAGCTGTTAAAGCGAAACGTACGTCACTTCCGGTTCCGGTCCGGGTCCGTCTCACTGGGCGCCGGCCACCGGGGATCGTGCCTCACATCACCGCACTCCAGCGCTCATCATTCAGAGAGATCTTGGTGGTAACTAGCTAGTGCAGACAGGGACAATAGTATTTCTCTTGTCCTATGTGCTTTTTCTTTTTTCCACAGGAACGGGCTCTCTCATTTCTGCAGCTGGGTTACCCTGCACTGCTATTAGAGCATCAGGGTTCCCTGTGCAGCAATATAGAAAAAGCAGAAGCCAGCTCCTCTCTGCACTTTTCCAAACAGAGTGGAGCTTAGGTAGTCTCTCTCATCCTGTATTCAATGTTTTCATAACAGATACAGGACAGCAGAAGACTCCCTATCTCCTTACACTCTGATTTACTAGAATTCCTCCACTAAGGATCTAATTATCTCTCAATATGCAATTCTAGCTAGATATTCCCACTTATCTCTCTGTACTATTGTGTATACATGCATCCATAGACCTAATATATTGACAGAGGATCTCTGCATATGACCTACAGTGTATACTATCTGACATAATCACTCAACCAAGCTAGTTATTTTCATTTGAATTTTTTGCATGTTATTGCAATTGCATTCTAGACTATCAGCGACAACTGGTATTATTTACCTTAAAGGCTAATTAACAGCTGTTACATAGAATTAGAGCAATTAAGATTTGCAGGTTAGGTGGACGTCCACACAACTGAATGGTGGACTTCTGCCTATGTAGTTAGAGATACCGGGGTGATTTATATACACCAAGTCAGTGCTAACAAAAACTTTATCTAACAGCTGTTTCTAGATTGCTTGCCCACACGACTGATTGGTGAGCAGCAAAGCAGAAGAATTACTCCTCAGCTAAGTAATTTTAAGAAAAAGGGAGTACGTATAAACTCCAACAAAAAAAAACACTTTTGAGCTCATTGGTGTTTCTTTCTTCTTCTGTTTTGGTTTTGATGGTGAGAGGTGATGAATAGGATGATCAGACCATTATAATTAAATTTATTCATAGAGAAATTTGAGGTCTTCGGATACCGTTTGAGAAATATAGATTGTTATTTGATATTTTCGCTAGAGCTGAATATTAGACATATGGTGTGTTAATATACATTACCAGAATAGCAGGGTATGCCACAAAACTTGGTGTAAAAATTGTTATATTCACAATATTTTAAAAAGTGAAATAAAAGTAAATTTTTAATCATGTAAAAAATTCATAATTTTATGTGTGCCCCAGAAAAGGCATTGTAGTCCCCTTTTTTCCTTTTTTTGCATTCTCTTGTGAAAAAAAAACCCTTTTGTGTTGAAATAATGTTTTATGTCACTTGTAGCAATTCCATTACCTGACCTATAACAAGTCTAATCTGTGGGGGGGGACACACAGATATAACATGTGCAGAGAGAGTTAGATTTGGGTGTGGTGTGCAGGGGTGTATCTAGGGGTCCGAGAGCCCCTGGCAAAATAAGGGACTAGCGCCCCCACATATCTGAAATACGTAAGGTGCATGTGCAAAAAAGGGACATGATCTTGTGGGAAAGGGGCATGACCATACAGTAGTTCCCCCAATTCAAATTACGCTACACAATAGTAACTCTTATACACATCATGCCCACACAGCAGCAGTTCCCTTTACACATTATGCCCACACAGTAATTCTTATAACACTGAGGAAACATCAGCAGTGCCTGGCCGAGGAGGCAATGCCACCCAAGGCAGGTAGTATAATAAAATATTAGTGCAAAGAAGTGCAGTGCAGCGCACTACCCAGTGGTGCAAGTAGAAAAAAATTGTTAGTGGTACTGTGTGTGCGTACCGAAAAGATGGGTTTGGCCACATAGGGCATGGCCAATGAAAATGGGGGCGAGACACACATATGACCCCACAGTGCCAGACACACACATGCCCCCACAGTGCTAGATATGCCCCAACGGTGCTGGATATGCCCCCACAGTGCCAGATACACATTCCCCCACAGTGCCAGATATGCCTCCATAGTCATATAGTCATAGTCCCCATCTCCCTCCCAGCACATAGACATAGTCCCCTCCCAGTAAATAGCCATAGCCCCCACCTCCCCAAGCAATAGCCATAGTCCCCCCAGCACAAAGCTGTAGTCTCCACCTTTCCCAACACAGTCACACAGTAGTCCCTACCTCACTCCCATCACATAACAATAGTTCCCTGCCAACATAGATAGCCATAGTCCCCCTCCCTGCACATAGCCCCTCACCTCCCCAAGCACATAGCCATAGTCCCCATCCCCCTCCCAGCACATAACAATAGTTCCCTGCCAGCGTAGATAACCATATTCCCCTTCCCCCTCCCAGCACATAGCTGTAGTCCGCCCTTAGCACATAGTATTAGTCTTCCCCACTCCCAGCATATACATAGCCTCCCCACACAGCACATAGCCCTAGTCCCCACCCCACAACATCCCAGCAGATAGCCGTAGTATCTGGCAATACCTGCTGTGCCGAGCTGCCTGGGATGGAGGGCGGAGGATCGCTCTGCAGGCAGGAGCTGGTGCCGGTGTCTGGCGCCGCACCAAGCTATGTGAAGACACTGAAAAAAAAACCTACAGCTCCTAGCAGCTCTTGCCGCCAGGAGCTCCTGACAGCAAGGGTCGCTGGGAGTTGTAGTTTATTTTCAGTTTCTTCCCTGTAGTGCACCGGCGCCAGCTCCTGCCTGCTGAGCGATCCTCCGCCCTCCATCCCAGGCAATGCACAGGCAGGTATTGCCAGACACTATGGCTTTAGGGATTCCACCCATTGGCCGAGGGTGGCACCGTTGGGCATCGCCCCCCTGCTCGTCTAGCGCCCCTGGCAAGTGCCATCCTGGCCAATGGGTAGATACGCCCCTGGTGGTGTGTTCAAACTGAAATCTAAATTGCAGTGTAAAAATAAAGCAGCCAGTATTTACCCTGCACAGAAACAAAGTGACCCACCCAAATCTAATTATCTCTGCACATGTTATATCAGCCCCCCCCTGCAGTGCACATGGTTTTGCCCAACTGATAACAAATTTGCTACTGCAATCAACTCTGAATTACCCCCATAATACTCACAGCTAGCCTCATCCTGCTTTACTTTGCGGAGGCTACTAATGATTGACTTTTGCTTTCTGCACTTCCCTGTCATTGCAGAATGGACATTGCATATTATAATTTACTTTTTTTTGTTATATCTAAACAATATATTGTGATAAACAGCATACTTACCATTAGGTGGTATCAATAAAGGGGCAGGTCTATAGGTGGCATTTAGGCCAATGCTCTACTGAATCTTAAAATTAAAAATATGTATTTATACAAGATCAGTTTAATAGTCTAACTAAGAGAGAACATTATAATAGATTTAATGAAAAATAATTCTGTAATAGTCTGAATTGTTTTGCATTATATAGTAAGAAATGACACATAAGTGAGGCTTAACCACTGTTCTGCTCTACTCTGTGGTCCTAGACCCAGTCATAGTACAGCCTCCTATAGTCCAGATTCCCTATGTTCTACTGATTGCTGGAGTACACAGGTAAAAGTGAGTCCAGAAGGTGGGGTAGGAATCTGAGTTCAGGTGCCTCTATAATTGTGCTGCTTAGACAAGGCTATGACCTAAATTCATGTCAGGAACAGACCAGAATGTTGTCTTATTCTGGAATAGCATAACTGAATAGAGAGAATAGACAGTCCTTAAAACCAGCAAATCACTGGCCTCAATGTACAGACCATAGAGAAAAATCTTTTGCCTCAGCAATAAGAAAAGCCCACCCTCCAAATTAGAGTTATAGAAATACTTCTGACAATCAAACCCAATTTCACACGTGATGTATAAAATTATACCAACAGCTTACATCCAATCCAACTCGAAACTGAGTTTTACAGGGTGCTCACCTTCCTATTATAACATATGCTCAATGGGATGTATTGAGTGTGGACATAGCTATAGCTGAACTCAATGAAACTATTAATGGTCACAAGGCTCCAGGCCCAGACAGAGTTACTGGGGAGTATTCCAGACTCTCACACCTAGAACTTTATCAGAAGCTTCATGTGGAACAACGAGCATTTTCTTCTTTCCATGAAGCGCAAGACCCTATTTATCACTAAGCCCAATAAGATTTACCAGCTAGAAGATTCATACAACACAAGCAATCCAACATGTAGCTAAGCTTAGATACACACACAAAGCTTTTGCTAGTCACTTGGCCACATTTAATCGCTGTGCTCCAAAGTCGAGAATTTCACCTGTCATTTATTCAGCAAAGAAAACAAATCTCTCTAACACCATCTGTATAATTCTACAAGTACAGTACAGTATCTAACACATTATACAGGCCTTTACGGGGCCTAAAC
The DNA here is from genome assembly GCF_028390025.1 of Pseudophryne corroboree. Classification (NCBI taxonomy): domain Eukaryota; kingdom Metazoa; phylum Chordata; class Amphibia; order Anura; family Myobatrachidae; genus Pseudophryne; species Pseudophryne corroboree. The sequence goes on from NC_086445.1 coordinate 354,074,109, forward strand.
TAGGATTTTTGCCACCCGGGCTAGGCAGTAACTTGCCCGCCCCCCACACAGACACAACCCGTAATGAAGATTGCTCTGGTGTACAGGAACTGACTGGCAAATTTCTGCCTGGGAGCCATTTACGGCACTAACGGTTGAAAAGAACCTTAACACGCAGTAAACCGGCCTTTTGCACAGTAAGCCAGAAAACTAGCACAATTAGAAACAGAAAACCACAATTAGCAGGATAATAAATAGTGATATAATAGCAGTTCTCTTTACCCAAATACTCGGTATAGCTGCAAGGGATTAAACAATAAATTGGTGTCATTTCTGTTTTTCAAAAGGTTCATTACACAAAAAATAAAAAATAGAATAAAGTGCACAAATATATAATACAAAATATATTGAGGGGTGAGTCCCAGCCTACCAGAAATGGTTGGAAAGTGTGCAGTGGGTTGTAAAGCAGGAAAGTCCTGGACACTTGGCACAGCTCAGCCTCCATAGTCCATTCTACTTGCACCCCCCTTGGATCTGGGTGTCACCCACCTAACCTCTTTATACTGTGGTTTGGCTGTGGTGTGCTCAGGGAAGCCAAGGTGCTTTTTCCACTTGCTCACATTACTGGCCTCCATTATACTAGCTAATTAGCCTTTATTGCTGGAGCTTTGGCTCCCTCTTGTGGTGGTCTACTACAATTTCACTCCATAACTTTCTGCTCAGTTTTACAGTAACCACTATAATATGCCGTAGCAAGGGTGTATCTCCTTCTACATAGGCATGCGTATGAGGGGTACCTGGGGCGCACAGGCACCCCCTAATGTCCGGCACCCCCCATATGCCACTCCTGTGCAGCACAGTGATTATTGCCGCGGCCCGCTGCCAAGCCCAGCTTGCTGCTTATTCATGGCTGTCAATGTGACTCCCCCCTCTGCTGCGGCCGCCGCCAGGGCAGGATGATATATATGCTGAGTGCTGCCACTGAGTATACTTTACTGACCGGTCGCTAAAAAGACGGAACAGACGTCATGTCGAAACATCCTTCTAGCTCACATCACACGCCTCCTCCCTCTCTTCTCCCGCGCATGCTCTCCTCCCACACTGCGCGGTACGCTCTCAATCAAGGTTCCTAAGGTTCCTCTCAGGAGGACTCGGAGACACCACTGGAGGACACATTCAACTGAGACATTTCAACAAAGACTGTCACTGAAACAGTAAGTCATTGATCACTGATTGCTTGCGGGGGAAAAAGAGGGGGCCAGGCCAGCCAGGGGGAATTAAATGATGTATATAGTTACAGTACATCCATGAAAAAAAAATGCAAAGAAAAGAAGGGTTATATATAGAGATGTGCACCGGAAATTTTTCGGGTTTTGTGTTTTGGTTTTGGATTCGGTTCCGCGGCCGTGTTTTGGATTCGGACGCGTTTTAGCAAAACCTCCCTGAAATTTTTTTTGTTGGATTTGGGTGTTTTTTTTTCAAAAACCCCTCAAAAACAGCTTAAATCATAGAATTTGGGGGTAATTTTGATCCCATAGTATTATTAACCTCAATAACCATAATTTCCACTCATTTCCAGTCTATTCTGACTACCTCACAATATTATTTTTAGTCTTAAAATTTGCACCGAGGTCGCTGGATGACTAAGCTAAGCGACCCAAGTGGGCGGCACAAACACCTGGCCCATCTAGGAGTGGCACTGCAGTGTCAGACAGGATGGCACTTAAAAAAATTAGACCCAAACATCACATGATGCAGAGATAAAAAAAAAAAAAGAGCTGCAAGATGGAATTGTCCTTGGGCCCTCCCACCCACCCTTATGTTGTATAAATAGGACATGCACACTTTAACAAACCCATCATTTCAGCCAAAGGGTCTGCATGTGGCTGAAATGACTGGTTGGTTTGGGCCCCCACTAAAAAAGAAGCAATCAATCTCTCCTTGCACAAACTGGCTCTACAGAGGCAAGATGTCCACCTCCTCCTCATCATCCGATTCATCACTCCTTTCACTGTGTACATCCCCCTCCTCACAGAGTATTATTAATTTGTCCCCACTGGATTCCACCATCTCAGGTCCCTGTGTACTTTCTGGAGGCAATTGCTGGTGAATGTCTCCACAGAGGAATTGATTATAATTAATTTTGATGAACATCATCTTCTCCACATTTTCTGGAAGTAACCTCGTACGCCGATTGCTGACAAGGTGACCGGCTGCACTAAACACTCTTTCAGAGTACACACTGGAGGGGGGGCAACTTAGGTAAAATAAAGCCAGTTTGTGCAAGGTCCTCCAAATTGCCTCTTTTTCCTGTCAGTATACATACGGACTGTCTGACGTGCCTACTTGGATGCGGTCACTCATATAATCCTCCACCATTCTTTCAATGGTGACAGAATCATATGCAGTGACAGTAGACGACATGTCAGTAATCGTTGGCAGGTCCTTCAGTCGAGACCAGATGTCAGCACTCGCTCCAGACTGCCCTGCATCACCGCCAGCGGGTGGGCTCGGAATTCTTATCCTTTTCCTCGCAGCCCCAATTGCGGGAGAATGTGAAGGAGGAGCTGTTGATGGGTCACGTTCCGCTTGACTTGACAAGTGTCTCACCAGCAGGTCTTTGAACATGTGCAGACTTGTGTCTGCCGGAAAGAGAGATCCAACTTAGGTTTTAAATCTAGGATCGAACACGGTGGCCAAAATGTAGTCCTCTGATTTCAACAGATTGACCACCCGTGAATCCTGGTGAAGCGGATTAAGGGCTCCATCCACAAGTCCCACATGCCTAGCGGAATCGCTCCGTTTTAGCTCCTCCTTCAATCTCTCCAGCTGCTTCTGCAAAAGCCTGATGAGGGGAATGACCTGACTCAGGCTGGCAGTGTCTGAACTGACTTCACGTGTGGCAAGTTCAAAGGGTTGCAGAACCTTGCACAACGTTGAAATCATTCTCCACTGCACTTGAGTCAGGTGCATTCCCCCTCCTTTGCCTATATCGTAGGCAGATGTATAGGCTTGAATGGCCTTTTGCTGCTCCTCCATCCTCTGAAGCATATAGAGGGTTGAATTCCACCTCGTTACCACCTCTTGCTTCAGATGATGGCGGGGCAGGTTCAGGAGTGTTTGCTGGTGCTCCAGTCTTCGGCATGCGGTGGCTGAATGCCGAAAGTGGCCCGTAATTCTTCAGGCCACCGACAGCATCTCTTGCATGCCCCTGTCGGTTTTTAAAAAATTCTGCACCACCAAATTAATTGTATGTGCAAAACATGGGACATGCTGGAATTTGCCCAGATGTAATGCACGCACAATATTGGTGGCGTTGTCCGATGTCACAAATCCCCAGGAGAGTCCAATTGGGGTAAGCCATTCTGCGATGATGTTCCTCAGTTTCCGTAAGAGGTTGTCAGCTGTGTGCCTCTTATGGAAAGCGGTGATACACACAGGAGTTGGGTATCTGCACACTCAAAATGTATTACTGATATTGTGAGTGTATGTTAACCAGGGCCGGATCTTGCCCTTGTGGCGCCCCGGGCAAAAATAGGGGCGTGGCCTCATATGGGGGCGTGGTCAGTTACGCTCCCATTTGTGCCCCCTGTAGGGCAGCTGGAAAAAAAAATACAAGTATACTTACAATCCCCGCTCCTGATTGCAGACCTCCTCCTCCGCCGGCGCCGCTCTTCTCCTGTCATCAGATGGTTGTGTCTGTCCTCGGATCTATGGGAGAGACGTCATTACGTCTCTCCCATAGCACAGCATAGACACTAGAGGTCAATTATGACCCCTAGTGTCTGTGCCACTATGCTGTGCGGTGCGCGATGACGTCATCGCGCACCGCACAGCAAAGGTCCTCTCCATGAAGAGAAACTAGATGCTTAGCGTCTAGTTTCCCTTCATGGAGAGAACCTTTGCTGTGCGGTGCGCGATGATGTCATCGCGCACTGCACAGCACAGCACAGTCCTCTCCATGAAGGGAAACTAGACGCTTAGCGTCTGGTTCCCTTCAAAGCGGGGGACCAGCGGCGGGCACAGCGGGGGGCACAGTGGCGGATCTTGCCATGGTGCGGCGACGGCGCCCTCCGGACGGCGACGGCGCCCTCCGGAAGGCGGCGCCCCGGGCAAAAGTACTGCTTGCCCGTGGCAAGATCCGCTACTGATGTGAACCATCATCATACCCTCACTGGTCTGAACCCTTTTCCCCTATATAAGACAATGGTTGATTTGGTAAGGGGGTGCTGTCAATTACAGTATGTGAACAATAAGGTTGATAGGAAAAATAAGCAGAAACTGTATGGTTGACGCACTAGAAAAAATTGCTTTATTATAAAACGTAACCTTTATTAGATATATATTAAATTATGAGTTTATTACCCAGACTACAGTGAAACATAAGAGATAAAATCAGACAAACTAACATATATGCGAAACCTTAAAGATAGAGAATTGTGAATAAAGAGATTTAAAAGGCGTGTCCGCGTGTATTTTGTACGTATGATACTCGTAAGATTATTATATCTATTCCGATGTTATCAATATTTAGTCTATTAAATAATAAGATTTTACTCACCGGTAAATCTATTTCTCGTAGTCCGTAGTGGATGCTGGGAACTCTGTAAGGACCATGGGGAATAGACGGGCTCCGCAGGAGACTGGGCACTCTAAAAGAAAGATTAGGTACTATCTGGTGTGCACTGGCTCCTCCCTCTATGCCCCTCCTCCAGACCTCAGTTAGGATACTGTGCTCGGAAGAGCTGACACAATAAGGAAGGATTTTGAATCCCGGGTAAGACTCATACCAGCCACACCAATCACACCGTATAACTCGTGATACTATACCCAGTTAACAGTATGAAATATAACTGAGCCTCTCTCAACAGATGGCTCAACAATAACCCTTTAGTTAGGCAATAACTATATACAAGTATTGCAGACAATCCGCACTTGGGATGGGCGCCCAGCATCCACTACGGACTACGAGAAATAGATTTACCGGTGAGTAAAATCTTATTTTCTCTGACGTCCTAGTGGATGCTGGGAACTCCGTAAGGACCATGGGGATTATACCAAAGCTCCCAAACGGGCGGGAGAGTGCGGATGACTCTGCAGCACCGAATGAGAGAACTCAAGGTCCTCCTCAGCCAGGGTATCAAATTTGTAGAATTTAGCAAACGTGTTTGCCCCTGACCAAGTTGCAGCTCGGCAAAGTTGTAAAGCCGAGACCCCTCGGGCAGCCGCCCAAGATGAGCCCATCTTCCTTGTGGAGTGGGCATTTACAGATTTTTGGCTGTGGCAGGCCTGCCACAGAATGTGCAAGCTGAATTATACTTCTAATTCTTCCACGTGAGATATTTCAAATCCACAGTTTTAAGTGGCTCAAACCAATGTGATTTTAAGAAACCCAACACCACGTTGAGATCCCAAGGTGCCACAGAAGGCACAAAAAAGGGGCTGAATATGTAGCACTCCCTTTACAAATGTCTGAACTCCAGGCAGTGAAGCCAGTTCTTTCTGGAAGAAAATCGACAGAGCCGAAATCTGGACCTTAATGGAACCCAAATTTAGGCCCATAGTCACTCCTGACTGTAGGAAGTGCAGAAAACGACCCAGCTGAAATTCCTCTGTTGGGGCCTTCCTGGCCTCACACCACGCAACATATTTTCGCCAAATACGGTGATAATGGTTTGCGGTTACTTCTTTCCTGGCTTTTATCAGCGTAGGAATGACTTCCTCCGGAATGCCCTTTTGCTTTAGGATCCGGAATTCAACCGCCATGCCGTCCAACGCAGCCGCGGTAAGTCTTGGAACAGACAGGGCCCCTGCTGTAGCAGAACCTGTCTGAGCGGTAGAGGCCATGGGTCCTCTGATATTATTTCTTGAAGTTCTGGGTACCAAGCTCTTCTTGGCCCATCCGGAACCACGGGTATCATTCTTACTCCTCGTTTTCTTATTATTCTCAGTACCTTTGGTATGAGAGGCAGAGGAGGGAATACATAAACCGACTGGTACACCCACGGTGTCACTAGAGCGTCCACAGCTATTGCCTGAGGGTCCCTTGACCTGGCGCAATATCTAGTTTTTTTGTTTAGGCGGGACGCCATCATGTCCACCTGTGGCCTTTCCCAACGGTTTACCAACAGTTGGAAGACTTCTGGAAGAAGTCCCAACTCTCCCGGGTGTCGGTCGTGTCTGCTGAGGAAGTCTGCTTCCCAGTTGTCCACTCCCGGAATGAACACTGCTGACAGTGCTAAGACGTGATTTTCCGCCCATCGGAGAATCCTTGTGGCTTCTGCCATCGCCATCCTGCTTCTTGTGCCGCCCTGTCGGTTTACATGGGCGACTGCCGTAATGTTGTCTGATTGGATCAGTACCGGCTGGTTTTGAAGCAGAGGCCTTGCCAGACTTAGGGCATTGTAAATGGCCCTCAGTTCCAGAATATTTATGTGTAGGGACGACTCCTGACTTGACCAAAGTCCTTGGAAATTTCTTCCCTGTGTGACTGCCCCCCAGCCTCGAAGGCTGGCATCCGTGGTTACCAGGACCCAGTCCTGTATGCCGAATCTGCGGCCCTCTTGAAGATGAGCACTCTGCAGCCACCACAGTAGAGATACCCTGGTCCTTGGAGACAGGGTTATCAGCCGATGCATCTGAAGATGCGATTCCGACCACTTGTCCAAGAGGTCCCACTGAAAGGTTCTTGCATGGAACCTGCCGAATGGAATTTTGCTTCGTAAGAAGCTACCATTTTTCCCAGGACTCGTGTGCAGTGATGCACCGATACCTGTTTTGGTTACAGGAGGTCTCTGACTAGAGATGACAGCTCCTTGGCTTTCTCCTGTGGGAGAAACACTTTTTTCTGTTCTGTGTCCAGAACCATCCCCAGGAACAGCAGGCGTGTGGTAGGAACCAGCTGTGACTTTGGAATGTATAGAATCCATCCGTGCTGTTGTAGCACTTCCCGAGATAGTGCTACTCCGACCAACAACTGCTCCATGGACCTCGCCTTTATAAGGAGATCGTCCAAGTACGGGATAATTAAAAACTCCCTTTTTTCGAAGGTGTATCATCATTTCTGCCATTACCTTGGTAAAGACCCTCGGTGCCGTGGACAGTCCAAACGGCAGTGTTTGGAATCGGTAATGGCAATCCTGTACCACAAATCTGAGGTACTCCTGGTGAGGATGGTAAATGGGGACATGTAGGTAAGCATCCTTGATGTCCAGGGATACCATGTAATCCCCCTCCTCCAGGCTTGCAATAACCGCCCTGAGCGATTCCATCTTGAATTTGAATTTTTTTATGTATGTGTTCAAGGACTTCAAATTTAAAATGGGTCTCACCGAACCGTCCGGTTTCGGTACCACAAACAGTGTGGAATAGTAACCCCGTCCTTGTTGAAGTAGGGGCACCTTGACTATCACCTGCTGGGAATACAGCTTGTGAATTGCCTCTAGCACAGCCTCCCTGCCTGAGGGAGTTGTCGGCAAGGCAGATTTGAGGAAACGGCGGGGGGGAGACACCTCGAATTCCAGCCTGTACCCCTGAGATACTACTTGAAGGATCCAGGGATCCACCTGTGAGCGAGCCCACTGATCGCTGAAATTTTTGAGGCAGCCCCCCACCATACCTGGCTACGCCTGTGGAGCCCCCGCGTCATGCGGTGGACTCAGAGGAAGCGGGGGAAGAATTTTGATTCTGGGAACTGGCTGACTGGTGCAGCTTTTTCCCTCTTCCCTCGTCTCTGTGCAGAAAGGAAGCGCCTTTGACCCGCTTGCTTTTCTGAAGCCAAAAGGACTGTACCTGATAATACAGTGCTTTCTTAGGCTGTGAGGAAACCTGAGGTAAAAATTTTTCTTCCCAGCTGTTGCTGTGGATACGAGGTCCCAGAGACCATCCCCAAACAATTCCTCACCCTTATAAGGCTCTATGTGCCTTTTAAAGTCAGCATCACCTGTCCAGTGTCGGGTCTCTAATACCCTCCTGACAGAATGGACATTGCATTAATTCAGGATGCCAACCGGCAAAATATCCCTCTGTGCATCCCTCATATATAAGACGACGTCTTATGTACGCAAAATAGTATCCCTGTTTGACAGGGTTACAGACCACGCTGCAGCAGCACTATCTGCAGGTCTCAGTCTAGTACCTGAGTGTGTAAATACAGACTTCAGGATAGCCTCCTGCTTTTTATCAGCAGGTACCTTCAAAGTGGCCGTATCCTAAGACGGCAGTGCCACCTTTTTTGACAAACGTGTGAGCGCCTTATCCACCCTAGGGGATATCTCCCAGCGTAACTTATCCTCTGGCGGGAAAAGGTACGCCATCAGTAACTTTTTAGAAATTACCAGTTTCTTATCGGGGGAACCCACGCTTTTTCACACTTCATTCACTCATTTGATGGGGGAACAAAACACTGCCTGCTTTTTCTCCCCAAACATAAAACCCTTTTTTAGTGGTACTTGGGTTAATGTCAGAAATGTGTAACACATTTTTTATTGCCGGGATCATGTAACGGATGTTCCTAGTGGATTGTGTATATGTCTCAACCTCGTCGACACTGGAGTCAGACTCCGCGTCGACATCTGTGTCTGCCATCTGAGGGAGCGGGCGTTTTTGAGCCCCTGATGGCCTTTGAGACGCCTGGGCAGGCGCGGGCTGAGAAGCCGGCTGTCCCATAGCTGTTACGTCATCCAGCCTTTTATGTAAGGAGTTGACACTGTCGGTTAATACCTTCCACCTATCCATCCACTCTGGTGTCGGCCCACAGGGGGCGACATCCCATTTATCGGCATCTGCTCCGCCTCCACATAAGCCTCCTCATCAAACATGTCGACACAGCCGTACCGACACACCGCACACACACAGGGAATGCTCTGACTGAGGACAGGACCCCACACAGCCCTTTGGGGAGACAGAGAGAGAGTATGCCAGCACACACCAGAGCGCTATATAGGCCCTCATTCCGAGTTGTTCGCTCGCAAGCGGATTTTAGCAGATTTGCTCATGCTAAGCCGCCGCCTACTGGGAGTGAATCTTAGCATCTTAAAATTGCGAACGATGTATTCGCAATATTGCGATTACACACCTCGTAGCAGTTTCTGAGTAGCTTCAGACTTACTCGGCATCTGCGATCAGTTCAGTGCTTGTCGTTCCTGGTTTGACGTCACAAACACACCCAGCGTTCGCCCAGACACTCCTCCGTTTCTCCAGCCACTCCTGCGTTTTTTCCGGAAACGGTAGCGTTTTTTCCCACACGCCCATAAAACGGCCTGTTTCCGCCCAGTAACACCCATTTCCTGTCAATCACATTACGATCGCCAGAACGATGAAAAAGCCGTGAGTAAAATTCCTAACTGCATAGCAAATTTACTTGGCGCAGTCGCAGTGCGAACATTGCGCATGCGCATTAAGCGGAAAATTGCTGCGATGCGAAGATTTTTACCGAGCGAACAACTCGGAATGAGGGCCATAATGTAGGGATAAACACTATCACTGAGTGAATTTTCCCCAATAGCTGCTTGTATAAACAATATTGCGCCTAAATTTAGTGCCCCTCCTCTCTTTTTAACCCTTTGAGCCTGAAAACTACAGGGGAGAGCCTGGGGAGCTGTCTTCCAGCTACACTGTGAAGAGAAAATGGCGCCAGTGTGCCGAGGGAGATAGCTCCGCCCCTTTTTCGCTGACTTTTCTCCCGCTTTTTTATGAATTCTGGCAGGGGTAATTATCACATATATAGCCTCTGGGGCTATATATTGTGATTATTTTGCCAGCCAAGGTGTTTCTATTGCTGCTCAGGGCGCCCCCCCCCCCCCCCCCAGCGCCCTGCACCTTCAGTGACCGGAGTGTGAAGTGTGTATGAGGAGCAATGGCGCACAGCTGCAGTGCTGTGCGCTACCTTGGTGAAGACTGAAGTCTTCTGCCGCCGATTTTCCGGACCATCTTCATGCTTCTGGCTCTGTAAGGGGGACGGCGGCGCGGCTCCGGGAACGAACACCAAGGACGGGTCCTGCGGTCGATCCCTCTGGAGCTAATGGTGTCCAGTAGCCTAAGAAGCCCAAGCTAGCTGCAAGCAGGTAGGTTCGCTTCTTCTCCCCTTAGTCCCTCGTTGCAGTGAGCCTGTTGCCAGCAGGTCTCACTGTAAAATAAAAAAACGAACATATACTTTCTTTCTAGGAGCTCAGGAGAGCCCCTAGTGTGCATCCAGCTCGGCCGGGCACAGAAATCCAACTGAGGTCTGGAGGAGGGGCATAGAGGGAGGAGCCAGTGCACCAGGGACGGATCTAGACTTTTCTTTAGGTGGGGCGGTTTACTGTTTAATCTTGACTCCTCCCTCTACAGTCCCAACTCCTCCCATCTGCAATCCTAACTCCTCCTCTCTCAATTCTGACTGAACTTTTTGAGTGAGACTGAGATAGAGCTTTGTGATCGTTCTATGTACATGTGACTGTGCTATGGGGTAATTGTATTTATTAGCCCTAGTACCCAAACGCCAGCAAGTGAGGGGCAAATGCTCTGTAACCCTTGCTCTCCTGGCTCCTCTGTGCTGCTGTGGTATAAGCTGCAGCACATCGTTCTGCCTCAGGCTCTCCCAGTAGAGCTCTCTTCTGCTCAAAAGTGGGCGTGGCTATGACTGTGTTAGGGGGGGCGGTCGCCCCCTTCGCCCCCCCCCTAGATCCGGCCCTGCAGTGCACACCAGATAGTACCTAATCTTTCTTTTAGAGTGCCCAGTCTCCTGCGGAGACCGTCTATTCCCCATGGTCCTTACGGAGTTCCCAGCATCCACTAGGACGTCAGACAAATATAGTTCTTTTTATATAGTGGTTGTTACACCAATGATGTTTATCATCTCTCTCCAGATTAATAATTCGAGAGAGTCAATTTTTATCTTCTATACACCTATTTATTCACCAGAAATATCTCCTGGGAGTTAATCACACATACAGAAAATAAGAATTTACTTACCGATAATTCTATTTCTCGTAGTCCGTAGTGGATGCTGGGGACTCCGTAAGGACCATGGGGAATAGCGGCTCCGCAGGAGACTGGGCACAAAAGTAAAGCTTTAGAACTACCTGGTGTGCACTGGCTCCTCCCCCTATGACCCTCCTCCAAGCCTCAGTTAGGATACTGTGCCCGGACGAGCGTACACAATAAGGAAGGATTTTGAATCCCCGGTAAGACTCATACCAGCCACACCAATCACACCGTACAACTCGTGATCTAAACCCAGTTAACAGCATGATAACAGAGGAGCCTCTAGAAAAGATGGCTCACTACAGCAATAACCTGATTTTTTTGGTAACAATAACTATGTACCAGTATTGCAGACAATCCGCACTTGGGATGGGCGCCCAGCATCCACTACGGACTACGAGAAATAGAATTATCGGTAAGTAAATTCTTATTTTCTCTAACGTCCTAAGTGGATGCTGGGGACTCCGTAAGGACCATGGGGATTATACCAAAGCTCCCAAATGGGCGGGAGAGTGCGGATGACTCTGCAGCACCAAATGAGAGAACTCCAGGTCCTCCTCAGCCAGGGTATCAATTTTGTAGAATTTTACAAACGTATTTGCTCCTGACCAAGTAGCTGCTCGGCAAAGTTGTAAAGCCGAGACCCCTCGGGCAGCCGCCCAAGATGAGCCCATCTTCCTTGTGGAGTGGGCATTTACAGATTTTTGGCTGTGGCAGGCCTGCCACAGAATGTGCAAGCTGAATTATACTACAAATCCAACGAGCAATAGTCTGCTTAGAAGCAGGAGCACCCAGCTTGTTGGGTGCATACAGGATAAACAGCGAGTCAGATTTTCTGACTCCAGCCGTCCTGGAACATATATTTTCAGGGCCCTGACAACGTCTAGCAACTTGGAGTCCTCCAAGTCCCTAGTAGCCGCAGGCACCACAATAGGTTGGTTCAGGTGAAACGCTGAAACCACCTTAGGGAGAAACTGAGGACGAGTCCTCAATTCCGCCCTGTCCGAATGGAAAATCAGATAAGGGCTTTTACAGGATAAAGCCGCCAATTCTGACACGCGCCTGGCCCAGGCCAGGGCCAACAGCATGACCACTTTCCATGTGAGATATTTTAACTCCACAGATTTAAGTGGTTCAAACCAATGTGACTTTTGGAACCCAAAAACTACATTGAGATCCCAAGGTGCCACTGGAGGCACAAAAGGAGGCTGTATATGCAGTACCCCTTTTACAACGTCTGAACTTCAGGGACTGAAGCTAGTTCTTTTTGGAAGAAAATTGACAGGGCCGAAATTTGAACCTTAATGGACCCCAATTTCAGGCCCATAGACACTCCTGTTTGCAGGAAATGTAGGAATCGACCCAGTTGAATTTCCTCCGTCGGGCCTTACTGGCCTCGCACCACGCAACATATTTTCGCCAAATGCGGTGATAATGTTTTGCGGTTACATCCTTCCTGGCTTTGATCAGGATAGGGATGACTTCATCCGGAATGCCTTTTTTCCTTCAGGATCCGGCGTTCAACCGCCATGCCGTCAAACGCAGCCGCGGTAAGTCTTGGAACAGACAGGGTCCTTGCTGGAGCAGGTCCCTTCTTAGAGGTAGAGGCCACGGATCCTCCGTGAGCATCTCTTGAAGTTCCGGTTACCAAGTCCTTCTTGGCCAATCCGGAGCCACGAATATAGTGCTTACTCCTCTCCATCTTATCAATCTCAGTACCTTGGGTATGAGAGGCAGATGAGGGAACACATACACTGACTGGTACACCCACGGTGTTACCAGAGCGTCTACAGCTATTGCCTGAGGGTCCCTTGACCTGGCGCAATACCTGTCGAGTTTTTCCCAACGGTTTATAATCATGTGGAAGACTTCTGGGTGAAGTCCCCACTCTCCCGGGTGGAGGTCGTGTCTGCTGAGGAAGTCTGCTTCCCAGTTGTCCACTCCCGGAATTGCTGACAGTGCTATCACATGATTTTCCGCCCAGCGAAGAATCCTTGCAGCTTCTGCCATTGCCCTCCTGCTTCTTGTGCCACCCTGTCTGTTTACGTGGGTGACTGCCGTGATGTTGTCCGACTGGATCAACACCGGCTGACCTTGAAGCAGAGGTCTTGCTAAGCTTAGAGCATTGTAAATGGCCCTTAGCTTCAGGATATTTATGTGAAGTGATGTCTCCAGGCTTGACCATAAGCCCTGGAAATTCCTTCCCTGTGTGACTGCTCCCCAGTCTCGCAGGCTGGCATCCGTGGTCACCAGGACCCAGTCCTGAATGCCGAATCTGCGGCCCTCTAGAAGATGAGCACTCTGCAACCAACACAGGAGGGACACCCTTGTTCTTGGTGACAGGGTTATCCGCTGATGCATCTGAAGATGCGACCCGGACCATTTGTCCAGCAGGTCCCACTGGAAAGTTCTTGCGTGGAATCTGCCGAATGGGATTGCTTCGTAGGAAGCCACCATTTTACCCAGAACCCTTGTGCATTGATGCACTGAGACTTGGCTCGGTTTTAGGAGGTTCCTGACTAGCTCGGATAACTCCCTGGCTTTCTCCTCCGGGAGAAACACCTTTTTCTGGACTGTGTCCAGGATCATCCCTAGGAACAGAAGACGAGTCGTCGGAACCAGCTGCGATTTTGGAATATTGAGAATCCAATCGTGCTGCCGCAACACTACCTGAGATAGTGCTACACCGACCTCCAACTGTTCCCTGGATCTTACCCTTATCAGGGAATCGTCCAAGTAAGGGATAACTAAAATTCCCTTCCTTCGAAGGAATATCATCATTTCGGCCATTACCTTGGTAAAGACCCGGGGTGCCGTGGGCCATCCATAGGGCAGCGTCTGAACTGATAGTGACAGTTCTGTACCATAAACCTGAGGTACCCTTGGTGAGAAGGGTAAATGTGGACATGAAGGTAAGCATCCTTGATGTCCCGAGACATCATGTAGTCCCCTTCTTCCAGGTTCGCAATCACTGCTCTGAGTGACTCAATCTTGAATTTGAACCTCTGTATGTAAGTGTTCAAAGATTTTAGATTTAGAATCGGTCTCACCGAGCCGTCCGGCTTCGGTAACACAACAGTGTGGAATAATACCCCGTTCCCTGTTGCAGGAGGGGTACCTTGATTATCACCTACTGGGAATACAGCTTGTGAATGGCTTCCAAAACTGTCTCCCTGTCAGAAGGAGACATCGGTAAAGCCGACTTTAGGAAACGGCGAGGGGGAGACGTCTCGAATTCCAATTTGTACCCCTGAGATATCACCTGAAGGATCCAGGGGTCTACTTGCGAGTGAGCCCACTGCGCGCTGAAATTCATTGAGACGGGCCCCCCACCGTGCCTGATTCTGCTTGTAAAGCCCCAGCGTCATACTGAGGGCTTGGCAGAGGCGGGAGAGGGTTTCTGTTCCTGGGAACTGGCTGATTTCTGCAGCCTTTTTCCTCTCCCTCTGTCACGGGGCAGAAATGAGGAACCTTTTGCCCGCTTGTCCACGAAAAGACTGCGCCTGATAATACGGCGTCTTCTCATGTTGAGAGGCGACCTGGGGTACAAACGTGGATTTCCCAGCTGTTGCCGTGGCCACCAGGTCTGAAAGACCGACCCCAAATAAACTCCTCCCCTTAATAAGGCAATACTTCCAAATGCCGTTTGAAATCCGCATCACCTGACCACTGTCGTGTCCATAACCCTCTACTGGTAGAAATGGACAACGCACTTAGACTTGATGCCAGTCGGCAAATATTCCGCTGTGCATCACGCATATATAGAAATGCATCTTTTAAATGCTCTATAGGCAAAAATATACTGTCCCTATCTAGGGTATCAATATTTTCAGTCAGGGAATCCGACCACGCCAACCCAGCACTGCACATCCAGGCTGAGGCGATTGCTGGTCGCAGTATAACACCAGTATGTGTGTAAATACATTTTAGGATACCCTTCTGCTTTCTATCAGCAGGATCCTTAAGGGCAGCCATCTCAGGAGAGGGTAGAGCCCTTACAAGCGTGTGAGCGCTTTATCCACCCTAGGGGGTGTTTCCCAACGCACCCTAACCTCTGGCGGGAAAGGATATAATGCCAATAACATTTTAGAAATTATCAGTTGTTATCGGGGGAAACCCACGCATCATCACACACCTCATTTAATTTCTCAGATTCAGGAAAACTACAGGTAGTTTTTCCTCACCGAACATAATACCCCTTTTTGGTGGTACTCGTATTATCAGAAATGTGTAAAACATTTTTCATTGCCTCCATCATGTAACGTGTGGCCCTACTGGAAGTCACATTTGTCTCTTCACCGTCGACACTGGAGTCAGTATCCGTGTTGGCGTCTATATCTGCCATCTGAGGTAACGGGCGCTTTAGAGCCCCTGACGGCCTATGAGACGTCTGGACAGGCACAAGCTGAGTAGCCGGCTGTCTCATGTCAACCACTGTCTTTTATACAGAGCTGACACTGTCACGTAATTCCTTCCAACAGTTCATCCACTCAGGTGTCGACCCCCTAGGGGGTGACATCACTATTACAGGCAATCTGCTCCGTCTCCACATCATTTTTCTCCTCATACATGTCGACACAAACGTACCGACATACAGCACACACACAGGGAATGCTCTGATAGAGGACAGGACCCCACTAGCCCTTTGGGGAGACAGAGGGAGAGTTTGCCAGCACACACCAGAGCGCTATATATATACAGGGATAACCTTATATAAGTGTTTTTCCCCTTATAGCTGCTGTATCTTTAATACTGCGCGTAATTAGTGCCCCCCCTCTCTTTTTTAACCCTTTCTGTAGTGTAGTGACTGCAGGGGAGAGCCAGGGAGCTTCCCTCCAACGGAGCTGTGAGGGAAAATGGCGCCAGTGTGCTGAGGAGATAGGCTCCGCCCCCTTATCGGCGGCCTTATCTCCCGTTTTTCTATGTATTCTGGCAGGGGTTAAATGCATCCATATAGCCCAGGAGCTATATGTGATGCATTTTTTGCCATCCAAGGTGTTTTTATTGCGTCTCAGGGCGCCCCCCCCCCAGCGCCCTGCACCCTCAGTGACCGGAGTGTGAAGTGTGCTGAGAGCAATGGCGCACAGCTGCAGTGCTGTGCGCTACCTTGTTGAAGACAGGACGTCATCTGCCGCCGATTTTCCGGACCTCTTCTGTCTTCTGGCTCTGTAAGGGGGCCGGCGGCGCGGCTCTGGGACCCATCCATGGCTGGGCCTGTGATCGTCCCTCTGGAGCTAATGTCCAGTAGCCTAAGAAGCCCAATCCACTCTGCACGCAGGTGAGTTCGCTTCTTCTCCCCTTAGTCCCTCGATGCAGTGAGCCTGTTGCCAGCAGGTCTCACTGAAAATAAAAAACCTAAAACTAAACTTTTCACTAAGCAGCTCAGGAGAGCCACCTAGTGTGCACCCTTCTCGTTCGGGCACAAAAATCTAACTGAGGCTTGGAGGAGGGTCATAGGGGGAGGAGCCAGTGCACACCAGGTAGTTCTAAAGCTTTACTTTTGTGCCCAGTCTCCTGCGGAGCCGCTATTCCCCATGGTCCTTACGGAGTCCCCAGCATCCACTTAGGACGTTAGAGAAACTGTGAATATCAATAGGTATATATGTACAGATTGACTCCACTAGAGAGATAATTAGGTAATATGTATCGCCAATTGTCGCTGCTACATCTCAGTATAGTATAATCCTGGACCAAGATCAGCTGGAGAGTAAGTATCTCTGTCTCCAAAATAGTTTTCAAAAAGATAAGTATTAGCTTGCACTCTCCATCTCTATCAATGCACAAATACAAATTCTAGGGCATATGAAAGGGGAAAGGTTGTTTAGGGGATATGGCAGTCCCAACTATAGTGTGGATCTTTAAGGGATATAGCAATCCCTAATTTTTAGTATCCAATAACCCACATGTATTGCCAACCTAGTTAACTTCTATACATTTCATATCAGACCAGCTTAAAATCACTCTCTGTTGAGGTATTTTATTCAGAGATATAAAGCTGTGTCATTCAGGGAGATAACACTCCTTTAAGAATATATATCAACCCCGTATATCATATCCCTTATAATATTTCATTATCATAATGTGATTGGACATATAATATCTAATAGTGCTTAAACAGAGTGGTGCTGATAGAATTTGCAGTCTCCACAATTTTTACACTCTATCAATAACGATAACTATTATTCTATTGAAACAAAAATCTGCCGTTTGGTTCTGGTTATTTGCTACAATGTAATATATTGAAATCACACTGATTCAGTGTTCTATCTAATCATGCAGCTGCCACTTGGTTCTGAGTGTTCTCTAGTTAGTTGCTACAGTGTAGTGTGCATTGTAGCAATTTAATATAAAAATAGTAACACATATAGTGCGGCTGGTGTATATAGTGATTGGCATATTATCCTATAAACAGGGTCATTTGTCTCCTGTTCAATAAACTTATTCCTTTCAATAGGAGTCAGCTAATATCAGCGTATAGTATCTAAAACATCTGCTGCTATCGGTATATAATACTTAAAGTACTTATTGCAAACTAACATTGTCAGCATATAATATTCAGAGCATCTGCTGATGTCAGTGCTTAAAGCGTTTGTTACGGACTCTGATATTAAGTATCCTATCATCAAGTGTATAATATTGAGGACATCAGCAGCTGTCAGCAGATGGTATTTGAAACAATTGTTGCGGTTTGTATCACTAAGTATCCTATGCTCAAATGTAAGCAGCCAGATACAACTTCTCTAGTGAATAACAACCATTATGATAAAAGTATCTATACGTTTGTTTTATAACTTCACATATCTAATACACGCGGGCACGCTGTGTCCTACACGCGTGTTTCACTGCACGACACGGCAGCTTATACCCCTTTTCCACTAGCTGTTTTTACCCGTGTTTTTGCACGGGGGCGCGCATCAACACGGATTTTTAGTAGGTGGAAACGGGTCAACACGGGTTGAGTGACCCGGGAATCCAACCCGGCTATTTACCTGGGTAGAACACGGTAATGACACGGATAGCGGTGCAGTGGAAACGGTCATTACACGTGTTTTCAGACCCGAGTAACGCTCTGAGACGCTGATTGGTGCTTCTGGGGCACTGGAAGATGATGTCATCCCTGGGAGACACGCTGGGCACATGCAGGCATTGAGGCAGCAAACAAAACACTCTGAAGTCGCGCTGGGTACATACAGATCTTTTTATTGCAGCAGCTTCCAGACAATATACAGCAGCAGAAGCTCCAGCACAGCAACATGGCTAGCCATATCTGGTCAGACACAGAGATCAAGGAGCTGCTTAATATTCGGGGAGAGGAAGAAATAAGAAGGCAGGTGACTGGAACAGTTAAGGATGCTATCGTCTACAAGAACATATCCCTTATGCTGGCAGAAAGGGGCATCCAAAAAACCCAGCAACAAGTCGTTAACAAATTGAAGGCACTACGCAGACAATTCACCAAAGTACACGACCATAACCGCAAGAAAAGTGGTGCTGGGCGTATGGAATGGCCATATTATGACCTATGCTATAGTGTCTTCGGCAAAACTGCGATAACAAATCCCATAGCACTATCGTCATCCAGCTCTGCCAGTCGCCAGATGTCAGTCGACGAGGACTGTGACGAAACACAGCACAGCCTTCCCAGCTCACAATGCAGCCCATCATCCCCGCTGCTTATATCGGACAGCAGTTTTGAAGACTCGACCATCAATGATGATTCCATCAGTGCCACTATTGAGGACGTACCACAGTCTCAGGCGGAGACGTCGCAACCCCCCAAGACCACGACTTTGCGCTCAAATAGTAAGTATTACCATTACAAATACAGTTGCAGCAGTCCCTATATGTAAAGGCATGGTAATGTTGCAGAGTATAGCTAGTGTGCAGGTGGGAGAAGGCCACAGACACGTATATGATACCACTGCTATTTTTTAATAGAATCATGGTAATGTTGCAGAGTATAGCTAGTGTGCAGGTGGGAGAAGGCCACAAACACGTATATGCTACCACTGCTATTTTTTAATAGAATCATGGTAATGTTGCAGAGTATAGCTAGTGTGCAGGTGGGAGAAGGCCACAAACACGTATATGCTACCACTGCTATTTTTAAATTGTTGCTTACATTCTGTTTCATCTCCTTCACAGTCTACAACGTTCCACAGCGGAAAAAGAAACTGAACAAAACAGAACAAACGGTCAAAGCAATGAAGTCCATTATCTTGGATCACCTGCGTGAGGCAGATAGTGAGCTCAATGCCCAGGAAGATGCACGGCTTGAGAGATTCCTTGCGTCAGAAAAAGAAATGCATCAAACTTTTATGAGTCAGTTAATGACCATGCATGATAGGCAGATGACATTTTTTGAACGCACGTTTGCACGTACCATAGGGAATACCACACAAACACAACAGCAAGACACAGCCTACCCACAGCACCCATATGGTCCATACAACTATGAGCCTCCCTCAAATCCCCCAACACAAATCCCGCAGTCCTCAGAATTTCGGGTATATAGACAACTGCCCTAGAGCAGCGGGTTATAAAACAATGTTTGTGTTTTAAGGTTATGTTTGCACTGTATCCTCAACCCTGATACCTACAAATGCAAACATTATTTTGATTTTACAGAGTGCCCTGTTGGCACTTTAAAGTTTTATAGTGTTACCTCAGAAAATGGGCAGTGGGATCCAGATATTTGGGCTACCTTTTTATATTGTTACCTCAGAAAATGTGCGGCAGTGCGATCCAAATATTGGGGGTGACCCGATATCTGCCAAACCAAACATTAGGTTTTTTTTTATACAGAGTGCCCTGTTTGCACTTTACTCTTTTACCTCAGGGCAGGTGTCTTCACCATGTGGCCCTCTAGCTGTTGTGGAAACACATAGCAACACATGCTGGTACATGTTGTTCCACAACAGCTGGAGGGACACATGTTGAAGACCCCTTGCGTTATGTGGAATTTTACATGTTTGCACTTAAATATTTTATAATGTTACCTCAGAAAATGTGCGGCAGTGCGATCCAAATA
Organism: Pseudophryne corroboree; assembly: GCF_028390025.1. Classification (NCBI taxonomy): domain Eukaryota; kingdom Metazoa; phylum Chordata; class Amphibia; order Anura; family Myobatrachidae; genus Pseudophryne; species Pseudophryne corroboree. Next base: position 354,094,084 of record NC_086445.1, read on the forward strand.
TTGGGGGTGACCCGATATCTGCCAAACCAAACATTAGGTTTTTTTTTATACAGAGTGCCCTGTTTGCACTTTACTCTTTTACCTCAGGGCAGGTGTCTTCACCATGTGGCCCTCTAGCTGTTGTGGAAACACATAGCAACACATGCTGGTACATGTTGTTCCACAACAGCTGGAGGGACACATGTTGAAGACCCCTTGCGTTATGTGGAATTTTACAGTGACATGTTTGCACTTAAATATTTTATATTGTTACCTCAGAAAATGTGTGCCAACTGTTTAAAAGGAAAAATATAATAACAACTTTTGAACCAAATTTTTATAACTGAAAAAACGAAATAAACAAAAATTGTTTGCACACAAAAACTTGTCTGTTTTCTCTACTGCAACATTGTTTGAAGATTAGCTGCAATGGTGGCCCTTATGCACTCGCTGGCAGCGTCATGCCCCCCCACCAAGCCTGGTGCATCATGTACAGTGACCCCCGCCCCATGATCATGTACATTCCACTCGGGGAGAAAGTTTTCCTTTTGTATCTCACATATGTTATGGAGAATGCAGCAGGCCGCTACTATATCTGGCATTATTTTCAAGTCCACATCATTCCTCTTCATGAGGCAGCGCCAGCGTCCTTTTAAACGCCCAAACGCATTCTCCACTGCCATACGGGCCGAACTTAGGGCATGGGTATATGATGTCTGTTCGGGGGATAAGTGAACATGCTGGGTGTAGCCCTTCATTAGCCAGCGCTGTAATGGGTATGCTGCATCACCAATGAGATGGACCGGGATGTCCACACCATGTACGATCACCGATTTCTGTTAATAAAACATTAATATTATTACAGGGGTAAAACTTGACTATTGGTTTATGGGCGAACATTAGTTTAAGTAGTAAATAATCTTACCTCTCGAGGGAAAAGCCATCCACCAAGCTTGTCCTCAGCAATACTGTAAAGATCGGAGTTGGCGAGAACCCTTGCATCATGTGACCGTCCGGGCCACCCTATGAAGACATCTGTGAAACTAAAAATAAAGGTTTATGCATTATCATAAAACAGGCCAAGCCTATTTCAAACACATTAGTGAAACAGTGCTTACCAGTATTTGTGGTCCACTACAGCTTGCAGAACAATGGAATGCCAACCCTTACGATTGTAATAGTCTGCTGGGTTGTCATGGGGGGCGATGATGGGGATGTGGGTCCCATCTATGGCACCAGCACACTGTGGGTAGCCACGCTTCTTAAACCCTTTTATAGTCTCATCTAGCCGCTGTCCTTGTGGCAAGGAAATAAAGCGATGGTACATGGTATCCAGCAATGCCCGCGTGACCTGGTAGACAATCTTGCAGACCGTGCCAATCCCTACTCCAAATAAACTGGAAACTGTGCGATACTCTCCAGGGGTAGCATACCACCAGAGAGCAATCGCTAACCTCCTGGCTGGCTCAATGGGCTTACGGAACCTGGTGGTCTGCATGGTTATTGCGGGGGACAGTAGTTCCAAAACATACTCGAATGTAGCGCGAGACATCCTGAAGTTTGACATCCACTGCTCCTCCTGATATGCTAGAATAGTCTGCATGAATGCTTCCCCATGTCTGCGATCTCTCATCCACATTCTTCGGCTTGGTGTACAGTTCATTGTTATTAAAGAAATAACAACAGTGGATGATATACGCGCTCTCCTCCTTTTCAAATATTTGCGTCGATAGGTAGCCCTCTCTGCAAAGAATTGAGCTCTCCTTCTCCAGCTCTGCAGTAGGTAGCACAAGGTGAAAAGCTGCATCAAGCTGTCTGTAGCAGAAAGCAGCAGTAAACTGCAAACAGTCTGCGACTCCATGCTAGACACAGCTACTGCACCGGCGTCCATTGCTGCAATGCTGTGAGCAGGCCCCACCCCTCCCTTTTGGTCCTTTTGATGACATCATCTTGATGAGACAGTAAAAAGTCCATTTGTAATGACAGCAATAGGCTTTTACAGAGCTTACCCGGGTTAAGTGGAAACAGATCAGACACGGGAATAACCCGTGTCGAAGTGTAGTGGAAACGGGGGAGCCGACACGGGTTGTAGCCGTGTTAAACATCCCGGATCGGACACGGTACGTAGGTGGAAAAGGGGTATTAGTCAGGGAGCAAACACGGGAGCCTATCCTGGACGTGATTAAATCAGATTTACAACATCCAATCATCGTATTGTGAGTGATCACGTGTAGCCACCGGCCAATGGGCCGTGGTCACGTGATTCCACTCTCCAATCGCAACCCGCACATCGCGATCTGTATTATATCCATGGGACGGGACGGGGATCTCATTATCACTAGCCTTGCTATTTGCTGCTGATGCAGTCTTTATTAATCCCGTTTAGGGCCCTATGTTATCCCCGCATCATACAGTATGTCGATAATCCTGTCGCCTCTGATCAGCTCTTTATGCCCACACCTATATGCCAGTGTTCCAGTCAATGAGTTAATACATATACATGTCTCATGGTCGGTATAATGGTGTGGGACCCTCTTGTATAAGTGGTCCGAAACATGTATTTTTCATACTAAAGCTGTAAATATTATTATAATACATATTAACCACTCGGAATGCAGCTCTAAATTCATTAAATGTCTCACATTACAATATTCTTAGTTTCTCTAACGTCCTTGAGGATGCTGGGACTCCGTAAGGACCATGGGGAGACGGGCTCCGCAGGAGATAGGGCACTTTAAGAAAGCTTTGGATTCTGGGTGTGCACTGGCTCCTCCCTCTATGCCCCTCCTCCAGACCTCAGTTTTTACACTGTGCCCAGAGCGAGATGGGTGCACTGCAGGGAGCTCCCTGAGTTCTCTGCCTAGAAAGCATTTTTGTTTGGATTTTTTCTACATTTTTACAAGGAGCACTGCTGGCAACAGGCTCCCTGCATCGAGGGACTGAGGAGAGAGGAGCAGACCTTCTTGTCTAAGATAGGCTCTGCTTCCTCGGCTACTGGACACCATTAGCTCCAGAGGGGGTGAACACAGGTTCTTACTAGGCGTCCACCCCCAGAGCCGCGCCGCCGTTCTCCTCACAGAGCCAGAAGAAACGAAGTCAGAAGACGTCTCAGGCGGCAGAAGCCTTCAGAGCTTCACTGAGGTAACGCACAGCACCACAGCTGTGCGTCATTGCTCCCATACACCTCACATACTCTGGTCACTGTAAGGGTGCAGGGTGAAGGGGGGGGGGGGGGGGGGGGGGCGCCCTGGGCAGCAATATAACACCTCTCTTATGGCAAAAAGTATATACACATGTACAGGTGGGCACTGTACATGTATATAAAAGAGCCCCCGCCATATTTTAGTAAGTTTGAGCGGGACAGAAGCCCGCCGCCGAGGGGGCGGGGCTTCTCCCTCAGCACTCACCAGCGCCATTTTCTCTCCACAGCACCGCTGAGAGGAAGCTCCCCGGACTCTCCCCTGCTTGACACACGGTGAAGAAGGTTTTAAAGTAGAGGGGGGGCACATATTTGGCGATTATACATTACAGCAGCGCTACTGGGTAAACATTCTGTGTTTTTTCCTGGGTTATATAGCGCTGGGGTGTGTGCTGGCATTCTCTCTCTCTGTCTCTCCAAAAGGCCTAGGGGGGAACCTGTCTTCAGATAAGAGATTCCCTGTGTGTGTGGAGTGTGTCGGTACGTGTGTGTCGACATGTCTGCGGAAAAAGGCTCTCCGATGGAAGATATGGAGCAAATCTCTGTGGGTGCGTGGTCTCTCCGTCGACAACGCCGACACCTGATTGGATATGTGAAATTAAGTGCTAAGATGACCTTATTACAAAAGATTAGAGAACAGACAGGGAATCTACCCATGTCTGCCCCTATGTCACAGAGACCATCAGAGTCTCACAACGCTTACTATCCAAAATAATAGGCACTGTTATCGACACAGAGTCTGACTCCAGTGTCGACTACGATAATGCAAAGTACAGCCAAGACTGGCAGAAAAGTATTCAATATATGATTATTTTAATAAAAGATGTTTTGCATATCACTGATGACTCATCTGTCCGTGACACAAGGGTACACATGTTTAAGGGGAAGAAAGCTGAGGTAAATTTCCCTCCTCTCATGAAGGAAAAGAGCGGGAATCTCCAGACAAGAAGCTGCAGCTTCCCAAAAAGAATTCTCAGGGAATATCCTTTCCCTAATGGGGCCAGGATAAGATGGGAATCTTCCCTTAGGGTGTACAAGGCATTGATACGTTTACCCAAAAAGGTAGCGCTGACTTAACAGCTATCCTCAGTTATCCTGCAGATAGCATGCAGTAAAAGTACTTTGAAGTCCATTTACACACATTCTGGTGCACTACTCAGACCGGCGATTGTGTCGGCATGGGTTTATAGCGCTGTAGCAGCGTAGTCAGATACCTTATCAGCGGTGGTTTAACCCCTAGATAAGGATGCCATGTTATTGTCCCTAGTATATAGATATATATATATTTATTTATATGTAAAAGATGTTGTCTTATATATATATATATATATATATATATATATAAGACATGCCCAAAGAGACGTTAGTCTACTGGGTTCTAGAGTCAATGCTATGTCGATTTCTGCTAGACTTGTCCTGTGGAACATGCAATGGACAGGTGATGCCGACTAAAAGAGGCATATGGAGGGTTTACCTCACAAGGCTGAGGAATTGTGTGGAGAAGGGCTCTCGGACCTGGTCTCCACAGCTATAGCTGGTAATTCTGATCTTTTGCCTTATATTCCCTCACAGACTAAGAAGGCACGACATTATCAAATGCAGTCCTTTCGGTCGCAGAATAACAAGAAAGTATGAGGCGCGTCCTTTCTTACCAGAGGTAAGGGCACGGGGCACAGCTAGTTCCCAGGAACAGAAGTCCTCCCCGGCCTCTACTACATCCACCGCAGGATGCGGGAGCTCCGCTAAGGGAGTCCGTCCCAGGGGGAGCATGTCTTCGACTCTTCAGCCACATCTGAGTTCACTCACAGGTGGATCCCGGGGCAATAAAAATTGTTCTCAGGGTTACAAAGGAATTCGAAAGGTGCCTCCTCGCCGGTTTTCCTTATCGGACCTACCGGCTTCTCCCCCAGCAGGGGAGTTATATTAAATACAATTCACAAATTGTATCTCCAACAGGTGGTGCTCAAGGTTCTCCTCCTGCAACAAGGAAGGGGCTATTACTCAACCTTGGCTGTAGTCCCGAATACGTACGGTTCAGTCAGACCTATTTAAAATTAAAACCTCTGAACCTATACTGGAAAAGGTTCAAATTTAAGGTGGAATCGCTCAGAGCGATCATGGCCAGCCTGGAAAGGGGGGATTTGATGGTGTATCTAGACATAAAGGCTGCATACCTTCATGTTCCCATTTATCCACCCCATCAGGCGTACCTGAGAATTGCGGTACAGTATTGTCATTACCAATTTCAGGGCAATGGGTGGAAATGATGGTGCTCCTACGCAAGCTAGGAGTCACAGTTATCCCATACTTGGATGATCTCCTATAAGGCGAGATCAAAAGAGCAGTTGTTGAACAGCGTGTCACGTTCGCTGAAGGTGTCACAGCAACACGGCTAGTTTCTCAATATCCTGAAGTCACAGTTGGTTCCTATGACTAGTCTGCCCTTCTTGGGTATGATTCTGGATACGGACCAGAAAGGGGTTTACCTTCAGATAGAGAAGGCCCAGGAACTCATGACTCTGGTCAGGAACTTATTGAAACCAAGACAGGTGTCGGCATCGCTGCACCCGAGTCCGGGGAAAATCATTCCCTTCGGCAGGTTTTATGCGAGGTCTTTCAAATGGGACCTACTGGACAAGTGGTCCGGGTCACATCTACAGATTCATCAGTTGATCACCCTCTCCCCCAGGGCCAGGGTATCTCTCCTGTGGTGGCTGCAGGGTGCTCACCTTCCATAGGGCCGCAGGTTCGGCATTCAGGACTGGATCCTGCTGACCACGGACGCGAGCCTCTGAGGTTGGGGAGCAGTCACACAGGGAAAAATAAAATTTCCAAGGTCTTTGGTCAAGTCAAGAGTCTTGTCTTCACTTCTTGGAACTAAGGGCCATATACAACGCCCTACGTCAGGCGGAGACCCTACTTCGCGACCAACCGGTTCTGATCCAGTCAGACAACGTCACCGCAGTAGCTCATGTAAACCGCCAAGGCGGCACAAGGAGCAGAGTGGCGATGGCGGAAGCCACCAGAATTCTTCGCTGGGCGGAGAATCATGTAAGCGCACTGTCAGCAGTGTTCATTCCGGGAGTGGACGACTGGGAAGCAGACTTCCTCAGCGGACACGACCTACGTCCTGGAGAGTGGGGACTTCATCAGGAGGTCTTAGCACAGATTGCAATTCGGTGGAGACTGCCACTGATAAACATGATGGCGTCCCGCCTCAACACAAAGCCGCAGAGTTATTGCGCCAGGTCAGGAGACCCTCAGGCAGTAAACTGTGGACGCCCTAGTGACACCGTGGGTGTTACGGTCGGTCTCTGTGTTTACTCCTCTTCCTCTCATACCCATGGTGTTGAGGATAATAAGAAAAAGAGGAGTGAGACCAATTCTCATTGTTCCAGATTGGACACGGAGGACCTGGTATCCAGATCTGCAGGAAATGCTCACAGAGAATCCGTGACCTCTTCCTCTAAGACAGGACCTGCTGCAGCAGGGGCTCTGTCTGTTCCAAGACTTACCGCGGCTGCGTTTGACGGCATGGCGGTTCAACGCAGGATCCTAGCGGTAATGGGTATTCCGGAGGAGGTCATTCCTACCCTAATTAAGGCTAGGAAGGAAGTGACATTGAAACATTATCACTGAATATGGAGAAAATAAGAATTTACTCACCGGTAATTCTATTTCTCGTAGTCCGTAGTGGATGCTGGGTACTCCGTAAGGACCATGGGTTATAGACGGGCTCCGCAGGAGACTGGGCACTCTTAAAAGAAAGATTAGGTACTATATCTGGTGTGCACTGGCTCCTCCCTCTATGCCCCTCCTCCAGACCTCAGTTAGGGAAACTGTGCCCGGAAGAGCTGACATTACTAGGAAAGGATTTGGAATCCAGGGTAAGACTCATACCAGCCACACCAATCACACCGTACAACTCGTGATAACTATACCCAGTTAACAGTATGAACAATAACTGTGCCTCTCTCAACAGATGGCTCATACAATAACCCTTTAGTTAAGCAATAACTATATACATGTATTGCAGAGAGTCCGCACTTGGGACGGGCTCCCAGCATCCACTACTGACTACGAGAAATAGAATTACCGGTGAGTAAATTCTTATTTTCTCTGACGTCCTAGTGGATGCTGGGTACTCCGTAAGGACCATGGGGATTATACCAAAGCTCCCTAACGAGCGGGAGAGTGCGGATGACTCTGCAGCACCGAATGAGCAACTCAAGGTCCTCAGCCAGGGTATCAAACTTGTAGAATTTTGCAAAAGTGTTTGAACCCGACCAAGTAGCAGCTCGGCAAAGTTGTAAAGCCAAGACCCCTCGGGCAGCCGCCAAAGAAGAGCCCACCTTCCTCGTGGAATGGGCTTTTACTAATTTAGGATGCGGCAATCCAGCCGCAGAATGTGCAAGCTGAATCGTGCTACAGATCCAGCGAGCAATAGTCTGCTTTGAAGCAGGAGCACCCAGCTTGTTGGGTGCATGCAGGATAAATAGCGAGTCAGTTTTTCTGACTCTAGCCGTCCTGGAAACATAAAGTTTCAGGGCCCGGACTACGTCCAGCAACTTGGAATCCTCCAAGTCCCTAGTAGCCGCAGGCACCACAATAGGTTGGTTCAAATGAAATGATGATACCACCTTAGGGAGAAATTGGGGACGAGTCCTCCATTCTGCCCTTTCCATATGGAAGATCAGATATGGGCTTTTACATGACAAAGCCGCCAATTCTGACACACGCCTAGTCCAAGCTAAGGCCAAAAGCATGACCACTTTTTTCCACGTGAGATATTTTAGCTTCACGGTCTTAAGTGGCTCAAACCAGTGGGATTTTAGGAATCCAACACACGTTAAGATCCCAAGGTGCCACTGGAGGCACAAAAGGGGCTGAATATGCAGCACCCCTGTAACAACGTCCGAACTTCAGGCAGTGAAGCCAGTTCTTTTTGAGAGAAAAAAGGGATAGGGCCGAAATCTTGGCCTTTATGGATCCTAATTTTAGGCCCATAGTCACTCCTGACTGTAGGAAGTGCAGGAATCGACCCCCCTGGAATTCCTCTGTAGGGCCTTCCCGGCCACACACCAAGCAACCTATTTTCGCCATATACAGTGAAAAAGTCTTGCTGTCACGTCTTTCCTAGCCTTTATCAGCGTAGGAATAACTGCATCCGGAATGCCCTTTTCCGCTATGATCCGGCGTTCAACCGCCATGCCGTCCAACGCAGCCGCGGTAAGTCTTGGATCAGACAGGGTCCCTGTTGCAACATGTCCTGACTGAGAGGCAGAGGCCATGGGTCCTCTGAGAGCATTTCTTGCAGTTCCGGGTACCGAGTCCTTCTTGGCCAATCCGGAGCAAAGAATATTGTTCACACTCCTCCGTTTATTACAATTCTCAGCCCTTGGGTCTGAGAGGAAGAGGAGGGAATATATAGACTGACTGGAACACCCACAGTGTTACTAGTGCGACCACAGCTATCGCCTGAGAGTCCCTTGACCCAGCGTAAAACCTTTTTTATCTTTTTATTGAGGTGGGACGCCATGTAGTCCACCTGAGGCAGTTTCCATCAATTTGCAAAACTGCGTGAAGACTTCCTGATGAAGTCACCACTTTCCCGGGTGGAGGTCGTGTCCACTCCCGGAATGAACACTGCTGACAGTGCGCTTACTTGATTCTCCGCCCAGCGAAGAATTCTGGTGGCTTCTACCCTCGCCACCCTGCTCCTTGTGCCGCCCTGGCGGTTTACATGAGCCCCTGCGGTCTGACTGGATTAGAACCGGTTGGTCGCGAAGCAGGAACTCCGCTTGACTTAGGGCGTTGTATATGGCCCTTAGTTCCAGGATATTGATGTGAAGGCAAGTCTGTTGGCTTGATCACAAACCTTGGAATTTTCTTCCCTGTGTAACTGCCCCCCACCCTCGGAGGCTTGCATCCGTGGTCACCAGGACCCAGTCCTGAATGCCGAATCTGCGGCCCTCGAGAAGGTGAGCACTCCGCAGCCACCACAGGAGAGACACCCTGGCCCTGGGGGATAGGGTGATTAACCGATGCATCTGAAGATGTGATCCGGACCACTTGTCCAGTAAGTTCCATTGTCCTTGCATGGAACCAGCCAAAGGGGATGGCCTCGTATGATGCCATCATCCTTCCCAGGACTCGAGTGCAGTGATGCACTGACACCTGTTTTGGTTTTCAATGGATTCCTGACCAGTGTCATGAGCTCCTGAGCTCTCTCTATCGGGAGATAAACCCTCTTCTGGTCTGTGTCTAGGATCATGCCTAGGCAAGGCAGATGAGCTGTAGGAACCAACTGCGACTTCGGAATATATAGAATCCAGTCGTGTTGCCGTTTCACTTCCATAGAAGGTGATACGCTGTCCAGCAACTGCTCTCTTGATCTCGCTTTTATGAGGAGATCATCCAAGTATGTGATGATAGTGACACCTTGCTTCCGCAGGAGCACCATCATATCCGCCATTACCTTGGTGAAATTGGTAATGACAATCCCGTACCGCAATTCTGAGGTACGCCTGATGTGGTGGATAAATGGGGACACGAAGGTATGCATCCCTTATGTCCCGATTCATTTCAGGCTTGCAATGACCGCTCTTAGCGATTCCATCTTGAACCTGAACCTTTTCAGGTATATGTTCAGGGATTTTAATACAATATGGGTCTAACCGAACCGTCTGGTTTCGGGATTATAACATGGTCGAATAATAACACCCTCTTGTTGAAGGAGGGGACCCTTGACCACCACCTGTTGAAGATACAATTTACGAATTGCAGTTAACACTGGCTCACTCTCTTGGGGGGAAGCCCGCCGGGTCCTCGGTGAGGGGGCATCTTCTCACAGTCCAGCCTGTATCCCTGCGATACAATTCTATTGCCCAGGGATCTAACAGGGAGTGAACCCACTTGTGGCTGAACTTACGAAGGCGTGTCCCCACCGGGCCTAGCTCCGCCTGTGGAGCCCCAGCGACATGCGGTGGATTTTTGTAGAGGCCGGGGAGGACTTCTGTTCCTGGGGACTAGCTGTGTTGTGCAGCTTCTTTCCTCTGCCCCCGGCTCTGACAAGAAAGGACGCACCTCAGACTTTCTTGTTTCTTTATTCGAAAAGCTGCATTTAATAATGTCGTGCTTTCCTAGGCTGTGCTGGAATATAAGACAAAATATCAGAATTACCAGCTATAGCTGTGGAGACCAGGCCCGAGAACCTTTCTCCACACAATCCTCAGCCTTCCATATGCCTCTTAAGTCGGCATCATCTGTCCAATGTATATTCTACAGGACACGTCAAGCAGAAATCGACATAGCTTTTGTCTCTAGGACCCAGTATACTCATGTCCCTTTGGGCATGCTTTATAATTATATATCTATCACTTAAGACAGCATCTTAACTAGGGTCTCAATCTCTGCTGATAAGGTACCTGTCCACGCTGCCACAGCGCTATAAACCCATGCCGACACAATCGCCGGTCTGGGTAGTATACTAGAATGTGCACACTATCTGCAGGATCCCTGAGAATAGCTAGTGCAAACAGGACACCCAAGGGGAAGATTCTCAACACATCCTGGCCCTAGTGGGAAAAGGATACAGCCTGAGAATTCTCTTGTGGGAAGCTGCCGTCTCTTGTCTGGAGATTCCCGCTCTTTTTCCTCATGAGAGGAGGGAAATTTACCTCAGCATTCTTCCCCTTAACATGTGTACTCTCGTGTCAGGGACAGATGAGTCATCAGTGATATGCAAATCATCTTTTATTCCAATAATCATATATTAAATATCTTTTAGCCCTCTTGGCTGTAACTTTGCATTATCGTAGTCCACAGTGGAGTTAAACTTCGTGTCGATACTTTGTTATTTTGGATAGTGAACATAGAGAGACTCTGAAGGACTCTGTGACATAGGGACAGACCAGGGTAGATTTCCTTTCTGTTCCCTAACCTTTTGTGCAATTATTTTACCTCAGCACTTACACATATCCAAACAGGTGTCGGCGTTGTCGACGGAGACACCCTCCCACACACATATCCGCTCTATCACCTCCTTAGAGGAGCCTTTTACCTCAGACATGTCGATACACGCGTACCGACACACCACACACACAGGGGATGCACTATTTGAAGACAGTTCCCCCACCAGGCCCTTTGGAGAGACAGAGAGAGAGAGTATGCCAGCACACACCACAGCGCTATATAATACAGGGATGTACACTATACTGAGTGATTTTCCCCCTATAGCAGCTTATATACACAGTTTTGCGCCTAAATTTATGTGCCCCCCCTCTCTTTTTTACCCTTTGTGTACCAGGATACTGCAGGGGAGAGCCTGGGGAGCTTCCTTCCAGCTGAGCTGTGAAGAGAAAATGGCGCCGGTGTGCTGAGGAAGAAGGCCCGGCCCCCTCAGCGGCGGGCTTCTGTCCTTTTATGTACTTTAATGGCAGGGGTTAATGCACATATACAGTTTATCAGACTGTATTATGTGCTTTTCGCCAAGTAAGGTAATCTAATTGCTGCCCAGGGCGCCCCCCAGCGCCCTGCACCCATCAGTGACCGGAGTGTGTGGTGTGCTACGGGAGCAATGGCGCACAGCTGCAGTGCTGTGCGCTACCTTAATGAAGACCGGAGTCTTCAGCCGCCGATTTTCAACTTCTCTTCGTTCTTCTGGCTCTGCAAGGGGGATGGCGGCGCGGCTCCGGGACCGGACGACCGAGGACTGGGCCTGTGTTCGATCCCTCTGGAGCTAATGGTGTCCAGTAGCCTAAGAAGCCCAAGCTAGCTGCAAGCAGGTAGGTTCGCTTCTCTCCCCTCAGTCCCACGTAGCAGTGAGTCTGTTGCCAGCAGATCTCACTGAAAATAAAAAACCTAACAAATACTTTCTTTTCTAGGAAGCTCAGGAGAGCCCCTAGGGTGCATCCAGCTCTGGCCGGGCACAGATACTAACTGAGGTCTGGAGGAGGGGCATAGAGGGAGGAGCCAGTGCACACCAGATATAGTACCTAATCTTTCTTTCTCTAACGTCCTAAGTGGATGCTGGGGACTCCGTCAGGACCATGGGGTTTAGCGGCTCCGCAGGAGACAGGGCACAATAATAAAAGCTTTAGGATCAGGTGGTGTGCACTGGCTCCTCCCCCTATGACTCTCCTCCAAGCCTCAGTTAGATTTTTATGCCCGGCCGAGAAGGGTGCAATCTAGGTGGCTCTCCTGAGCTGCTTAGAATAAAAGTTTAAGTTAGGTTTTTTATTTTCAGTGAGTCCTGCTGGCAACAGGCTCACTGCTACGAGGGACTTAGGGGAGAGAAGTAAACTCACCTGCGTGCAGGATGGATTTGCTTCTTAGGCTACTGGACACCATTAGCTCCAGAGGGAGTCGGAACACAGGTCTCACCCTGGGGTTCGTCCCGGAGCCGTGCCGCCGACCCCCCTTGCAGATGCCGAAGTTGAAGAGGTCCAGAGGTCCAGAAACAGGCGGCAGAAGACTTTCAGTCTTCATAAGGTAGCGCACAGCACTGCAGCTGTGCGCCATTGTTGTCAGCACACTTCATACCAGCGGTCACTGAGGGTGCAGGGCGCTGGGGGGGGCGCCCTGGGCAGCAATGTATTATACCTTTTTTATGGCTAAAATACATCACATATAGCCCTTGAGGCTATATGGATGTATTTAACCCCTGCCAGATCTCACAAACTCCGGGAGAAGAGCCCGCCGTTTTAGGGGGCGGGGCCTATTCTCCTCAGCACACGGCGCCATTTTCCTGCTCAGCTCTGCTGTGAGGAAGGCTCCCAGGCTCTCCCCTGCACTGCACTACAGAAACAGGGTTAAAAACAGAGAGGGGGGGCACTTATTTGGCGATATGATTACATATGTGAAAATGCTATAAGGGAAAACACTTGTATAAGGGGTTGTCCCTGTATAACTATAGCGTTTTTGGTGTGTGCTGGCAAACTCTCCCTCTGTCTCCCCAAAGGGCTAGTGGGGTCCTGTCCTCTATCAGAGCATTCCCTGTGTGTGTGCTGTGTGTCGGTACGTGTGTGTCGACATGTAGGAGGACGATGTTGGTGAGGAGGCGGAGCAAATTGCCTGTATGGGTGATGTCACTCTCTAGGGAGTCGACACCGGAATGGATGGCTTATTTAGGAATTACGTGATAATGTCAACACGATGCAAGGTCGGTTGACGACATGAGACGGCCGGCAAACAAATTAGTACCTGTCCAGGCGTCTCAGACACCGTCAGGGGCTTGTAAAAACGCCCATTTACCTCAGTTGGTCGACACAGACACAGACACGGACACTGACCTCAGTGTCGACGGTGAAGAAACAAACGTATTTTCCTTTAGGGCCACATGTTACATGTTAAGGGCAATGAAGGAGGTGTTACATATTTCTGATACTACAAGTACCACAAATAAGGGTATTATGTAGGGTGGGAATAATCTACTTGTAGTTTTTCCTGAATCAGATAAATTAAAGTGTGTGATGATACGTGGGTTTCCTCCGATAGAAAATTATTGGAGGTATACCCTTTCCCGCCAGAAGTGAGGGCGAGTTGGGAAACACACCTTAGGGTGGATAAGGCGCTCACACGCTTATAAAAACAAGTGGCGTTACCGTCTCCAGATACGGCCGCCCTCAAGGAGCCAGCTGATAGGAAGCTGAAAAATATCCAAAAAAGTATATACACACATACTGGTGTTATACTACGACCAGCAATCGCCTCAGCCTGGATGTGCAGCGCTGGGGGAGCTTGGTCGGATTTCCTGACTGAAAATATTGATACCCTTGACAGGAACAATATTTTATTGACTATAGAGCATTTTAAGGATGCATTTCTATATATGCGAGATGCGCAGAGGGATATTTGCATTCTGGCATCAAGAGTAGATGTGATGTCCATATCTGCCAGACGATGTTTATAGACACGACAGTGGTCAGGTGATGCAGATTCCAGACGGCACATGGAAGTATTGCCGTATAAAGGGGCGGTCCATCGGACCTGGTGGCCATGGCAACAGCTGGAAAATCCACTTTTGTTACCCCAAGTCACATCTCAGCAGAAAAGGACACAGTCTTTTCAGTCTCAGTCCTTTCGTACCCATAAAGGCAGGCGGGCAAAAGGCCAGTCATATCTGCCCAGGGTTAGAGGAAAGGGAAGAAGACTGCAGCAGGCAGCCCATTCCCAGGAACAGAAGTCCTCCACAGCTTCTGCCAAGTCCGCAGCATGACGCTGGGGCCATACAAGCGGACTCAGGTGCGGTGGGGGGTCATCTCAAGAGTTTCAGCACGCAGTGGGCTCACTCGCAAGTGGACTCCTGGATCCTACACGTAGTATCCCAGGTGTACATTGGAAATTCGAGACGTCTTCCCCTCACAAGTTCCTGAAGTCTGCTTTACCAACGTCTCCCTCCGACAGGGAGGCAGTATTGGGAAAAAATTCACAGGCTGTATTCCCAGCAGGTGATAATTAAAGTACCCCTCCTACAACAAGGGAAGGGGTATTATTCCACACTATATTGTGGTACTGAAGCCAAACGGCTCAGTGAGATCTAAAAGATTTGAACAATTACATGCAAGGGTTCAAATCAAGATGGAGTCACTCAGAGCAGTGATAGCGAACCAGGACGATATGGTGTCACTGGATATCAGGGACGCTTACCTACATGTCCAAATTTTGCCCTTCTCACCAAGGGTATCTCAGGTTCGTGGTACAGAACTGTCACTATCAGTTCAGACGCTGCCGTTTGGATTGTCCACGGCACCCCGGCTCTTTACCATGGTAATGGCCGAAATGATGATTCTTCCTAAAAGAAATATGGACGCTTTCCTGATAAGGGCAAGGTCCAGAGAACAGTTGGCGGTCGGAGTAGCACTATCTCAAGTAGTTCTACGACAGCACGAGTGGATTCTAAATATTCCAAAATCGCAGCTTTTTCCGATGACACGTCTAATGTTCCTAGGAATGATTCTGGACACAGTCCAGAAAAGGATGTTTTCTCCCGGAGAAGAAGGCCAGGGAGTTATCCGAGCTAGTCAGGAACCTCCTAAAACCAGGAAAAGTATCAGTGCATCATTGCACAAGGGTCCTGTGAAAAATGGTGGTTTCTTACAAAGCGATCCCATTCGGTAGATTTCACGCAAGAACCTTTCAGTGGAATCTGCTGGGAAAATGGTCCGGATCGCATCTTCAGATGCATCAGCGGATAACCCTGTCTCCAAGGACAAGGGTGTTTTCTTCTGCGGTGGCTGCAGAGTGCTCATCTATGAAAGGGCCGCAGATTCGACATTCAGGACTGGGTCCTGGTGATCACGGATGCCAACCTGAGTGGCTGGGGAGCAGTCACACAAGGAAAAAATTTCCAGGGAGTGTGATCAAGTCTGGAGACTTCTCTCCACATAAATATACTGGAGCTAAGGGCAATTTACAAGGCTCTAAGCTTAGCAAGACCTCTGCTTCAAGGTCAGCCGGTATTGATCCAGTGGGACAACATCACGGCAGTCGCCCACGTAAACAGACAGGGCGGCACATGAAGCAGGAGGGAAATGGCAGAAACTGCAAGGATTCTTCGCTGGGCGAAAAATCATGTGATAACACTCTCAGCAGTGTTAATTCCGGGAGTGGAAAACTGGGAAGCAGACTTCCTCAGCAGGCATAACCTCCACCCGGGAGAGTGGGGACTTCAGCGGGAAGTCTTCCACATGATTGTAAACCGTTGGGAAAAACCAAAGGTGGACATGATGGCGTCCCGCCTGAACAAAAAACTAGACAGATATTGCGCCAGGTCAAGGGACCCTCAGGCAATAGCGGTGGACGCTCTGGTAACACTGTGGGTGTACCAGTCAGGGTATGTGTTCCCTCCTATGCATCTCATACCAAAAGTACTGAGAATCATAAGAAGGAGATGAGTAAGAACGATACTCGTGGTTCCGGATGGGTCAAGAAGGTGATAAAGCTAAATATTTATCGTATATAAAACACTTTAAGAGGTCTAAGAACACTGTACGCTATCTACGTAAGAAGTACCATAAGGGTACGCAAGTTGTGTAGCGATCGCTCAACCGTAGTCGAGACGCTCAAGCGTCACGTTCGCTTACGGCCCAGTGATCACAGGCAGGCACGCTATTGGCTGCCGACTAACGTGATGATTCGCTATAGCGTAGCGTACGCTCGGGACCACGAGGAGATCACCAGCGGTGCAGACGCTTACAACGTTAAACCTTTATATCTATACCTTTAACGATGAGATACACAGTATACCTTAGTGTAGAGACAGAGTGTAAGTGCAACCTGGTGTAACCTGATTAACTACAAAGCTGCTTGGGCGTCACCGACGCTCAGGGAATACTTAACCCTTATAAAGAATACACAGATACCTGGGCTTAGGGTCCAAAACCTATTATATGTATTATAGCTATTATACTTGCAAAAAGGAATCACAGTACAAATGATACACTACAATATAACATAAACCAACTAACCAGATAAACTAGACAGGAAATACAATACAATATAATTAAAGGAAAATACGAGAGAGATAGAGAGGGAGAGAGAGACAGAGAGAGAGAGAGATGGCTCACAGTAAGACAATATGATTACGGAGAAAACTTACGCACAAGGGGAACGATCGCATGCGCCTCGATATCCAGCTCCCGATTATCAGCAATGAGAACCGTTGAAGAGAGTGAAGTTGGATATGGTCGGCTTGCCTATTTATGCCCCACACACAATACAATTCAATGGTCCCTACAATCTAATTGTTCATTGGACACAGGAATTCGGCTTCGCATTATAACAAAAGGTCATAGGTTGATTCATACAGGTGGGCTGTGACTATTTCCAACTGCTCAGGTGGGAGGGAAACTGGGTTTCCCGCCGCATGGTTAATAAAGTGCAAATAAAGTAAATGTTCATAAACTTCTTATGTCCATAACTATTCGCACGAGCGATTGATCTGTTTCAAACCAACACCGGAATATTTCTAATTAAATATTCTTCCGATGGATACTAAACACCACTGTATTACTCCTGTCTGACCCTTCGTATCAAGCAAAGAGGGATTTCTCTGTTCATGAACATTCTATATTAACCAAACTTTCAGAATCTATCAAAGGGACCATGATCTACAAAATACATTATTACTGAAAATATGTTACGATTGAGTCGCACGCTACAACCACATAAACTCTACCGTAAATACGCATACCGTGCGCCTGCGGGTGCCCGCGACTGTGAGTATGCGCACGTACGGGAGAGCGTACGCATGCGCAGCACGGACCTGTGTGAGGTGCAAATATGGTAGTGTGCATAGAGATATTTTTCTGACTTTGACAGTCCACCCTTTGGCAGTCAATAATAACTGCCACCTTCTAAAACATTTCAAAAGGAGAAAAATATATGTCAGGGGTTAATTCATTTCCATGGTTGGGTAAGGGAGGAGAGAGGAGTAGGTGGGAAGAGGGTATGACCTAGTGAGATAGCAGAAGCGTGTGTGTATGAGTCCATGTTTGGGGGGTCATGTATCATCGTGCCGTACGTGTTGTAAATCAAGCTTCGAGGTATTGCGAAGTATACATTTGAATTCCTTCTTATCCCGTGGTACGGGTCTGTGGATGGGCTGTCAAACTTTACCGAGCTCTTTTCGGATTTTGAACAAAATGGGGAGCACATTTTAGTTGATGATACATGAATGGGGGAATATGTGATTGCTGATATCTGTGCCTGTATTCCCTATACTATGTGTGTCATTACCTGAGGGTTGTAGAAATGAAGAAAAGACATAATTACGGTAAATGCGGTGGTATTCTATGTCAGGTTAATGTACATCTGTCGGTTGAAGTTTTGTTCGGTATCAGTTGAAAGTCGTCTTCTTTGCGCTGTGTTGCCCATTAGGTGTGAGCAAAAAGCTTTGTCAATGCCATTAGATTTACAAAAAATGTTGGGCTAGCGTAAGTTTAAGAATTCTAGGGAAACTGGGGATCCATGGCAAAGTTCATCAAATGTCCATATCTCAAGTGGTCAAAACTTCTTCTTTGGTCTATCCGTTGTCTGTATAGCGTCTCGTCAACTTCCTCGTCCAAGTGGGTCTTTTTATCTTGGAGAAAAACCAGAAAAACAGGTGAAAGAAACGGACCGTAGAAATCGCATTTTCATCACATCATTGTTTCTATCATTGGGTCATAGATCAAATCCAGGTTAATTACAGTTTCCTCACTCCTCAAACTCATTACCCTGGTACGATGTTTGCACTTCATTAAAGCCTGACCGCATCTAAATATCAAGCCAATTGATATGACAACACCTAAGATACATAGGAGAAACTTCCCAACATCCATTATGACTCCTTGAGCCCAGTCTCCCAAACCGGAGAACCAATTTCGCGGGTTCAACCATGACACCCAACCAGTCAGCTCATTACCTACAGCAGCAAGAGTGAGATTGTGTTTTCGGCGAAATTCCCACTTCAATTGGAGAATATCGTCCATCTTTTGGTCTATGACCTCGACCGGATCCTCGGTGCTATTCGTGATATACGTGCAACACTTCACGCCGTACTGTGTTGCCAATGTAACACAATATCCGCCTGTCACTGCTGTGAGGTAATTAAGAACCATTCTATGCTGCACCAGTTCTGTTTTATAAGCTTGAAGTTCCCTTCCAGTATATCTAAACGTGTCATCATACATTTCAGTGATATTATCTAACAAATTTGCGAGCGCTGATATGTATTTATAATTTAGCACTCCTCTAGCGGTGCGGGTGAAATCTAACGCGATTAAGAATTGAATCCCGGTGGATTCACTTATCAGATCAGAGGCCGGATGCTCTGTCTTCTCTATCAGGTGCCTTTTAACAACGTGCTCGTAATGGGTGTGAGTATAAGGAGCTTGGGCACCACGATGTATGTCTTTCATTTTATCATGTGTTACAGTCATCACTTCAGGCAATACTTTTCCAATATAACACAATCCTTCAGAGTTTGGGGCAAGCCACTTGTACGCCTTTCTCCCGCATATGAAATATGCATCATCGGGGAGAACATATGGGACGGAGAAGGACATAACCATATTACACACCTTCCAGGTGAACTCTCCTAACCCTAATTCTTCCATCTGCTTAATACACGTATCAGGTTGTATGATATGTGCACAGTATCCTGGTGATACTTCTCCAACTCTCGTAATCCTATTTCCTAAGGTGTACCTATACCGGAAAGATTTTCCTCTACTGGCTATGTGGCGTACAAGCTCTGTATCTGTAGGCATTCTATCTGCTCTATGCGAAAAGGTCATGGTGTGGTTACTCCATGACACTTCCCAATTTCCCGGCTTTCTGGGATTGGAGATGTTGAAACATAATAAGGACCTATCCACATGGTATTGGTGGAGCTTCAAACTAGGAGGGCTGGAGATATTAAACCTCCTGTCCACCGGTCTCCCACCATTTAACTCAAGTACCTCCCCTATCGTTAAAGGAAATGGTACTAGCCCTGATTTGCTATGACCTTGAGGTACTTGAGAGCATACCCAACAATCTGTTTTGTTTAACACATTACCCACTAAGGAGTGATAGTCACTCAATGGATGCCGGTTCATATGGATATTAAAACTGGATTGGCATTTCTTAATGCACCCATCTTCGATGACATTGTTACAGAGCCTACAGATACAGTTTTCCTCAGCTAACAATCCGTCACAATTCCTTCTATGGTCAATGCTATCGGATCGTTTTCTGATACTCGCCTTTGCTTGTTGGTTAGGTTGATCTTGGAAAACTACGCCTCCATCTTTATCATCAGAACCCATTCCAGAACCTCTATCGACCTCCATGGTACTCTCGCCGGAACAGACTGCTCTGGTCAACATCATGGTCAACAGGAAAATCCGGATCACAGTCTCTTGGGGCAAGTCCATCTTATAGGAGGAAACGGAGAAGAATGAGAAGGAGGAAAAAGAAATTTGAGGGAGAGGGGATGGGAAGTGGAGGAAAATAATAAAACGGAGTGGGGAGTCGACAACAGCTCTCGGTCTTCAAGGCTCAGGTGCCGCCTCAGTCCTCCTGGAACAGACACTCTAGTGATACAACCTCTACCGTCTGTTCCTTATCACGGGACTTCTCTGGATCAGCAACCTTCTTGCAGTGGTATGAATGGACCCAAGTCTCTCTCTCAGCAACCTTCAGTGCTGTAGTGCTAGTCAATAAGACCTGGTATGGTCCTTCCCATCTATCAATAAGGCAACCTGAGCGTAGAAAATTCCGTATCATTACATAATCCCCAGGTTCAATGTCATGACAATTACTATCAGGTAGATCAGGAATCACCAACTTCAGATTATCATTTTGATTCCTTAACTGTTTACTCATGTTAATCAAGTACTTTACAGTTACTTCATTGTTACATTTCAAATCATCCTGAGGGTTAATCATAACATGCGGTTGTCGACCAAACAAGATTTCAAAGGGAGACAGATTAAGAGGGGACCTGGGAGTGGTTCTGATACTGTACAATACAATGGGTAAAGCTTCTGGCCATGTCAATCCTGTCTCTGCCATCACTTTACTCAATTTATTTTTAATAGTGCTGTTCACTCTTTCGACCTTCGCACTCGCCTGTGGACGGTACGGAGTGTGCAGCTTGCTATCAATTCCCATCAACTTACACATTCCTTGAAAGACATCACCTGTAAAATGGGTACCCCTATCACTTTCGATTATTCTAGGGATACCATATCTACATACAAATTCCTGCACAATTTTCTTAGCAGTAAACATAGCGGTATTTGTAGCCGCAGGAAATGCTTCGACCCAATTTGAGAAAACATCTATACAAACAAGTACATATTTCAAATTCCGACAAGGGGGTAATTGTATAAAGTCAATTTGTATTACCTGGAAAGGGCCGCCGGCAGGTGGGATATGGGATGGTTCTGTAGGTATTGCCTTTCCAATATTCTTTCTCAAACAGGTAAGGCATGACATTGCTCTTTTACTCGCATGAGAGGAGAATCCTGGGGCGCACCAATAGGCTCTTACCAATTTGCACATCCCTTCCTTGCCTAGATGAGTCAGCCCGTGAGCTGCTTCAGCCAGACATGGAAGATATGCTCTGGGGGCCACTGGTTTACCATGTCCATCCGTCCAGAGTCCTGAGGACTCCTGGCCACATCCCTTTGCCTTCCAGACTGCCTTTTCCTGTGTGGAACACAAATTTTGCATTTCACACAACTTGTGTGTGTTAATGGTATTAAATACCATCAATTGTGTGGTGTCTGTCTGTATGGGGGTAGCAGCTGCTAACTTAGCAGCTTCGTCTGCTCGGCTGTTACCAAGTGATACCGGGTCTTGGCTATATGTGTGTGCTTTACATTTGATAACAGCCACTCTGTCGGGTTCCTGTATCGCTGTTAGAAGCCTTTTTATGTGAGCTGCATGCGCTACCGGTGTACCAGCTGCCGTCATGAAATTTCTGAGGCGCCATAGGGCTCCGAAATCATGGACTACCCCGAATGCGTATCTAGAATCGGTGTAGATATTGGCTGACTTACTCTTAGCCAATTCACATGCTCTGGTTAGGGCGACCAGTTCAGCAACCTGGGCTGAGTGAGGTGGGCCTAGCGGTTCCGCTTCTATGGTGTCTTGGTCATCTACGACTGCGTATCCAGTACACAAGTCTCCCGAGTCTGACTGTCTATGGCAACTACCGTCCGTGTAGAACGTTAGTTCTGCATCTTTCAGTGGGTTGTCACTGATGTCAGGCCTTGCGGTAAAATTTTGGGTCAAATATTCCATACAATCATGTGTATCTTCCTTTGTATTAAATCCTCCTTCCCCATCACTCTCACCTTCCACCCTTTTTGCCTGACCAGGCACACCTGGGAGATACGTTGCAGGATTTAATGCACTGCATCTCCTTATGGTGATGTTTACGGGGGCCATTAGTGCCAATTCCCATCTTGTAAACCTCGCTGATGAGACGTGTCTGGTTTGGGCAGAATTCAATAAGGCTGATACTGCATGTGGCGTATGGATTGTGAGGTTGTGGCCTAGCACGACATCTTCGCTTTTTGTCACTAGCAATGCTATCGCAGCAACGCTTCGCAAGCATGTGGGGAGGGATCGCGCTACCGTGTCTAGCTGAGCGCTGTAGTATGCAACTGGCCTGCTGGCATCACCGTGTTTTTGGGTTAGTACACCTGCCGCGCAACCAGCACTTTCTGTTCCGTATAGTTCAAAGGGTTTCCCATAGTCTGGCATACCTAGTGCTGGTGCCTGCGTTAGGCACTGTTTGAGTCTCTCAAATGCTGTTTCGGACTCGTCTGTATGCGAAATCCTATCAGGTTTGTTTGAGGAGACCATTTCCTGCAAAGGTAACGCCAAAATGGAAAACCCTGGGATCCAATTACGGCAATACCCACACATTCCTAAAAACGTTCTGATCTGTTGCTGGGTTTGTGGCAGAGTCATGTCTCTAATTGCTTGGATTCTATCAGCGGTCAGGTGTCTCAGTCCTTGTGTTAGACAGTGTCCCAAATATTTTACCTTAGTTTGGCATAATTGTAACTTGTCTTTGGACACCTTGTGTCCGGTGTCTGAAAGATGAAACAGGAGCTGTTTCGTATCCTTCAGAGATGCTTCCAGTGAATCTGAACACAGTAATAAATCGTCCACATACTGTATCAATACTGATCCACTGTCTGGTTGGAAAGACTGTAAACAATCATGCAAAGCCTGAGAAAATATACTTGGACTATCTATGAAACCTTGGGGTAATCGAGTCCACGTGTATTGGACTCCTCTGTATGTGAATGCAAACAAATATTGGCTGTCAGGGTGCAGAGGTACCGAAAAGAAAGCGGAGCAGAGGTCAATAACAGTGAAAAATTTGGCAGTGGGAGGGATTTGCATTAGGATGACAGCTGGATTTGGCACTACGGGGAACTGACTCTCAACTATTTTGTTAATCCCCCTTAGATCCTGCACTAGTCTGTAACCCCTCCCCCCACTCTTTTTCACAGGGAAGATGGGACTATTAGCAGTGCTGGACGTTCTTACCAGAATGCCCTGTTGTAGCAAGCGCTCTATTACTGGGTAAACTCCTAACTCCACCTCTGGCTTCAGAGGGTACTGTGGGATTTTTGGAGCTATCCTACCATCTTTTACTTGTACAACTACTGGAGCTACGTTTGCCATTAATCCAGTGTCTTGTCCGTCTTTTGTCCAAAGTGACTCTGGTATCTGAGATGTCATCTCTTCTATTTGGGATGGATTCCTATTTGTCATAATGGTATGTGACATTAATTTTGATGGGGAGTCTAACATGTCTCGCACTTCCTGAGCGTGTTTCTCAGGTATGTCCAAGAATACACCTTCAGGAGTACAATAAATGACGCACCCCATTTTACACAGTAAGTCTCTTCCCAGGAGATTAGTTGGTGCCGATGCAGCCAGCAAAAAGGAATGCTTGGTATGCAAAGGCCCTATTGTAATCTCGGCTGGTTTGCTAACAGGGTAGTGCTGGACTACTCCTGTTACTCCCATGGCTGGAATTGTCCTACCAGTGGTTCTCATGCCCACTGTCGAATTTATCACTGACTTGGCCGCCCCTGTGTCTACAAGAAAGTTTAAAGTTTTACCAGCTACATTAATTGCGATCTCGGGTTCACTTCCAAGGTTGGCAATTAATTTTACTGGCTGCAGATTACAGGTATGGCCACACCCCTATTGGGTATGGTGACCTCCCTGAATCCCGCTGGCAGCAACTACTTGTGAGGGAGATAGTTGGGAACTACCAGAGGCATGCCAGTCTCTGTTTGGGGGATATCTTTTTGTTTCCCCTGTATGTGGCTCATAACTCCGTTTCTGCGGACCTTGCTCCCAATGTCGTGTGTCGTGTCGTTGTCTAGGGGTTTGGTATGAGTTTCGTGGATTCTTTACTCTACAATCTCGTGCCATGTGTCCCTGTTTGTGACAAGAATAACAAGTAACCATACTTGACTTACCCACAGGATTTGGTGATACAAACAAAGGCTGCCTTGTGGTCAGGGCCTGTATACTTACTGACATTAATTTATCACCTTGTTGTTCCCTGTGTCTGGTGATGTTTCTATCGTGATCAATAGCAGCCTCTCTCAAAGTAGCCACAGACAGACCTCGCCAACATGGTTGTGTGGTCTGTACCCTAGTCTTCAATGACTCTTTTAAACCATCCATCAGTACCGATACTGCTACTTCCCGATGGTTTGTGTCTGTTTTAATGTCCTCTATGCCTGTGTATTTTGCCATTTCTAATAATGCTCTGTGAAAATACTCTGCAGCTGTCTCTGACTCCTTCTGTTTAATGGAGAATATCTTATTCCATTTAGCTACTGCTGGGAAATACTCTTTTAGCTGCAAGTTTATTCTTTTCACATTATCTTGGTTGTACACATCTGTAAGAGGTACATCATGATCTAGTCCGCAATCAGCTAAAAATTGAGTTGCGTCGACATTTGAGGGTAAACATGCTCTCAGCAATATCTGCCAGTCTTTATTGTTGGGCTCTGCAGTGTTACCTAAGTCTCTGATGTAGTTTTGACTGGCAACTAAGTCTTTTCTAGGGTCAGGAAATTCAGACACTATGGTCCTTAATTCCATTCGGGAAAATGGGGTGTACATGGCAATGTTCCTAATGGGAGTGGCTCCTGATGCGTCTGTTTTCCCATTTGGCACTGCTATTACTCTAACAGGTGTAATTCTAACAACCTCATTCTGTGTAGATTCTACAGGCTGTGGTGAAATAGTTTCAGCATAATGCATGGTGCCGTACTTACCAGTTGATACGACCTCACCTATCCCTCCGCTAGGGGCCTTTACTAATCTCGTGGGTGGAGCTGTGCCTACTGTGGTCTCTGCAATGGTGGCTGCTAGAGAGAGCGCTGAAATCGTTGCCGATTCGTCCTCTTGATCACACTCCTGAGGAAAGTTCAAAACAGGGTACAACTTGCACGGGTTAATACTTGCATGGGTTAATGGGTTAACATTATCATTAACATTTACACAGTTACTAAGTGATTTTGTGTTACACCTTAGTGCGTCTTTCTCCGCAATCAACTTCTCTCCTGATATATATGGTGGCGGTGGGGCCGTGGCAATCAGTTTTCTGTTAGAGCCGGATCCCGCCGCCTGAGCCAAACCTCTCTGTATCTCACCTTCCTGTTGCCACAACTGTAAATAATCATAATGCTGGATTCGTCTCTTTGTTGATTTTATGAGACATATCCTCCTCCTTAAATTTTGTAACACTTCTGAGCTGAAGCTCCCTACTCTTGGGAATTTCTCCCCGTCATGTACAGTCATTCTCTCCCATTCATCACATAAAGTTTCTGTGTGACTTCCATATTTCTCACACATTATATACCTGGCCGACCCAATTGGTCGGACCACTGAATCAACCCGAACCGAGGTTGATCGCCCCCTACCTGAACAAGTGGCCCCCATAGTTCGAAAGTGTTGCTTTATTTAGCCAACCCTTTACGCAAAACCAAATGTCAACAATAGGCTGACGGTGGCGGTTTACCGAGTACCCCACTCACTCGCCCACGCCGACCAATACGACCTGATCACACCGATATGGTGCTGGCGTACTCGACCTAGGGCCCCTGCGACCTGAACCTCTATTTACTGGAACCTGCGAGGGTTATCCGAAGAACACTTACTCTTTCCAGTAACTATTGGTTGCTGGATAGTTCCTGAGTGAGCAGCGAACTTCCCTTAAAATAAAAAAATTACACAAATCACGTTAGAGTGTACAGATAGCGTTTGTGACCCCTTTACTCTAATGGTATTAGGTCAGATTACTAACTACTGCACACACTTACGTGCGGTCCAGTCGTTCAGTACACAAACAACTAAGCTTATGTACGGAAAGACCAATGGAATCGAAACTTACGACTGCGAATTCCTTCAGCCAGAGCTTATATGGCCTATATGGGTGTTGCACCAACCCTTTTCGGTGTTGTGCCTGTGAACTGTATAGCGGACTTCCTTGTCGGCTGTACCTGGACCTCCTGGTCTGTTATGACCTCCTGGTCTTGTTACAGTATGACCTCCTGGTCTGCTATACTCTAATGCTCAAAATTGTATATTTAACCAGAGATGCCTCCCTAGCCACCGTGCACGTCACTTACACGCATGTACCTCACGAGTACTCGACTTTTCTTGTGGTTCAACCTTTAAAAATTGTAAAAACACTCACTCATCACATGTACACTTTTGTTTCTATTTCTATTTCTGCGCAGAAATTTTTCTTCAGATCAGGTGTGTTACCAATTAGGAGCAGGATCTGTTAATTAAAATTTCGGACACCCAAAAATAGACTTGCGTTATTTCTCGCCTCGCGTTATTTATCGCTTTGCGTTATTTATCGCTTTGCGTTAAAAATCAACTTATCGTGACTTGAGCTACGTGGGCGTAACCGGACGCTCCGTTGCGTAATATACGCTGCATGCGTCGGCCTTTGGATTGCGTACGCAAGTCTTTGTTAGAGACACGTATACGCAAAGCAAAGATCCACCGTAACACAATTTATACTTTTATCAGTGTAGATGATCCTTGATCATCTACCGCACAACACACTGACTTCGCCTTATCTCCCAGGCAAAACTGTGTGTTTGTCTATCTTTTAACTATATTACCTTTACTCTTAAACTATGAAATAACGGCAAATCTTTTTTTAGCACTTCTATCAACTATAAAACTGGCAGACAGGAGAGTGATATACGAAAATGAAAAAGAAAAGGAAATGCAGATATATATATGTGCGTGCGTGTGTACGCAAGACAGAAAAATAAACAGTTTTAAAAGACACTAGCGTTTTGTTCTTACCTCCGGTTCCCGGATTCCTTCAGCACTCTTTACCTAAGCGAAGCAGACGCTTATCCTGTCAGCACTACGAGGGATACAACCTCCCGCCCTTTGCTGAGGGATAATGTCTGCTGATCTACCTAGTGCAGATATGTGAAGGACGGGCGAGCCGCCAATTGATAAAGCTAAATATTTATCGTATATAAAACACTTTAAGAGGTCTAAGAACACTGTACGCTATCTACGTAAGAAGTACCGTAAGGGTACGCAAGTTGTGTAGCGATCGCTCAACCGTAGTCGAGACGCTCAAGCGTCACGTTCGCTTACGGCCCAGTGATCACAGGCAGGCACGCTATTGGCTGCCGACTAACGTGATGATTCGCTATAGCGTAGCGTACGCTCGGGACCACGAGGAGATCACCAGCGGTGCAGACGCTTACAACGTTAAACCTTTATATCTATACCTTTAACGATGAGATACACAGTATACCTTAGTGTAGAGACAGAGTGTAAGTGCAACCTGGTGTAACCTGATTAACTACAAAGCTGCTTGGGCGTCACCGACGCTCAGGGAATACTTAACCCTTATAAAGAATACACAGATACCTGGGCTTAGGGTCCAAAACCTATTATATGTATTATAGCTATTATACTTGCAAAAAGGAATCACAGTACAAATGATACACTACAATATAACATAAACCAACTAACCAGATAAACTAGACAGGAAATACAATACAATATAATTAAAGGAAAATACGAGAGAGATAGAGAGGGAGAGAGAGACAGAGAGAGAGAGAGATGGCTCACAGTAAGACAATATGATTACGGAGAAAACTTACGCACAAGGGGAACGATCGCATGCGCCTCGATATCCAGCTCCCGATTATCAGCAATGAGAACCGTTGAAGAGAGTGAAGTTGGATATGGTCGGCTTGCCTATTTATGCCCCACACACAATACAATTCAATGGTCCCTACAATCTCATTGTTCATTGGACACAGGAATTCGGCTTCGCATTATAACAAAAGGTCATAGGTTGATTCATACAGGTGGGCTGTGACTATTTCCAACTGCTCAGGTGGGAGGGAAACTGGGTTTCCCGCCGCATGGGTAATAAAGTGCAAATAAAGTAAATGTTCATAAACTTCTTATGTCCATAACTATTCGCACGAGCGATTGATCTGTTTCAAACCAACACCGGAATATTTCTAATTAAATATTCTTCCGATGGATACTAAACACCACTGTATTACTCCTGTCTGACCCTTCGTATCAAACAAAGAGGGATTTCTCTGTTCATGAACATTCTATATTAACCAAACTTTCAGAATCTATCAAAGGGACCATGATCTACAAAATACATTATTACTGAAAATATGTTACGATTGAGTCGCACGCTACAACCACATAAACTCTACCGTAAATACGCATACCGTGCGCCTGCGGGTGCCCGCGACTGTGAGTATGCGCACGTACGGGAGAGCGTACGCATGCGCAGCACGGACCTGTGTGAGGTGCAAATATGGTAGTGTGCATAGAGATATTTTTCTGACTTTGACAAAGGACTTGGTACCCGGAACTTCAAGAGATGCTCACGGAAGAACCGTGGCCTCTACCTTTAAGAGAGGACCTGCTCCAGCAGGGGCTTTGTCTGTTCCAAGACTTACCGCGGCTGCGTTTGACGACATGGCAGTTGAACGCCGGATCCTGAAAGGGCATTCCAGATGAAGTCATCCCTACCCTGGTCGAAGCCAGGAAGGATGTAACCGCAAAACATTTTCACCGCATTTGGCGAAAATATGTTGCGTGGTGTGAGGCCAAGAAGGTCCCTACAGAGGAATTCCAACTGGGTCGTTTCCTACATTTCCTGAAAACAGGACTGTCTATGGGCCTAAAATTAGGGTCCATTAAGGTTCAAATTTCGACCCTGTCGAATTTCTTCCAGAAAGAACTGGCTTCAGTGCCTGAAGTTCAGACGTTTGTAAAAGGGGTACTGCAGATACAGCCTCCTTTTGTGCCCCCAGTGGCACCTTGGGATCTCAATGTTGTTTTGAGTTTCCTAAAGTCACATTGGTTTGATCCACTCACCACTGTGGAATTAAAATATTTCACATGGAAGGTGAAGATTCTATTAGCCCTGGCTTCAGCCAGGCGTGTGTCAGAATGGGCGGCTTTATCATATAAAAGCCCTTACTTAATTTTTCATTCTGACAGGGCAGAATTGAGGACTCGTCCTCAATTTCTCCTTAAGGTGTTTTCTGTTTTTCACATGAACCAACCTATTGTGGTACCTGCGGCTACTAGGGACTTGGAGGACTCCAAGTTACTTGACGTTGTCAGGGCCCTGAAAATATATGTTTCCAGGACGACTGGAGTCAGAAAATCTGACTCGCTGTTTAGCCTGTATGCACCCAACAAGATGGGTGTTCCTGCTTCTAAGCAGACGATTGCTCGCTGGATTTGTAGTACAATTCATTTTGCACATTCTGTGGCAGGCTTGCCACAGCCAAAATCAGTAAAAGCCCATTCCACAAGGAAGTGGGCTCATCTTGGGCGGCTGCCCGAGGGGTCTCGGCTTTACAACTTTGCCGAGCTGCTATTTGGTCAGGGGCACACCCTGACTGAGGAGGACCTGGAGTTCTCTCATTCGGTGCTGCAGTGTCATCCACACTCTCCCGCCCGTTTGGGAGCTTTGGTATAATCCCCATGGTCCTGACGGAGTCCCCAGCATCCACTTAGGACGTTAGAGAAAATAAGAATTTACTTACCGATAATTCTATTTCTCGTAGTCCGTAGTGGATGCTGGGCGCCCATCCCAAGTGCGGATTGTCTGCAATACTTGTACATAGTTATTGTTACAAAAATCGGGTTATTCTTGTTGTGAGCCATCTTTTCAGAGGCTCCTTCGTTGTTATCATACTGTTAACTGGGTTCAGATCACAGGTTGTACGGTGTGATTGGTGTGGCTGGTATGAGTCTTACCCGGGATTCAATATCCTTCCTTATTATGCACGCTCGTCCGGGCACAGTATCCTAACTGAGGCTTGGAGGAGAGTTATAGGGGGAGGAGCCAGTGCACACCACCTGATCCTAAAGCTTTTATTATTGTGCCCTGTCTCCTGCGGAGCCGCTAAACCCCATGGTCCTGACGGAGTCACCAGCATCCACTACGGACTACGAGAAATAGAATTATCGGTAAGTAAATTCTTATTTTTAAGAGTGCCCAGTCTCCTGCGGAGCCCGTCTATACCCCATGGTCCTTACGGAGTACCCAGCATCCACTAGGACGTCAGAGAAAATATGTTTCCTGATGTGAGGCCAGGAATGCTCCTACGGAGGAATTCCTTTTGGGCCGTCTGCTTCACTTCCTTCAAACTGGAGCGAACTTGGGCCTGAAATTAGGATCGATAAAGGTTCAAATTTCGGCCTTATCCATTTTCTTCTAAAAAGAATTGGCTTCTCTTCCTGAAGTACAAACGTTTGTGTAGGGAGTACTGCATTTTTAACCTCCTTTTGTACCGCCGGTGGCGCCTTGGGACCTTAACGTGGTGTTACGGTTCCTTAAGTCACATTGGTTTGAACCACTTAAGTCAGTGGTGTTGAAATATTTCACCTGGAAGGTGGTCATGTTGTTAGCCTTGGCTTCGGCTAGGCGAGTTTCGGAATTGGAGGCTTTTCTCACTAAAAGCCCTATCTGATTGTCCATATGGATAGAGCGAAATTGCGGACCCGTCCTCAATTCCTGCCAAAGGTGGTCTCATCCTTTCATATGAACCAACCTATTGTCGTGCCTGTGGCTACGCGTGACTTGGAGGATTCCGAGTCCCTTGATGTGGTCAGGGCTTTGAAAATTTACATGGCCAGAACGGCTAGGATCTGGAAAACAGAAGCACTGTTTGTCCTGTATACAGCCAACAAGGTTGGCGGCCCTGCTTCAAAGCAGACTATTGCTCGCTGGATCTGTAACACGATTCAGCTGGCGCATTCTACGGCAGGATTGCCGTTACCTAAATCGGTTTAGGCCCATTCCACTAGGTAGGTGTGCTCTTCTTGGGCGGCTGTGCCGAGCTGCTACTTGGTCGGGGTCAAATACCTTTGCAAAGTTCTGTTAGTTTGATACCCTGGCTGAGGAGGACCTCCTGTTTGCTCAATTCGGTGCTGCAGAGTCATCCGCACTCTCCCGCCCGTTTGGGAGCTTTGGTATAATCCCCATGGTCCTTACGGAGTCCCAGCATCCTCAAGGACGTTAGAGAAAATAAGATTTTACTTACCGGTAAATCTATTTCTCGTAGTCCGTAGAGGATGCTGGGCGCCCGTCCCAAGTGCGGACTTCTTCTGCAAGGCTTGTATATAGTTATTGCTTACATAAGGGTTATGTTATAGTTTATCGGTTGAACCGAGGCTATGTTGTTGTTCATACTGTTAACTGGGTAGTTTATCACAAGTTATACGGTGTGATTGGTGTGGCTGGTATGGATCTCGCCCTTAGATTTACAAAAATCCTTCCTCGTACTGTCCATCTTCTCTGGGCACAGTTTCCCTAACTGAGGTCTGGAGGAGGGGCATAGAGGGAGGAGCCAGTGCACACCCAGAATCCAAAGCTTTCTTAAAGTGCCCTATCTCCTGCGGAGCCCGTCTATTCCCCATGGTCCTTACGGAGTCCCAGCATCCTCTACGGACTACGAGAAATAGATTTACCGGTAAGTAAAATTTTATTATCATGAGGGGTTATTCCTTCTGTACAGAATACAATGAAAAAAGATAAAAATATATATATGACCAGCCCAAAGAGTAATGAGGGGCTTATTATACTGATTTTAATACATATAGGTTCTCATCCTCTTTATTGCCTCTATATCACAGCACTCCCTAGCACTACATATGATTCAGTAGACAGATGTGTTGTTCATTTCCACCTCTTGACATACAGTATGAAATTACTCTAATAATAGGTACCACAATTGGATATCTCTGGAAATTATCCAGACCATAGCCCTGTCTAGACTATCATCTGATCAATATTGGATGGTGTATATGACATTTAATATTCATTAGAGCTAATACTTACAAATACATATACAGAAATGTAGTTAGGAATAGGTTTATAGACTAATTATAGGTCTACAGACTAATTTATACATCATTCCTCAAAAGTACAGATATAACTACCTTGATACTTGCTCCTTGACAATACTTACCGTCATAATAAAGTAGACTTCATCACGTGATAAGCAAACCTTCAGAAGTACATGATTGGCCAGAAACTGATACCTACCTATCCAGTGAATTAGTTTATACACTGGGTACAGAGAATGGAGGTACAGAGAATGTATATAGATATCCAATTACGAAATTTACTCGTCTTCATGGGACAATTGATATCATCAATTGGGGGTTGTACCCCATAAAGAATTTGTATGAACACCCACCTGCCTAGTGGACTAAGTTATGTATTGGGTTTTTAGGGTGCACGAAGAATCCATGTAGACATTTAATTTTTAAACATACTTACCTTTATGGGAAAAATGATATTATTAATGGGTGGTTGTACCCCCACAAATGTTCTATGTTAATATCTTCACCTTTATGGGAAACTAGACATCACTAATGGGTGAGAAATTCTCATCTGATTAATAACCATCTTTGAAGTTAGGCACTTGTTGGTTTTCCAATTATAACTTAATTTAATCAGATTTACTACTATATATGAATAAAGGCAATAAGGAGGATGAGAACCTATATTTATTAAAATCAGTATAATAAGCCCCTCATTACTCTTTGGGCTGTTCATATATTTTTTTTTTTAAATCTTTTTTCATTCGTTCAATCAGCGTTAATTTATCCTCAGCTGATATCGATTGTGAATTGACGTTTCTTCTTTTCTTGTCAACTACAGGTAATTACAATTGACTACAGCTACCATCATATTCTGCTGCATTAGATCTATACATGCAAAGCTAATTCTGCTGGGTAATTACAATTGACTACAGCTACCATCATATTCTGCTGCATTAGATCTATACATGCAAAGCTAATTCTGCTGGGTAATTACAATTGACTACAGCTACCATCATATTCTACTGCATTAGATCTATACATGCACAGCTAATTCTGCTGGGTAATTACAATTGACTACAGCTACCATCATATTCTGCTGCATTAGATCTATACATGCAAAGCTAATTCTGCTGG
Source organism: Pseudophryne corroboree (assembly GCF_028390025.1). Classification (NCBI taxonomy): domain Eukaryota; kingdom Metazoa; phylum Chordata; class Amphibia; order Anura; family Myobatrachidae; genus Pseudophryne; species Pseudophryne corroboree. Next base: position 354,127,286 of record NC_086445.1, read on the forward strand.
GTAATTACAATTGACTACAACTACCATCATATTCTGCTGCATTAGATCTATACATGCAAAGCAAATTCTGCTGGGTAATTACAATTGACTACAGCTACCATCATATTCTGCTGCATTAGATCTATACATGCAAAGCTAATTCTGCTGGGTAATTACAATTGACTACAACTACCATCATATTCTGCTGCATTAGATCTATACATGCAAAGCTAATTCTGCTGGGTAATTACAATTGACTACAGCTACCATCATATTCTGCTGCATTAGATCTATACATGCAAAGCTAATTCTGCTGGGTAATTACAATTGTAAAATTATTGCATAGTATGTGATTTTGAAGTACTTTTTTAAGTTTTGAATGAGATAGACCCAGTTTATTCTTTGTGGAATGCCTGGTTGTTGTTTTTAAGGTAATTTATTGCCTTGCATTTGAGGGGGTGGGGTGTGGTTACAGATTTCAATTATTGGTTTCACTTGTAATAGTCTTCTACTTAAGTCCACTGGTGTAGGCTGTGCATTTAGTATCGAAGCGTGCATTTTATCAAAGCGTGATAAAATTGACACATAACAGCAGCGTTCAATCAGCGTTCAATCGAAGTGAAAAAGAAGGAACACAGAAGCACAACAATCAAACAAAACCCAAAAAAACTGAAGAACTAATAACAAATGTGAGTCACTTACTCCTCAGATCACTTACCTCCTGATTGTTGCATCTGATTAAATAGCATGGAAATACCTTACTTGGACATTTCAAAAACCGTCCATTTCACCTACAAATGCTTGTATCTGCATTGTAATTTTGTTTTTTAAGCACAGCTGCACCAATGCAATTTAACCTGCAAACACTTAAAAAAATCTAACATAATTACCATTGCTTCTTAAACCTCTCACAATCCTTTCATTTCTTACACTCCAAATACATTTCTGCAACCACTTTATCTACGCTTTTGACTCTTTTCATACTAAATCTACACCCCTTGAGCCTACACTGCTTTTCTCACCTGCATTTCAGCAAATCTTCTGCTTGGATTCACTTGCAGTCTCCTCTCCTACTTCCACTTTCCCTCAACCTATTTACCTACTTAACACTATGTCAAGGCTTTCCTATACTCCCCACATCACTCAGTGTCTACCTAATAGTGTATCTTTATCCTTCCCCCCTAGTCTCCTACACCTCCTCCTCTCTCCCCTCCTCTGTCTCCCCTCCATCCCTCTGTTTCCTACCCCCACCTTTCCTGTTACCCCACTTTCATTCACCTCTGCCCCATGGTCCTGCTACCCCACAACTCAGCCCTGCTCCCTCTCTCCCTTCCCTGTCACCTGCCCACACCCCCATCCACATCACACTGACCTCCCTCCCTGCCCACCTCCTGCAGTTTCCCCTCCTAGCTCAGGCACCCGTACCATCACTACTCTCTCATCATCCCTGCCCTCAAAGTTAATCCCACCTCATCGCTACAGCAACCCTGAAAATCTCATTCACATCTCTCACACAAACTCATACCCCCTATCCTGTGCACTCTGGAATGCCAGATCTGTTTGTAACAAACTGGTCCCCACTCATGACCTTTTCATTTCCAACTCCCTACACCTACTAGCCATTACTGAAACTTGGATTACACCCTCTGACACTACTTCTGCTGCTGCTCTCTCTGCTGGGGGCCTCACATTCACACACACACCCCGACCTGGGGGTCGCCATGGGGGTGGTGTTGGGGTCCTTTTACCTTCTAGTTACTCCTACCAACTCATACCACCAGAACCATCCCTTATATTCTCTACATTTGAGGTCCACGCCATACGCCTCTTCCAACCAGTCCATCTTAGAGTAGCTGTCATTTACCGCCCCCCTGGCACTGCTTCCAAATTCATCGACAACTTTGCTTCCTGGCTTCCTCACTTCCTCTCTTCTGACATTCCCACCATTATTCTAGGCGATTTCAACATCCCTATTGACATCCCCACACAATCCCCTGCCTCTAAACTCCTTAACCTCACCTCTTCACTTGGTCTCTCCCAGTGGACCTCCTCACCCTCCCATGTGAATGGGAGCTCACTGGATCTGGTCTTCACTCACCGCTGTGATATTTCTGATTTTTCCAACTCCCCATTTCCCCTCTCTGACCACCACCTGCTCTCCTTTAACCTATCTCTCTCGACTTCCCCATCTCTACCTCCTAAGGCTACCATCACTAAGCGTAACATTGAAGCTATTGACACCACATTCCTTTCCTCCCTGTTTGACTCACTTCTCTCTCCTATTCTCTCTCTCTCATGCCCTGAACAAGCCACTTCCACATACAATGCTTCCCTTACTTCTGCTCTTTACTCTGTTGCTCCACCAACCACTATTCACCCTCGCAAATTAACACCTCAACCCTGGCACACCAAATGCACCAGATATCTGCAAAAATGCTCACGTACTGCTGAGCGACACTGGAGGAAATCACGCTCTAAGGCAGACTTCCTCCATTTCAAACTTATGCTTTCATCCTTCAGTGCTGCCCTTTCTCTTGCTAAACAGTCATACTTCAAGAACCTCATCTCCTCCCAGTCTTCCAACCCCCGGCACCTCTTTGCCACTCTCAACTCACTCCTCTGCCCACCTCCACCTCGTCTCCCTTCCTCACTCTCTGCTCTTGACTTTGCCACTTACTTCACATCCAAAATTGACTCCATACGTCAGGACATCACATCACACCAGACCATCAGTAACCAGCCTTCTCCCATCCCTTACCAACCCTCCCCATCCCTCGCACCAACTCTGTCATCTTTCTCCTATGCATCTGGAGAGGAAGTCATGGCCCTCATTCTTTCCTGTCCCCTCACCACCTCCCCACTTGACCCTATCCCCTCCCGCCTCCTCCGCTACCTCTCTTCTGCTTGTTCCCATCTTTCCCACCTTCTCAATCTCTCCCTATCATCAGGCACTGTCCACTCTGCCTTCAAGCATGCACTCATCTCTCCTATTCTTAAAAAACCTACCCTTGATCCAAACACTCTCTCCAACTACCGACCCATCTCTCTCCTCCCTTTTGCCTCCAAACTCCTTGAGCGTATTGTCTACAACCGCCTTACTTCCTTTCTTTCCTCACACTCACTGCTTGACCCATTCCAATCTGGCTTCCGTCCTCTCCACTCCACTGAAACTGCCCTTACAAAAGTATGCAATGACCTCCATGCTGCTAAATCTAAGGGACACTACTCTCTACTTATTCTACTTGATCTCTCTGCTGCTTTTGACACTGTGGACCATCCTCTCCTACTGCAAATCCTTCACTCCATTGGTCTGCGTGACACTGCCCTCTCTTGGTTGTCGTCCTACCTTTCTAACCGTTCATTCTCTGTCTCCTCTCATGACTCCACCTCCCCCTCACTTCCACTAACTGTAGGGGTACCCCAAGGTTCTGTCCTTGGTCCTCTTCTCTTCTCTCTCTATACGTCCTCACTAGGTAAGCTCATTAGTTCTTTTGGTTTCCAATATCATCTTTATGCTGATGACACTCAAATCTATCTTTCCTCTCCAGACCTCTCCCCTACTCTCCTCACTCGTATCTCCAACTGTCTCTCTGCTATCTCTTCCTGGATGTCCCAGCGCTTTCTTAAACTTAACATGTCTAAGACCGAGCTGATCATCTTCCCTCCCTCCCGCATAACCTCACCTCCTACAATCTCATTATCTATTGATGGCACTACTATCTCCTCTACCCCCCAAGTGCGCTGTCTTGGAGTAATCCTTGACTTCTCCCTCTCCTTCAAACCTCACATTCAGCACCTCTCACAAACCTGCCGTTTTCATCTAAAAAATATTTCCAGGATCAGACCCTTTCTGACCCAGGATGCTACTAAGACTCTTATCCACTCACTGGTCATCTCCAGACTGGACTACTGTAATCTCCTCCTGACTGGCATTCCTGACAAATACCTCTCTCCACTCCAATCTATCCTCAATGCTGCTGCCCGGCTCATTTTCCTCACCAAACGCACTACGTCCACCTCTCCTCTCTTACTAGACCTTCACTGGCTCCCCTTCCCTTTCAGAATCCATTTCAAGCTTCTCACACTTGCTTACAAAGCCCTCACCCACTCCTCTCCCATCTACATCTCTGATCTTATCTCGCTTTACACTCCCACCCGTCCTCTTCGCTCTGCTAATGCTCGCCGACTCTCCTGCCTACGGATTACTTCCTCCCACTCCTACCTCCAAGATTTTTCACGCGCTGCACCACTTCTCTGGAATTCCCTACCTCTCCCCCTCAGACTCTCCACCTCTCTACAAAACTTCAAACGGGCTCTCAAGACCCACTTCTACACCAAACCCAGCCAAATCTCATCCTAAACCTCTGTTCCACGCTGTCTATGTACCCCATCTGTCTCACCCCTGTCTGTCTACCCCTCCCCGTTAGAATGTAAGCTCTCACGAGCAGGGCCCTCTTCCCTCATGTGCTTACTTTTTTCTTACTTTAATAATCTTCAACTGCACCAAATCCAGCAGTCTTCTGCCACCTGATACTTATTCCAGTGTCATCTGCTGATGTAGCTATGTTTATTTACCCTGTACTTGTCCTATATTGTCGTCAACTGTAAGTTGCTGTTTTCTTGTTTGATTATTTGTTTATGTACTCTGTAATTGGGCGCTGCGGAACCCTTGTGGCTCCATATAAATAAAGGATAATAATAATAATAATAATAATAATAATAATAATAATAATAATAATAATAATTGTATTCTGGACAGAAGGAATAACCCCTCATGATACTAAGAATATTGTAATGAGACATTTAATGAATTTAGAGCCGCATTCCGAGTGGTTAATATGTAATATAATAATATTTACAGCTTTAGTATGAAAAATACATGTTTCGGACCACTTATACAAGAGGGTCCCACACCATTATACCGACCATGAGACATGTATATGTATTAACTCATTGACTGGAACACTGGAATATAGGTGTGGGCATAAAGAGCTGATCAGAGGCGACAGGATTATCGACATACTGTATGATGCGGGGATAACATAGGGCCCTAAACGGGATTAATAAAGACTGCATCAGCAGCAAATAGCAAGGCTGCTTGAATATATACAGACATCGGGGCGTAGTGATAATGAGATCCCCGTCCCATGGATATAATACAGATCGCGATGTGCGGGTTGCGATTGGAGAGTGGAATCACGTCACCGCGGCCCATTGGCCGGCGGCTACACGTGACCACTCACAATACGATGATTGGAATTTGGATGTTGTAAATCTGATTTAATCACGTCCAGGAAAGGCACTCGTGTTTGCTCCCTGGCGAAGCTGCCGTGTAGTGCAGTGAAACACGCGTGTAGGGCACAGCGTGCCCGCGTGTATTAGATATGTGAAGTTATAAAACAAACGTATAGATACTTATATTATAATGGTTGTTATTCACTAGAGAAGTTGTATCTGGCTGCTTACATTTGAGGATAGGATACTTAGTGATACAAACCGCAACAATTGTTTCAAATACCATCTGCTGACAGCTGCTGATGTCCTCAATATTATACACTTGATGATAGGATACTTAATATCAGAGTCCGTAACAAACGCTTTAAGCATCATACACTGACATCAGCCGATGCTCTGAATATTATATGCTGACAATGTTAGAGTTTGCAATAAGTACTTTAAGTATTATATACCGATAGCAGCAGATGTTTTAGATACTATACGCTGATATTAGCTGACTCCTATTGAAAGGAATAAGTTTATTGAACAGGAGACAAATGACCCTGTATATAGGATAATATGCCAATCACTATATACACCAGCCGCACTATATGTGTTACTATTTTTATATTAAATTGCTACAATGCACACTACACTGTAGCAACTAACTAGAGAACACTCAGAACCAAGTGGCAGCTGCATGATTAGATAGAACACTGAATCAGTGTGATTTCAATATATTACATTGTAGAAAATAACTTGGCAAATAACCAGAACCAAAAGGCAGCTTTTTGTTTCAATAGAATAATATAGTTATCGTTATTGAGAGAGTGTAAAAATTGTGGAGACTGCAAATTCTATCAGCACCACTCTGTTTAAGCACTGTTAGATATTATATGTCCAATCACATTATGATAATGAAATAATATAAGGGATATGATATACGGGGTTGATATATATTCTTAAAGGAGTGTTATCTCCCTGAATGACACAGCTTTATATCTCTGAATAAAATACCTTAACAGAGAGTGATTTTAAGCTGGTCTGATATAATGAAATGTATAGAAGTTAACTAGGTTGGCAATACATGTGGGTTATTGGATAATAAAAAATAGGGATTGCTATATCCCTTAAAGATCCATACTATAGTTGGGACTGCCATATCCTCTAAACAACCTTTCCCTTTTCATATGCCCTAGAATTTGTATTTGTGCATTAATAGAGATGGTGAGTGCAAGCTAATACTTATCTTTTTGAAAACTATTTTGGAGACAGAGATACTTACTCTCCAGCTGATCTTGGTCCGGGATTATACTATACTGAGATGTAGTGGCGACAATTGGCGATACATATTACCTAATTATCTCTCTAGTGGAGTCAATCTGTACATATATACCTATTGATATTCACAGTTTCTGTATGTGTGATTAACTCCCAGGAGATATTTTTGGTGAATAAATAGGTGTATAGAAGATAAAAATTGACTCTCTCGAACTATTATTCTGGAGAGAGATGATAACATCATTGGTGTAACAACCACTATATAAAAAGAACTATATATTTAATAGACTAAATATTGATAACATCGGAATAGATATAATAATCTTACGAGTATCAGATGTACAAAATACACGTGGACACGCCTTTTAAATCTCTTTATTCACAATTCTCTATCTTCAAGGTATCACATATATGTTAGTTTGTCTGATTTTAACTCTTATGTTTCACTGTAGTCTGGGTAATAAACTCATAATTTAATATATATCTAATAAAGGTTACATTTTAAAATAAAGCAATCTTTTCTAGTGCGTCAACCATACAGTTTCTGCTTATTTTTCCTCTCAACGGAAAGCGGTGATACAAAGCGTAAAAGAAAAGCGAAAAAACACCCTAAGGTGATTTTCTCAAGGCGCTGAACTGGGGAGGTTCAACACAGCAGCTAAAGAAAGAGAGGTTGGTCAGACCTCATAGAAACAACGGCAGAAATAGGATTTCTAGCCCTAAACGGTCATAGATGAGATGAGCAAATCAATATACAATCGTATTTAATTCATATAAAAATCACTAAAACATCCATGGAATTAAACAATTGAATAAGAAAAATAATAAATATACATATATAAAATGTATGATAATAGTATACCCTAGAATAGTGGTGTGAGCTGCTCTCCTGCAATACTCCCTGGACCTACAAACACTTGGAGATAGAGAACCTGAACCAAGCCCCCTACTGAACCTCATGGACCTTTGCTGGAGGTAAACCATCTTTATTGAGGAACTTTACATTATTTCCACTGCACCAAGGAACTGCAATACTGCGGAATGCTGAGCCGCTTAATAATCCTTGATCATCTGTGGTAACTATTGCTAACAAAAGACTATCCTATTGGTACAATTGGATACAGAAGGGGACTTTCTACATAGGAACAGGTCCTAGCATCTTCTCCATTATTTCAGCTAAATGTGTCTGGGAGTGATGCCATACACCCTTTTCTAGGGTATACTATTATCATACAAAGCGTAGCCTGCCTAGGAACGAGTTAGCATTTGCAAGATGCTGCTACTGGCGCCGCCGCTGCTGTTCTTGCTGTGGGAGGCAATACATCTACCCAGTGGGCTGTCACAGTCATATAGTCCTGAGTCTGCCCTGCTTAACTTGTCCACATGTCCGTGGTTAAGTGGTCATTGGGTACAACTGCATTTTTTAGGACATTGGTGACTCTTTTTCTGACGTCTGTGTACATACTCGGTATTGCCTGCCTAGAGAAATGGAACCTAGATGGTATTTGGTACCGGGGACACAGTACCTCAAGCAATTCTCTAATTCCCTGTGAATTAACGGTGAATACCAGACACACGTTTAACACCAACACAGCTGCTAAGACCTGAGTTATCCGCTTTGCAGCAGGATGACTGCTGTGATATTTCATCTTCCTCACAAAGCACTGTTGGACAGTCAATTGCGTACTGGAAGTAGTACAAGTGGTCTCCTGACTTCCCCTCTGGTATGACGATCGACTCCCAGCAGCAACAACAGCAGCGCCAGCAGCAGTAGGCGTTACACTCAAGGATCCATCAGAGGAATCCCAGTTAGGAGAGGACTCGTCAGACTTGCCACTGACATGGCCTGCAGGACTATTGGCATTCCTGTCTAAGGAGGAAATTGACACTGAGGGAGTTGGTGGTGTGGTTTGCAGGAGCTTGGGTACAAGAGGAAGGGATTTAGTTGTCAGTGGACTGCTTCCAATGTCACCCAAAGTTTTTGAACTTGTTAATGACTTCTGATGAATGCGCTCCAGGTGACGTATAAGGGAGGATGTTCCTAGGTGGTTAACATCCTACTTATTACAGCTTGACAAAGGCAACACACGGCTTGACACCTGTTGTCCGCATTTCTGTTAAAATAACTTCACACTGAAGGTGTGATTTTTTTTTAGTAATTTGACCAGGCATGTCAATGGCCATATTCATCCCACGGACAACAGGTGTCTCCCCAGGTGCATGACTTAAACAAACCACCTCACCATCAGACTCCTCCTTGTCAATTTCCTCCTCAGCACCAGCAACACCCATATCCTCATCCTGGTGTACTTCAACAGTGACATCTTCAATTTGACTATCAGGAACTGGATTGTGGGAGCGCCTTCCAGCACTTGCAGGGGGCGTGCAAATGGTGGAAGGCGCCACCTCTTCCCATCCAGTGTTGGGAAGGTCAGGCATCGCAACCGACACAATTGGACTCTCCTTGGGGATTTGTGATTTAGAAGAACGCACAGTTCTTTGCTGTGCTTTTGCCATCTTAACTCTTTTCAGTTTTCTAGCGGGAGGATGAGTGCTTCCATCCTCATGTGAAGCTGAACCACTAGCCATGAACATAGGCCAGGGCCTCAGCCGTTCCTTGCCACTCCGTGTCGTAAATGGCATATTGGCAAGTTTACGCTTCTCCTCAGACTCTTTTAATTTAGATTTTTGGGTAATTTTACTGAACTTTAGTTTTTTGGATTTTACATGCTCTCTACTATGACATTGGGCATCAGCCTTGGCAGACGACGTTGATGGCATTTCATCGTCTCGGCCATGACTAGTGGCAGCAGCTTCAGCACGAGGTGGAAGTGGATCTTGATCTTTCCCTATTTTACCCTCCACATTTTTGTTCTCCATTTTTTAATGTGTTGAATTATGTGCCAGTAATATATCAATAGCAATGGCCTACTGTACTGTACTATATATGTATACTGTTGGTCACCAAAATGCTGCACTGTAATACTATATATACTGCTCACAAAAATGCAACACAGATATGGAATGGATACTTGCAGTGACACAGAGCTGCAAGATACAGCAATGGCCTACTGTACAACTATATACTGTTGGTCACCAAAATGCTGCACTGTAATACTATATATACTACTCACAAAAATGCAGTACAGATATGGAATGGATACTTGCAGTGACACAGAGCTGCAAGATACAGCAACAGCCTACTGTACAACTATATACTGTTGGTCACCAAAATGCTGCACTGTAATACTATATAATATGCTGCTCACAAAAATGCAGCACAGATATGGAATGGATACTTGCAGTGACACAGAGCTGCAAGATACAGCAATGGCCTACTGTACTGTACTGTACTACTATTATACTGGTGGTCCCCAGTCCCCACAATAAAGCACACTGAGCACAAATATTTGCAGCACACTGAGCACAGACATGGAGCGTTTTCAGGCAGAGAACGTAGATATTTGCAGCACACTGAGCACAGATATTTGCAGCACACTGAGCACAGATATTTGCAGCACACTGAGCACAGATTACGGAGCTTTTCAGGGAGAGAACGCAGCCACGTCCTCTCCATTCAATCTCCAATGCACGAGTGAAAATGGCGGCAACGCGCGGCTCTTTATATAGAATACGAATCTCGTGAGAATCCGACAGCGGGATGATGATGTTCGGGCGCGTTCGGGTTAACCGAGCAAGGCGGGAAGATCCGAGGCTGCCTCGGACCCGTGTAAAATAGGTGAAGTTCGGGGGGGTTCGGATCTCGGAGACCGAACCCGCTCATCTCTAATAAATATATAAAATGACATAATTTAATGCAAAAAATAGAAATGCAATCTTAATAGTTATGATTTATGGCTGACCATGTGGCTAGCTGGTGGCTAGTTATGATGATGGGCCTATTTTTATGTGGAGGCCTGGAGCTGTAGCTCCATCCGCCCCATGGTTAATCTGGCCCTGCCCCTGCGGGCAAGTCCAACCCTGCAATCCACACATCAGTTTACAAGAGGCCATAGATGCACATGCTGACAATACAGTTTTGCTGCTGCATAAGACTTTTGTCTCCGGGGAAATTTATCAACCTTTTAGAGACCTATAGTGTAGAAGTTTCTCATAACAGCCAATTATCATCTAGCTATCATATACAGGCCTGTATATGAGAGCTAAATGCTAAGGGGTATGCAAGTGGTGCCACCGCAAACTTTCGCAAAGAGAGCATGGCTCTGTGGGAGGATGCCTTTTGCTGCTGGCGGTTTTCTCATCCTTATGCTGAACCCATTTTCTGACTTAAGTGCTTGTCGCAATTCAACATCATTACTTTTAAGCAGTACCTGCACAAATTATCCCTTGTTTGTTTCCGAAGACTTCAGGGAGATGTATCAATCCTTGGAGACCGGTAAAGAGGAGAGACATAAAGTACCAACCAATCAGCTCCTAACTCACTTAATAAATTGTGTTTGAAAAATGACAGAAGCTGATTGGTTGGTACTTTATCTATTTCCAATTTCTCTATGGTAATGATCTGGAATCTGTGGGTTAACGAGAGTTAGCCATGGATTTACCGCATGGGGAAATTGGCTAATCATTGAATAGCTCTGGGTGTTAAACCTAGAGCTTTACCTACGCGGTAAACACTGCGGCTAATTGAATCTGCCCCATAGTGTTCTTGGGTAAACTATAAAATCCAGAGTGGTACAGATTAGAAGCGCTACTATACAGTGTGCATCAATGCTACCCAGAGCGCAGCTAACAAGAAGCAGTGACCAGGATATTGTGAAACAGCACTGAGATATGAGCAGACTCAAGCCATTCACTTACAAGTGACTAGTTACCAGCCCGTCAAAATGATGGAACAACATAACAGTAATGTCAGCGGCAGAGGCTGTGAGCCCCCGAACAGAGCAACACTTGAATTGCTCCATTGGGTGCTATCTAGTGGTCGCCAGTGCTCAAAACTCTTGAATTCCCCCCACAGAGGTGAGGAGCAGCATTAGCCTTTCATTACTGTATAGGATAAGTACTCAGACAGGCAGTGGAGCACACACGTGGGCAAACAACAGGTTAGAAAGCAGTGCTCTTGCGTGAAAACTAAGACACAGATGGGCACATTTATCATTAATTGCATATTCAATGTGATTTGGGAACGATATTAGTGCCCAGGATTGCATTGCAATATGGGATTACTTCAGGTAAATGTACAGTAGTATCCAGCACCTGCAGGGACAGGCCGTCCCTGCTATGTTCTATAAGGACTGCCAGGACTTCTGCGCATTTGGAAACCCACTGACCGCACATGTACAGCAGGCATTTCTGGTGAATGGGTCTGTGGGAACCCTCCAATACTACATCCACAATGTGTATCCCATAGGCTACAACGGGCTACTGCCATCTTCAGATGGCAGTAGCCCGTTCTTCAGATGGTCTTAGCTGCAGGGGCCAATCTACAAAATGCTTCACATTCTGGAAATTGGTAAATTGGACAGCATTGCACCCCCACAGGAAACCTATGTGTGTTGCGGCTGCCTGCGGTCCCTCAGCGATACATTCAGGGGATACTTGATGTTTTCGGGGATTAAGGTAATATACAATGCTAAATGGGCCCCACAGTGAATAAGAAGTACAGGAGATTTACACAATCCAGGATCCCAAAATACTGGAGAGCAATCTAAACCACAGGATTATGTAGTAGAATAGTTTCAAGAACAGTTTGGGATTTGCCTTGCCCAAAGCATGGCGAGTAGACACGGTGCACTAATTGAGGTTCCCCATCACTTTACGAAGAAAACGACACCAAAAACGGTCAAAAACCTCATGTTGACCTTTTTCCACGTCGGTCTTGTACATGTCGACCTAATGCACGCCGACCTTCAGTGGTTGACCCAATGTATGTCGACCTAATGCATGTCGACCTAATGAACCACACCTGTACACAGTGTACTGCACAGGAGCTAAACATAACCTAGAAAGTTTTCTAGGAGTAGGCAGCCTTTTATCCCCAAAGAAGGGGAACCGAGGGCACTAATAAAAGCAACACATGCACAGATTATGGACCTCATTCAGGCTTGTTAGGAAACCAAAAGAGCACACTAATGGGCAAAACCATGTGCACTGCAGGGGGGGCAGATGTAACACGTGCAGAGATTAAAATAAAGCAGCCATTATTTACCATGCACAAAAACAATATAAGCCACCCATATCTAACTCACTCTGCACGTGTTAGATCTGCCCCACCTGCAGTGCAGTATGGTATTGATCATTAGTGTGTTTTTTTGGTTTGCTAATAACCCTGAATAACTCCCTATGTTCTTACGCGCTGATTGACTGGTGCAGATGAGTAACTCTCTTTATTTTAGCTTTTGGGTAATCTGTTGCAACTCAAGCCACCAAGAAGACAGTCAAAATATCTTATGAATACTGCATAAGAGCAGCCGCCATACTGGATGTTGCCACTGCCTGGACCAGACTCCCTGACAGTTTCTCATCTCCAGAAACTACTCTCATACACTGTGATCTGGTTGTTTGGCTTATTAGAACGTGAGAAAAAAACATAAGCGTCTGTTTAGCAATAATCCAGATATTGGGGGTAATTCAGAGTTGATCGCAGCAGGAAATTTGTTAGCAGTTGGGCAAAACCATGTGCTCTGTGGGGGGGGGGGAGGGCAGAGATAATATGTACAGAGAGAGTTAGATTTGGGTGGGGTGTGTTCAAAATGAAATTTAAATTGCAGTGTAAAAATAAAGCAACCAGTATTTACCCTGCACAGAAACAGAATAACCCACCCAAATCTAACTCTCTCTGCAAATGTTATATCTGCCCCACCTGCAGTGCACATGGTTTTGCCCAACTGCTAACAAATTTGCTGCTGCGATCAACTCTGAATTACCCCCATTGGCTCAATGGATCTGGCAGGCACGGGACCGGCGCATATGCACATGTGGCAGCTTACTGTGCATGCGCAAAACTCTGACTGCTATGGACTGCCCATAGAAGCTGACAAGGGCTGAAGATCAAGCAGAGAGTGACTTCCTACTGGAAGCACGTTCTCTGCTAATCGCAGCCTGGTCTGGTAATCCCAGAGGGATGAAACACCTCACAATGGGACTGACTATCCTGCGGTTGACTGGCAGGTAGCACTTCCAATAGGAAGTCAATGTCAGTCACAGTGAAGCCTATGCAGTCACAGACTGCAACTGGCTTAGTAAAATCCACCACTGGCTTTCTGATCAATGGAGATTTGAAATCAAGTTGGTTCTGCATACATTCTTTGTATGCTCTCATACAGTGCATGCTACAGAGGTGAGCATTTGCAACTTCAGCCAATGCAGAATCATCTCCATTTGCAACTGAAGGTGTGCAACAGGGTAGTAATGTGTCATTAACACATAGGCTAAGATCAGAGAGGGCGAGTTGACAGAGTTGGGTAGAGATTAATAAATACAGTAGACCAACAAGAGTAACCATTTTGTCTTAATTCTAAGCACAAACCTAAGCTTTTCTGTCGTTCCAAGAGGATATGAAGCTGCATAATACTATGGGGATGAGTCTCTGTTTCAGGGACTGAAAAACATATCAATAGATGGGTAAATGGATGGAAAAAAAAATTAGACAAATACTGAAGTAAAACCTGCAATCTGCAGGAGACCTAGTAATTAGGATTTATATTCCATCAGAGCAATGCCTTAAATTATGCAGCGAATCCACATTGGAGAGGCTTCAGTGCAAAAAATATATACATGGAGAAGCTTAGTGGATATACCACAATAGAACTGCGCTCAACCCCTAAGGTGTGTGTTTAGCTAACGAATAAACATCAGATGTAATAAAGGATAATGTATGAACAGACCCAAATTTGAGTTTGCACTTGGATATAGAAATCACAAAAATAACAATATAATGCGAATTAATTGTTGTGAGCAACTGTATTTATTGTATACTGGCCAATCTAAAGGTGTGCGGTTAATGCCCAGGGTGGGCGATATTGTCTCTTATAAAGTTCATGCAGGTGGGCGATATTGTCTCTTATAAAGTTCATGCAGGTTATAATACAGACTGCGGCGTCCCACACATCTGCTGTTGAAAAGTCTTTAGGAAAAAATAATAATAACAACAAATGCTGGTGTTGGTAAAAAATCTTTAAAACCTTCACGATGCCCTGAGCTTATGGTGGTGGCATAAGTGGGGTAAAAAAGGGGGTCTCCGGACTGGTTTCCTCTCTCTGCCCCTGCTGCCCGTGGTGCATCCTTGTTCAGACGCCCCCCGGGTGTTATGATCCAGATACTCAGGTCAGGGGAGATCTTATACTGTGAGACCTGAGTACCAGGATGTAATGCTGGAAAGGGGAAACGGAATGGGAATAGCCCCTGGCGCCCTACCTCCGTTGTCTTACCCGTGCTGTCAGTTCACTCTTGCGAGACTATGTTTTCTTGGGCCCATGGCAGCCGCGTTTGAAGGGCGGATTACGTCTGCCCAACTCCGATGCCCCCTCAGGTCTTAAGGAGAGACAAAGAGTGAACCGAGGCAGGGTAATAACAAGGGGCCCTCTAACTAAACAACAAGGCCAGGGGCTACTGGCTAACCTGAAACTAAAAGTATGCGCGGCTTACCGCCAGGGAAAAGAACAACCAAAATAATCCACTTGTCCACTCTCCTACACGGCACCGCCGAGTACCGGAGAGGACTATGGAAGCGGAAACCTCCGCAAATGCTCCAATGCAAGAAAATAATACTAAAGCGGCCTAGGCCGTAACACGCGGCAGGGCCGCCACTCACGAAACCAAGTGGGAACCTAAATCGACTGCCACAGGAAAATGAGGACCAGGAGAACTCCTTGGGACCAGATGACAAACTCCAAGATTTCAGGCAAATTCGGCTAAAGGAAGAAATTCAGACCAATCATTCTGGAGTTTGGCCGAATACAAGCGTAAATATTGTTTTAATGACTGGTTGACTCGTTCGGTTTGCCCGTTAGACTGTGGATGGTAACCAGATGTTAAAGACAGTTTCATATTCAATGAGACACAAAAACGTTTCCAGAATCGTGCGATAAATTGCGGACCCCGATCAGAGACAATATCAGTGGGCAAACCATGGAGCCTGAACACATGGCAGAGGAACAAAACTGCCAACCCTTGAGCAGAGGGTAATCGGGGAAGAGCAATGAAATGAGCCATTTTACTAAAACGGTCCACTACCACCCAAATGACTCGACATCCGGCTGAAAGGGGAAGGTCCACCACGAAATCCATGGATATATGAGACCATGGCCTGAGAGGAATGGCTAAAGGTATGAGTTGCCCGATCGGCAACGAACGAGGGACCTTATGCTGTGCACAAACCTGACAGGAGTGGACAAATTCTTTTACGTCTTTAGAAAGAATAGGCCACCACACCGAGCGAGAGACCAGCTCCAAGGTCTTAGTGATACCTGGATGACCAGATACCTTGTTGTCATGAAACTCAGCTAAAACAGTGCCTCTCAAAAATTCAGGGACAAAAAGACGACCAGCAGGAGTAAGTCTAGGAGCCTGGTGTTGAAGCTGGTTTAACTGAGTAAATAAATCCTGTGTGAGACCTGCCCAGATGACTGAAGATGGAACTATGGGGGTAGTAACAGGATTGCTATTGTGAACCGGAAGAAAGCAACGTGACAGGGCATCAGCTTTCGTATTCTTGGAACCAGGCCTGAAGGTGATAATAAACCTGAAACGAGTAAAAAACAATGCCCAACGTGCCTGCCGAGCATTAAGCCGTTTAGCTGACTCAATATATTGCAGGTTCTTATGGTCAGTAAATACTGTAATAGTATGCCTAGCTCCCTCCAGCCAATGCCTCCACTCCTCGAAAGCCCATTTTACTGCCAGTAATTCCCGATTACCAACGTCATAGTTGGATTCTGCGGAGGAGAAATTCCTGGACATGAAGGCACAAGGATGTAATTCCTGAGACTCCGGATCTTCCTGAGAAAGGATAGCCCCCACTTCAACCTCTGAGGCATCAACCTCAACAATAAAGGGGAGCTCCGGATTAGGGTGTCTGAGGACAGGAGCCGAGACAAAGGCCTGCTTCAAGGCCCGAAAGGCAGACTCAGCTTCAGGCGACCAATTGGAAGGATCCGCTCCTTTTTTAGTCAAAGCTACTATAGGAGCGACCAGGTCAGAAAAGGTATGAATGAACCGCCTGTAATAATTTGCAAACCCTAAAAAGCGCTGAATTGCTTTTAAATTAGTGGGTTGCGCCCAATTAAGGATGGCCTGAAGTTTTTTCGTTCCATAAAAACTCCCTGGGGAGAAATAATGTACCCCAAGAAGGACACTTCTGTGATGTGAAAATCACACTTCTCAAGCTTAGCGTATAAATGATTCTCTCATAGTTTTTGAAGAACCAGACGCACCTGGGTAACATGTTGTTCCATAGACTCAGAGTAAATCAAAATGTCGTCTAAATAAACGACCATGAACTTCCCAAGGAAGTCACGGAGAACATCGTTGATTAGGTCCTGAAACACCGCAGGAGCATTTGACAGGCCAAACGGCATCACCAGGTATTCATAGTGACCCGACTGAGTGCTGAAAGCTGTCTTCCACTCATCCCCAGATCTTATTCGGATGAGGTTGTAAGCTCCCCTAAGATCGATTTTTGAAAAGATCATGGCGGAGCGTAACTGATCAAAAAGCACTGAAATCAATGGCAAAGGATAGGTGTTTTTAACCGAAATCTTATTCAAAGCCCGAAAATCAATACATGGTCTGAGTGACCCATCTTTTTTCTCGACAAAGAAAAAACCTGCACTCAACAGAGATTTCGAAGGCCTAATAAAGCCTTTTTTCAGGCTTTCCTGAATGTAATTATTCATGGCTGTGGTTTCTGGCCCAGACAGGGCATATAATCTCCCCTTAGGCAAATTGGCACCTGGTACTAACTCTATCGCACAGTCATAGGACCGATGGGGAGGCAGAATGTCCGCATTGCCTTTGGAGAACACATCGGCAAAATCTTGATATTCTACAGGAATAAGTTCTGGGACGACTGCCGCAACCCGGACTGGATGGGAAATACATTCCTTAACACAAAAAGGACCCCATTGGGAAATCTCCCCAGACCGCCAATCTATGGTGGGATTATGAAAGGCAAGCCAGGGGTGACCCAAAACTACAGGAACTGCCGGACAATGTGTAAGGTAAAATTCTATGTCTTCAGAATGTAAGGCCACCACTGTCAGTAATACTGGAGGTGTGCGGTGAGTAATTATCCCATTGGAAAGCGGACCCCCATCCAAGCCGTGCATGGTGATACGTTTGTCCAGTGGTATCTGTGGAATGCCTAAAGCCTTAGCCCAAGCCAAGTCCATAAAATTTCCTGCAGCTCCACTGTCGACGAAGGCCGACACCAATGAACTGAGGCTGCCAAAGGAAATCTTAACAGGAACTAATAGAGAATCATTTGAGGAGATTAGCTGCAGACCCAAGTGTACCCCCTCACAATTGACTTGGTCAGAGCGTTTCCCGACTTGTTCGGGCAGTTGCGAGCAATATGTCCCTTACCACCACAATACAAACAAAGACCAGAATTTAATCTTCTGGTTCTTTCCTCTGGAGACAGCCGGGAGAGACCCATCTGCATGGGCTCCTCGACGTCCTCAGGAAAGGTATAAACACAAGGATTAGGCCTAAAAGTTGTTCCTCTTTCAGCCCTCCGCTCTCTGAGACGACGATCTATTTTAATAGCAAGCTCCATGAGTTTGTCGAGAGTCTCAGGAGCGGGGTACTGAAGGAGACTGTCTTTAATAAGTTCAGACAAACCGAGGCGAAACTGACTGCGCAGGGCCGGGTCATTCCAGCCACAGTCGTTCGACCAACGGCGAAATTCGGTACAATATACCTCTGCTGGATTTTTACCTTGTTTAAGGGCACGCAGGTGACTCTCAGCTGATGCCTCTCTATCTGGGTCATCATATAACAGGCCTAACGATTTAAAAAAGGCGTCTACAGATAACAAAGCAGGATCATCTGTTCTTAACCCAAACGCCCAGGTCTGTGGATCACCCTGGAGCAACGACATAACTATCCCAACCCGCTGAGACTCAGTACCAGAGGAACGAGGCCTTAAACGAAAATAAAGCTTACAAGCTTCCTTAAAATTAAAAAAATCTTTGCGGTTACCCAAAAAACGGTCGGGTAAATGTATCTTTGGTTCTGGGACCACACTCGGGGAGGCTCACAAAAGATCTTCCTGCGATTTCACCCGAAGAGTAAGGTCCTGAACCATCTGAGTTAGTTCATGAATTTGGTTAACCAAAAGCTGACCGGGATTTGGCCCTAACCCTGCCGGATTCATGAGGCCGAATTTTTACTCTCACCAAAACAAAAAATGGGAAAAATAACCCCCCTTTTTTTTTTATGTTTTGGGCCGGTGATAATGTTATGATCCAGATACTCAGGTCAGAGGAGATCTTATACTGTGAGACCTGAGTACCAGGATGTAATGCTGGAAAGGGGAAACGGAATGGGAATAGCCCCTGGCGCCCTACCTCCGTTGTCTTACCCGTGCTGTCAGTTCACTCTTGCGAGACTATGGTTTCTTGGGCCCATGGCAGCCGCGTTTGAAGGGCTGATTACGTCTGCCCAACTCCGATGCCCCCTCAGGTCTTAAGGAGAGACAAAGAGTGAACCGAGGCAGGGTAATAACAAGGGGCCCTCTAACTAAACAACAAGGCCAGGGGCTACTGGCTAACCTGAAACTAAAAGTATGCGCGGCTTACCGCCAGGGAAAAGAACAACCAAAATAATCCACTTGTCCACTCTCCTACACGGCACCGCCGAGTACCGGAGAGGACTATGGAAGCGGAAACCTCCGCAAATGCTCCAATGCAAGAAAATAATACTAAAGCGGCCTAGGCCGTAACACGCGGCAGGGCCGCCACTCACGAAACCAAGTGGGAACCTAAATCGACTGCCACAGGAAAATGAGGACCAGGAGAACTCCTTGGGACCAGATGACAAACTCCAAGATTTCAGGGACTCAGAGAACTGGAGAGACCGGACACAGCAGACCAGGAACAGACGTTCACCAAACATGAGCAGCATGCAGGAAGCTATCACCGGCGTCTGTGTGAGGCACTGAGGAGGCATTTAACAGGGAACCCTCCAATAAGAGCACAGAGCCTAATTACAATAAATGTCGTGCAGCTGCCTTGCTGCACGACCAGAGAACATGTGTGAACACTTAATTAATCAATCCCTGCAACGGGGAACGCGGTCCGCCTGTGGCGTCCCCGTTGCTAAGGTCCCAGCGGCTCGGCGCGCCCGGCGTCCTAGCGTTGCTAGGGACCCGGCGGCTCAGCGCGCCCGGTGTCCTACCGTTGCTAGGGACCCGGCGGCTCAGCACGCACGGCGTCCCTAGTTGCTAGGCGCCGGGCGCGCAAGGAGGAGGGTGCAGCGGCCGCGGTCGTCGCTTGGAGATGGACCGAGCGACGCCACGGACCGCGGCGCCTAACACCGGGTGCAGGTCGGTCAGAGAGGTGGACCTGTCTAGCAGCGGGGAAAGGATTCAGATGCCGCTCTGCAGAGCGGCTAGCTGTGCCTCTCCCACCGCCTACAGAGAACTCACCTGTCGCCCGCTCCAGCCGCACGCCGCGCTCCGTCACCGGCTTCCTCCGCTGTCTGGTATCCTAGCAGCGCTGCTGGCTTCCGGGTTGGTCCGGTCACGTGACCGGGTCTTTTCGACGTGGGAAAGAGTCTTCCTGATGAAGTCTTTGAATCTGTAGTGGTTCTTTCTTTGTAGTTCCACCAACGCATTTCAACCTTTCGGTCTTCCTCTGACTCCCAGAGGAAGACCGAAAGGTTGAAATGCGTTGGAGGAACTACAAAAAAAGAACCACTACAGATTCAAAGACTTCAAGGTACACATACGCACCTCAAGGATACGTCTGCACTGTTGCGACATCTGAACGAGTTAGGATCCATCCCAGACACAACAGTAATGGTCACACTAGATGTGGCCAGTCTTTATACATGCATTCCGCATGAGGATGGAATTAACTCAGTCAGAAGGTTGCTGATTAACAACCCACTGTATACAGGACCTAAGATAGAGATATTTCTAGAATTGCTGAGATACACATTGTCACATAATTATTTTCTGTTTGACGGTAGATTTTATTGGCAAAGGACCGGGTGCGCCATGGGATCGGCGGTGGCCCCGGCCTTTGCCAATACATATATGTGGCAAGTGGAGAACGAGTTATTTTTTGAAAATGAGGATACTGTTAACAACATTTTTGTGTATCATCGCTATATAGATGATTTATTGGTGTTCTGGAGTGGGGAACAGGAAAATCTGAGTGGGATCATTGAGACACACAATGCCACGAATAGCCCGGTTAAGCTAACTTATAATATGGACAAAAAATGTATTAATTTTCTAGATGTGGAAATTAAAATTGTAGATCAACGTATACACACATCCATTTATAGTAAACCTACAGATAGGAATACCCTTCTTAGAAGTGATAGCTTTCACCCTGTAGCGACTATTAGGGGTCTGCCATACTCTCAGTTTCTGAGGGTGTGTCGGATTACAAATGACCCAGAGGAGACAGAAAAACAATTACAAATAATGTTTGAAAAATTTATCATGAGAGGGTATAAGCCTAATGAGTTGCTAAAGGCTAAGCAAAGGGCACTGGGCATGAAGAGAAATGAGCTACTGAGGTCAAAGGATAAAAAACAACTGGGTGGGATCATCCCATGGGTCAACGAATATAACACCCTCAGTAAGAAAACGGTCACGAGAGTGTAACTACAGACCCTGACCTAACAGAACTGCATGGCACGCGGCTGTTGCCTAGCCATACCCGTAGTCGGAATATACGGGATATGGTAGTCAAAACCGACATCACTAATTTTCACTCCAAAAAACCAGAAACATCCTTTTTAGGATGCAAAAATGGCTGCCACCGCTGCCTGGGCTGCACCACGTGTGGGTATATGCAGGTGGGGGCCTATGTAACCCATGCATATACAGGTAAAAAACGTAAAATCCGATGGCCACTAACGTGCACCAGTAGATTTGTGGTATACGTATTGTTTTGCCCATGTGGCTTACAATACGTAGGTAAAACCACACGGCAGTTTAAAGAAAGGATGGCACAGCAACGTATGGCCATTAGAGCTGCCATACAATCAGGTAAAAGCGAGCAGCCTGTGGCTCGCCATTTTGCGATACAGAAGCATGGAGTAGCATCACTGAAATATATAGTGGTGGATCATGTTCCTGTATCTATCAGGGGAGGTAACAGACAAAGAAAGCTGTTACAAATAGAGGCCCAATGGATCCATAGGTTGGATACCATGGTACCCAGGGGCCTCAATGAATCCATGGGGTTGTCCTGTTTCCTATAGAAAAGCTAATTAAGAAATAATATAGTATAATAAACAAACAAAGGAGGTGTAGGACATAAAGTAGGATGAGACGTAATGGATATGTGAGCGTAACTCTATATAAATACGGTATAAAAAGGGTCTAAAGAGATGAAGGTACATGAGATGGAGGCAAAAAGTAAAACTTGGATTATATAATAAGTAATTGTTTTTTTAAGAAAACTATGCTTAGTTTTAATGTAGGTATAACTTGGTAAATAGTAAAACAAAGCACTGTATTCACCTTCATAAAGTTGATATTTTATTGATTCACATATTACTATAATTGAACATATAAAATGTTTTATATTGCACAGAGCAACATTAAAATAGGAGAGACATGTAGGCACGATCTAAATGGTTACACATAAGCATGTTTTGTTTGTTTTTGATTTGTTTGGCACTAACATGATGTCTTGAGCAACGGTTAAAGTATCTGTTTTTCAGTGTACATCTCTTATTGTTTATGTTTTTGCACACAGCTGGTTATGTTGGCATAGAAACCGTCCTTTGTGTCTCCCCTGGACTTCCTGTCGCCACGGGTTACGAGCGACGCCACTTCCGGACCCGGTGGGTGACGTGACCGGAAGTGCGTCAGATGACGGCCTGGAGGACGGGAGTCGCAGCGGGCAGGACCGAGGACGTTAAGGTATAAATTTCACTTGTTTAATGTGTCATATTATCCTGAAGACGGGGTAACACCCCGAAACGTTGATGATATGCAATAAAACGACACGATATTTTGAAATCTATTTGCTGTCCTGGAGTGCCGCTACTGTTGGTGTGTATATATATATATATATATATATATATCATACTTATATATATATATATATATATATATATATATAATTATATATATATATATATATAGAGAGAGAGAGAGAGAGAGAGAGAGAGAGAGAGAGAGAGAGAGAGAGAGAGAGAGAGAGAAACAGTTCTACACTGCTGATAATGGCCACATGAACCATCAGGTTCTTATATGTGTGTGTAATGTAAATCTGGCTCTAATATTAGCCAGTGCCCCCCCAGCTATTGGCATCACTGCACCTAACTGGGAGAAGCAGTAACTGTGCCTTTTGCTGACATTTAAGCCAGAAAAATGTCTCTTCTAGACAATAATATATGTACATAATTTTTTTCTTTAGTAAGGCCTGGTTAAAGTGACATTTATCCAACCCCCTTATGTGAATGATAAAGACAAGTCAGTGACAGTAACTGAGTTTTCTAATAAGCAGTGTGAACAGACAATGTCCAGATATGTCACTAAAAGGGAGGATTTGACAGCTTCCGATAAGGGCAGCATTACCTTTTATAGTCCATGACAGGACCTCTGCCAGCCATAGAGCGACACTAAAGTTAGAACCTGTAGTTGCCAGACAAAGGAGAAGCACAAGCTGCAAGGACATCTCATCATGGAGAAATTTACAGCTGCAATGCTTCTGGCTGCTTTTGGAGATTCTTTAGGCTATAGAAACTTCAACTGGGAAATCAGTGCTTCAGGAGTAAAGATTCACGAAGAGCTGAAAGAATTTGGAGGTTTAGAGAAGTTGATGTTGTCGGTAAAGAAATGGCCAGTCAGTCACAACACACTGATGCACATGGCTACTGCAGAGGCTCTTGTTACAGGTAAGGAGGTATATACACCTTTGTGAAGCCGCTATCATTTATTTATTTTATTTATTTATTTATTTATTAACACTTTCTTATATAGAGCAGCAAATTCTGTTGCACTTTACAGTTGGAAACAACAATGATAAAACAAAACTGAGTAATAACAGACAGTCATAGAGGTAGGAAGGCCCTGCTCGCAAGCTTACAATCTATAGGAATCATGAATGTAAGTACATTGGTTTTCTTACAGGAATTCAACTTATTGATCTGTAGTGTGTTTGCAAAATGGACAATGCTCCCTCTTTTATGGGAAGCCAATGTTACAGTTTAAATATAAGTGTTATGGTCATTAGATTAATTAGTTTATTCTTTGACTAGCTGGTACAATATATTGATATTTAGTATATAGAAATTCATAGTTAACATCAAGAAAAGTATGAAACGTTGTTACTGAGTGTTAACAACTCTTTCTTATTACATTTAGCAATAGCCATTGTAGTTATGAAAACATTATGTTTATACTTATTACAATCTTCAATACAGGTCTATGTATGCAATGCAAAACTATGGTTGGAAGAAGTGGGAGATAGGGGTACCGGCGACTTGTGTTGTTTGAAAATGTATATTAAAAGATCCTAAAATTTATCAGCCAAAAAATATATATATAAAAATATTCAAATTTATTAAGATATAAAACTTAATAGATAAAAGTACAAATTTTCAAAAAAAGTATAAAAATATATATGAATAAATATAAGGTAGGAGATAAGACTTAGCTTAAAAATAGGCAGGGGGTCAGTGCAGGGAGTCCAACGCGTTTCATCACATATGACTTCTTCAAAGGGTAGGGACAGAATGATTCCTTAAGCCTATTTATACCCTTACATACTGGGTATGGAGTAGTGACATCACAGATGGTCATGTGATTTAATCTCAAAGTCTCACCAAAATACACACATAATGGTACTTATTAATCATCACAGCAGGCTATGGGTGTTATTTGGGGCACATCTACAGTTAAAACGAATGGTTTATATGTTTAAAAAGTATATATATAGGGTTTTTCATGAATTAATGTATTAAATAGCGGCACTTCCGCCACACTTCCGGTGACGGAGGCCGCGGGTCACATGACTTAGGGCACTTCCGCCCCACTTCCTGTATGCTTCTGCGCATGCGCCGCACTTCCTGTGTGCTTCTGCGCATGCGCCGGCGGCGGGACCCGGTCCGTGTGTTTGCGCATGCGCCGGCGGCGGGACTCGTTCTCCATGTCTGCGCATGCGCCGGCGGCGGGACCTGGTTTCGATGTCAATTCAGTTTTGTCTCCTCTGTGTTTAGTCTGTGTTTCTCTCCTCCATGGCGGCCATTTTCGTGTATATCAAGTCCATAGAGTTCAAGGCAATTGCGGTGGCCATTTTGATGTGGTTTCAGGAGACCCATATTGATT
The DNA here is from genome assembly GCF_028390025.1 of Pseudophryne corroboree. Taxonomy (NCBI): domain Eukaryota; kingdom Metazoa; phylum Chordata; class Amphibia; order Anura; family Myobatrachidae; genus Pseudophryne; species Pseudophryne corroboree. The sequence goes on from NC_086445.1 coordinate 354,152,241, forward strand.
TCATTATGAGGTATCCATAGTAACGTTTCCATATGGAAAAAAAGAGATAAAAGATTTGGTAATGATCCTTATCTTGGTGTTTCTATTACCATCATAAAGCAACATTTGTCATTATTAAAATATTGAATTATTAGTATTAAAAAACCCATAAGCTACTATTGTATATGCTTGTAATTATAATACAGTAGTATTAATAGTACAGTAATATTTTTTAAAATAATATTTTTAAAGTTTAAATGGGCTATCTCAGGTATAACTAGGGTTCGGGGGGGGGGGTTGGACCACGTGAATATATTATATATTAATTAGATATATAAAATGCTAATTAGGATCATAAAACATTTTCGTTTGTTTCAAAGGACCCTTTAAATCGTAGGGGTGCCGAGTGTTAGTAGATCGCCCACCAGGTGGCTTGATGTCCTATCGTCACTCACTACAGTACCTGATCTTCCCAGGTAGTCCCCTCCCCTGGTACTGGTCAGGCCCAATACACTGCTTAGCTTCCAAAATCGGACGGGGTTGGGCGTACCAGTGTGGTATGACTGTACATACGTGTGAGACGTCGTTACACCGGTGATCCGATCGCTCAATAACACTCGGGATCAGGTTAGCTTGATTAGTTTATTAAAATAAATGGGAGAACTAAAAATGTGAAAATGCAGGACTATATAAAAGAATGCAGGACTATATAAAAAAATGAGGATACTGCACCTCACAGGAAAGGTGCAATCTCGTAACCTTCGTTAAAGCCTGTTGGTTGCAGTGTTCCCAGCTGGAAAATCCAATACATTTCGCGTCTTGAGAGCTTGTTTGCAAGATCACCACCTCTCTCACCCAGGTCCACATGTTCAATCGCCTTGAACGTAAGGTCCTCAGGATTTGAATTATGGTGTGTTGTGAAATGTCTGGAGACCGTGTGGCTTTCGACCTTATTTTTAATGTTTCTGATATGCTCCTGAATCCTTATTTTCAACGGTCTCTTAGTCTTGCCCACGTATTTCATCCCACAGGTACATTCCAACAGGTAGATCACGGACGTTGTATTGCAGTTCATGAAATGTTTAATAGTATATTCCTTTTTATTTTCCATATCACAGAAAGTTTTCCTGTTCCTATGTAAATATTTGCAAATAATACACTTCCCACATTTATAAGATCCTAGGCACTTAAGCATTGGGATCCTTTGATTAGGTTTCTCCTTTATCATGCTGGGTGCCAGGCAGTCCTTCAAATTTCTTGACTTTTTGAAAACTAGTGTTGGTTCGGGCGGTAGGATATCTTTTAATACTGTATCCATCAGAAGGATGTTCCAGTGCTTCTTTAGTGAATTCCTTATTATTCTCTCATGTTGATTAAATGTGGTGATAAACGCGACTGCATCCTTCGTTTCGTCTCTCGGTTTGTACCTCAGCAGGTCATCTCTGTTTAAACTTCTTGTCTTCTTCATTGCTTCATTCAAGATGGGCTCCGGGTATTCTTTGTCTTGGAATCTTCTCTTATATATCTCCAGTTGATCTTCACACCATCTGTGATGTCATGTAGACATGTGTTTCTTCCCAACAACCCATATCCTACCGCCCGAACCAACACTAGTTTTCAAAAAGTCAAGAAATTTGAAGGACTGCCTGGCACCCAGCATGATAAAGGAGAAACCTAATCAAAGGATCCCAATGCTTAAGTGCCTAGGATCTTATAAATGTGGGAAGTGTATTATTTGCAAATATTTACATAGGAACAGGAAAACTTTCTGTGATATGGAAAATAAAAAGGAATATACTATTAAACATTTCATGAACTGCAATACAACGTCCGTGATCTACCTGTTGGAATGTACCTGTGGGATGAAATACGTGGGCAAGACTAAGAGACCGTTGAAAATAAGGATTCAGGAGCATATCAGAAACATTAAAAATAAGGTCGAAAGCCACACGGTCTCCAGACATTTCACAACACACCATAATTCAAATCCTGAGGACCTTACGTTCAAGGCGATTGAACATGTGGACCTGGGTGAGAGAGGTGGTGATCTTGCAAACAAGCTCTCAAGACGCGAAATGTATTGGATTTTCCAGCTGGGAACACTGCAACCAACAGGCTTTAACGAAGGTTACGAGATTGCACCTTTCCTGTGAGGTGCAGTATCCTCATTTTTTTATATAGTCCTGCATTCTTTTATATAGTCCTGCATTTTCACATTTTTAGTTCTCCCATTTATTTTAATAAACTAATCAAGCTAACCTGATCCCGAGTGTTATTGAGCGATCGGATCACCGGTGTAACGACGTCTCACACGTATGTACAGTCATACCACACTGGTACGCCCAACCCCGTCCGATTTTGGAAGCTAAGCAGTGTATTGGGCCTGACCAGTACCAGGGGAGGGGACTACCTGGGAAGATCAGGTACTGTAGTGAGTGACGATAGGACATCAAGCCACCTGGTGGGCGATCTACTAACACTCGGCACCCCTACGATTTAAAGGGTCCTTTGAAACAAACGAAAATGTTTTATGATCCTAATTAGCATTTTATATATCTAATTAATATATAATATATTCACGTGGTCCAACCCCCCCCCCCGAACCCTAGTTATACCTGAGATAGCCCATTTAAACTTTAAAAATATTATTTTAAAAAATATTACTGTACTATTAATACTACTGTATTATAATTACAAGCATATACAATAGTAGCTTATGGGTTTTTTAATACTAATAATTCAATATTTTAATAATGACAAATGTTGCTTTATGATGGTAATAGAAACACCAAGATAAGGATCATTACCAAATCTTTTATCTCTTTTTTTCCATATGGAAACATTACTATGGATACCTCATAATGAAATCAATATGGGTCTCCTGAAACCACATCAAAATGGCCACCGCAATTGCCTTGAACTCTATGGACTTGATATACACGAAAATGGCCGCCATGGAGGAGAGAAACACAGACTAAACACAGAGGAGACAAAACTGAATTGACATCGAAACCAGGTCCCGCCGGCGGCGCATGCGCAGACATGGAGAACGAGTCCCGCCGCCGGCGCATGCGCAAACACACGGACCGGGTCCCGCCGCCGGCGCATGCGCAGAAGCACACAGGAAGTGCGGCGCATGCGCAGAAGCATACAGGAAGTGGGGCGGAAGTGCCCTAAGTCATGTGACCCGCGGCCTCCGTCACCGGAAGTGTGGCGGAAGTGCCGCTATTTAATACATTAATTCATGAAAAACCCTATATATATACTTTTTAAACATATAAACCATTCGTTTTAACTGTAGATGTGCCCCAAATAACACCCATAGCCTGCTGTGATGATTAATAAGTACCATTATGTGTGTATTTTGGTGAGACTTTGAGATTAAATCACATGACCATCTGTGATGTCACTACTCCATACCCAGTATGTAAGGGTATAAATAGGCTTAAGGAATCATTCTGTCCCTACCCTTTGAAGAAGTCATATGTGACGAAACGCGTTGGGCTCCCTGCACTGACCCCCTGCCTATTTTTAAGCTAAGTCTTATCTCCTACCTTATATTTATTCATATATATTTTTATACTTTTTTTGAAAATTTGTACTTTTATCTATTAAGTTTTATATCTTAATAAATTTGAATATTTTTATATATATATTTTTTGGCTGATAAATTTTAGGATCTTTTAATATACATTTTCAAACAACACAAGTCGCCGGTACCCCTATCTCCCACTTCTTCCACAATTTTTAGCATTGCTTCACCAGCATTGCATCTTTAGGGGGTGGCAGACACCTTAAAAAAGGTTATGTGTGTTTTTTAAATGTTTTTACAGTTTTTCTCTTTTTATAAAATATTTTAACGGAATATTGGAATCTATCCCACAAGTGGCGCTGTATATATATTTTTCTCCAACGCAAAACTATGGTTATTTACATTTTTGTAAAGAAAAGCAAATGTAGCAAAATATATTTAAATACACTTAAGGGCCCTACACACTTGCCGAGGTGCCCGACGGCCGTTACGGCTGATGGGCGACCTGGCGGCAGGGGTGAAGGGGTGGTGGTGATGGGGGGAGTGAAGTTTCTTCACTCCCCCCCCCGTCACCCGGCTCCATAGCCCTGCATGCTAATATGGACGAGATTGTCCATATTGGCTTGCATGCTTAAACGAGCCGGCATCAACGATGGTGCATCGTTGGTGCATGCACACTGAAAGATATGAACGATTTCTCGTTCATATCTTTCAGTGTAATGGGCCAGTGTGTAACGCCCTTTATTGTACATATAAACATACTCAGCTCCATGTTGATCTGTGTTACCATCTTGCTATTTGATGTCAGCGACAAATGACTCACCAGAACATTTGCATATGTCATTAGCACGCAAACTCATTAGTAGTCAATCAGAGCTCAAGGATCTGCAAAGTTTGTCTCCCACTGGGCCCCCCTGCTGGCCGCTTCCTACTACTGACTTCTGCCAAGCTTCACGTTAGGCGGAAGTGAAGTATGGAGTGGCCGCAGAGATGGTCAGTAGCCGGGAAACCTACTGCCGCAGTCGGACCTGGTGAGTGACGGGACACACACACACTATATATATATATATATATATATATATATATATATACCTGTCGCAATGTGTGTAAGGGACTTTGCATGGCACAACGTGCAAGGGGCTCTACTTGGAGCAACGTGTGTGAGGGGCTCCACCTGGAGCAAGGTAAGTCTTTTATCTCTTCCCCACGGCACCCGGAAGGAGTGCTACTCTAGAGAAGTTGTGTTTGTACGGGGGTGATAGCCCTGAGCTTCTAAAAATGAAAAGTGGAGTTGTTGCCTATAGCAACCAATCAAACCAATCTAGCTATCATTCTCTATTGCACTCTACAAAATTATAGAATTTGATTGGTTGCTGTGGGCAACAACTTAATTTTTCTGTTTCAATAGCTTTAGTAAATCTAACCCATAGGGGATGATTCAACTAGGTGCAATATTTTGCCTGTAAAAAAACTTGCAAACCTCTCGTCAAATTCTGGATTACCGTGGGTATGCGTGCTCCCGATACACATGGTATCCAATTTTTTTTAAAAATCACGCGTAGTTGTTTGCTTAAAAAAATCCGCAATGTGAGGAAAAAAATTACTCTCCTGCTCAGGACGCTCTAAAGACATCTGTGCCCGGCTGCTACATCCTCCATTGGCTTTCCTGCCTCCTGCTCTCCCCTGCATGAAGAAAGAAGCCAGTGAAAGAAAGTAAGTGTAGTGCAGAGAAGTGTGTATGGAGAGGGGGGCACATGGTAGTGGCGGCAGTGTAGTGTAGTGTGTGCTGGGAGGGGGGTGCAGGGTAGCAGTGGCAGTGTGTGTGGTGAGGGACGTGCTGGGTGAGAGGTAGTGTAGTGTGCAGGGGTAGTAGATACCTGCCCTGTTCCCAGCTGGAAGCTGTCTGTGATGCTGGAAAGAAGAACCGAAGGAGGAAGCCATGCTTTGGAATGTGAGTGATTGGACTAATTAAGCTAATTGGAAACTTCCAATTGCTTCATAATTCACACAGTGCCACAGCACTGTGTGAATTTTAGGAAAATCTGGTTGTGCTGCTGGTCACTCAATCGAATAGCAAAAATCTTGCACCCCCGGGAAAAACCTTCAGGTGCAGGATTTTGCTATTCTTGCTCTTAATTATATATGCCTATTAGTGTCTAAAAGAAATTGTCAGAATCCTTTCTTTGATACCTCTATCAAAAGTGTTGCTGCCAGAATAATATTCCTCCTTCTAATTGAAATAGTTCTTGTTCCTAAAATGACCTGTTATAAAGTGAGAATACACTGCTCCTTCAAGTACGTTTTTAGTTACGAATAGGTAATTTTAATTATCAACCTTCCTTAGCGGCATCTACAGTATAATCATGGAAGCTAGTCACAACCTGCCAGCAAAAAATGCCAGCAACAGTGTATTTCTAAGCTTTCTACAAGCAATTGTTAAGGCTGGAGTCTAATTAATTCATCATCAGCTATTTTAGTGAGTTTAGTACCCGGTACTATGATTTCAATGGGTTGGGTATGGGCGACCTGCGGTTGTGATATTGCCAGTCACCATACCGATGCCGGGAATCCAGTGTTTAGAATGCCGGTGGGTGGGGGTGGGGAGCGAGCGCAACGAAGACCCTTGTGGGCTCGGAGGCTAGCTGCACTCGCCACAGGTTCTACTCCCACTCTATGGGTGTCGTGGACACGAGTGGGAATAGTCCCGGTCAGTCAGCATGCCGACTGACGGGCTTTCCACCAGGCGGAATTCCGGCATTGGTATAGTGACCGGCAGATAACCGCATCCCATCTCAATTTAGCAACATCAGAATTGAGTGGGTTTCCCTTTAATATCTTCTAAGTCCATATAAAAAGCATTCAGTATGCTTCTTTATTACCTTTTGAAGAAGGGTGATTGGAACCTACTCCCTAAAGCTACTGTATGCTGCAGAACATAACATAATAAATATTAGAAAGTTATTTGAAAATTGGTACAAAAATGTAATTGATATATGTAAACAGGCATGTTTTTAAGCTTGGGAGACAGCTGTGTGTCTGCGAAATGCTAGTACTATTTGCTACTGTGAATCATAATATCTGTATGTAGCGTGAGGCATATAGCAGAAAATACATGTGTTGTAAGCAGCTACATATTACCGTCTCTTCCCAATCTAAATATATATACAGTATGTATAGAAATCGGAATGTTCTCTGTCTTTTGTTTGGTAAGTTGGCCACTTGTTTTAATGCCACTGTCTAATCTTCGGCCAAGAGTTGCCTAAATTTAGCTTCAGAAATCACTAAGTAGGAATGCTAGCTATCTGAAAATAAACTCGGCCAGGGCTCAGAAGATAAGAGTAGTCAGGTTCACATACAACATAATGTAAAGATCTGGAATCAGTTAAGACACAGATTTAGGGTTCTATGTACTAAACTTTGGAGAGAGATAAAGTGGACGGAAATAAAGTGACAGCCATTCATCCCCTAACTGTCATTTTTCAAACACGGCAGGTTGGTTGGTACTTTCTCTCCGTCAACTTTATATCTCTCCAAGGCTTAGTGTCTGATTCATTAAGGATTGCAAATGCAAAGCTGCTCACAAATGCAGCCCATAGCAATGCAAGTGCATACCACCTTCTCCCTGCACTTGCAATGCCATCGCATCTCAGATGCATCCCATCGCATCTCATTGGTCGAGATGTTCATCTGCGACAACAGGCTGAGTAAGATTCAGGCTTGCTGTCGCAGGGTGCGGCTTGCAAGGCCAAGGAAACTGCATCTTGCGACGCCGTCCTTGGCCTCACCACACCTGGAAAATGCGGGCTTGCACGCCCCGTTTTCCCAGAACGCTGGCCACCCCCATCCTGGCCGACCCTATCCCTCCCCACTAAATCCTCTGCCTGTCAATCAGGCAGAGGCATTCGCTTACCTGTGCCGTGATCGCAAGGACCCCTTAGTACATAAACCCCTTTACTGCTAAAAATGTCTGTATAATTTTCATTTAAGCTCAGTAGCCGTTCTTGTAACTGTCTCCACAGCTACTGTACATATACTGCCTATACCAGTTAAGCACTTGTTTATAAATGTAGTATTTTGTAAGGTGATTACAACTCTACTCTCTCACAGCATCAGCAGTCTGTTAAAATGTATTAAGCCCAACTATCTGTAATACAGGCTATAATGTATGTATTATGATTTCACCTTGTAAAATGGAGATTAAGTATAACATTGTTTTGCGTTACTGGGGCTAAAGCAAAGAGAGCTTTATAACAGCTGGCAGTGTGTGTTGTGTGAGTGTGCATTATGTTTGCAGCCTCGTACGCATCTAGCACTTAGAATTACTTATGACCAGACAGGCAGAATGGGGATAGGAAGGGGTTTTCTCATGTAGGCCTAGTATAGGCCCTCATTCCGAGTTGTTCGCTCGCAAGCTGCTTTTAGCAGCTTTGCACACGCTAAGTCGCCGCCTACTGGGAGTGAATCTTAGCTTATCAAAATTGCGAACGAAAGATTAGCAAAATTGCGAATAGACACTTCTTAGCAGTTTCTGAGTAGCTTCACACTTACTCGGCAACTGCGATCAGTTCAGTCAGTTTCGTTCCTGGTTTGACGTCACAAACACACCCAGCGTTCGCCCAGACACTCCTCCGTTTCTCCAGCCACTCCCGCGTTTTTCCCAGAAACGGTAGCGTTTTTTCACACACACCCATAAAACGGCCAGTTTCCGCCCAGAAACACCCACTTCCTGTCAATCACATTACGATCACCAGAACATAGAAAAAACTTCGTAATGCCGTGAGCAAAATACCTAACTGCATAGCAAATTTACTTGGCGCAGTCGCACTGCGGACATTGCCCATGCGCATTAGCGACTAATCGCTCCGTTGCGAGAAAAAAATAACGAGCGAACAACTCGGAATGACCCCCATAGTTAGCAGAAATGCAAACACATGCTGAAAAAATGCTTATTATACATCCATTAAATCCCTATCATTGTGGGTAGTCAGGGGCATGTGCTTATATCAAATGATGATTTCGGCCACTGTCATTTGTTTTTAAAAGCTCCCCTAATTGGTGAGAAAGCACAATGATTGGCACTTGCTTTCAGTCCAGCATTTATTATGCTTTTGTGAGTGTATTTATGCACATTTGTTTTGTGTAAGCGAGATGGATAATTGGGTTTTAAATCAATTTCTTTTATAAGAGATACATCTTTAAGCATCTAGCAGCGCTGGTGTCCTTCTGTGTCGTATCCAGCTGCACATGTGACCACAAGGAGATGAAGGCTGAGTGAGATTCAAGGGGCACAGTGTGATGTTCTTTGCTGGTTATAACCTGCTCAGCACTAAGGCTAACACGTTTATCGAGAGCTTCAGTGGGACTGGAAGTGACCGCAAGCAGGTCAGTGAACCCCTGAGGACATTTTTTCTCTGCCATAAGCAAACAGACAAGAAATAGTGGAGTGCAGCTGTGCAGTACCACATGTTTCTGTGAGGAACTGAATGTAACTAGCAGAAGAATACCATAAAGAGTGAGGTCAGGAGAGATTACCGTAAATAGAGCAGAGCCAATGTCAGTGCTGTAGGGAATGGTTTAGAAACCAAAGGGGGAGATGTATCAAACTGTAGAGAGCGATAAAGTACCAACTAATCAGCTTCTAACTGCCATTTTTAAAAAACAAACTGTGATGGTAGTTTGTAGCTGATTGGTTGGTACATTATATCTATCCAAGGTTTGATACATCTCTCCCTAAGCCAAGGTGGTGCCATCTTTTCCTATAATGAGCAATCAACAGCATCAGCTAGTGAGTGTGAACTGCATGGAAACGTATGACCGAGCAAGGAGAAACAAATGACCAAGCTGAAGTCATTATACCAGTAAGAGCATGTGTGATGCCATGTATCTCACTGTCCCCATTCACATCCTTATAAACACATGAATGGTACAAGAAAAGACATCTTAAGGGATGGTCGGAGGAATTCATTGGGGTAAATTTACTTAGGTGGGAGTTTTTTTAGAACTGGTGATGTTGCTCATAGCAACCAATCAGATTCTACTTAACATTTATCTAGCTGTTTCTAGAAGATAACAGAATCTGATTGGTTGCTATGGGCAACATCACCAGTTGTAAAAAAACTTCCACCCTAGTAAATTTACCCCATTATCGGAGGAAGTGTCGGAGCTCTGAAATATTGTACACTTTGTCTGTTTTTCAATAAACTACTTCTACTTCATGTGACTGCAACTGTTTCATGGCTAGATGCATCATCGTGTGGAGACTGATAAAATGGAGAGAGAAAAAGTACCAGCCAATCATCTCCTAACTGCCATGTCACAGGCCCTAACAGTTAGGAGCTGGTTGGCTGGTAGTTTATCACTTTCCATTTTACCACTCTCCAACGATGATGCATCTAGCCCATCTTTCTGCATAACTGATCACATTGGAAGCAAAGGAGGAGGTTCTGCCACAAGTCTGCTCCTCCATATGAGTGACGCTGATTAAATACTAGGCATGCTTGCCTACCTTAAATTTCTCCTCTCCGGGAGAAGCCCGGAGAGGAGATGCTGCAGGAGACTTCAGGGGACGGGGAACGGGCTGTGACATCATCAAGCCCTGGCCCCACATCTGAAAAAGCCGCAATTTGCGGGTCCACAGGAAGGGGGTGGGGCTAAAATGGCGTGATTTGTGTCATTTTAACCCATTCCCCACCCCACAGACCCATGAATATGGGAGATTATCTCTCCATCCTGCCCGCATCACTAGGGTGCGAACAAGATGTGGGAGACCTGCCTACTCTTCCTGGGGTGCGGGGAGCTACCCCTCAAAATGGGAGCCTCCCGCAGCTTCCGGGAGAGTAGGCAAGTATCATAGGAGGGCAGCAGCTTCAACAGAACTTATTGCCAGCAACAGGGTACAAGCAAGATGTGGGAGACCTGCCTACTCTTCCTGGGGTGCGGGGGGCTACCCCTCAAAATGGGAGCCTCCCGCAGCTTCCGGGAGAGTAGGCAAGTATCATAGGAGGGCAGCAGCTTCAACAGAACTTATTGCCAGCAACAGGGTACAAGCATTTTTTCAGATCAAATACTGCAGCTCTAATAATAGGAGATGTATCAAACCTTCTACAGAGGACAAATGGAGAGAAGGTTTAGTATCAGAAAAATAATCTCTTAGACGTAGCTGTCATCCTAGCTTGCAAAGGTCCACTTGCCAGCGGAAGCTGTCTTGTTTGATAGTGGGTACAAATGATAAACCTTTGTTGAGGACAGAGAGCTCAGCTATAGTCAATGTGTGACTGGAAAGATTGAAAACCACTGATTCCTGGTTTTTATACTTCATTTCCTTCTTCCTTTTTCTCTCACATCTGCGGGTGGGGTATAGCGGGTTTTTTTGAGCACTTCTATTTCTTTCTGATCTTGAAAGGTATGTAGCCCCCTGTGAGGATGTAGAAGGTACATCAGAATCACTTGCTGATATTTGAGAATGACTCTCAATGTCTGTAAAGGTTGTAACCAGTCTGCGTCCCCCGCGTCTTGCTTGTGGCCTAAACCTGCGTTGGTCATTGCGAGAAAGCCAGGGGTATACTCTGTTCTCTTTATAATCCAATTTCACTTCATGTACTATATCAGATAATACTACATCTACACCGATCTGCCCTCTAAAGAAATCCAGCACTTTTGATCCCCCTACTTTAAATTCCTCAATACATACATTCATGAGGGTACTCAAGAGGGATACGTTTCCATTTTTGAAAACCAAAGGATCACTCATCACAACATTACTAAGGATGAGAGACTAGCAATTAAGTCCTTAAAGAGTGACACACAATTAGTGATCAGATCAGCTGACAAGGGAGGCGGTATAGTTCTCCTGGACTATGAGTATTATATACAAGAAGCCAAGGGACAGCTCGCTGACGCCATCTGTTACCAGAAATTAAATTATGACCCTACTTGGTCATACAAAAAAGAAATAGATTCGGTGATTCAATTGGGCATCAATAACATATATATCAACCAATCCAGAGCGGATTTTTTGACTACTACCCATCCAAAGACACCTTTTCTCTACACACTCCCTAAGATTCACAAATCTCTGTCTCAGCCACCAGGTCGACCAATCATCTCGGCCAGAGGTTCTCTATGCCAGCCACTCTCACAGCTCGTGGACTTTTATTTACAACTACTTGTCAAAAACACTGCAAGCTACATTGAAGACACTACAGATTTCCTTAGAAAAATTGCAAATATCAATGACATTTCCGATGAAACCATATTGGTTACACTGGACGTTTCAAGTTTGTATACAAACATTCCGCATTCTCAGGGAATAGAGGCTTGCAGACTGCTTATCAATGAGAGTGACTTGTATTTTGGCCCTCCATCGGACTACATGGTGTTGCTTATGGATCTTATCCTCAACAAAAATAATTTTCTGTTTGAGAATTGTTTTTATTTACAAAAACAGGGGACAGTGATGGGGTCAAACATGGCCCCCGCATATGCCAATATTTTCATGACAACATACGAACAGGAACACATTATAGGTCACCCCATCTACAAACAATTTTTGTCATCATATGTTCGATACATTGATGACCTTTTTTTTCTCTGGCATGGTGAAGAATCAGCTCTTTTGGCATTCATTGACCATCTAAACTCACTTCCCGGCACCATCAGATTCAGTCTCACATTCAGCAAACTACAAATCAGTTTTTTAGATGTGGCCATCACCAAGAAGGCAAACAAACTGATCACCAAAATCTACAACAAAATTTACGACAGGAATACTCTTCTGCTAGCGTCTAGCTTCCATCCTATAGCACTCAAAAGAGGTTTACCATTTTCACAACTACTAAGGGTATTACGCATTACTTTGGATCCCTCGGAAATGTCTTCAGCCCTACAGTCAATGGTCCAAAGATTTCTCGATCGAGGATACCCCAAAGAGGAAATTGAATCAGCACTGACTAAGACAGGACAAATACAGAGGGAAGATCTCCTCTGTCTGTCTCTTGCAAAGAAGGACCTGACAGACTGAATTTCATTAGTATGTATACCACCGACTCAAGCTTCATTCGCAATAAATTCTACGAACATTGGCATCTAATTTCTAGCGATCCTGTTCTGGCAAAATAAATACCTAACACACCCAGGTTTGCGTATAAATGAGGACCAAACCTGAAGGACCTTTTAGTTGTTACTGATTTCTCCAAAAGGAAGACTAATAGAAGTATGAACTGGTTGTCCACCAAGCCCGGGGTATTCAAGTGCACTGGATGCCCGAACTGCCAATTCTTATTGCTTGGCAATCATTCACAAATCCATTGGATCACAAGCAGTAGACCATTAAACATAGACTGGCCTGCAACAGCAAATTTGTAGTTTACGTGCTCAAATGTCCATGCGAGCTACTTAATGTGGGGAAGACCAGCAGGATGCTGAAGGAAAGACTAAGCCAGCATTGTTCAACAATTAAGAAAAGCACCGCAACGACTAGTATCTCCAGTGAATTTACCAATCTACCTGTAGCAAAACACTTCAAGGAGGCACATCACACCATCAATCATCTTAAATGCTGTATTATAGACCAAATTCCTCCTCTACAGCGTGGAGGTGATCGTGACAAATTGCTTCTACAGAGAGAACAGCAATGGATCTATCGATTAAAAACTTTAGCACCCAGTGGGCTCAATGAAGAATTCTGTCTTTGATGTTTCTTTTGAACTATAGGATACTAGGATGACAGTAATTTGGACTTGTTTATTTTTCATAGGCACTGCCATTGTCAGCGTCCGGAGTCTTACCGGTACGCTTGGGCCGCGGGTCTGGCTTCTCTAGCAGTGTGCGGGCAGCGGTGGAGGTGGGCTGCTGCGCCGGGTCCGTGGGCAGCAGTGGCGGTGGTGAGGGGGTCCACTCGTGGCGGCGGGACGCCGCTACAGTGGGTCGCTCTTGCTGAGCTATTGTTAGGAGACCAGAGGCAGTGAGCAATGTGGCTTTGCAGAAAGGTCTGCATTACTGGGCGCCGCCATGTTGGAGACCAAGTTTTAAGCATAGTTCCTGTTTCCTGTTTCTTCCAGCCAATCCAGGGGAAGCTCTCCTTATAAAAGGGGGCTGGTTTAGGACAGGGACGCCAGTGCTTCAGGTTACAACCCTGTTGTAGGTGCTTTAGCCTGTGCTCCCAGGATCCTTCTCGTATTCTGGTTGCTCCTGCTTGGTCGGTTCTCTGTTGATGCTGCAGTCCTGCCGTTCCTAACCTGCTACTGCCTGTGGAAGCGCTCCTGGAAAACCCGGTCCAGTAAGACCCTTTGGGCACAGTCGGCCCGGGTCTTCTGCCTCGTCTTTCAAGCCACACTCCACAGATCTACTTCACCAGCCACGTCTTTGTACCACCGACCACAACCTGCAGATTGTTATCTTCAACCTCATCCTCTAAACCACAGTCCACAGTCTTTGTCTCCAGCCACGTCTTCAACTACCATCCACAGTTCCACAGTTCATTATCTACAGTCTCGTCTTTCAAATCACAGTCCACAGTTCTTACCTCCAGCCATGCCTTTTAACCACCATCCACAGTTCTGCAGCTCATTATTCACAACCTTGTCTTCCAAGCCACAACCTGCAGTGCATTATCCGCAACTACGTTCTTTAACCAACGTGCTCCAGCCACAGTTCTCTACCTCAGCCCTGTACATAATAAATACTATTCTATGACTTTCAACCCCGCCTACGTTCTTCATTGCTCCGTGTCCCATGCGAAGGAACTATATCCAACCCCCTCATCTTGTTCACCCACGGCCATCTACCTCCTCGGGCAAGTCTCAGCTGCCGGATCCTCAAACTTTGCTAGACGTGACAACCATGTGTTGTGTATTAACTGTTTCAACACCACTAACGGGGCATTGGCACCGCCGTGTGTCATCCAATGCATTCTTCTCACCTTCGAATCATGCTTTATGCAGAGGCACCGCCATGTGTACTTAATTTATCATTTGAGTGCCTGAGATGGTGCACCGACACCACCATGTGTCTTGTAGGTTTTTTACTTCTCATCAGGAGTAATCCTGCGATAATCCATCAGACTGGCACCACCGCGTGTCATCTAACTTGGATCCTGCCTCTTTTTGTGATTTGTTTTAATACTGTTCATTCTTTGTTATATGCTTAGCCATTGCTTACGCCTTTATTACAGTATAACATGTAGGCTCTACACACAACTTATCTCAATACATCCATTATGCTCAACTCAGAACGAAGAGAGCACTCCTAAACCCAAGACAATTGGGAATGTCTTGGGTTTAGGAGTGCTCTCTTCGTTCTGTTCTTATGGTCTCTGTATATGCTTGCTTTTTAGTTTCGTTGATTGTTCATTGAACTATTGATGACAATAAAGTATTATTATTATTATATGGACTTCCAGTCTTGGACATTACCTACAACACCTGGATTGCATGCATTGAGAATTATCCTGATATGCCTTTTATTAATAGTTTAGGTGAGTACTCTGGTTGTGAGCCTTTGGTACACGGACATGTGGGGAATGAGAGATGGATACAGCCATACCACACTGAATCCCGTCCGATTCCGTCCGATCTTGGTATCTAAGCAGTGTTGGGCCCAGTCAGTACCTTGCACAGTGACGGCTTGAGAATTCTGGGTGCTGTACTTAGATTTCCTCTCCCACTGCGTTATAGGGAACATGCACCACCACTTAATATCATCATATTAAGATGTACCTTCTAATTACAAAGTATCCATTCACATAGATTCATAATGACCGATGATAGAACATTACCTTACAACCAGGGCTTTCCAACAAGCTAAGCAGAGTTTGGTCTGGTCCCAATTTGCATGGGAGACCTTGTAATCAGATAGTAGCTTTTGTTGCCATTTATCAATGGAAGATAATGTGTTAATTTTTATCATGGTCACCAGTGCTGGTAATCACCAGTATATGAATATAACTGTGATGGATATATGTGATATCTTTGGTGAGGGATTAATCTAATTTGCATGCGCACATTCGGGTGCACGTTCATATCTACTGTGGTTCGTTTGTGAAGCAATGACTATTGTGCAGCATCATGCGTTATCTGCATTTTAGCTTATTGGATATTTAACCCCATGACAGCGGCCGCCCTGAGGGATGTTTTGACTAGGCACCTGCACGTGAGGAAGTATTGTTTATTTACATTTTGATCAGTGCCCCATTCACTAATGCTGACAGCATCTGCATATGTGCATCATCTGACCACAACTGGGACACATGCAGCCTTAGCTATAACTGGCGGGGAGCAAGGTCTGTTTACCTTAGTTACACAGCTGACACTCTCCATCCCACGGAGGCATCCAATGAGCACACTACTCATGTGGAGAGCCCTCCCACAGCATGGGTTTGGTTTGTTAAGTGTTGGCTCCATTTATTGCTATATATGCAAGTTCTGGGCTCTGTGTCATTAGCCCCTGAGGAAAACCTGTATGCGTTGAAACAGCTGTCGGGCCACAGTTGTTGGATGTATCACTAATGGATTTGTATTGAAAAATAAATCCTCTTCTGCTTTCAACTGAATCGTGAGTGCTGGTTTTTGCATTTTTTCTCTATGGGAAAGTGAGTGATATTATATACTTTTTGACTTGGCACCACACTACTGCTTAAACGTTTTTTTTGGACTGAGTGCTGTAATTTTATATATATATATATATATACATATATATATATATATACATATACACTGCTCAAAAAAATAAAGGGAACACTAAAATAACACATCCTAGATCTGAATGAATGAAATATTCTTATTAAATACTTTGTTCTTTACATAGTTGAATGTGCTGACAACAAAATCACACAAAAATTATCAATGGAAATCAAATTTATTAACCCATGGAGGTCTGGATTTGGAGTCACCCTCAAAACTAAAGTGGAAAAACACACTACAGGCTGATCCAACTTTGATGTAATGTCCTTAAAACAAGTCAAAATGAGGCTCAGTAGTGATTGTGGCCTCCTCGTGCCTGTATGACCTCCCTACAATGCCTGGGCATGCTCCTGATGAGGTGGCGGATGGTCTCCTGAGGGATCTCCTCCCAGACCTGGACTAAAGCATCCGCCAACTCCTGGACAGTCTGTGATGCAACGTGGCATTGGTGGATGAAGCGAGACATGATGTCCCAGATGTGCTCAATTGGATTCAGTGAGAAAACAGTGAGAGGATAGATCAAAGGCGATAACAAATTAGATTAAAATTGTGATATACGTAACATGTTAGGGTGGCCTTTCGGATGTTCACTCTTTCGATTATCTCATGATATCCAGATGTCAAACATGAAAAAAAGAAAGATGGTACACATGCATGGGTGGTATTGCTTAAAACACTGATTTGAACAACCTATAAGTGTCCAGAAAAGAAAAGCCTATAGTGCCGGGCCCAATTTGATAGTAGATGAGGATAGTATGTCGCCACCAATCTCCCGATTTTTAAGGACGTACCGAAACTCACATCAGAATAAATAAGAATAAGTGTGTAAAGGTATCTTTAAAACGCTATATCCCACGTGATGTAAAACAGAAAGAAAGCTGCTCCAGAAGGCGTACCCCACTCACTTGGGAGGGGGATTGTTTCCACATATAAAGGTATCTTTCAAGCCGGGATCAGGAATAGCATCCACAATAATTCAAAAAGATTTTATTAAGAGTCCATAAAACAGCAATAAGATGTTTTTCTATGTGGTTTCCACTCTCTGGTCTGTACAGAACATGCAGGTCAGGAATCACAGACAAAAACTGATGCAATCCGGTTTTACACCAGTACTGTCATGTTGGACATACTCCAAAAGTGGTGTCCCATAAAAAACAAAATAGTTAAATAAAAATGATGAAAAACTCACTACCTGGTTTCACCAACGACGTTTCGACCTCCTGGGTCTTTTTCAAGGTGCATATCCAGGTAGTGATTGAATCAGTATTTATGCTCCCAAACAGGAAGTAATAATTATCACAATGCATGATGGGTAAAACGTTTGTACAAACTTTCAGTTAATTAAAAGAAAAGGACATAATGACACAAAACATTCATTTAGTATTAGAACATACTACTAAGATCCTTAAGAACTATTTTAAATACAAATGGTAATAGTAAAAATAAAGATAGAGAAACGGAACCGCCATGGCAAACGCCATGCGTTCCATTTTGCGTTTCACCTGACCGGAAGTGGAGCGTCATGCGTGTCACGCTGCGTTCCACTTACCGGAAGTTGTTCGGCGGTACTTCCGCAATGGTTTGCCGAAAGGCAGACTGAAAAAGCTTTTATTTAGATGCGAAGGATCTTTTTTTCCTACAGCACCGCCATTTATTAGTTTGAAGAGGGGAAATCTAGATAGTAGAGAGGCTGGGAACCGCAATAACAGACTTCCAGCGTTCCATCCTATATTCCACCTCACCGGAAGTGCGGCGCTATGCGTTCCATAATGCGTTCCACATCTTGGAAGTGGATTAACAGTGGTGTCTTCTGCCAAAAATTATTAATTTTAAACAGAGATTTATTTCATATTAGAGTGAATTGGAAGGATCGGAGAGAAGTACATTACACAATGCATTAATTAACCCAAACGTGGATTTGAAAAGACTTATATTTGTATTTATAGGGAGAATCTCTTCTTAATCCAATAAATGTAATATTGATTCTAGAAAGTTAGTTTAACCGTTATTAGTATACCATCATGTTATGAGCTTTGTTTTAAAGAAACCATTTAAGTTCGAAATCAGAGTTCAAACCCAAGGGGATCAGGGTATTTAATTTAAACATCCAGTGCATTTCTGCTTTAGCCAGATTCCCTTCAATATCCCTATCTCTCCAATTCGACCTCACTTGCTGAATTCCAAGGAAAAAGGATATTTTTGACGTGGAGCATTTATGTATTTTTAAAAAATGCTCCGATAGAGTGTGTGTAGTTACGCCTTTTTTAATGTTACGTAGATGTTCGGCTACACGAGTTTTTAATGCTCTACCTGTGCGTCCTACATAAAGTAGACCGCATTCACATTTAATCAGATACACGACATTCGTTGTATGACACGTTATAAAGTCATGAATTTCATACTTCTTGTCATTTACTGTAAAAGAGGTGGTCTTAGATGTTTCAGATGATATAGTTCTACAGGGTAAGCAGGTTCCACACCTGTGAAATCCTTTTGTACGTATAGGATTGAATGATTCAAAAGGTAGAGCACTTCTAACTAAATGATTTTTTAGGTTATTGCTCTTTCTATAGATAAACCTAGGTTTCTCTGGGATTATCTCCTTCAAGATTGGATCTCTTAGCAGGAGATGCCAATGGTTTTTGATGATGTTTTCTTGTTTTTTATAATCAGCCCCAAAACCTGATATGAAGGCCCATTCGGAAGTGCTGTTTGCAGTTTTCAATTTATCCTGGGTTTTCTGTAAAAGTTGTTTCCATTCTATTCTGGATACCTCAACTTCAGCTCTCTCCACCGTTTCCTTCTTATATCCTTTGGATAAGAATTTTCTTTTCATAATTTCTTTTTGTTCTTCATAGTTTTGATGTTCACTACAGTTTCTTTTGAGTCTAAGAAACTGCACCTTTGGGATCCCAAAGGGGCAGTTTCTTAGACTCAAAAGAAACTGTAGTTCCAAAGGATATAAGAAGGAAACGGTGGAGAGAGCTGAAGTTGAGGTATCCAGAATAGAACGGAAACAACTTTTACAGAAAACCCAGGATAAATTGAAAACTGCAAACAGCACTTCCGAATGGGCCTTCATATCAGGTTTTGGGGCTGATTATAAAAAACAAGAAAACATCATCAAAAACCATTGGCATCTCCTGCTAAGAGATCCAATCTTGAAGGAGATAATCCCAGAGAAACCTAGGTTTATCTATAGAAAGAGCAATAACCTAAAAAATCATTTAGTTAGAAGTGCTATACCTTTTGAATCATTCAATCCTATACGTACAAAAGGATTTCACAGGTGTGGAACCTGCTTACCCTGTAGAACTATATCATCTGAAACATCTAAGACCACCTCTTTTACAGTAAATGACAAGAAGTATGAAATTCATGACTTTATAACGTGTCATACAACGAATGTCGTGTATCTGATTAAATGTGAATGCAGTCTACTTTATGTAGGACGCACAGGTAGAGCATTAAAAACTAGTGTAGCCGAACATCTACGTAACATTAAAAAAGGCGTAACTACACACACTCTATCGGAGCATTTTTTTAAAATACATAAATGCTCCACGTCAAAAATATCCTTTTTCCTTGGAATTCAGCAAGTGAGGTCGAATTGGAGAGATAGGGATATTGAAGGGAATCTGGCTAAAGCAGAAATGCACTGGATGTTTAAATTAAATACCCTGATCCCCTTGGGTTTGAACTCTGATTTCGAACTTAAATGGTTTCTTTAAAACAAAGCTCATAACATGATGGTATACTAATAACGGTTAAACTAACTTTCTAGAATCAATATTACATTTATTGGATTAAGAAGAGATTCTCCCTATAAATACAAATATAAGTCTTTTCAAATCCACGTTTGGGTTAATTAATGCATTGTGTAATGTACTTCTCTCCGATCCTTCCCATTCACTCTAATATGAAATAAATCTCTGTTTAAAATTAATAATTTTTGGCAGAAGACACCACTGTTAATCCACTTCCTAGATGTGGAACGCATTATGGAACGCATAGCGCCGCACTTCCGGTGAGGTGGAATATAGGATGGAACGCTGGAAGTCTGTTATTGCGGTTCCCAGCCTCTCTACTATCTAGATTTCCCCTCTTCAAACTAATAAATGGCGGTCCTTCGCATCTAAATAAAAGCTTTTTCAGTCTGCCTTTCGGCAAACCATTGCGGAAGTACCGCCGAACAACTTCCGGTAAGTGGAACGCAGCGTGACACGCATGACGCTCCACTTCCGGTCAGGTGAAACGCAAAATGGAACGCATGGCGTTTGCCATGGCGGTTCCGTTTCGCTATCTTTATTTTTACTATTACCATTTGTATTTAAAATAGTTCTTAAGGATCTTAGTAGTATGTTCTAATACTAAATGAATGTTTTGTGTCATTATGTCCTTTTCTTTTAATTAACTGAAAGTTTGTACAAACGTTTTACCCATCATGCATTGTGATAATTATTACTTCCTGTTTGGGAGCATAAATACTGATTCAATCACTACCTGGATATGCACCTTGAAAAAGACCCAGGAGGTCGAAACGTCGTTGGTGAAACCAGGTAGTGAGTTTTTCATCATTTTTATTTAACTATTTTGTTTTTTATGGGACACCACTTTTGGAGTATGTCCAACAAGACAGTACTGGTGTAAAACCGGATTGCATCAGTTTTTGTCTGTGATTCCTGACCTGCATGTTCTGTACAGACCAGAGAGTGGAAACCACATAGAAAAACATCTTATTGCTGTTTTATGGACTCTTAATAAAATCTTTTTGAATTATTGTGGATGCTATTCCTGATCCCGGCTTGAAAGATACCTTTATATGTGGAAACAATCCCCCTCCCAAGTGAGTGGAGTACGCCTTCTGGAGCAGCTTTCTTTCTGTTTTACATCACGTGGGATATAGCGTTTTAAAGATACCTTTACACACTTATTCTTATTTATTCTGATGTGAGTTTCGGTACGTCCTTAAAAATCGGGAGATTGGTGGCGAGATACTATCCTCATCTACTATCAAATTGGGCCCGGCACTATAGGCTTTTCTTTTCTGGACACTTATAGGTTGTTCAAATCAGTGTTTTAAGCAATACCACCACTTTTTTTCATGTTTGACATCTGGATATCATGAGATAATCGAAAGAGTGAACATCCGAAAGGCCACCCTAACATGTGACGTATATCACAATTTTAATCTAATTTGTTATCGCCTTTGATCTATCCTCTCACTGTTTTCTCATTGAATGTTGTTTTGATCTGTTATTTGGACAGATCTGTTGAGGATTTAGATTGGGTTGACAACTCTTTGCGCCAGGAATTTACACTGCTGTATTTTTATTCAATTGGATTCAGGTCTGGGGAACGGGCGGGCCAGTCCATAGCATCAATGCCTTCATCTTGCAGGAACTGCTGACACACTCCAGCCACATGAGGTCTAGCATTGTCTTGCATTAGGAGGAGCCCAGGGCCAACCGCACCAGCATATGGTCTCACAAGGGGTCTGAGGATCTCATCTCGGTACCTAATGGCAAGCACATGGAGGGCTGTGCGGCCCCCCAAAGAAATGCCACCCCACACCATTACTGACCCACTGCCAAACCGATCATGCTGGAGGATGTTGCAGGCAGCAGAACATTCTCCTTGGCGTCTCCAGACTCTGTCACGTCTGTCACATCTGTAACATGTGCTCAGTGAGAACCTGTTTCATCTGTGAAGAGCATAGGGCGCCAGTGGCGAATTTGCCAATCTTGGTGTTCTCTGGCAAATGCCAAACGTCCTGCACAGTGTTGGGCTGTAAGCACAACCCCCACCTGTGGATGTCGGGCCCTCATACCACCCTCATGGAGTCTGTTTCTGATCGTTTGAGTAGACACATGCACATTTGTGGCTTGCTGGAGGTCATTTTGCAGGGCTCTGGCAGTGCTCCTCCTTTTCCTCCTTGCACAAAGGCGGAGGTAGCGGTCCTGCTGCTGGGTTGTTGCCCTCCTATGGCCTCCTCCACGTCTCCTGATGTACTGGCCTGTCTCCTGGTAGCGCCTCCATGCTCTGGACACTACGCTGACAGACACAGCAAACCTTCTTGCCACAGCTCGCATTGATGTGCCATCCTGGATGAGCTGCACTACCTGAGCCACTTGTGTGGGTTGTAGGGAGGTCATACAGGCACGTGGAGGCCACACACACTACTGAGCCTCATTTTGACTTGTTTTAAGGACATTACATCAAAGTTGGATCAGCCTGTAGTGTGTTTTTCCACTTTAATTTTGAGGGTGACTCCAAATCCAGACCTCCATGGGTTAATAAATTTGATTTCCATTGATAATTTTTGTGTGATTTTGTTGTCAGCACATTCAACTATGTAAAGAACAAAGTATTTAATAAGAATATTTCATTCATTCAGATCTAGGATGTGTTATTTTAGTGTTCCCTTTATTTTTTTGAGCAGTGTATATATTACCGTTCAAAAGTTTGGGGTCACTTACAAATAAAAGAAAAGCACTGTTTTTTTTTTCATTGAAGATAACATTAAATTAATCAGAAATTCACTCTATACATACGTCTGTTTTTTAATGGAATATCTACATAGATGTATACATGCCCATTTCCAGCAACCATCACTCCAGTGTTCTAATGGTACATTGTGTTTGCTAATTGCGGTAGAAGACTAATGGATAATTAGAAAACCCTTGTGCAATTATGTTAGCACAGCTGAAAACGGGTTTGCTCATTAGAAAAGCTATAAAACTGTCCTTCCTTTGAGCTAGTTGAGTATCTGGAGCATCACATTTGTGGGTTCGATTATACTCTCAAAATGGCAAGAAAAAGTGAACTTTCATGTGAAGCTCGACAGTCTATTCTTGTTCTTAGAAATGAAGGCTATTCCATGTGAGAAATTGCCAAGAAACTGAAAATTTCCTACAACGGTGTCTACTACTCACTTCAGAGAACAGCACAAACAGGCTGTAACCAGAGTAGAAAGAGAAGTGGGAGGCCCCGGTGCACAACTGAGCAAGAAGACAAGTACATTAGAGTCCCTAGTTTGAGAAATAGACACCTCACAGGTCCTCAACTGGCAGCTTCATTAAATGCTACCCGCAAAACGCCAGTGTCAACGTTTACAGTGAAGAAGTGACTCTGGGATGCTGGCCTTCTTGCAGAGTAGCAAAGAAAAAGTCATACCTGAGACTGGCAAATAAAAGGAAAAGATTAATATGGGCAAAAGAACACAGACATTGGAAAGAGGAAGAATCGAAAAAAGTATTATGCACAGACGAATTGAATTTTGAGGTGTTTGGATCACGCAGAAGAA
This sequence comes from Pseudophryne corroboree, assembly GCF_028390025.1. NCBI lineage: Eukaryota > Metazoa > Chordata > Amphibia > Anura > Myobatrachidae > Pseudophryne > Pseudophryne corroboree. The sequence continues at coordinate 354,175,735 of NC_086445.1, forward strand.
CATTTGTGAGATGCAGAGCAAGTGAAAAGATGCTGGAAGAGTGCCTGACGCCATCTGTCAAGCATGGTGGAGGTAATGTGATGGTCTGGGGCTGCTTTGGTGCTGGTAAAGTGGGAGATTTGTACAAGGTAAAAGGGATTTTGAATAAGGAAGGCTATAACTTCATTTTGCAATGCCATGCCATACCCTGTGGACAGCACTTGATTGGAGCCAATTTCCTCCTACAACAGGACAATGACCCAAAATACACCTCCAAATTATGCAAGAACTATTTAGGGAAGAAGCAGGCAGTTGGTATTCTGTCTGTAATGGAGTGGCCAGCGCAGTCACCAGATCTCAACCCCATTGAGCTGTTGTGGGAGCAGGTTGACCGTATGGTATGCAAGAAGTGCCCATAAAGCCAATCCAACTTGTGGAAGGTGCTTCAGGAAGCGTGGGGTGAAATTTCTTCAGATTACCTCAACAAATTAACAGCTAAAATGCCAAAGGTCTGCAATGCTGTAATTGCTGCAAAGGGAGCATTCTTTGATGAAAGAAGGACAAAATTATTATTTCAAATAAAAATAAATATTTCTAACCTTGGCAATGTCGTGACTATATGTTCTATTCATTTTGCAACCCATTTGATAAATAAAAGTGAGTTTCCATGGAAAACACGAAATTGTCTGGGTGGCCCCAAATGTTTGAATGGTAGCGTGTGTGTGTGTATATATATATATATATATATATTTTATTTTTTTTAAATATATATATTTATATATATTTTTTTAAATATATATATATATATATATATATATATATATATATATAAAATACTGGAATTCCACCAAAGTGGGAGGGGCACTCACAATAATAAAAGACAGACATAAAGTCATATCTCATAAAATTATTTCATAGTTTTTTTGTTGGATCATCTGTTGCACCAACTCGCCCTTGATCGACGTTTCGACCCTATATCTGGGTCTTTTTCAAGATAGGCAGATTCGGTGAAGGTTCAGAAAATTCACAGATGTAAATATTACAACATCAATAGAGATCTAGAAAAGATATGAAACATAAAAACACACTCAGTGCCTCCCAGGCCCCATTGTTGCAACATTAATACTTCTTTATTTCAAAGCACACTCATAGTGCACTCATCCAATACACCTTAGGCCCAGTGGGTAAATACAAACATACTCCAGTGACCACCCATGTGGAGTCAACAGACTAAAGGGCTTACATAAACCAATCTCTTTGGGAGATGTCCAAATAACACCTGTCCAATCAACAGGTGGGCGACCCAAGTGCATCTAAAATCAATATATACAGAATATCAGAGATATAGGGAAAGGGACAGCACTTAGTACAACTCAAAAAAAAAATTTTTACACAAGTAATCACATACTCTGGTAGCCGTGCCTCCACATTTATCAACTTGTTACTTCTTAATGTGATCGGCTCTCCCTGTAGACAAAAGGGGAGCAACGCCATTGACTATACAAATATAAATATACAATAAAACAGTACACAGATATCACAACCTCTAACTACTCACTAGGTCCAGGTGATCTTTCCAATATACATCTGTATCCAAGCAATCTATTTAATTGTTTCCAATAGGTCAGACAGATCACTAGAGTATAAAACAATACATATTTACCGTCAACCACCTGGAGAGTAACCTTTAAACAATAGTGATAAACACTGAAGTGCAAATACTCACATGGCCGATATCATGCTGTCACACTGCACATGGCTCCACAAACACTGTCTCAGCGCCGGGGGTTATAACCCCGGGCACCCGGAAGTAGAAACAACATCACTTCCTGTTCACAGTATATATCATACAATCAATACACTTAGAACCATGACTAATCTCCCCTACCTCCAAACCAAGTTGCCATCCCTCCAGCCTGCAGCCCTCCCGCACACCAGGCTCAGCCACCAAACGCCGCGGTCCGGGACGCGCCCTGCGTTCCACGGACCGGAATCGCCTCCGCTGACTCGAACCGGGACGCGTCATGCGTTCCACAGACCGGAAGCGTGTAGTGCGTTCCACCACAAACAGGTGAGACGCATCGGATCACGCTAGTGGAGTACTCAATGTCACAATGTACTACATTCACGGGGTAAAACCACAACAGCCAAAACGGAACCTAATGGACAAAGTCCACACTACTACAAGGCTCACTGGCAATATACCCACTGGGCTTAACTAGGTGTACGCTCTAATAGCTCTCAATAGTAATAAAGGTTTATTAATGGTAAAAAATGGTTCTAAAGAAGAATGACAGATATAGATAAACCTCATATTAAGTGTTCAGACATCATGCAACAATAGGACCTGAGGACTTAGCGTGGGACGCACCCTACGTCGATCCTGCCCCCACTGTGTCCTATACTTCAAAGGGTTAACATTTCAAGTTGATATTAGATACATAGTAATCATTACATAATCCTAAATTTTACATGGAACAATTCATGCATGTAGTCAGATAACCATACATCACATAAAAAAATAGTGTCTTTCAACAAAACAAAATTTCACCCCCACGAATATGTATGAAAAACCTGCTGTCAAAACATTAACCCCATAATGAACAAAACATCCCCAAATCATTAATACATTTCAATCCATACATATTTCACTGTGGGGTGTGACACAAAGATGGTACATTCAATATAACATAAAACAATGTAAAAATAAATGTACAAATCAATACATGAGTGGTAAAACATATCCACATGCAGATTTTAGATCACTTAAATAACATTTGAAATATTCCTTGAAGATAAGACCAGTGGCAGGACCACAAAATCCTTCCTGATGGACAAAAGTCTTCAGGGAGGATCATAACACTTGATTGAAGATCCCCTAATAACAAGGACACCTTCAACCAATCTAAATACATGAACAATAACCACATCAACATAAGTGTAATGGGAACCCCCATTGGGGTGCCGAAATATAACTTCTAGACATGGCTAGTGAGGTGATATACACGTCAGATGCAACCCCAAATATATTTACCGTTTGATAAAGTAATTCAATGGGTTATATTCATTCATACCCTTGGGGGCGACAGTGTCCAGGGTGTAGATCCAATAACTCTCGCGCTGCTTAATATATATATATATATATATATATATATATAAAGGAATTGGTGAAAATAAGCGCCCAAGAGTGTAAATTGTATAACAAGGTGAATAAAAATGAAGGTATCAAGAAGGGGTATATTAAAACCAGTTAGAAAAAACTTAACTGAAAACCAGAGAAGCTAAATTCAGGCGATGCTTCTTTGACGCTTAATACATGTTGAAAAAAAAGAAAAGCAAACATAGGGGTAAATTTACTAAGATTCGTATATTCCGGTTTGAGGTCAAAGTTCAATCACGAATGACATCGCAAGTGTAAATTTGCAACTTTTTGAATTTATTACGGCTAATTTACTAAGCTGTCGTATTCTGCATTTTCCGTTTTTCCGATGTCGATGTCATTCGTTTTTTTTGGCAGTGTTTTACGTGAGTGACTTGTAAAACACTGCCGACTTTAAGACAATGAATCTCGGCCGGATCTGAGAGATCCGTGCTGGGCTTCATTGTGCACTTTTTTTAAAATAAAAATCAGTGTTAAATAAAAATAAAAAAATGCGTGGGGTCCCCCCTCCTAAGCAAAACCAGCCTCGGGCTCTTTGAGCCGGCCCTGGTTGCAAAAATATGGGGAAAAAAATTATAGAGGTTCCCCCATATTTCAACAACCAGCACCGGGCTCTGCGCCTGGTCCTGGTTCCAAAAATACGGGGGACAAAAAGCGTAGGGGTCCCCCGTATTTCTGAAACCAGCACCGGGCTCCACTAGCCAGATACATAATGCCACAGCCGGGGGACACTTTTATATAGCTCCCGGCGGCCCTGGCATTACATAACCAACTAGTCACCCCTGGCCGGGGTACCCTGGAGGAGTGGAGACCCCTTCAATCAAGGGGTCCCCCCCCTCCAGCCACCCAAGGACCAGGGGTGAAGCCCGAGGCTGCCCCCCCCCCATCCATGGGCTGCGGATGGGAGGCTGATAGCCGTTGTGTAAAAAAATTAATATTGTTTTTAGTAGCAGTACTACAAGTCCCAGCAAGCCTCCCCCGCAAGCTGGTACTTGGAGAACCACAAGTACCAGCATGCGGAGGAAAACTGGGCCCGCTGGTACCTGTAGTACTACTACTAAAAAAATACCCCAATAAAAACATAAGACACACACCTTGAAAGTATAACTTTAATACATACATACACACCTCCATATACACATACTTACCTTATGTTCACACGAGGGTCGGTCCTCTTCTCCATGTAGAATCCATGGTGTACCTGTGGAAAAAATTATACTCACATACTCCAGTGTAGAAGCATCTTCTTCTTGTAATCCATTTGTAATCCAGGTACTTGTCAAAATAAAAAAATGGACACCCGACCTCGCACTGAGAGGGGCCCCATGTTTTCACATGGGACCCCTTTCCCCGAATGCCAGAAACCCCCTCTGACTTATGTCTAAGAGGGTTCCATCAGCCAATCAGCGAGCGCCACGTTGTGGCACCCTCCTGATCGGCTGTGTGCTCCTGTACTGTATGACAGGCGGCACACAGCAGTGTTACAATGTAGCGCCTATGCGCTCCATTATAACCAATGGTAGGAACTTTGTGGTCAGCGGGTGACCGAAAGTAACCTCACCGCTGACCACAAAGTTCCCACCATTGTTTACAATGGAGCGCATAGGCGCTACATTGTAACACTGCCGTGTGCCGCCTGTCATACAGTACAGGAGCACACAGCCGATCAGGAGGGTGCCACAACGTGGCGCTCCCTGATTGGCTGATGGAACCCTCTTAGACATAAGTCAGAGGGGGTTTCTGGCATTCGGGGAAAGGGGTCCCATGTGAAAACATGGGGCCCCTTTCAGTGCGAGGTCGGGTGTCCGTTTTTTTATTTTGACAAGTACCTGGATTACAAATGGATTACAAGAAGAAGATGCTTCTACACTGGAGTATGTGAGTATAATTTTTTCCACAGGTACACCATGGATTCTACATGGAGAAGAGGACCGACCCTCGTGTGAACATAAGGTAAGTATGTGTATATGGAGGTGTGTATGTATGTATTAAAGTTATACTTTCAAGGTGTGTGTCTTATGTTTTTATTGGGGTATTTTTTTAGTAGTAGTACTACAGGTACCAGCGGGCCCAGTTTTCCTCCGCATGCTGGTACTTGTGGTTCTCCAAGTACCAGCTTGCGGGGGAGGCTTGCTGGGACTTGTAGTACTGCTACTAAAAACAATATTCATTTTTTTACACAACGGCTATCAGCCTCCCATCCGCAGCCCATGGATGGGGGGGACAGCCTCGGGCTTCACCCCTGGTCCTTGGGTGGCTGGAGGGGGGGGGACCCCTTGATTGAAGGGGTCCCCACTCCTCCAGGGTACTTCGGCCAGGGGTGACTAGTTGGTTATGTAATGCCAGGGCCGCCGGGAGCTATATAAAAGTGTCCCCCGGCTGTGGCATTATGTATCTGGCTAGTGGAGCCCGGTGCTGGTTTCAGAAATACGGGGGACCCCTACGCTTTTTGTCCCCCGTATTTTTGGAACCAGGACCAGGCGCAGAGCCCGGTGCTGGTTGTTGAAATATGGGGGAACCTCTATCATTTTTCCCCCCATATTTTTGCAACCAGGACCGGCTCAAAGAGCCCGAGGCTGGTTTTGCTTAGCAGGGGGGGACCCCACGCATTTAAAAAAAAAAAAAAAAAACACTTTCCCATCCCCTTCCCACTGATAAACATGCACGGATCTCATGGATCCGTGCATGCCTATCCAAACACGGGGAAAAAAAGCAGATCTGTTTTTTTTTAGCACTTTTTCACGAATTGTATTTCAGCACGGCAGTGTTTGGCTATTGTCGGCAGTGTTTGTGATTTGCACTTTTTAGTAAATTTCCGATTTCTACCAAATTGCAGGCGTATTTGACCGATGGTGTATTGATTTGTGATTTTTTCCTAGGACTTCCAAAATATTACGAATGCCCTCATCACTGCCGAGATTTTTGCTTAGTAAATTACCGAAATGACACTTTGAAGAAAAAACGGCATCTCGGTCAAAATCGGGAGCTTAGTAAATATACCCCATAGTGTGTACTGTTTTTTTGGAAACAAATATCGAAATATATCACTGGCTAGGAATCATTAGGCTCAATTAGAGAAACAGCATATTCCCAAGTATGCAATCAATATATAGCCTGGGCAGTGTATATATAAAAGATAAAATTATTTAATACACGAAATGACATAAAAATACATAAAAATATGAATAGCTGTATATCATGCGTACAGAATAAAAGATTATATCAAGCTTATCTGTCCATAAATGTCTGGAATGCATGCGTACAGAATTCAAAATTATAGATGGCTTATCTGTCCATGAGAGGAAATGTCAGCAGGTAGTCCCAACGCGTTTCGTCCGTCATCAACAGGACTTCATCAAGGGGATTATGTCATTTCGTGTATTAAATCATTTTATCTTTTATATATACACTGCCCAGGCTATATATTGATTGCATACTTGGGAATATGCTGTTTCCCTAATTGAGCCTAATGATTCCTAGCCAGTGATATATTTCGATATTTGTTTCCAAAAAAACAGTACACACTATGTTTGCTTTTCTTTTTTTCAACATGTATTAAGCGTCAAAGAAGCATCGCCTGAATTTAGCTTCTCTGGTTTTCAGTTAAGTTTTTTCTAACTGGTTTTAATATACCCCTTCTTGATACCTTCATTTTTATTCACCTTGTTATACAATTTACACTCTTGGGTGCTTATTTTCACCAATTCCTTTAAATCCTTATGTGTGCATGCCAAGCACATATGTATGTATTATAAGCTGCCACTCACTCAATATATTGAGAAGTGTTTTTATTCTTTATTTATACTCTGTTTATACAAAAGGTTATTTTAAATTCAAGGTATAGACAACACAAAGCCGCACCTAAGCGCCGTAGTCTTTATTTCTATATATATATATATATATATATATATATATATATATATATACACTGCTCAAAAAAAGAAAGGGTACACTAAAATAACACATCCTAGATCTGAATGAATGAAATATTCTTATTAAATACTTGGTTCTTTACATAGTTGAATGTGCTGACAACAAAATCACACAAAAAATTATCAATGGGAATCAGATTTATTAACCCATGGAGGTCTGGATTTGGAGTCACCTTCAAAATTAAAGTGGAAAAACACACTACAGGCTGATCCAACTTTCATGTAATGTCCTTAAAACAAGTCAAAATGAGGCTCAGTAGTGTGTGTGGCCTCCATGTGCCTGTATGACCTCCCTACAACCCACACAAGTGGCTCAGGTAGTGCAGCTCATCCAGGATGGCACATCAATGCGAGCTGTGGCAAGAAGGTTTGCTGTGTCTGTCAGCGTAGTGTCCAGAGCATGGAGGCGCTACCAGGAGACAGGCCAGTACATCAGGAGACATGGAGGAGGCCGTAGGAGGGCAACAACCCAGCAGCAGGACCGCTACCTCCGCCTTTGTGCAAGGAGGAACAGGAGGAGCACTGCCAGAGCCCTGCAAAATGACCTCCAGCAAGCCACAAATGTGCATGTGTCTACTCAAACGATCAGAAACAGACTCCATGAGGGTGGTATGAGGGCCCAACGCCCACAGGTGGGGGTTGTGCTTACAGCCCAACACCGTGCAGGACGTTTGGCATTTGCCAGAGAACACCAAGATTGGCAAATTCGCCACTGGCGCCCTGTGCTCTTCACAGATGAAAGCAGGTTCTCACTGAGCACATGTGACAGACATGACAGAGTCTGGAGACGCCAAGGAGAACGTTCTGCTGCCTGCAACATCCTCCAGCATGACCGGTTTGGCAGTGGGTCAGTAATGGTGTGGGGTGGCATTTCTTTGGGGGGCCGCACAGCCCTCCATGTGCTCGCCAGAGGTAGCCTGACTGCCATTAGGTTCTGAGATGAGATCCTCAGACCCCTTGTGAGACCATATGCTGGTGCGGTTGGCCCTGGGTTCCTCCTAATGCAAGACAATGCTAGACCTCATGTGGCTGGAGTGTGTCAGCAGTTCCTGCAAGACGAAGGCATTGATGCTATGGACTGGCCCGCCCGTTCCCCAGACCTGAATCCAATTGAGCACATCTGGGACATCATGTCTCGCTCCATCCACCAATGCCACGTTGCACCACAGACTGCCCAGGAGTTGGCGGATGCTTTAGTCCAGGTCTGGGAGGAGATCCCTCAGGAGACCATCCGCCACCTCATCAGGAGCATGCCCAGGCATTGTAGGGAGGTCATACAGGGACGAGGAGGCCACAGACACTACTGAGCCTCATTTTGACTTGTTTTAAGGACATTACATCAAAGTTGGATCAGCCTGTAGTGTGTTTTTCCACTTTAATTTTGAGTGTGACTCCAAATCCAGACCTCCATGGGTTAATAAATTTGATTTCCATTGATAATTTGTGTGATTTTGTTGTCAGCACATTCAACTATGTAAAGAACAAAGTACTTAATAAGAATATTTTATTCATTCAGATCTAGGATGTGTTGTTTAAGTGTTCCCTTTATTTTTTTGAGCAGTATATATATATATATATATATATATATATATATATATACAGTATGTCAATGCCTTCCAGTGATTGTCTCTTCCCCTTACCTTTATAGCAGTAAAGAGAAGCATTCACTCCCATTCTTTACCCGCCTCTTGCATCCCTTGAACAACTGCATTGTGCACACAGTAATTGCACATGCATTATTTGGGATTGGTGATAGAGACTGAATGCCTGATGGTGACACTATAATGGCATGATTTGTCACTATGAATCACTATTGTAACCAGGGGCGCTTTAAGAGAGGAGGCCCGTGTTCATCCTCCTCCATTTGGACACCCACATCTCTAACGGCACGCTGTAGTCTGGCTCTAGAGGCCTCAGACTCTACTGCGCATGCGCAGTTCTCCAGGAAAATGGTGCGGTGGGCCATTTTCCCAGTGATTTCTTTACTGCGCATGCATTCTTTGTGTGGAGGTGCCAGTGGTGTCCTCCGTGCAGGGGTGCTGCTGGTGTCCTCTGTGTGGGGATGTCGGTAGTGCGAGGGTGGCGGTTGTGTCCTCTGTATGGGGGTGCAGTTAGTGTTAGCAGTGAGGGGGTACTGGTGATGTCCTCTGTGCGGGAGGTGCTGACTGTCAGCCCACTGAATTCAATGGGACAAGCATCTGCGGCAAAACCTCAAGATCCAACAGCGGGATCCTCAGGTTTTGCATTGATTTGGGATCCTGGGGCAAGCAGTGAGATCAGAGCGGTTGCTCAGATTGCCCCGAATCCCCTATGCAATAACGGTACATCAAGTAGCACGAGACAGGAGACTTCTGCTGCTCAGCGGCAGTAGCTTCATCGGACCCCCCGCAGCCCAGCTCAAAGCAGTGTATGCTGCTGCTGCTCGCACTGATCGCCCCCATGGATCCACCCCTTGCACCGATTAGGGAGTGGGCACTAATTATCTCAACGTGTGTGTGTGTGTGTGTGTGTGTGTGTGTGTGTGTGTGTGTGAGGGGAGGGGGGTGATCACACCTTCCATATTTAGCCAGTCTGTATGACCCTGGTCACCATACATCTCGGCGCCCTTGTATAATACTTCAAGAGAGTTTCAGCGCATCACACATCTACAGTCTCTAAACACTCCTGTTATACTTACTTATTAGATACCACCTCATGGTAAAAACAATAACACTTTTGTAAATCAACTAATGGCAACATCATATTATCCAAAACCAGTAATGTATAATAAAAGTACAGAAGAAAGAAAAAGGCACACAGGGAAGCAAAGACCACATGCACAAAGAAAAAACAGGTGAAAAGAAAAAAAGGTAATCCTAAACAAAGTCTGCAAACTAAAATCAAGTTCTGATAACAGATATACGGAGAGATGTATCAAATCTTGGAGAGATAACGTATCAACCAAACAGCTTCTGTCATGTTTCTAGCACATACTGTAAAATGACAGAATCTGTTTGGTTGGTACTTTAATTCTCTCCAAGGTTTGATACATCTCCCCCCAAGACAGGATGAAAGAGAGAGATACAGTAGGGAAGAAGAAAGAGCGAAAAAGAAATCCCAGGCTTTGGTGAGAACAACATCTAGAGGGAGATCAAACCTTCTAAAAAGAACATATAGAGAAGTTAGTAAAGAGGGTTCTCTGTGCTATTACTTTATATACATTTAATGAATTAAATAGATATACAGTATATCTCAACAATTGGACAAAAATGCATTATAAAATTAATAGAATTAATTCATTAAGGAAAAGTTCTACATAATTATAAAAATGGATGTTAATTAATAATTATATTGTACAGTTTGTCCAGTATCTATGAAAGCAACAAATGTTTATAAGAGTAATTTAACTGCTAGTACCGGTATATACGGTGAAACAGTACAACCACATAAACCATGTAACGTACAGGAGGCGTCGATTGGTGAGGGGGGAGTTCCAGGATAGTGTTATATTTATACTCCTCTGGTTTAAATCTAGTGAGGCCCCTGGCAGCACTTAACGGTGTTGACTACTCCCAGGTAGGTGGCACTTTTGTATCGTATTGTGCAGGTATGGAGATTTAGTATGATATCCCGATGGACAGGATTCCGGCGGTCACAATACCGACAGCAGTATCCCGACCATCAGAATCCCAATAGCCTACCGGAAAGTACTATAATCCTCCCCTGCCCCCTGCCCTAACCCTCCCTTGTGGGTGCCTTAAACTCCTCAGTGGTGCCTAACCCTCCCTTCCCCGCTGCCTAAACCTAACCCTCCCTGCTTGGTGCCTAACTCTAACCTCCCCTTGTAAGTGCCTAATCCCCCCTCCCCGGTACCTAACCATACCCTTCGCGTCCCTGCACCCTAACCCTAACCCCCCTTCTAATGCCTAAACCTAACCTCCCACCTTCCATGGCAGGATGCGAGCGCATCCCGCTGAAAGAATGATTGGGATTCTGGGCATTGGTATTTTGACGCCAGGATCTAAACCCCATCTGTATTTAGATGCCGGGCTTATGCCGTCAGTCGGGATCCAGTCGGCATTTTATCTGGTATGGTACTTATGTACTCACCCTATATAGCCTGGGCTGGTGGATTCTGCAGCTATATACAGTAACTGTTCTGTTCCAGAGGGAGATAATTATTATTTAAAGTCCACTGTGTGTAGTGTCCAAATGCTCCAGAAAGCTGGCTACCTGCTTGTTTTGCTCAGTGCTACCGTTGCGCTGTCAGTCTCTTAGGTTCAATGCATTTTGCCCTGGTGTCTAATTCTTCCTAGGGTAAACAACTTTCTTACAGTTTTTGGACATTACACACGGAGGACTTTTAGATGGAAAAGCTATAAAGCTGCTGAATACTCCAACCCAGTCTAGATATTGTTTTCTCTAGTGTTGAATTGATAAATTAATATTTTCTAATTTAATAACAGATTACTGGTGCTTGGAAGATTTGTACAGGGACATGGTGAAGCAGTATGTTGATGTTGTGGACAAGCTGGAAGGACGTCAACCAGACCCAGCAACCATTGAAGGATGCTCACATCTAAAACCGGATAACTACTTACTAGCATGGCATACCCCATTCAATGAAAAAGGTGACAAAGTCATTGTAATTCTGAACAGATATATAATTACTGTATGTGTGTACTTTAAGCATTTGCCTAATAGAGACTTCAGGAGAGAAAAGCCTAAGCAATGATACCATAACCCATTTCATAGCTAGCTCTACCTCAATCTGAGAGAAATCTTTTACATGTTTCCAGAATGTATCTAAGTAGATGTCTGCTGCATTCCCTGTTTCACTGCTGGATTGTGAGATTTACCTATTGACAAGAACCTGTGTTTATGGGTGTCAGCGCTGTTTGATGGAGGTCAGTCCACATGTTGAATAGCTTAACCAGGGATTGGCTTATTAACCAGGTTGTACAGCAGTGTGTGAGACAGCACAAGGTTAATGCAGTATAAGACAGATGCAGCCAGACGTGGGTAAATGCAGGTGGTGTGCAGTAGGATGAAACACGCACCTGGAGATACATATGTTGGTGGTAGTGGAGTACACGGGGCAATAAGTCGTGGTGATACAGTGGTTTATCAGTATACCCAGCACTGTCTATGGGAGATAATCAGGGGAAGTCATTACTAGTTGGAGGACGGTAGCAAGAGGTAGTTGGGAAAGCCGCACAGGATCTCCAAAGTTAATAGATGATTGCTTCAGGGGTAAACTGACACTCGTGGGGTATTGTCCCCCTTAATTTGTCAAATATGTAAAAAAAAGAAGAAAAGTGGGTGGGCGCTAGTTTAATGGCTACAGACACCAAAAATATATATAAATGCTGTTGTACTGGTTGCAGCTTCCCAAGGTTGAGGTGCTGATCCTCAACCAAAAAAGTTGCAGAACAAAGAATACTCAGAGAAGCGCTACCATTCAACAGCATAAATAAATTTATTATTAAAAAACATATAAAAACTGTCACAATTCAGTGAATAAACCGAATATCCTGTATTATAATTAACTCATGTATTATGTATCAAACAATCATAACACAGATGGTAACAATATATATGCATATAATAGAGACTCCCTGGAAGAAAGATAACCACCTGTTTTCTGGTGGAGACTGCAACAATATTAATTAAATGACCATCCTTATATTAAGCTCCATGCATGGACTAATGAGTCATATAGATTTAATGAGAATTTCTTTCAAAGTCCAGCCACTTTTGAATGATGTAAATGTGGTGTGGTTCTAATTTGACCACCATTTAGTGGAGAGCTTAGGTGCTCGCAGTTAATTACTTCCAACTGAAATTAAGGCTTACTGGGTAGCTCTAATGGACATGCTTCCATATATATTACAATGACTTTAAGCTGTGACCGCTATTTGAAAAGTCCCGTGTATATGGCTTACCCAGACCTTTCCATGGTAAGAAGATTAATTGCAGTCTCCTTAATATTGGTGGGCGCCGGCTGCCCACACTGTTGTACTGCTGTACGTCGATGTCGAGACGCTGTTATTGAACCAGATGGAGATCAGGCTTCAAGTGCTGGTGTCGGAGCGTAGCTGTATGTCTGTAAGTCGTACGCTCGTAGCTCCGTCTGCGGGAGCCGCTGAACACCCTTACACACTGATGTGAAGGTGCGGCTGTATGTCCACAAGCCGTGCACTTGTATTCTGTTAGCGGGAGCCGCTGAACACACTCCTTGTGTGTGGATGTTTGATGAAGTCGGATAGACTTCTGATGAAACAGCCCCTGTCTTGAGGCTGAGAAACGCGTCAAGCATCCGCCCGACATCTATCCGATATCCTGGGCTCATCAAACATCCACACACAAGGAGTGTGTTCAGCGGCTCCCGCTAACAGAATACAAGTGCACGGCTTGTGGACATACAGCCGCACCTTCACATCAGTGTGTAAGGGTGTTCGGCGGCTCCCGCAGACGGAGCTACGAGCGTACGACTTACAGACATACAGCTACGCTCCGACACCAGCACTTGAAGCCTGATCTCCATCTGGTTCAATAACAGTGTCTCGACATCGACGTACAGCAGTACAACAGTGTGGGCAGCCGGCGCCCACCAATATTAAGGAGACTGCAATTAATCTTCTTACCATGGAAAGGTCTGGGTAAGCCATATACACGGGACTTTTCAAATAGCGGTCACAGCTTAAAGTCATTGTAATATATATGGAAGCATGTCCATTAGAGCTACCCAGTAAGCCTTAATTTCAGTTGGAAGTAATTAACTGCGAGCACCTAAGCTCTCCACTAAATGGTGGTCAAATTAGAACCACACCACATTTACATCATTCAAAAGTGGCTGGACTTTGAAAGAAATTCTCATTAAATCTATATGACTCATTAGTCCATGCATGGAGCTTAATATAAGGATGGTCATTTAATTAATATTGTTGCAGTCTCCACCAGAAAACAGGTGGTTATCTTTCTTCCAGGGAGTCTCTATTATATGCATATATATTGTTACCATCTGTGTTATGATTGTTTGATACATAATACATGAGTTAATTATAATACAGGATATTCGGTTTATTCACTGAATTGTGACAGTTTTTATATGTTTTTTAATAATAAATTTATTTATGCTGTTGAATGGTAGCGCTTCTCTGAGTATTCTTTGTCAAATATGTACCTATGACAGAATGTCTTGTTGGTAAGGAAAGTTTGACGGTCAGTGGTGCTCCCAAAGTGTACTGAGAAGAAGAAAAGACGACCCTAGTGGGGAGCACTCTTATCTGAAGCAAAAACTTAATTAGCAATGTATGATTGTCTTAAAAATAATTAATTTTTATTCAATATGCCTTAAAATTTGTGTTACATAACACATGTATATTTTTTTTTAAAGGTGTGATCATATGTGAAAATGTGATAAATAATTAATGTAATAATACCTGACTTAACTATGCAGGAATATGCTTGGGGTCCGTCTGCGCAATGGCCCCCCTATGATACGTGACCTGTTCAAATTCACGCCCTACAATACCTGGTCTTCCCAGGTGGTCACTCACCGAGTACTGACCAGGCCCACTACTCTTTTGCTTCCAAGATCGGATGAGATTGGGCTTACAGAGTAAGGTGTGATTGTAGGGACTGAGTGAACAGTTTATCAAGAGAAGGTTTAATTGTTTATGTTTAACAATAAAAAATTAAAAAGTGTCCATAATCTTGTTGATATTCTAGTCCATATATAATATATCAGGGCAATTTGTTTGAATCATAGGTCATGTATTGGTGAGGTATGAGGTATTTTATGCCTCAGATATAGTTGGTATTCTAGCCCATATGTAATATATCAGGACAGTTTGTTTGAAATTAGGTCACGTATTTGTGAGGTATGAGGCACGTGTGCCTCAAATACAAATTTCTCTTAAAAAACGGTAGGTACAATATAAAATAATAGATAATACAGTTAAGTACAAGGATTATAAATTCCCATACCTCTATGTCGCCAGTGTGCGGTTATGATCTTAACAGTTAGTAATGTAAATTGTATGAATGGTCATACAATATTGCTACTCCATTATAAAGAAAAGGTATAGCAGAGAATAACTGTGGCTAAGATACAGGTATATCCTCCCTTCTGCTGGTCTCTCATCTTGCCTGCCGGTATAGGACGAGGAATGAGAGAGGGTAGGTTCCCCCAACTTAGCCTGAAAAAAGAAAGAGGAGGTATCAAGCAATGAGACTGAAGCAATTACCCTCTTATGCCTTGTTGCAGGTAGTGCAGAGGGCTATAATTGTGTTGCTGTCCCATGCGGTACACACCCGAGTGGGGTGGTCTTCTGTATGCCGGCGGTCGGGCTCCCGGCGCTCAGTATACCGGCGCCGGGAGCCCGACAGCCGGCATACCGACACTTATTTTCCCTCGTGGGGGTCCATGACCCCCATAGAGGGAGAATAAAATAGTGTGGCGCGCATAGCGCGCCACCGTGCCCCTAGCGTGGCGAGCGCAGCGAGCCCGCAAGGGGCTCATTTGCGCTCACCACACTGTCGGTAAGCCGGCGGTCGGCCTCCGGGCGCCGGTATGCTGGTCGCCGGGAGCCCGACCGCCGGCCAGCCGTAGTGAACCCTCCTGAGTGAGAGTATTTTAAATGCTTAATATGCTGCTGTCTGCAAAAATGACACTCTTAAGAGTTTGAGTATATATTACTTCTGTTCATACTTATTATATTAACATAAATTGCTTAAAGGCAGGGGAAAGCAGACTTTATATATAGTAGTAATCTCACAGAGTAGTCCTGGGAACGGTTACAATTGTTGCATTCCCAGGGATACGGTTTCTTAAAGATGATACAATGTTATTCTCTCCTGTACATAAATCACAGGAGCAATCAGAAGGTAACAAAAAAAAAAAAGGTTGTACCCTTCACTGCAGGCTATACATAGCCTAATTAACATATAATATTAGCAGGGTTAATCCTGTTTACCAATAATTAACAATAAGAGGCAATAGAGGAAGGGAAAAGAGGAGCCGCTCATTAGGGAGCATAGGCACCAAAATGGCGCTGCAGCGATATAGGGGAGAGGGGGGGCACACGCGGCCGTGGGCCAAACGGGGAAAAGGGAGGGACGGGGGCAGGTATACCCGTCCTCCCCGTCACACCTAGGAGAGCAGGGCTGCCAGTAGGCTAGCAGGGGGAGGGAAGAGCCATGAGGGGGTTAAAAGGCTGAGGCAGAGGGGGGGAGGCTGCATTCCAGGCTAGAGCTGCAAACAGATAGCAGCATGCAGCATCCAGCAGCCCAGTCTCTGGAGAACAAAGAGCAGGCCCAGAGCCACGTGTAGCCTGTAGTCTCAGCAGGCAGAGCAGATCTCTTACTACAAGTTGTGCAAGGGGTTCCAGCTGCAGCAGGAGCACGCAAGCATGGAGAGCCAGCAGGGAGATCCAGCAGAAAGATGCAGCATTCCCTCCCAGCGACAGTAGCCCAGTCTCACGGGAGCAAAGAGCCAGGGAGATCCAGCAGAAAGCAAATTATCCCACAGAGTGTCCAGGAGGAGGTGGGGGAGGAAGTCATACCGAACGAAGATTTCCACAGGGAGAAGAGGCTGCAACTGCAGGAGCAGAGTGGATTTCAGGCAGAGGGAGTTGACCCTGGTGGCCAGACCCCGGCTGGAACAAAGAAGAGGAAGGGGGAATTTACAGCGGCAAGGAGGCAGAGGCACCCAACAGCACGGAGCAGCAGCACGGTGTGGTCGATTTAGCGGCCAGATATGAAGGCATGCCCGCGGCCACAGAATCAGATGGTCCAGAAGCCGGGATAGAGGAGCCAGGTACATCGGGAGCAGCGTAACCATGCAGGCCCTTCTCTCAGTGCAGACGGCATCGGTCACAGTCCCATGGGAGAGCATCGCCAGCGGCAAGCAGCGGACGTCACTTTTCACCGACAAGGGCTTACAGCAGGCAACGCTGGGTATCGATGGTGCAGCTGTTTCAGGCATGCGGAGAGGCAGGAGCAGTGATACCAGCATCAGGAGCAGCGGTCCGAACATCGTGGAGGCAGCGGACAGCATCGTAGTCCAAAGAGGTGTTGGACCAACAGCACAGCGCAACGGGAGCGGCAGCACGCATTGGCAGTTTTCATCACGCTGAACAGGACACCGCAGGGGAGCAGCGCAAATCACGATCCACGCTACGACAAGCCGCGGAGAGGCAGGAGCAGCGGTATCGGCATCAGGAGCGGGAGCAGCGGACCGAGTATCGTGGAGGCAGCATCGTAGTCCACAGGGGTGTTGGACCAACAGCACAGCGGAAGCGGCAGCACGTGTCGGCAGCCATCGCAGTGAGGTAGAGAGTCAACGCAGATGACGCGCGGCGAGGGATCATGGTCACCGTCATCAACCACCCCGTTACCTTTCACCCGCAAGAAGCAGCCGCCATTACGCAAGGTCGAATGGGAGCCGAGCAGGTCGACTGGAATAACCTTACCGTGCCAGGAAACGAGTTCATCAGGAAGAATACAGCGGCACAGGCAGGCGTCATCGCATCTCGCAGAGATCTTGTTTGGGGAGCATGAGGCAGCGGGAGCAGGGAGCAAGGGCTTTCATTAGCGCAGACTCAACACCGCAACGGAGCTACCCTAATCGCGAGCAGCAGTTTATCACGCCGCGGAGAGAGCATCGCGAGAGGCGTCCGAGCAGCAGGGATCAGAGGCAAGGAGGAGAGAGCACGGGCTACGCTTTGTTCGGCGTTGCGCCACTACTTCCAACGGTTCACGCGGAGCACACCCATGTGTCGGGGTCATCTCTTTGCGCCAAGTTCGGCGCAGGATACGCAGCACCCAGAGGGACAGCGGCGGGGTCATCTCCTTGCGCCAGGGTCGGCACAGGACACGCAGCACCCAGAGGGACAGCGGCGAGGTCATCTCCTTGCGCCAGGGTTGGCGCAGGACACGCAGTACCCGGAGGGACAAACGATCGAAGACGCGGCGCTTGGGATTGGTAAGAACAATGTCGACAATAATGATTTACATAATGTTTGTATGACCCCAATAGTTGTCAGAATGTGCAGATTATATGCAGCGAGTTGTGCAACGCAGCAGGGGGGTTGAGTAATAACAGTTTGCATAAAATGTGTGTTATGCCAGGAAGCGTGCAGGAGGTACAGTGTCAGCTTCCCCGGGGCGGACGCAACCGGGGGAAAACGGGATTGGTACAGCATGATAAGGCGGCAGCCTTTGTGCAAGGAACCGCAGGCCTGGTATGCGCTTTCGGATCAGTAGCGGCCCATTTGCCGGCTCTGACTAGAAAGGAGATTGAAAAAGGGGCTTTTATAGATATATGTTCACTCCAGGAAACGTGCGGAATGTACAGAATGTTAGCAATACTGCCAGAGCTATATCTGTGTGGAGTTTGTATGTTCTACCTGTGTTTGCCTGGTTTTCCTCTGAGGGACACTGTGTTTACCCAGAGGCAGCCATGAGCATGTTAAAATACACCAATTTCATGTATCCTGTGTACAAGGAACACAGGGGAAAGGTGTGGTGAAAATATGACGAGGTGGTCAGCGCAAAGGCCGTGGGGCATAAAGCCCATTGACTTTGGCACTAGAGACTTAGACATCTGGCTCAAAGCGCAGGCGGCGGCCGTAGCTAAATGGGGCGCAGCGCCACAAAAAATCCAGGGCAGGGCATGCAAAGCAAGAAATTAGACGCTGGGTTTTCTGCATTATGTGCGCATCCGCACCCAGTGCAACTACAAGCACGCATGCACGTTCTGTGGCGCGAACCACTCCGTCAAGGAGTGCAACAGAGAGAGGGGTAGTCACCCGCAAAAGGGGCCCACACCAGCTGGGCCTAGGAAAAGCGAATAGTCCTGTGGAGTTGGGCATGGGCCTGGCAGGGCTGCCCAGGTATCCCAGGTTTAAAGGAAGCCAATTCTCTGCGGGGGGGGCTTCAAGGATGGTTTTAGGGTACCTATAACCAGAGAGGCACGCCAACAGTAGCGCCAGGGACATAAGGTCCGTAAGGAGGCAGCTGGGGGCGGTACGCGAGAAAATCGCTAAGGAACTAGCGTTAGGCAGGACGGTGGGGCCATTCGCAGCCCCGCCATTGCCAGGATGGGTAATTTCACCTTTGGGGAGGGAGGTCAGGCACATCCAGCACCTGTCCTACCCCGAAGGGGCGTTGGTGACCGACGCATTAGGCAAGGAACTATGCTCAGGGCAGTACCAGCCAGTGAGGCGGCCATTAGGACGGTCCGAGCACAAGGGAGGGTGAGCAGGTCAGTCTTAAGCCTTGTTAGCCACTCGAAAGAAACCCCCCTTACTGGTGGGAGTTTTAACCCTTTTTCAAAGGCAGGAGGAATTGAAGACACAGTGTGTTGAGCCTGTTTGTCCAGTTATACACACTCAGAAAGTCAAAAGCATTTGTGTTTGAAGCTCAGAGATTGGGTTTCCTGTCCATCCTACAGCAATTTTATGGCTGTCATTCAGGAAGCAGCCTTATCAGATACTCCTCTTGTGAGGTGTGATAACCCCTGGGAAGAGGCAGAGTCTGGAAGCCAGGTATCAGGCTTTCTGAGCTGTCCCACATTACAGCTCCCCCCCTGTGGTGAAAAATAAACATCCTGTTCTTTTACAATCCAGCAAAGGGGAATTACAACTGTCCTCTATGTTAATTACAATGCAGTTTAAGAAATGTCATTTATAACATAGGGAATAGCATGATACTACATGTCAGACAGTATATACACAATATCATATTTCAGGATCCGATCACGTTATGGATCCTGACATTGGGAGCCCTAAGGGCAAAGCTGGACTTAGAGTCAGCCTTTTAGGCTGCTTCCCTTTGCATCAGGAGAGTTTCAGTCTCATGGGACGAAGCTGCGGTGGAGAATTTTTCGGGGGAAAATGTATTGCCGATGGGCTGCGACATTTCGGGTGCTGTCTGCGGAGCATTCAACTCTTCCCTGCAGTGGTGCCGGCAGGGGCGCACAGGGTCAAGAGCCACAGCACACCACCTAGATGATCTCCTGGGGGCAGGGCCACAAGCTGCAGCACAGCCAATTGCTGCGCGAACTACAGGTCATGCTGGAGGTATTCAGCGTGCCTATCGCACCAGAGAAACTGAGGGCCCAAGACAGTTTTAGCATCCGAGGGTTCAAAGCATCGATGTCGGCATACAATAGGAGGTTAGGAAGGTTTTTCCTAACTAACTGCTTTGAAGCGATGGCCCACGGGCTGCTGGCAGCGGAGATGCAGAGAGGCAGCTGGTTCCCGAGAGTTCGTAACCATTGAGGTTTGCATTTAGCGTGCTACTGGTGTTGTTAGCAGAAGTTAATGGAAATGCAGCAGGATCCAATAGGGGGCAACCATTGATGTTAGCATCAGATGTTAGGAGGATAGAACGGTTTGCCTCTTCTAGCTATTTTTCGTGAGTTAGGCCCGGGCGTGGGCAGGGAGATAAGCTGCGGCAGCATGGTCGGGAACAGTGCAAGGCACGTTCAGAAACAGCCAGGGCACCTGGTCAGGTTTGGCAGTTTTGTGACAGGTGAAGCGCAGGCATCTGGCAGAGATGCAGGAATCAGGGAGTGCCCAGCAGGGACCAAAGCAGTTGTCTGGCCAAGAAGCTGGCCAGGAAAAAGGTGGCATGATGGTGGCCGCCAACAGGCGGGCTAGGGGCATAAGGGCCCACAGGCTAGCCAGTTTGTATGTCCAAGCCAGACAGAGGAACGAGGGAGCCACGTGCCAGCAAGCGAGGAGGGGGCTGGCGGCAGGGCTGGCAGGTTTGGGGCCGGGGCAGTCGGGGTGTGTGCCCCCCCCCTTCCTGGGTGAAGGAAACGGGACTCCCGCAGGAGAGAGCGCGGTGGTGCCAAGTAGTGGGAAGCGCTAGGCAGCATGCCAGGAGGACCAGCAGCTTCTTGATCGCTGATGGAATAGAGGGGAAAGGTGCCAGCCGGCAAGGTGGGTGGTACCTGGTCAGAGGGGGGCACTGTGCAAGAGTAGTGGCCCAACACAACAGTCATTCATTCGGGAGGTAACGTTGTGGGGGACACGAAGTCCCTTGATATGTTAAGAAGGATTGGGATTGGCACTGACCTAGCATGGGCAAAGGGGCAGTGGCAAGCAGCCAGCATCGTGTGATCTAGCATCATCTCCAGGCTGACCTGACGCGGCGTGCGAAAGGGGGCTGCCATAGGGAGGATCAGGAAGACGGTCAATGTGGCAGTAAGTGCGTGAGGGCACTGGGAGGAAAGGTCCCCAGTCAGAAGGTCAAGGGCATGTTCGGGGCAGACGGAGGCATCTGTCGGAGGTTAACAGTGACTTGTTCAACGACGCATTGCAAAAGGCAGGGGAAGTCTAGGGAAGGGCGGATTGCAGGGTGGGGGGTTTTCGGTACCCGGGCAGGCCCGAGAACCTCAGTGGCGGGAAGAAGCGGTGCGCAAGGCAGGTGGAGCAGGGGAGCCAGCTGAGGTTGCAGATTCACCGTCGTTGAGGTGCCGCACGCCAGGCTCCAGCTGTCGGCGGCGGACCGTCGGCTGCGCACCAGGCCAGAGTGATCTGTGGGGGCTGGCTCCATAGCGGGGGCGTTGCTGAGGGCCTACGGCGTAGGTATGTGGCACGCCCCGTCATAAATCAAGGAGGAGCATGGCTCCATAGTGGGGGCGTTGCCGAGGGCCTACGGCGTAGGTATGTGGCACGCCCCGTCATAAATCAATGATAGGCATTGATAGGGTTTTGTGCCTTGCCCACCGTTCTCTGACCCTACCCTGCAAAATGTAAAATGTAAATAAGGTAATGTTTAATAAAACTGTGGCCAATGATTAAATCCCAGATCTTGTCTCCGAGTATGATTTCAGTAGAGGAGATATTGGGGTTGGTTTAGCAGGGACGCAGCAGGCCACCCTCTCTCCCTTATGGCTCACTTAGAGCCATAGTCGGCTGATTTATAGCTACCAGTTGTAGGTTTTCATGTGAAGGAGAAGGGGGGAGAGGACGCCTCTGGGGTCCTGCATCAGACGTCCTTAATGCCGGGGGAATCCCGCTGGATGATATGCAGCCACGTGTGCCCCGTTTGTGTGAGGCTGCTTCATAGAGCAGTATTCGGCTGCTCCAGCAATCGGCGGCCGCTGACGGACCTAAGTGTCATGTGTGCACACCACGTGACCCTTAGGTACCTGACGTGCGTTTCACAAAGGAAAAGCTTGATCACAGTAAATTCTTACTTAAAACTGCAATTTTGGCACCTGGCCACTTCCTCAGGTAGTGTCGAATGCATGAGACATAAGTTCTATTTAAAATTTGAATATCCTGTAGCCTAGCCGACTTGAGAGTGGGTAAAATAGACTTAAAATTAGATAAATCAGGTAATTCAAGCTGCCAGGCTTTGGAAATACTGGACCAAGATGAGACATTTGTGTCTATTACATCCGGGTAAAGGTAACAAATTCTACATTTATAAGAGCGGAGAGTGACTAAAGGTGAAGACATCAAGATAAAGCATTTGGGTTATGTATGCTAAGCAAACCGTTATCTAAAGACATGTAGTAGCATGTTTGTAGGAACATAAAGAAATTTGAATGGGGTAAGTGGTACAGTATTTGTCTTAGCATTTTATACAGGAAAGAAGATGGCCAAGAGGGTCAAAATCATCCTATGTTGAGTGAAATCCCTTATTATATCAAGTTTTATAGGAGCAATTGTCAATAGATGGAGGGAGGGTTGGGGAAAAAATAGGGATTACTTCCCAGGTGCCTGTTGATATTAAGTCAAGCCTTGTATGTGTCCCAAAGGAGAATATTATTGCAACACAGTGATGGAATCTGTATCTTCGGAACATGAAGTAGAGTAGCGCTGCTGGGGCAAATGGATAAAACAATGCCTCCTCAAGGGCTGCATTAGTACAATAGTATGCAAGAGCCAGTCAGAGATATATCTAAAAAGTGCAGATCTAGCAAATGCAAGAATATGAGGCTTATCAGACCACCCTGTATTTTTGGGAAATAGGTGTGATGGCGACTCATTCTATGTTTCTGATGCACTATAAATTGAGAGTACATCTGACTGCAGCAAATAGCAGCAACTTTGGTGATTGTGATGGGGAGCATTTGTAAAAGATACACAAGCTTAGGGAAGACAATATTTTTTTTATCACTGTGACTCTACCAAAAAGGGACAATTTAAGGTCTTTCCAATCTTCCAGTTGGGATTGCATTTTCTCGATCAGTGAGGAAAAGTTGTAAGCATAAATCTGGGAGATACTGTATGAGATGGAATATAAATCTGCAATTATTTTAGTTTTCATGGCGTGATAGTAAACATTGATGCCAAGTGTGGCTGGTGGGAGAGAAAGGACTTGTTCATTGAGGGAAGGAGTTCACTGGATAATGTTTACTTTATACGATATCCAACAAATGAATGAAATGTGTGTATGATATTGAATATAGCAGGTGTGAAGGTGGAGGGTCTCGGAAATAAACAGCAGCATATCAATAATGCCAGATTACATTACTGGGCTCTGAATTTTTTTAAATTCTTTATTTTGAGAGCTCACAAGTGTAGACCAAAAACAACAATTACTGTACAATAAGCATGACAAGTGAGCCATTTTTGCAGTCAGAATGAACGATAACAATCGTAAACAATACTGTAACACTGTAGGGGAACAGGGTGCCGTTTCCTGGGGTAGACAGCAGCAAGCAGCAGCTGTGATATCATACAAGTCCAGTTTGTGGTGCAACTAGCCACAACCAGTTTTATTAAGCAGAAAATAAAACAAACATCAAAAGAAAATACCTTGCCTGTCCGGCACTAACTAAACACAAGACGTTCCTAACGGTCTCTAAACAAAAACACAGAGTTCTCCAGTAAATACTGTATGGCTCACTTGTATAAGGAACCCACAGAGGTTCTGCAGTCTCCCCAGGAAGTCTGCACACACTGATCAGGCTAGCAAACTTATAACACTCTTGCACAGCTGAAAGCCCTGATTAGCCCTCTGTGAGGCCAAAGACCCGAACTGGGCCCAATGTCTGGAACTTGCCCTCTCTCTCTCTCAGGGCCCTTATCCAGCTTTTCCAACAGACTGAAAAGGTTCTAACAAAACAAAACATTTTCCTTGAAGTTTTCCTTTTTCTAAAACATGTAAGACAAGAACCTGGGACAAACATACCTGCCCTTAAACACTATTCCAGTGTTCTTGTCACAATACATATAGGTTGAATCGAAAATGTTACAACACTAGGGGATTGGGGAAAATGGTAGGGGTACAGGGGGGAAAAGGACTACAGAAAAAGTATCCTTGAACACTAATTGAATTAAAGGGTGCCACGTGTGATAGATAGAGAAAAACAAGAAAGATGGAATCAGAGCACAAACAGGAAAAGTCTGACAGGGAAACATAAGAGCAACTAAGGACCATTATCCTATCGCATATGGGTGAAGTTAAGGTGATGGAAGCAGGAAGCAAATCTGTCAGTCCAAATTCACGTGGTAGGGGCCATATGTTGAGTAACCAAAAGGTAAACAAATGTAGTCAGAAAGCTAAAGCGGGTAAGTGTCTCAACTAGGTGATCCCAGCCATCAAAGATAATAGAAACCTGGGATCCACTGATGAGGGGTTTTTTATGGATTCTTCGAAAAGGGGAAAACGGGGAAGGGGGGGGGGGGGGTGTCTTCTGCACCAGAAAAACTTTGTATTAATTGAATGTAAAAAATTCCCCAAATTTAGTTATAATATAGAAATTCTACATATGTTTATATGGGGGTGCCGCCATAGACAATGAAAATGAATGAAGAACAAGATTGGACAGAAAAGGATTGTCTCTTTGTTGGCGCACTGAAAAGAAATAGAATGTACCTGATTTGTTGAATTTTTAAAAAAATAACTTTTATTTATCTAATTAATAAAAAGAATGCCTAGCAAATGAGAAACATATATGTGAATTTTTTTTTTATAAATTGTGTACTATAAGTGAATAAATTGTGTACTTAGTGTTCATTAAAAACTGACCAACTGTGCTAATTGTCTAATTTCGCTCTTAATTGATTAATGTTTATTTATCATGATTATGCAAATTGATGTTAATAGCAGTTAACATCAATTTGCATAATCATGATAAATAAACATTAATCAATTAAGAGCGAAATTAGACAATTAGCACAGTTGGTCAGTTTTTAATGAACACTAAGTACACAATTTATTCACTTATAGTACACAATTTATTAAAAAAATTTTCACAGATATGTTTCTCATTTGCTAGGCATTCTTTTTATTAATTAGATAAATAAAAGTTATTTTTTTTAAAATTCAACAAATCAGGTACATTCTATTTCTTTTCAGTGCGCCAACAAAGAGACAATCCTTTTCTGTCCAATCTGGTTTTTATGGATTGCAACACTGCAAGCATTTTTCTAATGTTGGTTACCTAACTACAGACTAATATGAAGCCAGTTTGGTCTGGGTGGATGATGGATTATAAAATTATTTATTTTTTTATGCAATTTCTGTTTTATTAATAAAGAAACCACAATGTACAGCTCAAGAGCATAGCAGGCAATATATAAATTGTAGCAATAAGAACTGACATTTCAACAATTGTCCAATAATACAGAAAATAAAGACACTGTACATTAACTGTAATCTACTGAATTTGAAACAGTAATCTGTAATGTCCCACAGTATGAATAACAATAAAAAGAAAAATAGAGCATAGAGAAAACAAGAAAAAGGAAAAAGAAAAGAGAAGAACTGCCATCACCATCACAACCCAAAGGTGTCGCGGAGGGAGAGAGAAACAGATAGGTCCGGAATTCCTGTATTTCCTTAAATTGAAGCCAGTCGAACCATGTGGCCGTGAACCGAGACGCGGATAGTTCGGAAGATGATGTCAGGTCCTCCATTGCCATGTAAAAGTCGATTCTCTAAAACCATTTAGAAATAGGAGGCAGTATGTGAGACCTCCAAAAGCATGGAATGGTGGCCCTAGCAGCGTTCATTAAGTGCCGCAATAGAGAGTTTTTGAATTGGGATAGGGGGAGATCTATTAAGTTAAGTAACCAGAACTCAAGAGTCTCTGGCACCGGGAATCCTGTAATTCACCTAGTGATAGACTGGACCCGTTGCCAGAAGGCAGCCAACCCCGGGCACTGCCACCAAATATGGCAAGGAGTGCCACGAGACTGGCCACACCTCCAACAAAGCTCCGATACACTTGGAAACATTTGGAGAACCCGGTCCGGACATCGATACCATCTCGAAACAATCTTATACTGTGTTTCTAGTACGTGGAGTGAAGGTGAGCTAGCAAAAGTGAACTGAAAAACACGGGACCATTGTTCTGAGGTGTCGAAGTCAAAAATATTTCAGCTATACACATCATGGACAAACTCCACACAGATGGCCCCCGTGCGCGTACTTGTGCTGCCGTGTGTGCGCATGCTCGCAAGCTGCTTATAGCCGCTCACGCGGTAGTGCGTATTAGCGCGTGGTATGAGTAATTACAGTAGCATTTGTGACCACATGGAAAAGCCACAAAGACACATTTCATATTTAATATACATAGCGCACAATTTACACATAGTCTACATACACCACACCAGCGAGTTACAATTGCTTAAAGGGTATAATAACAAAGGGATTCACCTTTACAGGATATGAGGGGACATAATTAGGTTAGGAGGTGGTGTTTGGTATCCAGCTGTAAGGTATTTTAAGAGCAATATTCCGGTATCAGTTTGCTGAAGATCGCACGTTCCTGCGAATAGATATGCGCAGTAGCAGACTATTAATATCAACTGTATTTACTGTACTCCTGATATTCGGCGGGAACCCAGTGGAGACCAACTGCAAGTGCACATGGTCCAGATATCGCCCACCTATTCAAACAGACCTATGACCTCTCCTGTACTGTAAATGACCATCCCAGTGACCTATAGGTGAAGAGATTACAGTTTCCATTGTATTAGGTTTTGGACAAATGTATAAAAGGCCAGCTGCAGGCCCAGTCAGACACAATCTCTGAAGGTTATCTACCTTGATTGACTGAGGACCGGACCGGGTAGCGCAGGCAAACAAACGTATGTACCATTGACTGTAGTCTTCTCTCTTATTGTATTGTATTGTTGTTGTAGCCCCCTGCTAGTAAATAACCGTTGGTGGGTTGGACCCCAACATAGTTTCAAAGTACAACTTGGTATCGTGTCCCTTTTCCTGCTAAGGTTTAAAGTGTATTTACAGCCACTCGGGCTGCTGCATTGTACTATCAGCGTTTAGGCCTGTGTATGCAAACTGTGTACTTACTACGTCCGTTCGGCATAGGTACGCAGAGTGCGCACACGGTACGATCTTGTGTATGTAAGATGTGTAAACAGTACAGAGGTGAAGGATTAAATACAGCGGCAGCAGCGGCTTGAACTTTGGTGAAATAAGGTATTGCTTTATGTCCTGTAAAATAATCAGCATTCACAATTGGGGGCTCCTCCGGTTCACTACATAATCACAGATTTGCAGCTAATAGTACAGACTTTGATCTATCAACAAAGGGTGGAGACGCATCTTAAGATAAACCTTTTTCTGGTTGCGTGGGTGTTCTTAAATCCTATTATTCTGTGTTGTTAGATCATGTCTGTAACTGCAGTATTAAGAGATGCTGGTGTGAAACCCGGAGACAGGAAGAAAGCTGTTTATTATCTCAGTGTAATTTTTTGGCGCGAAAAAACGTACACAGGGCGTACCAATACTTTGCATACCCTCTCACATATTTTTGCCACAGGTATAAATTATTAGGTCATTTTAGATCTGTCTGAAATCGGATACATTTGTTTGTTATATAGATAAATTTGATAAAGTATATTAAGGGCATAATTGTAATAACACAAAACACAGTTCTGGCCTAGTCGTTATGGTTTACACAGAACCAGTGTGGGTTGTGTTTAGTGGGCGATAGTAGTTTTTATTGCTCACATTTATCGAAGTTGTGTGGTTTTTATAACGTACGCACACTGCTACACATGGTACGGAATGTGAGGACAGCGTACGAAACCGTGCACGTGGCACAGGGTCGCACACGTGGCATAGCGGTACGCACATTTGCGTGATTACGCAAGCTTGCGTAGGGTTGTGTGCGCATAATAGAATCACACAATAGTTGTTCACATAAGGTGGGATAGTATACCTTAAATACAAATAGCACATTACTATCCAATTTCAAAAGCAGATTAGTGTAAGACTTTTGTCTAAACTGTACTATCTCTGGGGTAAAGCTGTCAATCAGAAGGAGTGGAAATTTTTCTGTACAGAAAAACACTGTGTATTTGTGTGAGCTGAAAGTCAGAGTGAGTGTATTGAACCCCAGGAATTCGGGATCCCGTTGGTGACACCAAGTAAGTGGAGGCTTGGCGGCGTGAGGCGGCTGACTCACGTTAATACAGATAGTGAAATACGCAAATCGTGAGGAGATTTGCAGAGGAGCGTAATAGGCAATTGTGCATTGTATAGTAAAGAATTGTGGACTGAAGTTTAAAGGTTTTTTGTTACGCTCTGGCTGAGGAGCGCAGCTTGTATATTCGACTCCAGTGGTCGTAGAACGGATAGGTAACAAGTACCTATACGCTGTGCGATTGGACCGCGCATATGTGGGTTCGATATGTGGTGCAACTTGATACCCCTGTGCGAACTTTTTGCGCAAAACCGCGGTATCATTAGTGCCATGTAAAGCATACGCAAGCATGATTTGTGTATAAGTGTATAGGGAGTTTTCGCTGGTCTCTCTCAGGAAAATCTCCAATGGTAGATATTCACTGGAAAAAGTAAGTCACTCCTAAAACTTCCAGTGAATAGAAGCCAGGTAGGGTCCTCACTGGGTACGCGTGGTCACTATTGGAGTGAGTCGTGGTACATCAGCGAAGAAGGAGTGGGTGAAAGCGCTCTTAGAACTTTCACTGTCTATTCGTGTTGTGCATTGGGGATTGCGTAAAAGGAAAAATTCTGCCATGGGATCCAATTGCACAAGCGGTGGGCATATGGTTGCCAGGGTTCAGGCTGAAGAGCCGCGGCCCAGGGGGTCAGCGAGGTTTATTATGTGTAGGAAATATGGTCCACACGCCAAGACTTTTTGTTCTAAATGGGAACGTATGACTGCTGAAGATAGGCCATCATTCCCTAGGCTGGGCAGCATTGAGCCAGAGGTATTGCAGAACATAAGGATTAGGATATGTCTGATAAAATCTAGAAAACAAAGGATCAGCCATACAGATTGTTTAAACTTGTGGCAGCAAGAGGGGGATGTGCAGAGGGAATTGGCTTGCATAGCAGGTTCCAAACCTAGCGGGAAAGCGATGGCAACTGCACCACCATATGTTGATGGGGAGAAATTGGCTACAAGCAATGGTGCATTGGTAAAGGATAGGAAAGTAATTGATAAATGTGCTAACCCTAACCCTTGCCAGCTGTATCCCATTTTAAATTTTCCCCAGGACTGTGAGCAGGAAGATGAGCCCAGCACGATATCGGCACTCTTTCTAGCAGCCACCATACAGAATACTCAGGTGGGCATGGCCCAACCACCAAGAGTTGTAGCGATGCCCCCCAGCGGAGGGGTGAGTGAGGTTGTGTCCACAGGTAAGTACAGCACCATACACTATGCAGAGACGATAACTCCCCGCATTATAGAGTCAAGCCAAAATGATGTAGTTGAATTAAATCCTGTCAGGGTGATTGCAGTTCCCAATGGGAGAACTGATAGTCAGGGAGTAACTCCCATCAGGAACATTGCCATGCATTGTCCTTGGTCCCGAGCTGAGTTAAGGTCAATTATGTCAGAATTCCCCGATCCCAGAAAAGATCTAGTCGGATGCCAGAAATTTGTTAAAGAGTTAGGTAATGCCCATGAACCCACAAATAAAGATTGGCGAACAGTGCTACGGGTGTGTTTACCCTCAAATATTGACATCACAAAATTCATAACGGATTGTAATTTATATGCAGAGGTACTTCTTACTGATGAGTACAATCAGGAGAACATAAAGCAAATCAATCTGCAATTAGGAGTATATTTCCCTACTGTTGTTAAATGGAATAAAATCTTCTCCATAAGACAAAAGGAAGGTGAAACCGCATCTGAATATTTCCATAGAGCACTAGGTACACTGGAATTGAGGATATTAAGGATAATGCACATCACAGGGAGGTAGCTGTCTCTGTGTTAATGGATGGTTTAAAGGAAACACTGAGGACAAGGGTGCAAACCTCTCTACCTAACTGGAGAGGTATCTCGGTGGCTGCGTTGAGAGAGTCCACTATCAAGCATGATCGGAATATCACTAAACACAGGGAGTCGCAAGGGGATAAGCTGATGATGGTAAGTATACAGGCACTTACAGGAAAGTCCCAACTGCCAAAACCCCAGACCCCTGATGGTAAGTCACGGGTAATAATATGCTACAATTGCCAGAAGGAAGGGCATTACTCAAGGGAATGTAGGAGCAAAGGGACACATAATGTATACAGACCCCCTAGACCTGGATACGAACCACGCTACAACACACATAGTTGGGAACAGGGACCACATAGAGGGGAAACACGGAGGTACCCACCTAGGAGGGACTGGCAGTTATCCCCCTCACATATCGTAGCTGCCAATGCGTTGCGGGAAGGTTCCACTACACAATAAAAGTCAGGCCACACCTGTAGTCTACAGCCAGTGAAGTTGACTGCTAGCCTTGGAAAGGAACCTGAGGTCATGGTTGATGTAGCTGGTGTACCATTACCTTTTCTTGTAGATATAGGGGCGGCCAGGTCAGTGTTGAGTTCCACAAAAGGTGTGAAAACCACGGGAAAAACGATTTCGGCAATGGGAGTAACAGGAATGGTGCAACAATACCCTTTGAGTAGACCTGCAGAGGTTACTATAGGGCCATTGCAAACCAAACATTCTTTCCTATTGGCAGCATCAGCTCCAAATAACCTACTTGGCAGAGACTTATTGTGTATAAAGAGGTGTGTCATATATTGTACTCCTGAGGGTGTCTTCTTGGATATACCTGAGAACCACGCACAAGAAGTTCAAGATATACTAGACACCTCTCAAAGGCTAATGACACATTCTACTGTTATAGACACGTGTCCATCAAAGGTAGAGGAAATGATTTCGCAAATACCGGGTTCTTTTTGGACCAAAGATGGACAAGACACTGGATTGATGGTGAATGTAGCTCCAGTAGCAGTACAAGTAAAAGATGGCAGGATAGCTCCAAAAATCCCTCAATATCCCATGAAGCCAAAGGTAGAATTAGGAGTGTACCCTGTCATATAGTGGCTGCTACAGCAGGGCATCCTAGTCAGGACGTCCAGCACAGCCAATAGCCCCATTTCGCCTGTGAAAAAGAGTGGGGGGAGGGGTTACAGGTTAGTGCAGGATTTAAGGGGGATAAACAAAATAGTTGAGAGCCAATTCCCCCTAGTGCCCAATCCAGCTGTCATCCTTATGCAAATTCCCCCTACCACAATATTCTTCACTGTCATTGATCTCTGCTCTGCTTTCTTTTCTGTTCCTCTTCACCCTGACAGCCAATACCTCTTTGCCTTCACGTACAGGGGATTCATTGACAGCCCAAGTATTTTCTCCCAGGCCTTGCATGACTGTTTACAATCCTTTCAACCTGAGCGTGGATCAGTACTAATACAATATGTTGATGACTTGTTGTTGTGTTCTGACTCACTCGAGTTGTCCTTGAAAGATAATAAACAGCTTCTGTTTCATCTTTCCAGGCAGGACACAAGGTTTCAAAGGATAAGTTGCAGTTGTGCCGTACCAGGGTTAAATACTTGGGACACTGCTTGACACAAGGACTTAGGCACCTGACCGCTGATAGGATACAGGCGATTCGCGACATGACTCTGCCACAAACTCAGCAACAGATCCGCACTTTTCTTGGAATGTGTGGGTACTGTTGGAACTGGATTCCTGGGTTCTGCATACTGGCACTACCTTTACAAGAAATCATCTCTTTGAACACACCGGAACGGATCTCTCACACAGATGAATCCGAACTGGCATTTGAGAGACTAAAACAGTGTTTATCACAAGCACCTGCGTTTGTTATGCCAGATTATGAGAAGCCCATTGAATTGTACGGTACTGAAAGTGCTGGGTGTGCAGCAGTAGTCTTAACACAGAGACATGGTGATGCCAGCAGACCAGTAGCCTACTACAGTGCACAGTTGGACACTGTAGCACGGTCTCTCCCCACTTGCTTGCGAAGTGTTGCAGTGATAGCTTTGCTTGTAAGTAAAAGCGAGGACGTAGTGTTAGGACACGACTTGACCATTCATACACCTCATGCAGTGTCAGACTTTCTAAACTCTGTCCAAACCAGACATGTCTCATCTGCTCGGTTTACAAAGTGGGAATTATCACTGATGGCCCCGGTAAACATCACCATTAAGAGATGCAGATCACTAAATCCTGCAACCTACTTGCCAAGTGTGCCTGGTCATGCACAAAGGGTGGAGGATGAGAATGATGGTGAAGGAGGATTTAGTACAGATACTGAAACGCATGATTGTATGGAATGCCTGAACCAAACTTTTATAGCGAGACCTGACATCAGTGACAACCCACTGGAAGGAGTAGACTTTACCTTCTACACTGATGGTAGTTGCCACAGACAGATGGAATCGGGAGACCTATGCACCGGATATGCAGTTGTAGATGACGAAGGTATTATAGAAGCTGAACCCCTTGGCCCACCGCACTCAGCACAGGTCGCTGAGCTGGTCGCCCTGACCAGAGCATGTGAGTTGGCCAAAGGTAAGTCAGCTAATATATACACAGACTCTAGGTACGCCTTTGGAGTGGTGCATGATTTTGGGGCCCTGTGGCGCCTCAGAAATTTCATGACAGCAGCTGGCACACCTGTAGCGCATGCGTCTCACATCAAAAGACTCCTGACAGCAATACAGGAACCAGACAGAGTGGCTGTTATCAAGTGTAAAGCACACACTTACAACCAAGACCCAGTCTCACTTGGTAACAGCCGGGCAGACAAAGCTGCTAAATCAGCAGCAAGCGCCACCATACAAACGAACATCACACCACTGATGACATTTAACACGGTCAACACACAACAGTTAATTGAAATGCAAAATGTGTGTTCCCTACAGGAAAAGGCAGTCTGGAAGGCGAAGGGATATGGTCAGGAGTCCTCAGGACTTTGGACAGATGGACACGGTAAGCCAGTGGCCCCCAGAGCATATCTTCCAAGTTTAGCTGAGGCGGCACACGGTCTGACTCATCTGGGCAAAGAGGGTATGTGCAAGCTGGTAAGAGCCTACTGGAGTGCGCCAGGATTATCTTCTCATGCAGGTAAGAAAGCAATGACATGTCTTACTTGCTTGAGGAAGAATATTGGTAAGGCAATACCAACGGAGCCATCCCATATCCCTCCTACAGACGGACCTTTTCAGGTAATACAAATCGACTTCATACAGTTGCCACCCTGTAGGAATTTAAAATATGTGTTAGTATGTACTGATGTGTTTTCCAACTGGGTAGAAGCGTTTCCTGCTGCCACAAATACTGCCATGTTCACTGCAAAGAAAATTGTGCAGGAATTTGTGTGCAGAAATGGTATCCCTAGAATGATTGAAAGTGATAGGGGTACCAATTTTACAGGTGAAGTCTTTCAGGTCATGTGCAAACGGATGGGAATTAATAGCAAGCTGCATACTCCGTACTGGCCACAGGCGAGTGCGAAGGTGGAGAGAATGAACAGCACTATTAAGAACAAGCTGAGCAAAGTGATGGCTGAAACTGGATTGCTGTGGCCAGAAGCTTTGCCACTAGTGTTGTACAGCATCAGAACCACTCCCAGGTCACCGCTTAACTTATCACCCTTTGAAATTCTTTTTGGTCGACAACCCCATGTAATGATAGACCCCCAGGATGATTTGAAATGCAATAATGAAATAACTGTGAAACATTTGGTTAGGATGAGCCAGCAGCTGAGAAATCAACAAAGAAATCTAAAGCTGGTGATTCCTGACCTACCGAACAGTAATTGTCATGACATTGAGCCTGGGGATTATGTGATGATTCAAAATTTTCTACGCTCAGGTTACCTCATAGACAGGTGGGAAGGACCGTACCAAGTCTTGTTAACCAGCACGACAGCACTAAAAGTCGCCGAAAGAGAGACTTGGGTCCACTCCTCCCACTGCAAGAAGGTTGCTGACCCGGAGAAAACTCGTGACAAAGAGCAAGGTGAAGAGAACCTTGTATCACTAGAGAGTCTATTCCGGGAAAGCTGAGAGGCAGGACTGTCGAACGGCACCTGAGTGCGGAGAGCAACAAGATCAAGGACGGTTGTCGCACCATTTTCTTTTTTCACCCCCCCTCACTGCATGTTCCTTTCTTTTCTCCTCCTTATTTTCCTCCTTTCCTCTAACGAAATGGATCTATCACACTGCGTTTCGGGTTCTGCTAGTAATTCTGTTTTTGCTCAGGACTATTTGTTTTGGTGAGGGTCCCAGAGAAGTCGAGCAAGGATCTGGAATGGGTTCTGATGGCGGTTACGAATTTGTAGGATCTCAGGAGCAGCACATCACTCGAGTAAAGGATGGTATCATTAAGCGCTCTGGTAGTCATGGAGCTCGGAGACAATGTGAGGGGTTTTTGTCTGATGAATATTGTATTTGTAAATATTGCGAGAACATAGTCGAAGATGGGTGCATCCAGAGATGTCAGTCCAACAGTAATATTGATATGGACCGACATCCGTTGAGTGATTACCACTCATTAGTGGGTAAGGTCTTAAACCATACAGAATGCTGGGTGTGCTCACAAGTACTTCAAGGACAGAGTAAGTCGGGATTAGTGCCATATCCTTTAACGTTAGATGAGGTACTCGAATTATGGGGTGGGAGACCGGTGGACAAGAAATTCAATATATCTAGGCCCCCTAGCTTGAAGCTCCACCCGTATCATGTAGATAGATCACTAATATGCTTTAATGTCTCCAATTTCCGAAAACCCGGAAATTGGGAAGTAACCTGGAATAACGAGACAATGACCTTCTCACACAGAGCTGATAGGATACCTATTGACTCTGAACTTGTATGCAAGATAGACAACAGTGGGAGGTATTTTCGGTATAGGTATACACGTGGGAGCAAGACCATGTGGGTTGGAAAAGTGTCACCGGGGTATTGTGTCCACATCATCCAGCCTGATACTTGTACTGAGCAGATGAGAGAACTGGGGATTGGTTTCTTTACCTGGAAGATTTGCAACATGGTGTTGTTACATTTTGTCCCCTATGTTCTCCCAGATGATATAGATATGGTTTGGAAGAACTGCGCTAATTAATACCACACAAGCTTATTAAGCTGGTTGCTGCTGATGTACTATTGGTAGGTGTACTACAAAACACCTACTCTA
Organism: Pseudophryne corroboree; assembly: GCF_028390025.1. NCBI lineage: Eukaryota > Metazoa > Chordata > Amphibia > Anura > Myobatrachidae > Pseudophryne > Pseudophryne corroboree. The sequence continues at coordinate 354,211,214 of NC_086445.1, forward strand.
GAGAGATACAATTGTAAAAAGAGATAGTTCAGCGCATCCCTAGCTTATTCTTATTTGCGTCAAAATTTGAATAAAGGAATCTAAAATAGTCTAAAAAAAGAGCGTACAGAAATTGTAATAGGCAGATTTTCAGAGCGCTGAACTATCTCTTTTTACAATTGTATCTCCCAGATGATGCCTATTTCATATGTGGGAGGAAGGCGAGCTCTGAGGGATTGTGTTATATTGTGCTGATAAAATGAAAGCCATTCACCGCAACGATCAGACTCCTTATACTCACACCCATTATGAACACATCATCAAGAGACACCTCATAGATAGGACAGAGCACGCAGCCTCCGATTTGATCCACGAATCCACCGGGATTCAGTTCCTACTCGCATTAGATATCACCCGTACTGCCAGAGGAACTATAAATTATAGGTACATTCATGCGCTAGCGAACTTGATAGACAATATCACTGAGATGTATGATGACACCTTTAGGTATACGGGCAGGGAGTTACAAGCTTACAAGACAGAGCTGGTCCAGCACAGGATGGTCCTGAATTATGTCACGGCCGTGACGGGTGGATACAATGCCACTTTGGCAACTCAGTATGGCGTGAAGTGCTGTACGTATATTACGAATAGCACTGACGACCCCACGGAGATCATCGATCAAAAGATGGATGAGATCTTACAGTTGAAGTGGGAGTTCCGGAGGAGACACAATCTTACCCTGACAGCTGTGGGTAATGAATTGACCGCCTGGGTCCCATGGTTAAACCCACTCAAATGGTTTTCTGGATTGGGAGAGTGGGTGCAGAATGTAATTGCAAGTGTAGGAAAGTTTCTCCTGTGTATCCTGGGTGTCGTCATAATGATTGGTTTAATATTTGGGTGTGTTCGAATTCTGACGCGGCGAAAGCACAGCACAAATTTGATGAGTCTAAGGAGCGAGGGCGTTGTTACAGCAGCTGATTTGGTTTATGATCCATCCATAGAGACAGTGTTATTATAAGGATTGCAAATGAATTTCATGGCCTGTTTCTTTCACCATTTTTCTCTGTTTCCCCCTTTTTCCCAGAAAACATCCAACTGGAAAAGTCGTCAGCCCTACCCAATGTTTACGTGAATGTATTTTTATATATGTGTCTTATCTTCATCTCTGCAACCTCCAGTTAATGGCATACATAGTCGACAGGTGTTATCCACATATACTAGCACTCACATATGTTCCCCCTCCATGTATCATCAACTAAATGTGCTCCCCATTTGTTGGTATTAGAAGCTGAAGAGGCGAGGGATTACAATCCCTTGCCCGAACGAAGCTCGGTAGTGTTTGTTTGCCCAATTACAGACCCTTAATACGGGATAAGAAGGATTTAATGTATACTTCGCAATACCTCGAAGCATATTTAGAACATATACGGCACGATGATACATGCCCCTCAGACATTGATTCATACATACATGCTTTTTACTATCCCACTAGGCTATACATTTCCCACCTACAACTCTCCCCCGATCATCCAAACTTGTATATATTGTGTAGATAATATTTTCTGTTTAGTAGTCAAGTGTGGTAGTTATTTATGACTGCCAAAGGGTGAACTGTCGAAGTCGAAAATATTTCAGCCATACACATCACGGACAAACTCCACACAGATGGCCTCTCTGCGAGTACTTGTGCTGCCGAATAGATATGCGCAGGAGCAGAATATTAATATCAACTGTATTTACTGTACTCCTGATATTCGGCGGGAACCCAGAAGAGAACAACTGCAAGTGCACCTGGACCACACATCGCCCATCTATTCAAACCGACCTATGACCTCTCCTGTACTGTAAATGACCATCCCAGTGACCTATAGGTGAAGAGATTACAGTTTCCATTGTATTAGGTTTTGTACAAATGTATAAAAGGCCAGCTGCAGGCCCGGTCAGACACAATCTCTGAAGGTCATCTACCTTGATTGACTGAGGACCGGACCGGGTAGCGCAGTCGAACAAACGTATGTACCATTGACTGTAGCCTTTTCTCGTATTGTATTGTTGTTGCAACCCCCTGCTAGTAAATAACCGTTGGTGGGTTGGACCCCAACATAGTTTTAAAGTACAACTTGGTGTCGTGTCCCTTTTCCTGCTAAGGTTTAAAGTGTATTTACAGCCACTCGGGCTGCTGCATTGTACTATCAGCGTTTAGGCCTGTGTACGCAAACTATGTACTTACTACGTCCGTTCGGCGTAGGTACGCAGAGTGCACACACGGTACGATCTTGTGTACGTAAGGTGTGTAAACATTACAGAGGTTAAGGATTAAATACTGCGGCCGCAGCGGCTTGAACTTTAGTGAAATAAGGTATTGCTTTATGTCCTGTAAAATAATCAGCATTCACAGAGGTCAACTCTTTACCCATATCCTCATGCCAAGCCCTAACAAATGCTAGGGGTTGGGAAGGAATACTAGTAAGACAGTGTCTGTACAGTAAAGATATTATATGTCGTGGTGAATTTTCAGAAAGACAGAAGGATTCGTAGGTCGTCGGCTTCCACCCCACCGCACGGGCCGGCAATGTAGTTAAGTAATGCCGAATTTGAAGATAGGCCCAATAAGAATTAGGCGGTAAACCATATGTTTGTTGCAAATCTCCGAAGGAGTGGAGTCCGGCCGAACCTATCAGGTGACTCAAACGAGAAAATGGTTGTAGCCCAGGCTGACAGAGGAGATAGGGAAAGGGGGCTAGAAGGCAGGTCCGAGTTAAATAGGAAAGGTGTCGGCAATGAAGGGCCCGGGCTAAAGAGGTCCATATGTCTATATTTCTTCCATATTTTAAGGGTCGGGTCAAAGGTAGGATGTTTTACACGTGTAATTTTTTGAAGCCAGGGGAGAATGCGTGAGGGTGTACCGGCAGCTGCTTCAGCAACTAGTGGCCATTGCTTAGAGGAGGGTTACCTAGACATTTCAACGACTCTGGACAAATGTACTGCGTGGTAATAACTGATAAAATGAGGCAGTTGCAGTCCGCCGTCAGTATGAGTACGGGTCAATGTGGATTGAGAAAGTCTGTGTCCCTTACATCCCCAAATAAAATGACCAACCGAGGACTGCAACGTGGTAAAAAATAAAGTAGGCATGAATATAGGTATAGTTTATAGTAAATATAAAACTTTAGGGAGAATTGTCATCTTAACCGTATTAATCCTACCCAACCAAGTAAGTTGAAGTGCAGACCATTTATTAAAGTCTGCGGTAATCTTATGTAGCAAAGGGAGAAAATTGAAATGATATAAATCAGTGATTTCTTTAGTCAAAATAACTTCCAAATACTTTAGCTGGGTAGGATGCCACTGAAATGGGAACGAATCCCGGATTCCTTCAATTACTCGGGTAGGGGTTTAAATATTCAAGACAACCGATTTGGTGAAGTTAATCTTAAAATTGGATAGCAAGTTAAACCTATGGAATACTTGCATGAGAGCCAGGAGGGAAGTTACTGGGTCCGCCAGGGTGGCCAAAAGGTCGTCCACATATAATGCCAATTTATGTTCCTGATGTCCAGCCCGTACCGCATGAATGTTCGGATTGGCCTGAATGGCTTTCGCCAGTGCCTCCAGACAGAGGACAAATATAAGCAGGGACAAGGGACATCCCTGTCTCATGCCATTTCGTATCAGAAAGGGATCGGAGAGGGCACCGTTCACTCGAACCCTAGCCGATGGAGATCTATAGAGAGTTAAAATACGACTAAGGCAGGTCAGATCCAAACCCGTGTGCCCGAGAAGACCCTCCATGAACTGCCAATCGATCCTATCAAAAGCCTTCTCCGCGTCGGTGGACAGAAGGACCATATGGGAGAACACGGTCCGAGCAAGATGAACAAGATCAATAACTTTTGACGTATTATCTTTAGCTTCTCTACCTAAGACAAATCCCACCTGGTCCCCATGCACCACCGACGGGAGAAGGTAGCCCAAACGACCTGCAAGCAATTTAGCAAAAAGCTTAATATCACAATTCAGCAGAGAAATAGGTCTGTAACTCAAGCACTGGGTGGGGTCCTTACCCTCCTTTGGAATCACGGTTATATGTGCTTCAAGGGCCTGCGGAGAGAATCCCGTCTCAGCAGAAATAGAATTACACGCTTTCAAGAAAAGAGGTAGTAAAGATTGTTTGAAGGCTTTATAGTAGCCGACTGAGAAGCCATCCGGACCCGGGCTTTTACCAGTTGGCGTCGCTGTCAGCGCTGCTTCTAGCTTTTCAATGGTAAAGGTCTGATCCACAGCATCTAGGTCAGCATCAGTAAATCTTGGAAAGTCAGCCTCTACAAGATATCTCTGTATCAGTATCTTTAAATCACAGGTAGTCTTGGGAGATTGATCCTTTCTAAGATTATAAAGGGAATCATAATATCTTTGGAAAGAGTGAGCAATCCGAGGTAGTGTATATGCAATACGTCCCCTGGCCTCATGGATAGAATGAACATAGGACTGCACTCTCTGGACCCGCAACACCCGAGCAAGCATAGCGCTGGGTTTGTTGCCCCAAAGGTAAAATTTATGACGACATTTAGCTATTCCCAACTTAGTTTTATCCCATAAAAATTTATTAAGGGCCTGGCGGGCTGCAGTTAGTTCTAGGAAAACCCAAGCATCAAGGGAAGATTGATGCGAGGCCTCCAGGGTCGCTATTCGTTTGATGAGCCGCAGTCTCTGCGCCTTTCGCTCCTTTTTGAGTTGAGAGCCAAGCTGTATACATCTACCTCGAATCACACATTTATGTGCTTCCCAGATTGTGACTGCACTAACATCTGGAGTGCCATTAGTCACAATATAATCAGAGATGGCAGAAGCGAGATCAGCCTTTAGGTTAGGATCTTGGATCAGTGAGTTATTAAACCGCCATGACCATGGTTTTGTAGGGGCCGAAGCAACATCAACAGACACATACACTGGAGCATGGTCTAACCATGTGATGTGACCGATCGTGCTGGAAGGAAAAAGGTGAAGAAATCTAGGCTCAACTAGAAAATAGTGTGGACGTGAGTACATAGTGGGGGTCATTACGAGTTGTTCGCTCGTTATTTTTTTGTCGCAACGGAGCAATTAGTCGCTAATGCGCATGCGCAATGTCCACAGTGCGACTGCGCCAAGTAAATTTGCTATGCAGTTAGGTATTTTACTCATGGCATTACAAGGTTTTTTCTTCGTTCTGGTGATCGTAATGTGATTGACAGGAAGTGGGTGTTTCTGGGCGGAAACTGGCCGTTTTATGGGTGTGTGCGAAAAAACGCTACCGTTTCTGGGAAAAACGCGGGAGTGGCTGGAGAAACGGAGGAGTGTCTGGGTGAACGCTGGGTGTGTTTGTGACGTCAAACCAGGAACGAAACTGACTGAACTGATCGCAGATACCGAGTAAGTGTGGAGCTACTCAGAAACTGCTAAGAAGTGTCTATTCGCAATTCTGCTAATCTTTCGTTCGCAATTTTGATAAGCTAAGATTCACTCCCAGTAGGCGGCGGCTTAGCGTGTGCAAAGCTGCTAAAAGCAGCTTGCGAGCGAACAACTCGGAATGACCCCCAGTGTGAGGGGAGGAAAAGAAGGTGTAGTCCTTTTCTGTCGGATGTTGAGTTCCCCATAAGTCCTTCAACTTGAACTCACAGAGAAGTCGGCTAACCCGGCGGTGGTCACATGTCAGTCGTCTAGCCGATGAAGGGGAACAATCAACCGCAGGGTCTAACGACCAGTTAAAGTCATCACCCAGAATTAGACAGCTCTCTTTAATGGGTTCTAATAGTCGCTGTATCTTGGTAAAAAACTGTCTTTGGTTTTGATTAGGAGCGCATACATTAACTAGAGTATAAACCTGGTTATAAATTGTACATTTAAGAACCTGACATCGACCGTCTTCCAGAACTACATGAGAAATATCCGTAATCGGGAGCCGACGTGAAAACAAGATCGCAACAACTAGGGATTTACTGAGAGGGTTATTGCTGCAAAATACCTGTGGGTAATAGTAATTTCCCAACTTGGGGGAGGCCAGACATTTGAAGTGAGCCTCCTGGATAAACGCAACATCTATGCGTTCAGCCCAGAACTCTCGTAATAAGGTAGACCTTTTTTCAGGAATATTAAGCCCCTTCACATTGAAGGAGCACAACCTAAGGGCAGAAGACATTGATAAATTTGAGTTTACATCGTACAGTGAATATCAGAGGCAACATCGACTTACCGAACATGTGAGGGGGGCCCATGGTCAGGCCGTAGTGGAAACACCAGGCCGTGACGGTGAGGAGCAGAACAACAAAGGAAAGAGAAAAAGAAGCTGAAAGAAAGAGCAAAAAAGAGAAGAACAAAAAAAGAAGATCCAATGCAAAAAATACAAAATTACATGGCATTATCAATATATCTTGTAAATGGTAGGTTCACTGCCGTTAAGATATAGGAAACGTATCCCCATGACCTAAGGGCCAAAACAGGCAGGCGGTCAGACCCAACTGGGGCACAGTATTGACAGCACAACCCAGTAACACTTAGAAAACAACATAGAACTAGGGAGATACAAAAAGGTAAACAGTTGACTCCAATAGTATATAAGAAAAGTATCCCTATATCATAAGTAAAGCAATGGGGACAGACAACTCCATCCAACGAGAAACACAAAATAGGCAATAGAATGCAGCAAATTCAAATAGTAAACCCAATAATGGAAAAAGAGGAGGGAAAAAAAAGGGGGGGGGGGTGCAATCATTATAAAGCATTATTACTGATCAATGCAGTTCTAAAATAGCATCTTCGGTGTGAGAGAGGTCCAAATATGTGGCATTGAGCCTCTTATGAGACTTTTCCAGTTGTCTAAGGATCGAACGTGACCCAGAAAACTGTATTCCACCTGACAACTATAGAATAGAGAACAAGCTAAATCAAGTCCCAGCATCAATACAATCTGGGGGTGTCCGTACCGTACCCCATTTCCAGTTGCTAACAGGGGTCCATGATGCACGGGGAGCAGGAGGTGTCAGAGGATCAAAATGGTGGTGTGATTGAATCCAATCCGTCAAGACAGGTTTAGGTATAGACAATGCAGAACAAAAGTTGTCCAAGTCCTCTTTGTAATGTGACCCGTTGACCTTCATGAGAATCTTGTAAATTGAAGGGGAAGCCCCAGTGAAATTGTATACCCTTCCCTTTAAGAACATCTGTAAGGGGCTTGATAGATCTACGCTGCTGGAGCGTGTGCCACGACAAATCAGGGAAGATATTAATTACTGTGTCGTTGAATTCTAAATGCTCCAGTTTATGGGCTTTAGCAAGTATATCCTCTTTTATATGATAATAGTGAAGGCGGCAAATGACGTCTCTAGGTGCCTCAGAAGGAAGACCTTTCTGCCTTAGCGCCCTGTGAGCCCTATCAAATAGTAGAACATTGTCCGGTTTGGTGTCTATAATCTCATTAAATATCTTAGTGAGAGCGTCAATGATACCCGAACCTTGGATGTCCTCAGGTAACCCCCGAACACGTAGGTTGTTCATCCTGTCTCTGTTGTCAAGGTCATCCTGACGCCGCCATAACGCCTTCAATTCCTGAGCCTGAAGGGCGACAGTGTAACAGAGTTTCCGTTGGAACGAGGAGACCTCATCTGCCTGATCTTCCATGTCTGAAACTTGATGGGATATTTGAGAAATATCAGCCTGGAGGACGGAGATCTAAGATTTGACAGTGTCACGTATCGTTTGTTCCAAATCCAGAAAGTCTCTCTTGGTAGGTAAATCTTTTCTAGTGGGAAGAGAACAGGTTAAGATGTCAGCCATGGAGGCATCACTTCCAGCATCCAGCGATGGGGGATTAGCCCCAGCCATCTTCTTGGCGTCGCCAGGAGAAACGGACACCGAGGACGATGAACGAGTGTCTTCGCTATCTATTTTCGGCTGAAGATAACGAAATAGATCAGATTGTAGAGATTTGTTGCCAGATTTTTTGGCTGCAGGAGTTTGCCCCCCCTTCTTAGTTTTCCCCATTAGCAGATGCGATGCATAATAATATACAGTGAAACAGGGGAGAGTCACAATATTAGATTGTTAGCATTCCATGTCCAAGTTATGGCGTCTCTGCTGCATGGAGCATTTCCTTGGTTACGCCAACAACCACCGAGGCCCATAGTGTTTGGGTGCCTCAGGGAGTCATGGCTCAGTCCGACTGCATAGGTAAAAGAGAATAATGTACAGATCCCGGCAGTTATATCGAGATTAATTGAATCTCCAGATAGGAGAACTCGCTGGCCGGCAGAGTGGTGCAATGAGGGGATTATATTAGCAGTAGAAATCCGTGCTGAATAGAAGCAAAATAATTAGGAGCAGCTGTGTTATTATGGCAGTAGCCAAGCAGGAGAGTGGAGTGCGGCTCAGATGCCTGTTAGCCTTTTTCAGCAGCTACTAGGTTGGGGTAGGTAATCTATAGCCAGAAATGTGGACACCCTTTGACCCCCGCTGCGCCTGATGTAGCAATGGGCCCCACACTATGATCACGGTAGAAAGAGACCTGCGGGTCTCCAAAGAATTGTATGCAGTCTCCAGGTCAAGGGGTCAGTGGGCAATCCACAATGTAGCAGGGGAGGGCAGCTTACCAGGCTTCCAGAGTGTTGTTCAGCATCCAGTGCCAGTGCTCCCCCTCTAGGTCTCAGTCCTCCAGTAAGCAGCATAACGCAGCAGTGTTAAAATGGCCACCAGACTGTGAGAGGAATCAAGGAGGCAGCCTGCAGCATCTCCAGCCTGACATCCACTGCCAGAGATCCAGCTGCAGGCCATGCGGGGCCCACCACGGGCGATGGCAACGCCTAAGGAAGCAGGGAGAGGGGAGATGAGCCTGCATGCCGCCGTCACGGGGCGTCCGGCAGTCCAGCACCTAAATCAAGGCCCTGGCTGCATTGTGTGGAATAGGCCGCAACCTGCAGGAGCTTCCACGGCACTCCCCGATTCTGCGGCACTTCTCCGTTGGCTGCAGGGGGTATGGGGAGATGGAGGGAAGAGGGTCAGTGCATGAGGGTAGGTTTGGGTAGGCCAGGAGGGGTTATTTGTGCTGTTGGAGCAGGAGCTGGGAAAATCTGTGACTGCTCTCCTCCGGTGTTAGGCCTGTAGGTGCATTTCACATAGTTATACACAGCCCCAGTAGAGAGTGACCCCCCACGGGGGTCACAGTAGGAGACTGCTAGAGTGGGTGTGCAGTTGCAGGGACGGTAGCTTGCCCGGGGTGTAGGAGGTGGGATCCACAAGATGGCCACCACCACACTGGGGATACAGGGAGGAACAGACACAGGCGCCGGCGGGTGTGGGAGAGCCGCAGCTGCTGCAGGGAGCTCTCACCTGGTGGTCCATGCAGCGGTAGTCCCGGCGGGTGGTGGGGATCCCCACACCATGGCCTCCTCCACTTCCGGAAGTCCGTGGCTGGTGCTGCCGAAAATCAAGGTACCAGCTTTGGGTGAATGGGCAGGCCGCAACCCCGCAGGATCACCTAGCATGATCCCCAGCTCTGCAACGCTGCCCAAGGGGTGAGGGAGGAAAGCAGGGCATCCCCAGGATGTTAGCAGCTCCCCGGGAGAGTGGGGGAGAGTTATATTAAGTGCCCATTGCAGGAGCTCCAGAGGGATACGTCTATCTCTCAGCAAGGTCAGGCCACGCCCCCTAAAATTATTTTTAATCTTTCCAACAACATTTTTGCAAACAGTTTAGTCTTCCTGCCGGCTTTATTTCCTGGGTGCCTTCATCTTCATCCCAGTCAGCTGAACCATCCCAGTCATCTGCCCCAGCGACACCAGTCTCTACTCAGCTGATCTTGTCCTCCAATGACTGTCAAGCAAGGGGTATAAAAGTTGCCCTCTGGGACTCAGTTAACGTTTGCTGCCAGGCGTCTATGGCTCCAGACTCCAGGTTCCCATGTCTATCTGCATTTCACCGTGTCAGCCTAGCTGCCAAGTATTTCCAGCCAGTTCCGCATACCGAAGCAATTCTGGTTGCAGTCCGGATTCTGCACATAGAAGCTATTCCAGTTCCAGCCTGGATTCTGCACAAAGAAGCTATTCCAGCTCCAGCAGGGATTCTGCACACAGAAGCTATTCCAGTTCCAGCCTGGATTCTGCACATAGAAGCTATTCCAGTTCCATCCTGGATTCTGCACATAGACTTTATTCCGGTTCCAGCGCCCAGATTATGCATACAGAAACTATTCCGGTTCCAGCCCGGATTCTGCACATAGAAGCTATTCTGGTTCCAGCTCGTTCTGCACACAAAATCTATTCCAATCCCAGTCCTGCATCTCTGAAGCTACTGTATAGCCAGTCCCAGTCCATCATCTCTGAAGCAATAACCGGTCCCAGATCGGTATCTCTGAAACTATAGCCAGTCCCAGCCTGGCATATCTTAAGCTACATATAAGCCTCACATCCAAAGTAGATTCAAGATATCTCCAGAATAGACAAGCTCCTAAAAAGCTGACATCTAGCTTTGTAGTAGATGGATTATTGTTTGAGAAAGAGTAGCTTTGAAGGCTTGAAAAGCGTTAGACAGGGAGGTCTGAGCTGCTCTATAATTACACTTTCACACTGCCACTTCCACTCGGGTTATTGCTGGTTTAACCCGGATCGCAGATCGGTGTGAAAGGGTCCTGGGAAAAACACCCAGGTCCAGTGACCTGGCATTTCAACCTGGGTAGCAACCTGAGTTGAACATGAGGGCGTTTCCTGGGTATTAGAGTAGGGCAAGAACCACATGGCCCATCTAGTCTCTCCTAACAACCTAGGTCAGATTCAGGGTTTTGGTCTGAAAGGAGTATCAGAGGCATCGTGATCTTGTCTATGTTGCTGCATGAAGGAAATTCACATTGCCAAATGGTGTTTTGTCTTTATCAGCCAGTACATGCTCAATTCGTATGGTATGCTATAGTTAGTCAGGACTATCTCTGTCCAGAGACTCGAATCCAGACCTGCAATATTTAATAATAATAATAATTATAATTATTATTTTTGTTATCCTAATTTATGTGGCGTCACAAGGGGTCTGCAGAGCATTACAAACTACAGAAACATAAACAGTATGAACAAAACAAGTAAAAAGTGACTTACAGTAAACTGTCGACCATGAGGCATACTGAAAAGTGGTTGTCAGAAACAGGGTCAGAACCAAGCAGGCAAGCAGAATCAGGTCAGAAGAACGCCAAATTCTTAATCAGGAAGTCATTAGAAGGAGTACTAAGGGAGCAGGCAAGAAGAATCAGTAGACGGACCAATCAGAACACTGGTAGTTCTAGCAGAACAGTTGCTGGAAATCAGGTAGCAAGCCTAATACTCTGGCACTAGGATTAACCATCTATGGTAGATGATTTTGCCATTGATAGCACAAAGCACCCCAGCAGTCTCTACAGCAGCTGCTAGCAGAGCTGTAACAGATAACTGAGGTGTGTGGCAAACAGTAGGTAATTGGCACCCGTCTGCCACAGAACTGAAGCCATCCAGGGAGACCCAGAGCTGCTGGACCATGTAAGAAGGAGTCAGATTCTGACGCACTGTGGCACCTGGCCACACTGGCGTATTTATAATGGGTGCAGTGTGTGCAGTGTACACGGGCACCTGAGTCCAGGGAAACCTACACCACACACACGGCACCCATTTCTTTAATACTCACCTCTCCAGAGTCCCCCATTGGCAGACACAAATGCACAGATAATTCCTGAGAAAATGGTGCAATGGCCATTTTCAGGTTGTGTTGTGCTTGCACATTAGAGAAATCACAGCGAAAATGGCCACCGTGCCATATTCCTGGAGATCTGCGCATGCACATTAGAGTCTGAGCCCCAAGTGCTCAGACTCTAATGCATTTCTGGCTAGAGAAGAGGGGGCCCTAACAGAGGAGGCTGCACATGGGCCTCCTCCTCTCTTAAAACGACCCTGCCTGACCACTTCATAAATCTGCTCTTTTTAAGGAAAGATAAAAAAAAGTTTTGTTTTTTTAGTGTACCAGAAAGTAACAGTATATACTAGTGTGATGAAACCAAAGCCCTTAATTATACAGGTGCTAAGAGCCCTTTTGCCAATCAAAACAGGTATTATCACCCATCATAGGGCTTAATATCGCATCGCCTTATACATTTATAGGGTTAAACCAACTTATAAATCAAAGAGGTAATATAACAGGGTGGTCTTACTGGAACAAAATCATCTAAAAAAATATATATGTATTTTTGCTTGGATTAAATCATTGTTTATGCAGTACTCTTTAAATTATTTTCATTTAACCAAATGGAACTGAGAGCCAAAATCACTTTCCATTACATTGCACATGTGTGAACTGATTTAAGACTGGTTTGGTGTCAATCTGTGCAAGTTATGCATAGCTGCTTCTGAAATATTTTTTCTGTGAGTTTGAATTCAAATTTACATTTTATAGACAAAAAGTGATACTTAATTCCTTAATGAAGGGACTATTAAGTAAGCATGAAGCGTAAAGATTTTTGCCAAATTTAAGAAATAGAAGTTATGGCACATCAATTAAATTGGTGTGTGGAATGGTTTATCTGTTGGAAATGATGTGTGTGCAGGTGTTGATGTTGCAGAGTTATGTAAGCATTCACCAACGGATGACTTCAAACTATGAATGGCCCAAATACTTTATGAGTGATGTTGGTTTATTGATAGATAGCAGGTATAGCCGTACTCACTGTTACACACACTGGTTCTTATGGAAAGTAGCTTCAGCAGAGTGGGGTGTCATACAGCTTACCAGCTGGTAAGTGTATGTAGGCACTGGGTAGTGGTGCAGGAACACTGGAATCTTTGTGGGTTGCAGGTAATCACAGGACTCTCCTGAGCTAGGTAGGAGACTACTCTCTCCCACCATGTCACACTACGCAGTGTCAAGATGGCTCCCGCACATGCTCAGTAGAGAGCTTGGTGGCCATATTAGGGCATAAAGCCTCCCCGGAGAACAGGAAGACTGGAGTCAATTAAAGCACTTTTAAATAGCATTCTCAGTATACAATATAATTTTGTGTCATTTTCATATGTTTTAGGTTCTGGATTTGGAGCTGCAACCAAGGCCATGTGCATTGGTATGAAATACTGGAAGCCAGACAGACTGGAGACCTTGATTGAAGTTAGCATTGAATGCGGGAGGATGACCCATAATCACCCAACAGGTAATATTATTTGTACTTTATGCCTAGTGTCTAAGAGGTCCATGATTGGAAATACATATTAGTTCATCAAATGACAGTGCTCTCTGAGAGATAGGAGGCAATATTTCAATCCATCCAAATTGGGCAATGTATGTTTTTAATAGAAGTGCTGATTGCATTTGTTTGTTAACTAGTACATGTGTATATATATAGATTCTATATTGTAAAGGTACACTAAAGATCATTTATACAAATAGAAAAGTGTGATTGAGGGCATGCAGTGATGTTATTCGCAACGGTCAAGTCCATTTTTCTGCAAAAATGAGAAACCTGCCAAAAAGGAAATGTAAAAGACCCAAGGTTTGTGCATAATAACCTGTCCACACAAAGGGCCCGATTCTGAGTCGTGCACAGTGGAATGCTAAGGTGACGATATGCACCACATCCAGCATATGCATCACACTGCCCACAGTCACCATCACTAGTACCTGGAGTTATACCAACCCCATGTTGGGGGTAAGAAATATGTAATGGTTCGCCATATGCAGAACTTAAAATAGCAACTTTACCTACACACACCCACGCCTGGAAAAACACAAAGGGGTAGATGTATGAAATGACGTTAGGGAGGAGAAGTGGTATCAGCACACTTTGGGGCAGATGTATTAACCTGAAGAAGGCATAAGGAAATGATAAACCAGTGATAAATGCAAGGTGACAAACACACCAGCCCAGGGCCGTCTTTTCGTATGGGCTCAATGGGCTATTGCCCAAGGGCCCCAGGAGTATAAGGGCCCTAGGCTGATAGCTGAGGGTCCCCTCTTTCCAGAGGTACCAGATTTTTTAAAATCGGCCTTGGGGAACCGGAAATATCCAACGTGAAAGCAGTGGTTCCCATCCGAGCCTGTTAATTGCTCTTCCCAGCCAGATATCTCAGGTTCTGTCTGACATAGAGTTTTTTTGAGGGTATAATACAAAAGCTGGGACTCACCCCTTTTGCTGGACACTGGCAGCTTGTCTCTACTGTGGCCGGTGTCACGATCCGGGTATCTGGACGCCATTTCTTACCCATCAGATGCCTCCTAAGGCTGGCTCAGCGCTCCAGGACCGGATCCCATCTGTTATCCTAATGTTCACATTCCTGCATCCTCTCCTGTCTCTCTGAGACGCTGTCACAGTAACGCCTTATTACATCTGGCATGGCGTCTCCCGCGGCCTCCGCCGCCGTCCCTGAGCTTCTGCATGCAGAGTGTCAGAGTGGCGATTACGTCAGCCGCGGCCTCCGCTGTGTCCGCGTGGTTGGATGTGCACTTGTCAGCCTGGCGTCTCCTGTCTCCAGTGGCCGGCGCCGCCATTACTGTTTTCATTACCACATGGATTACAAACCAAACTTCCCTCCAAGTGTCTGCATGGGCGCAGCCATCTTGGATTCTGTCAGCTGATCATTTCCTCCAATCTGTTGTCAGTATTGTTAATCTGCATAATTGCCTAGCCAATCCCTTCCTTGCTGCAGGTATAAATACACTGTGCCTGAGCAAGGAAGGCGTCAGTGCTTTGGTTGTCAAACCTAGTTCCTGTTTGTCTCTCTCCTGTGATTGTCTTCCAGGTTCCAGCTCCTGTCTCAAGACTTCCACCATAGAGACCCGCACCAGCATTCCACCTGCGGTGTAGCCTGACTCTCCAATCCATTGTGGATTCATCTGTTTCCAGCTACAGCATTACCTGCTTCCAGCTCAGCTTCCAGCAGAGTACAGCTTCCCTTAAAGGGCCGGTGTCCTTTCTACACTTTACCACTCTCCACCGGTATTATTATTTCTCCGCTCTCAAGTTCTACATTTCAGTTCATATTTCATCGCTCCCAAGTTCATCTATTATTTAACTGGTTCCAGCCAGTATCCACTCCGTGCTAACAACAGTCTGGTTCCAGCCAGTATCCACAGCAGCTGTTTTACCTTCAGCAACCCAGCTTTTCCTGGAACATCAGCTGGCACAATCCTGGGTTATCTCCATTGCTACAGTCGGGCCTGGTAAGGACTTTCCATCTAGAAGATCATAAGAACTATCTCACACTACCAGTGCCCTGTGGCTCCTGCCATCCTGTAGTACCCAGGAACTGTATTTATTATTTGCTGACTTTTACGTTTTCTTTTACTGCTGCTGTGTTGCGGAGTTGTCATAATAAACATCATTGACTTTTATCCAAGTTGTCGTGGTCACGCCTTCGGGCAGTTATTATTCATGTTACTTACATGTCCAGGGGTCTGATACAACCTCCCAGGTTCCGGTACATCTCAGCCCCTACAACTGAGGCTGCCTCCCGTCAGCTCAGGCCCTCAGTTGTGACAGTAAGCACTGACCTAATGAATCCAGCCGGAGACCAGGATCAAGCGGCCAGGCCGATGCAAGAACTGGCAGCCCGACTAGAACATCAGGAGGCTGCACAGGGCCACATCATCCGCTGTCTCCAGGATCTCTCTACTCGGCTGGATGGGATTCAGACAACTCTCCGTGGATCAGGCGCATCTGGTGCGTCAACCACAGTGACTCCAGTTATAACCCCACCCACCTTACCCATTTCTGCTCCACGTCTTCATCTTCCAACGCCAGCAAAATTTGACGGATCTCCAAGATTCTGCAGGGGATTTCTCAACCAGTGTGAGATTCAGTTTGAGCTACAACCTGGCAATTTTCCCAGTGACCGTACAAAAATTGCCTACATTATCTCTCTTCTCAGTGGCTCCACCCTTGACTGGGCATCACCGTTATGGGAGAGGTCCGACACCCTGCTATCTTCTTACACTGCATTCGTGTCAACATTCAGGCGCATCTTCGACGAGCCAGGCCGGGTAACCTCAGCTTCATCCGAGATTCTCCGTTTACGCCAGGGGTCACGTACTGTAGGACAATATCTGATACAGTTCCAGATCCTGGCATCCGAACTGGCATGGAACGACGAGGCCCTGTATGCTGCATTCTGGCATGGCTTATCTGAGCTTATTAAAGATGAGTTAGCTACCAGAGACTTACCTTCTAAGTTAGATGAGCTAATCTCACTCTGCACGAAAGTTGATTTACGTTTCAGAGAGAGAGAGAGCAACTGAGCGTGGAAGATCATCTGCTCCAAAATCTTCTGCTCCTCCTCCTCGTCAACTGTCACCATCTAAAGATGAGCCCATGCAAATTGGCCGTTCCCGTTTAACTCCTGCTGAGCGCCGAAGACGCCTCTCTGAGTCTCTTTGTCTTTACTGTGCAGCTCCGTCTCACACCATCAATGCCTGTCCCGAACGTCCGGGAAAACTCCAAACCCTAGCTCGCCCAGGAGAGGGCCGGCTAGGAGTAATGATCTCCTCTCCATCTCCTCATGATTGTAATCTCCCAGTCTCGCTTCAAGTTGCTCAACGTTATCGGAACGTCATTGCCCTCCTTGATTCCGGAGCAGCTGGGAACTTTATTACTGAAGCCTATGTTAAACGGTGGTCCCTACCCACCGAGAGACTTCCTTCCTCCTTTTCCTTAACTGACGTGGATGGCAGTAAAATTTTTGATACTGTTATTGCTCTAAGGACTCTACCAGTTCGTCTGAGAGTGGGAGTTCTTCATTCCGAACTTATTTCACTTTTAGTGATTCCAAGAGCCACACATCCTGTGGTCCTGGGCCTTCCATGGCTCCGTCTTCACAATCCTACAATTGATTGGACGACTACGCAAATCCTGGCATGGGGTTCCTCCTGTGCAGAGACATGTTTGTTTAAAGTATTGCCTGTCTGTTCTTCCTCCCCCAGGTCGTCTGATGTTCCACCTCCTCCATATCAAGATTTCACGGATGTGTTCAGTAAAGCTTCTGCTGATATCCTTCCTCCTCATAGAGAATGGGACTGTCCGATTGATCTCGTTCCAGGGAAGGTTCCACCTCGAGGCCGAACTTATCCGTTGTCTCTGCCTGAGACGCATTCTATGGAGGAATACATTAAAGAGAACCTAGCAAAGGGGTTCATTCGACCTTCTTCTTCCCCAGCCGGCGCAGGCTTCTTTTTTGTAAAAAAGAAAGATGGTGGTCTGCGGCCGTGCATCGACTACAGAGGTTTGAACGACATTACCATCAAGAACCGTTATCCTTTACCCCTGATTACTGAGCTCTTTGACAGAGTTAGCGGAGCTACCATCTTTACAAAGCTGGACTTGCGAGGTGCATACAATCTCATCCGGATCCGTGAGGGTGACGAGTGGAAGACCGCCTTTAACACCCGTGACGGACATTATGAGTACCTCGTCATGCCCTTCGGATTGAGCAATGCTCCAGCTGTCTTCCAGCATTTTGTCAATGAGATCTTCAGAGACATTCTATACCGTCATGTCGTGGTCTATCTAGACCAGGCTTTTTCAACCAGTGTGCCGTGGCACACTAGTGTGCCGCGACCAGTGGCAAGGTGTGCCGCGGAGCCAGAGCAGCTTCCTGCACCTTCACAGTGAACTGTTGGCCCGGGCTCTTCTTAGAGGATCAGTCGTGCTCCGGCCATGACCTATGCCTTGAAAACGATGTGATATCATAGGTCACAGCTGCCGCGTCTCACCACCCAGCCAGCCCACCCGCCTACCTACACATTTCCCAGTTCCAGCCTGCATACACAGCTTTCCTTGCCCACCCACATCCACACCTGCCCTACCGCACGCTGCTCAGTATTCGCAGCACTCCACTATAAACAACCCCCGCCACTGAGGACAGCTGATAATATGTGTTATTTTATTTTTCCTGTGGGGAACAATAGGATTTCAATAGGATTTATGTGGGGAGAATAAGAATTTATGAATTTATGGGGGGAACAATGTGAATAATTCATGTGGAGAGCAATAGGATTTATGTGGGGAGAAATGTGATTGATTTATGTGGGGAGCAATGTGATTGTTTTTTCTGTGTAGGCCAATGTATGTGTGGATTTATTTATTTTTTTACTGGGAGGGCCAATGTGTGTGTTTTGTCTTTTTCTGTGGGGAACTGATGGTGTGCCTTGGCAATTTTAAGATATTGTTCGGTGTGCCGCGAGTAAAAAAAGGTTGAAAATCTCTGATCTAGACGATATCCTCATTTTTGCCAACGATTTAGAGGAACATCGTTTTTGGGTTAAAGAGGTTCTGTCCCGTCTCCGTGTCAATCATCTCTATTGCAAATTAGAAAAATGCGTCTTTGAAGTCAAGTCCATTCCGTTTCTAGGGTACATTGTGTCCGGTTCCGGACTAGAGATGGATCCTGAGAAACTACAAGCAATTCAGAATTGGCCGGTACCCTTAACCCTCAAAGGGGTCCAGAGGTTCTTAGGGTTCGCCAATTATTACCGAAAGTTTATACGAGACTTTTCCACCATTGTGGCGCCTATTACTGCTTTCACCAAGAAGGGTGCTAACCCGTCCAAGTGGTCTGAAGAAGCCATGCAAGCTTTTCATCTTTTAAAACAGAGGTTCATCTCTGCGCCTGTCCTGAAACAGCCTGACATCGACTCTCCTTTCATCCTAGAGGTGGATGCCTCCTCCGTTGGAGTAGGAGCGGTGTTATCTCAGAGGGCTAAAGATGGCCATTTACATCCTTGCAGTTTCTTCTCCCGGAAGTTCTCCCCAGCTGAGCGCAACTATGCCATTGGCGACCAGGAGTTGCTAGCCATCAAGCTCGCTCTAGAAGAGTGGAGGTATCTGTTGGAGGGAGCTTCTCATTTAATCACCATACTTACAGACCACAAGAACCTTTTATACCTGAAGGGCGCACAATGTCTCAACCCTCGTCAGGCCAGATGGGCACTTTTCTTTTCCAGGTTCGACTTTAAACTCCAGTTCTGTCCGGGCTCTCAGAATCGCAAGGCCGATGCCCTTTCCCGCTCATGGGAGCAAGAAAATGAGTCAGAGTCTTCAGACAAGCATCCTATTATAAATCCGTTGGCATTCTCCACGGTAGGGATGGACTCTACGCCCCCATCAGGGAAAAGTTTTGTGAAGCCGATGCTAAGGAAGAAGCTCATGCATTGGGCCCATGCTTCCCGTTTTGCCGGACATAGAGGTATCCAAAAAACCCTGGAGTTTATCTCTAGGTCCTATTGGTGGCCAACTCTGAAAAAAGACGTCTTGGAGTTTATTGCATCTTGCCCAAAGTGTGCCCAACATATAGTATCCCGCCAGTCGCCTGCGGGGCAACTGGTTCCACTATCCGTTCCCCGTCGACCATGGACCCACTTGTCGATGGATTTCATTACAGACTTACCCATGTGCAACAAGTTCAATACCATCTGGGTGGTAGTTGACCGGTTCACCAAGATGGCACACTTTATTCCTCTCACCGGTCTTCCGTCAGCTTCCAAGTTGGCTCAAGTATTCATACAAGAGATCTTCCGACTCCACGGTCTTCCTGAAGAAATTATCTCAGATCGAGGAGTTCAATTCACAGCCAAATTCTGGCGAAGTTTATGTCAAGTCCTCCAAGTCAAGCTAAAGTTTTCCACGGCTTACCATCCTCAGACCAATGGTCAAACCGAGAGGGTGAATCAGGACTTGGAGGCCTTCCTCCGCATCTATGTGTCCTCCTCTCAAGATGACTGGGTTCAATTACTTCCCTGGGCCGAGTTCTGTCATAACAACCAGTATCATTCTTCATCTTCTTCAACACCATTCTTCACCAACTTTGGATTCCACCCTAAAGTCCCTGAGTTCCAACCGCTTCCAGCAACTTCTGTTCCCGCAGTGGATATCACCTTGCATCAGTTTGCCAATATCTGGAAGAGCGTACGATCAGCTCTGCTCAAGGCATCGTTCAGGTACAAGAAGTTTGCGGATAAGAAGCGTCGAGCAGTTCCTGCTCTCAAGGTGGGTGATCGGGTATGGTTATCCACGAAGAATTTGAGGTTAAGAGTTCCCAGTATGAAGTTTGCACCTCGCTATATCGGTCCTTTCAAGATTGAACAAGTCATCAATCCTGTTGCTTACAGACTCCAGTTGCCTCCCTTCTTAAAAATACCCAGGACATTCCATGTTTCCCTGTTGAAACCGCTGATCTTGAATCGGTTTCATTCCTCACTTCCTCCAACTCCGAAAGTCCAAACTCAACGAGGCGTTGAGTATGAAGTGGCCAAGATCCTGGACTCACGTCACCGTTACGGTCAACTACAGTATCTTATTGACTGGAAGGGTTACGGCCCTGAGGAACGTTCATGGACCAATGCTTCTGATGTCCATGCTCCTGCCTTGGTCCGGAGATTCCATTCCAAGTTTCCTCAAAAGCCAAAGAAGTGTCCTGGGGCCACTCCTAAAGGGGGGGGTGCTGTCACGATCCGGGTATCTGGACGCCATTTCTTACCCATCAGATGCCTCCTAAGGCTGGCTCAGCGCTCCAGGACCGGATCCCATCTGTTATCCTAATGTTCACATTCCTGCATCCTCTCCTGTCTCTCTGAGACGCTGTCACAGTAACGCCTTATTACATCTGGCATGGCGTCTCCCGCGGCCTCCGCCGCCGTCCCTGAGCTTCTGCATGCAGAGTGTCAGAGTGGCGATTACGTCAGCCGCGGCCTCCGCTGTGTCCGCGTGGTTGGATGTGCACTTGTCAGCCTGGCGTCTCCTGTCTCCAGTGGCCGGCGCCGCCATTACTGTTTTCATTACCACATGGATTACAAACCAAACTTCCCTCCAAGTGTCTGCATGGGCGCAGCCATCTTGGATTCTGTCAGCTGATCATTTCCTCCAATCTGTTGTCAGTATTGTTAATCTGCATAATTGCCTAGCCAATCCCTTCCTTGCTGCAGGTATAAATACACTGTGCCTGAGCAAGGAAGGCGTCAGTGCTTTGGTTGTCAAACCTAGTTCCTGTTTGTCTCTCTCCTGTGATTGTCTTCCAGGTTCCAGCTCCTGTCTCAAGACTTCCACCATAGAGACCCGCACCAGCATTCCACCTGCGGTGTAGCCTGACTCTCCAATCCATTGTGGATTCATCTGTTTCCAGCTACAGCATTACCTGCTTCCAGCTCAGCTTCCAGCAGAGTACAGCTTCCCTTAAAGGGCCGGTGTCCTTTCTACACTTTACCACTCTCCACCGGTATTATTATTTCTCCGCTCTCAAGTTCTACATTTCAGTTCATATTTCATCGCTCCCAAGTTCATCTATTATTTAACTGGTTCCAGCCAGTATCCACTCCGTGCTAACAACAGTCTGGTTCCAGCCAGTATCCACAGCAGCTGTTTTACCTTCAGCAACCCAGCTTTTCCTGGAACATCAGCTGGCACAATCCTGGGTTATCTCCATTGCTACAGTCGGGCCTGGTAAGGACTTTCCATCTAGAAGATCATAAGAACTATCTCACACTACCAGTGCCCTGTGGCTCCTGCCATCCTGTAGTACCCAGGAACTGTATTTATTATTTGCTGACTTTTACGTTTTCTTTTACTGCTGCTGTGTTGCGGAGTTGTCATAATAAACATCATTGACTTTTATCCAAGTTGTCGTGGTCACGCCTTCGGGCAGTTATTATTCATGTTACTTACATGTCCAGGGGTCTGATACAACCTCCCAGGTTCCGGTACATCTCAGCCCCTACAACTGAGGCTGCCTCCCGTCAGCTCAGGCCCTCAGTTGTGACAGCCGGAACCAGAGATATCAGCCTTCCAGCAGCTGGTCCCTGCTCCAGCTCTACACACCTGGTATACAGTTTTATATATTCATTGGAGGATTGCTCTGGCTCCTGACCTCTGATCCCCAAGTCCCAGAACCTTCTGAAAGGTGGGACTCTCTAGTTTTTTTATCCCATTCAAAGCTAAGAAATCTATTTTCAGGAACTTGAGATATCTGCAGTCAAGCAAGCTGCCCTCCCACCAGAAAATGATGAATATTAAGCCCACTCCCCTATCCACCCCTCCCCTGCATAATTAACACCCCCTACCACCCCGGAAGTCATGTACCAGGGCACCTTCATTCAGCCCAATGCCCCCCTCTACAGTTTAGTGTTCTCCCTCCCACCCCATCTGTGCAGTAAAGGAGTAATTAGCAGAAATTACTGCTCCAGGTCCTACATGCTGAGCGGAAGATAGAACACCCCCTACCGCCCGCGGGACAGCAAAGCTGCCGCTGATAGCACACCCCACCCCTACCGCTGGAGGATGGGTAGGGGGCCCAATGCATTGCTGTGCCCAGGGGCCTACACTGCCGTTAAGACGGCCCTGCACCAGCCAATCAGCTCTCATATGTAAATTAACAGTTAGGAGCTGATTGGCTGGTGTATTATCAATTTGCACTTAACACTGCTTTATCACTGGTTTATCACTTCCTTATGCCTTCTCCAGGTTAATACATCTACCCCTGTATGTGCACTGATACCGCTTCTCCCCCATGAAAGTGGTGCTGCGAGTAAGGTGACGGGGGCGTTATACTCCCCTGTCATTATCGGCACTGCTATCTGTAAGGGGCACTTCCCCTCTCCGGCAGCCGAGATGATAATAAATCTCGGCGCTACTGCTTGGCTACTACATCTCCCCCAAAGATTGGTATGTTTGCTACTGCGCATGCAGAGTCTGCTAACATTTGCTAAATGCAGGTCTACAATTCATAAATCTACATGTAGCACATGCCCCTCTTTCTGTGCATAATAAAGTAAGGTGTTTTATTGAATTTTAGATTGCCGTTAAATATAAAATTACATATTTTTCTCTTTGTTTAAATAGGGAGCATTTATTTTGTTTATATTATTTAATTGTTTTCATTTAGTGTTAGAAGGTATCCTTTGTTACCCTGTTGTGTTATCTTGTTGGCTTATATTGGCACAGCTAATAGTATACAATAAGGAGTTATACATTTTATATTGTTCCACATTGCGATACAGCAAGTTTGTAAAAAAAACTCTTTGGATCTGTTTGTCCAGCATCTCTCATGAGTCTCAAATACCAAGACACAAAGCTACAGTGCTATTAGCAGGATATCTCCTTCCAGGCAACACTCCTGGCCTCTTAAATCATCCACTAAATGCAGAGTCAGACACATTATCACAGAGCTGAAATAGGCATCAAATAAATGACTAGTGATAATATTAATAGATAGGTAGAACAATAATAATATGGAATTGTTAAAAGAAAATGGTGTTTCTTATACGTTGTATACTAATGTACATTACAGAACATGGAATCCGGTCTCTAGGTCGACAAGACTTGAGTTGACAATATCTAGGTCGACCACTATTGGTCGACATGGTTTCTAGGTCGACAAGGACTCTAGGGGGTAAATTTACTAAGATGGGAGTTCTATTTAAGATGGGATGTTGCCTATAGCAACCAATCAGATTCTAGGTATTATCTTCTAGAAGGTGCTAGATAAATGAGAAGTAGATTCTGATTGGTTGCTATGGGCAACATCCCATCTTAAATAGAACTCCCGTCTTAGTAAATTTACCTCTAGGTCGACATGTACTAGGTCGACATGACAAAAGGTTGACAGGAGTTTTTTTTAAAAAAAATCATTTTTTGAACTTTTTCATTCTTTACGATCCACGTGGACTACAATTGGGAACCATAACCTGTGCCGAGCGCAGCAGTAGCGGAGCAAGGCACCTTGCCCAAAGCATGGCAAGCGAACACAGTGCACTAATTGGGGTTCCCGGTCACTCTACGAAGAAAACGACACCAAAAAAAGTATAAAAAACTCATGTTGACCTTTTTTCATGTCGACCTAGTCCATGTCGACCTAGAGTCCCTGTCGACCTAGAAACCATGTCGACCTACTTACTGTTGACCAATAGTGGTCGACCTAGACATTGCCTAAGTCTAGTCTATCTAACATACCACACCCACAGAACACAGGGGGTTCATTTATTATAACTAGTGACATGATTTGAGTAATCCTGCCATACCTGTCATATTAGACCAGATTTGTGTTGATTCGTCTACTCTATACCTATTCAAAAACCCCTAACCAATTTCAGTGTACATAATACAATTATGTATACAGCTCCTAAGCAAGTTCCCTAAAATGTGTCATGTTAAATTATTAGTGTATATATATTTGCCCTCCTCAGTGCAAAGTGTAATAGGGGCAAACTGGCAATGTGACACTTCTTTTAGTATCAATTGATGTAAAATGTAATAATGAGTAGTAGTAATACTACTGCTACTGCAAATAATAATAATAATATTCATAATAATAATAATAATAATAATAATAATAATAGTGCCTGGTACTATTTTATAATAATCGCCGTATGACATGCATTGTTGGCACCACTCACCAGGGGCGTTTTGATGCATTTCACAGAACCAGTTCACACACTGAATACACCTAGGTCAATAGAATACAATTGTTTTATACATAAAGTACATGAAATATCTTGTCTGGACACAGCTAATCTCCTGTAGTCAATTGTACCTCTAGTAAGAATAACGATGAGAACAAATAGAGGACAAGGTACGAAATAGGTATAGTATTTTAGATGAATTTGGTGTGAGTTCAATTGCAGAAACGTAGAAAATAAACATATACCAAAGTTGTATTGAAATGATGCTAATCTGTATATCTAGAGTTTCATTAGGTATCTGTAAGCTTATGAATGGAGTGATTTAAAATAGATAAGTAACCAAAAGTGTAATATGCAAAACACAAGTTTATTTGGCCAAATGAGAAAGCATTATAAATGGCATCCCAAATATGGATAAAACCAGATAAGTTTTTTGTATTGCACCAAAGATTGGATCAAAGGTAGATTCCAAATGCAGGAAGTTACCGATGGATCCCATTGTGTTTCATCCTAGACTTCAGGCCTAATTCAAGGTTGATCGCAAAAGCAAAATCTTCCTCTAATGGGCAAAACCATGTGCACTGCAGGTGGGGGGGGGGGTTTGCAGATATAACATATGCAGAGAGAGTTAGATTTGGGTGGGGTGTGTTCAAACTGATATCTAAATTGCAGTGTAAAAATAAAGCAGACAGTATTTACCCTGCACAGAAACTATATAACCAAATCTAACTCTATCTGTACATGTGCGGCGGTATCTAATGTTGAGAGTCCGGTGGCCGTGTGGGATGGTGGCCAAACTCGAATGTTGTTTTAAAGGGGCAATCACTTATAAGGCAAAACCATGCCTTGTAAGTGATTGTCCCTTTAAAAAAACATCCGAGTTCGGCCGCCATCCCGCACGGCCGACGGACTCGGCCGGCATTACATCCTGCCGGTTATATCTACAGCAGCTGCAGTATACAAAATATATTTATGCAAGGGCACTCACCAATTCAGATGAAAGAAGAAAAGTGTATTCACCTCTTCCAACCTGATTATACATGGACAATGGGGGTTATTCAGAGATGGACGCAGATCTTGCTTCCCGCAGCAAGATCTGCGTACATCTCCTCACATGCTGGGGACCACCCAGCACAGGACAAGGCCCCCCAGCATGTGTGTAGCGCTGCCTCATGATCCTTCCGCAATTTAATTGCGGTTGCATCGATTAGAGGTTGACCCCTTTGTGGGAGCAGCTGTGTGTGATTTCATGCAGCCACCCCAAAAACGCTCACAACACGACCCCGTTTCAGCTGAAACGCTGCCCCCG
This sequence comes from Pseudophryne corroboree, assembly GCF_028390025.1. NCBI lineage: Eukaryota > Metazoa > Chordata > Amphibia > Anura > Myobatrachidae > Pseudophryne > Pseudophryne corroboree. The sequence continues at coordinate 354,236,916 of NC_086445.1, forward strand.
AACTCCCACCGCTGTCATTCACCTTGGCCACAAGGTTTAGCTTGCACACACACACTGCGGTCGGTCTGCATGAGTAGAGACGTACGACTGCGTTCAGCTCCGAATCGCCCCCAATGTTCTGGTTTCATCAAAAACCTTTATCAAGAAATGAACATAACCATTTATAGCATTAGTAAACTGGAAGCCGCATTCCACAAAAGTCCATCAACAAAAATGGAAACTGAAAGGTATAGCACTTGGCTAAGGTGTGTTTCAAATCCAGCCCTTTCTTGCCATTCGTTACCTTTCTTCAGTCCGCATAGACCCAGCAAATCACAGGGGTGCTGTAGTAGGTAATGGTAGGAATCCCACCCGTTGTTAGGAACCATATCTTGCAGTGTCCTTAAGGTCTGTCTACAGTATATATTTGTGAATGTTACAACTTTGTTTCTTATTGGATCAATTTGTATTTTTATTAAGCAACACTTTAGTGACTAGTGATTTGGAGCACATTTATTTAATATTTAAGTGTTCATTTCAATATAATCTGTCTCTGGATATGTCTGTGTGTTTGCACATTCAGGGTTTCTGGGGTCACTGTGCACTGCGTTGTTTGCCTCTTATGCCGTACAAGGAAAGCCGCTTGTACAGTGGGGAAGAGACCTGCTGAAGGTGATACCAATGGCTGAAGAGTACTGTAAGAAAACTATTCGTCATATGGCAGGTAAGATAATAACAATAATAATAGTAATAATAGCAATAATAATAATAATAATAATAATAATAATAACTGTTGAATTTAAATAATTTTCATTTCCATAAACAGGTCATATACAGCACTGTGTGTGTGTGTGTGTGTGTGTGTGTGTGTGTGTGTGTGTGTGTGTGTGTGTGTGTGTGTGTCATACTTGCCCTCTGGAAGACTCCCAAACTAGGAGGGCAGACTCCCAGGTCCCAGAAATGTGGGTAATTCTACCACAATCCGGTGACACCAACACTTACCAGTGACAGTGGACAGGGCAATTGGGGCACAATGGTGGGATTTGCATAATCAGGGCCCTGCCTCCTGCTATGCAAAAGCAGGAATCATGCCAAGAAGGGATGAGCGGCCGATGTGCTGTGATTCACAGTACATGCCACTTGGCCCATCCTCTCCGGGAAAACTCTAGAGTCGGCAAGTAGGAAAACTCCAGAGTCGGGAAGTATGTGTGTGTGTTTTGACAAGAAAAATGGGAGTAATATTCAGATAGATTGCTCAGTTAATCAGAACAGTTACCATAGTTTCTATTCAGAATTTAAATATTTTTATTTAGTTTTAGTTTACTTTATTGTTCCTAGTGTATATATTATATAAGTTTAATTGGGATCAATGGCGTAGTTATAATTGGTGCAGGGTGTGCGGGCCCCTGCGTAAAGGGGGGGCAACACTGCACACCCTGCACCTATTTCTTCTATACTCACCTTTAGAGATGAGCGATTCGGATTCCAAAGAATCCGAGCCACTCCATACATTGGGATCCGAGTGCACCCATGGGACTTGGATTCTATATAAGGTGCCCTGGCCGGTACTCATCACCTTTTCACTCAATGCACACTGAAAAATGCTGTGCAATGCTCTGCTGTTTAGGCTGTGCTGTGTCCATCCAGAGACTCCTAATTGTGGCTGTGCAGTAAATAGTGACTGTATATAGGGGCATGCTGCACTGTACTCTGCTGTTTAGGCTGTGCTGTGTGTCCATCCAGAGACTCCAGACTAATTGTGACTGTGCACGGTGCGTGCAGTATAGTGACTGTATAGGTGCACACTGCACTGTACTCTGCTGTTTAGGCTGTGCTGTGTGTCCATCCAGAGACTCCAGACTAATTGTGACTGTGCACGGTGCGTGCAGTATAGTGACTGTATAGGTGCACACTGCACTGTACTCTGCTGTTTAGGCTGTGCTGTGTGTCCATCCAGAGACTCCAGACTAATTGTGACTGTGCACGGTGCGTGCAGTATAGTGACTGTATAGGTGCACACTGCACTGTACTCTGCTGTTTAGGCTGTGCTGTGTGTCCATCCAGAGACTCCAGACTAATTGTGACTGTGCACGGTGCGTGCAGTATAGTGACTGTATAGGTGCACACTGCGCTGTACTCTGCTGTTTAGGCTGTGCTGTGTGTCCATCCAGAGACTCCAGACTAATTGTGACTGTGCACGGTGCGTGCAGTATAGTGACTGTATAGGTGCACACTGCGCTGTACTCTGCTGTTTAGGCTGTGCTGTGTGTCCATCCAGAGACTCCAGACTAATTGTGACTGTGCACGGTGCGTGCAGTATAGTGACTGTATAGGTGCACACTGCACTGTACTCTGCTGTTTAGGCTGTGCTGTGTGTCCATCCAGAGACTCCAGACTAATTGTGACTGTGCACGGTGCGTGCAGTATAGTGACTGTATAGGTGCACACTGCACTGTACTCTGCTGTTTAGGCTGTGCTGTGTGTCCATCCAGAGACTCCAGACTAATTGTGACTGTGCACGGTGCGTGCAGTATAGTGACTGTATAGGTGCACACTGCGCTGTACTCTGCTGTTTAGGCTGTGCTATGTCAATCCAGAGACTCTAGTCCAAACTAATTGTGGATGTGCAGTATAGTGACTGTATAGGGGGTACACTGCACTGTACTCTGCTGTTTAGGCTGTGCTGTGTCCATCCAGAGACTCCATCCTAATTGTGGCTGTGCAGTAAAGTGACTGTATATTGGGTTACGCTGCTCTGTGTTGCAGTGTATTCTGCTGTATTGGCTGTACTTTACTCAAGTGCGCTTTGTTTACGTACTATAATCTTTGTGATCTCTGCAGTTCGAATAGGGCTGCAAGTTTAAAAATAGAAAAATAAAAAATATATATTGTTTTTGTACTAATTGGTTGGTGCGTTTTACTCAAGTGTGCTTTGTTCACGTGCATCTATAAGCCCTGTTGTCTGCACTGTTCGAACCCAGCTGCAAGTTTAACAATAGAAAAATAAAAAATACATGATACTGTATATATATTGTTTGTACTGGTTGGTGCACTTTACCCTAGTGTGTTTTGTTCATGTGCAGCTATATGCCCTTTGATTCATGCAGTTTGAACCTAGCTGCACGTTTAAAAAAAAAAATATATGTATATATATATATATATATATATATATATCTATATGTTATTTGTACTGGTTGGTGCGCTTTACCCTAATGTGCTTTATTTACGTTCATCTATAAGCCCTTTGATCAACGCAGTGTGTGGCAATGTTTCATAGATTTGCTATAAACTGCTGTGTGTTTGCGCTGCTGCTCTGTCGCTTAGTAAGCAGCCAGCTCACTGCAGCCTTTGGCTAGTATTGCTGAAAACAATATTGTGAGCTGTGAGGTGGTCAAATTGACTGGAAATGACTGGAAATCAATGTTGTTGAGGTTACTAGTACCCTAGGAACAAAAAAAGCACCAGAGTCTACTAGTGCTCAGAGCAGCGCTGCTGGCTAGAGAGGGTGGGGGGGAGGGGGTGGACCTAGATGAGGACTGCACATGGGATCCCTCCTCTCTTGATATACCCCCTGATTGGGATTCCTCATTTTTTCTGAACCCAAAAAGAAGTTTAAACCTTTACATTCCTTCTTGTCTTGGGCCTATCGATAACTGGGTCCAGGGGACTTATTCCACACACCCTGCACCCATAGGCTGTACTTACTTCTCCACTGCAAAAATAAACAGGAAAATGGTGACTGCACATTTTCCCATAGAGCTGCGCATAAGCGGTAGAGAATGATTGAAAAAATGGCGCCACCACTATTATCCCAGAGATGTGTGCATGCACAGGCCCTTTACTCTCTTTACCTGCCTATTCTGCATGTCAAAGAGTTATACAGTATTTTTCAGCAATTAGATGCCCTTGCAAGGGACTCAATATGCAGTTGTCTCAGCAGATCAAGTTTGTGAACTAAAATAAACCTAATGCCAAGTTAGGTAAAGTTGTGTTAACAGGTGACTTCTTTCACTGCACCAACATTTCAGTTTCATTAAATCCTATTTTCTGGATGTTGCTTCTATTTAGAGTACCAAGAGCATTGGTTCTACTTTGAAGCTAAATGGCAGTTTTACCTGGAAGAAAGGGAAATAGAGGAAGACAATGTGACAAAGCCCACCTTTCCTGATAAGTATGATGCTGATGAAAGAGACAAGGTAGGCCTTTTCACATATTGTTATTACTAAATGACTTGACTGAGAAATAATGCTATGTGATCTGAAGGCATTTCAGGGTTGTTTAATCCAAACACTATGTGCTGCTTATCATTTATGTTGTTCTCCAAAATTCCAAAATGCTTTAAATGTGTTTATTTTTTAAAAGTTACTGTCCCTATAAAAGTAGTCACATTTTCAAACGGTTCCACACCAGAGTTGCCTTTGCACATTGTGTCTGCGTTATTTGGCATAGAGTGTTTCACATTACATTCGCCCTATGTTTTTTTATTCCACACAGATAACTCTTATTGTATCCCAACTACACCAGAGGATAAAATGAATGGGCGCTGTAGAGGGATCCGGTCTGAAGATCGACAGTATCTAGGTCGACAATGTTTAGGTCGACCACTATAGGTCGACAGTCACTAGGTCGACATGGATGGAAGGTCGACAGGGTTTCTAGGTCGACATGTGCTAGGTCGACAGGTCTAAAGGTCGACATGAGTTTTTCAATTTTTTTTTATTTTTTTGAATTTTTTCATACTTAACGATCCACGTGGACTACGATTGGAACGGTAAAGTGTGCCGAGCGAAGCGGTAGCGGAGCGAAGGCACCATGCCCGAAGCATGGTGAGTGAAGCGAGCCATGCGAGGGGACGCGGTGCACTAATTTGGGATCCCGGTCACTCTACGAAGAAAACGACACCCAAAAAAAACACACCTCATGACGACCTTTAGACCTGTCGACCTAGCACATGTCGACCTAGAAACCCTGTCGACCTTCCATCCATGTCGACCTAGTGACTGTCGACCTATAGTGGTCGACCTAAACATTGTCGACCTAGATACTGTCGATTTGATGAACCACACCCTGCACATTCCCCAGCTCTATTTAGAGATTGTAAATAACGGAAATTTACAGATACATGGCCTGATGCAAAGTTAGCCACTGGCATATTTATAATGGATGCAGTGTGTGTGGTGCATTTTCTGTGAGTCTGCCATATTTTTAAAGCGGCAATCATCTACAAGGCAAAACCAGGTCGGTTTTGCCTTGTAAATGATTGTCACTTTAAAAATATGGGCAGAATCGCAGAAAATCCTGAACAGCCTGCATATCGCATGCTATTTACATATTGGGGGTCATTCCGAGTTGATCGCTCGCTGACGATTTTTGTAGCACAGCGATCAGGAGAAAAAACTGCATTTCTGCGCATGCGTATGCCCCACAGTGCGCACGCGCGACGTACGGGTACAAACCTCTTTTTGGTTGTGCTCAGGTTCTAGCGAAGTTTTCCTTCGCACTGGCAGCTGCAAGAAGATTGACAGGAAGGGGGTGTCAACTGACCGTTTTCAGGGAGTGTTTGTAAAAATGCAGGCGTGTCTGAAAAAACGCAGGCGTGGCTGGGCGTTTGCTGGGCGGGTGTATGACGTCAAATGCGGACAGGAATAGGCTGAACTGATCGCAAGCGCTGAGTAGGTTCAGAGCTACTCAGAAACTGCACAAACTGTTTTTGTAGAGCTCGGCTGCACATGCGTTCGCACTTCTGCTAAGTTAAAATACACTCCCCAGTGGGCAGCGGCATAGCGTTTGCACGGCTGCTAAAACTAGCTAGCGAGCGATCAACTCAGAATGACCCCCATTGCCCCTAGTGTAAGAGGGTGTGACTAAATCTATATATGAACCTATGTATTTATAGATATGCTTACTTTATGCCAACTCTGCATCAGTCCCACAACAATGAGGATAGCGTGGTCCTATGGCCTTTTCTGCTGTGATACTTGATTTCCACAAAATTTCCCTGAAATGTCACCGCTGTCAGTGAGCTAATATTTGTTACCATTTACTAGACATATAAGAAATGGAGCTCAGAGGGCCGTGGTGGAAGAAGAGGACATGATGCTCCCATGATTGCATATGATGCTTTGTTGGGAGCCGGTGGGGATTGGAAGGAGCTGTGCAGTCGAGCAATGTTCCATGGAGGTAACAATACAACATAAAATATAGCAAAAATAAAACACAAGTAAATACTAACAAAATGGTAAATAGTAATTATTGTGAATAAACCTGGATTTACATTTCTTAATACAATAGACATACAGATATGTCCTCATACATTTTTGCTGCAGTAACGCCAGTCAGCCCCTCGTGGCACGCAAGGTTGCTTGAGAATCTTGTAACTTTGGGTGTCTTTTTTGCTTCTCTTTTGCCAAAACTGCCTCTTAGTCGCAATGCAATGTGACTATGATGCACAAGGAGACTGTGCTGATTAATTTCTTATATGACACTTGTATATTTGTGTATGACTGAGTCTATACACATGCTACAATGTAGCAGCAGCAGCTTTTTCCCAAGACAAGTTCTGTTCTGCTCAGTCGCACACCTTATATAAGTTTCCTATATCAAATGAATCGGTCTCCTTGTGTATCCTAGTCACATTGCGTTGTGACTAAAGCTGCCCATACACCTAAAGATTTATTGTCAGATTTGTGCTAGTTGGAATGAAAATCTGGTAAAGGATGAGAGCAAACGACAATTGACCATTTGCTCCCAAACACTGGAAAACAGACAAAAAATGGTAAAACAGACAAATTGGTTAAATTCATTTGATTTAACCAATTTGTTTGAACGACCGTTTTTGTCAATTTTATGGCATTTAGGAGCAAATGGTCAACTGTCATTTGTTCTCGTCCAGTACCAGGTTTTCATTCCAACCAGCCAGATCTGACAATAAATTTGTAGGTGTGCGGGCAGCATAAGACCCATATTCAGCAAAAAAAGACACCCAGCATTAACAGACTTGCACTAGACCTGATGGCTAACTCATGCCAGACATCTCGTGCTGCATGGCGTATTGAGGCTGGATGTATGAGGACACATCTGTACATCCAGTGCCCACTGCATACACGGCAGATGCTGCAACTCACTCTGCTCAAGCTGTGCAGTTCTCTTATGTCAGGCATATAACTGGATAGTAGGGAGTAGGAAAGCCAGGGATGCAGAATGGCCTATGTAATAAGTGTCACTTACCGCCCAGTATTCACAGCTGAGGCTGATGAGAAATGTACACATTGCAGCAACTGACTGAATTTTAAAGTAATGTTGGGTCAGGAATAACAAGGCGGATAGTTTCATTATTTTCTAATGTGAATCATTTATAACCTTTTGTGACAGAACTATATTTCAGGTCTTTGAGTGGAGTCTCTTAGGAGGTTAGCCTATCGGTACTGGTGGGAGTCTCAGCAGCTCTTGGTAACTCACAGTTTATGGGGGAGATTTATCAAAGCTTGGGGAGAGATAAAATGGAGAGAGGAAAAAGTACCAACCAATCCACTCCTGTTGTTTTTTAACACAACGTGGGGCATATGCATATATGCTTGAAGAGAGATTAAGTGAAGAGAGATAAAGTACCAACCAATCAGCTCCTAATTGTCACTTTACAGGCTGTGTTTGAAAAATGACAGTTAGTAGCTGATTGCCTGGTAGTTTATCTCTCTGCATTTCTCTCCAAGCCTTCATGCATATGCCCTCGTGTCTTAATACCAACAGCATATTTATTTAGTATCACAGTGATACTAACAAGTATTCTGTTGGTATTTACCATTACTTACTCTCTGACAAGGTCCAGCGGCATCTCCCTTTTCAGAGACGTCCTCTGCTGTGTTGCTGGCAGCATATCACTGCCAGTGATGGGCTTCTGTGCCAGGCACATGTGCGACGGCTAGTCTGCACATGCACATGACTCTTTTACCCGAAAGGGACCCGGCAGCGCATGGAAGGCTTCGCTGAAGCTGGAAAGGCAGCGCTGGGTCCCCATTGCCGGTAATGGGGACTGTAATGCTCTCGCCATCTATTAAGAGGCATAAGTGATACAATAACAAACAGTGGTAATCTTAGTTTGCTTCTCGTTGTTGAATACTGAAAGGAGGACATAACCCATTTAGGGAGTGTTAAAGGGGTTATGCCTCTTTCTTAAATGGGGCCCACAGCCTGTAAAATGACAGGAGCTGATTGGTTAGTACTTTATTGGGGTATATGCAATTACCGGCGAATCGCAGCAATTTTTCGCCCGTTTTTTAATTTGATAAAATTCGACCGTCGAATTCCGGCAAGTGGGTGCCGGAATTCAACATATTCAATAAAAAACGGATTCGACAGTCCCGCTGTCGAAAAACGGACGATTTGACGGATTTTGATCCGATTTTTTAAAAACGGGAAAAAACTGTAAAAAACCCGAAAAAAAATTGCGTGGGGTCCCCCCTCCAAAGCATAACCAGCCTCGGGCTCTTCGAGCCGGTCCTGGTTCTAAAAATCCGGGGGGAAAAACTGACAGGGGACCCCCCGTATTTTTAAAACCAGCACTGGGCTCTGCGCCTGGTGCTGGTGCAAAAAATCCGGGGGACAAAAAGAGTAGGGGTCCCCCATATTTTTTACACCAGCATCGGGCTCCACTAGCTGGACAGATAATGCCACAGCCGGGGGTCACTTTTATACAGCGCCCTGTGGCCGTGGCATTAAATATCCAACTAGTCACCCCTGGCCGGGGTACCCTGGGGTAGTGGGGACCCCTTCAATCAAGGGGTCCCCCCCCCAGCCACCCAAGGGCAAGGGGTGAAGCCCTTGGGTGGCTGGAGGGGGACCCCTTGATTGAAGGGGTCCCCACTCCCCCAGGGTACCCCGGCCAGGGGTGACTAGTTGGATATTTAATGCCACGTCCGCAGGGCGCTGTATAAAAGTGACCCCCGGCTGTGGCATTATCTGTCCAGCTAGTGGAGCCCGATGCTGGTGTAAAAAATACGGGGGACCCCTACTCTTTTTGTCCCCAGTATTTTTTGCACCAGCACCAGGCGCAGAACCCGGTGCTGGTTTTAAAAATACGGGGGATCCCCTGTCATTTCTTCCCCCCCGGATTTTTAGAACCAGGACCGGCTCGAAGAGCCCAATGCTGGTTATGCTTAGGAGGGGGGACCCCACGCAATTTTTTTTCTGATTTTTACCATTCCATTTAAAAAAAAAAAACAATTATTTTAAAAAATATATAAATAATACTTGTGCCTCCAAAATAGACAAACCAAGTACCTAATCCCTTCTAATATAAATAGATATGCTATTACCAATAAAAAAAACACCAAAAAAAACATGTTTTAATTTTTTTAATTAGATTCCGCCACCAAAGTGTGGCGGATTGAAAATGACGAATTTACTGTCTAAAAGCACTGTTGTCGAATTTCCAAACTTCAATTGAATATACTTTTGTCGAATTGCCGCATTTGTACCATTGCAGAAATGTCGAATTTGACAAATGTCGAATTTCAAAAAGTCGAATTTGGAAAGTCCGTTTTTTTGACGAAAAGTACTGAATTGCATTGTTGAATTTTTTTTGGGGGCGAAAATGTCCCGTTTTTCGACATTTTCGGGAATTCGACCGCAATTGCATATACCCCTATCTCTCTCCGCGTTATCTATCTCCAAGGACTTGATACATCTTCCTCATGTGAGGAAACTGGCAAACATTGGAATATAGTCCATACTTGCCTACCTGACCCTCTCCATGAGGGAGAAAATGCTCTGTTCCTGGACTTTCCTGGTAATGTATGATTGCCATCACCTGTGGTGAAACACCTTTCTTATCAATTAACTAGCTCACCACAGGTGACATATACTGTATAAGACTTGTGAGAAAGGGCATATGCCTGCCTGTTTTCATGGCAGGTTTGTGAGGTTTCATCCAAACTTACATTGGGCCCGTCATTTCTCACTTATTCTGACTTTGGGATGATAACTACAGTTTATAGATGTCTGATGATGGCAGGTTGCCATGTCTATACTCTTTCATCTTAATTCGCCCCTTCAATTTGTTTGTACTTATAGATGTGTTTTGGGGGAGAAGAGATGTTGAATATGTCGATTGCAGTATAGCTGTATGGTTAGGACAAGTAAAATACAGTCAGGCTTGGACTGACCCACAGGGGTACAGGGGAAACCACCGGTGGGCCCTACTGCCTGGGGGCCCACCTCCTGCTCTAAGGATCAGGTTCCAGACTATGTACTTGAATTATACATCATACTGGACTATGGTGTATCTTCTACAGTGCATTGCTGTTATTAATCTGTTATTAATCTTGTACATTATCATGCATGCAGCAGCTGAATTTACTGTATATATTTATGAAGGGGCCCAGACATTGCACTCTCTAATGGTTAGTCAAACCAATAAGGTGCAGACTGGCCACACCCCTAACATGGGCCCCTACCACTGCATTACCCCGGTGGGCCCTACATGTCCCAGTCTGACACTGAATACAGTTGTGATAGGATAAATAGTAATATGACATCTTAATTCTATGGTAATTGAACTGAGGTTTTACTTTCTGTTGGCAAGATTTGTAGACAGTAGATTAGTAATGTACTTTTAGCCATAAATATAGTTAATAATAGAATATGATGCCTTAAAACACAATCCAGCCTCTACAATGCTAAAGCAAACATCTATATTTTAACATAATTTGATATCCAAATACGTTTTCTGCCCTTCATATTCATCCAGTTAGATCTGGAACCCTGAGATGCTTCATTCTACATGCAGTACTTCTGTACTATGAAAGGTGTGTCGGAGACAAAATTAGATAAAAGTCATATATATCTAAAAAAATAAAATAAGTGAAACTAATTTTTTTTTTTTTATAAATATGTAATATCTTATGTCAAGACTCGAGAGTTATAATTGCCCAATGTTTAATAGAAAAAATAAGAATTTTGGTAATAGCTTTATAGCATTTCTCATATGTAACAAAAGTCAAGGTTAAACAAGTTTATTGAATTACATTAAGGAGAAAATAATTCCAAAATATTATTAATCAAATGAAGACATTCATTATACAAACTGTGATATTGCTCCCTTTTTGATTTAGCGTATGTTGTGAAGAGGGTCCCTATTACCTAGGTGCCATCTAGCAACTATACTGGTTTCCAGTTGCTACATATAAATATTAAACTGCCTGTACATGCCAGCCCTGCACTGAAAATGAATGGGCGTCTTTGCTTTTGTCTTGAAATCTTGATGACCTTTCTACGTGAGCTTTATGACTCGCAAGAATCACAGGGTTCTAGATGTTCTATATACTGTAATGCTCCTTGTTCGGTTGCAGGAGAAAGTGGTGCAACTGGATCTATTGCTGGATGTCTGTTTGGATTGCTGTATGGTGCAAGCAATGTGCCAAAGAGTCTGTACCAGGAATTGGAACTGAAAGAAAGACTTCAGTACTTGGGCGAAAAACTCTATGAAGTCTCCACAAAGGAAAAGTAATGCAACTAGTTTCATTTTCTTAGCACTATATAATAGAAATATAAACAAACACTGATGTAGTGTAGTCTTGTGAAGAGTGGGGAGGGGTGTAAATGTTTTCACGATTGCTTTCTTAGTTCTTTGGTTAATTTTAAAGTTGTTATTATTGGCTATTAATTAGCTCAGCTATCCTACCTCAATTACATACCACATACAGAAGGAAGACATGGGCACATCACACTTGTTGCTTCTGGGATAAACTGTACATACTGCTGGGTGTTGTTGCTTGTTGGCAAAAGGAGAATGATTATGGGTGGAGACATCAGGGTTTAATGACTTGATGCAGAAGTTTTAATATACACACATAAAGTTTTACGGATTGGTTGTATGGAAGGTTTAACAGCAGGTGTGCATATGCTTAATGATGGAGAAAATACAGACAGTGGGAGGTGCTAAAAACTACAGTCTGAGATCAGCCCCATCAGAGGAATCATCTCCAGTGTAGAATTATTTTTTTGCCTTATGTGTACAAATTCCACTCCTTGCGTGTGCTTGCTGTCATAGGGGAAGATTCAATTGTTTTATGGGGTGCCCAAAGGCATGGGTGCCTGTTGGAGCAATTCAATTGTTGCTGTGATGGGCACCCATTACTTCTGATGTGCCCAAAAGCACCCATCTAAAATACTGCTCGCAGCACGAAAATTCCTGTTTGGGGCAGCCAAATGGGACACTTTTCATGCATTTTAGCTCTCCATCTCAGGAGACGGTGAGCTGAACTGCCCCCCTTCCCTCCGGCTAATCACTCTGGAATAGAGCAACAACTGAATTTGTGCATTGGGTAAGTTCTAGTGGTGGACGCAGGGTAAAATAATTGAATCACCCCATAGAGGCTACTAACATTCATTTTCTATGTTTTGAAAATGTCAAGTCTTGCAGTTGCATAAAACTTTTCATATAAATATAATTTTAAATGGCCAAATGAATCTGTGTACAAAAGCGCCATATAAGTAATTACATAGATGTATACATGACATTAAGGGGCTGATGCAGGGTTCGTAGCACAATGGGTGTAAATAACTCTTAGATAAATGGAGCACAGAATATATGATATTTCCTTTCCAATCATATGTAGAGCTGAAGATGTGCTCCATTTGCCAACAGTAGTATGTGTGTCTGGCTTGCACCAGGTCCTCAGTCCAGACTTTTATGTCCCACTTGAACCTATGCTGGACACCATTGAAATTACGTACAACAAATGTATTTGCTGTGAGGCATCAGTTAAACTACAAACACCTCTATTAATACAATTTTTTTTATACACACTCATGAAACACCCATAATATATGACTGAGAGATGGAGAAATCACCTATCAGTGTTATCGGCTTGTTCACAAACAGCCAATCACAAGTGGTTGCTAATTATCATAATCCTCTGCAATTTGCACCCGCCCCTGACCACACGCCATACAGCTTTCCCAGGCGTATTGCATCTTATTCCTGGTTTCATGTGTTCACAACAAGGGATTTCTGTATGTGTACAATTTAACACAACACCTAATCTTTCATATTACAGTCTCCATGTGAGCATAGCACATATAAAAATGATCATTTGTGTTTATAATCATTGTACAATAAGATTTGAAATTGTCCATAAGCCTCTGTGTCCCATATGCCAGACTTGCATATGCCAGACTATACAATAAATGGAAATATCAATCAGGACATGACCAGCCATTAATAATAACGGGTGTATTATAAATCTACTTCTGTGGATAGTCTCAAGGGACAGAGAGCTGCAGGACTTCCCATATATACATGGTTGAGACACATTATTATGACCACCTCCTACATTTGTCGTCAGCAGCACATAGCCCACGAAGTATGTCACGTGTTTTGTGCTGTCATGTTGTTTATATAAGGTGTGCGATAGGCCGTCTGCACACATATCGCGCTTTGCTGTCATGGGTAAAAGGGGCGATTCATCCGAGTTGCAAAAAGAGATTATTATCGGCTTTCGGGCCAAGGGTGGCAGTATTTCTGAAACAGTGCAGTTTGTGAACTGTCTGCGTGCTGTCGCAGTGAAGGTGTGTCGTGACTGGACAAATGGCACAACTGCTGATAACTGATGTGGAAACTGCGGAGCAAGATGTGCCATTGATGTGAGAGGTGAACATTGGCAATGTAGGTGCATGAGAGCCGACCAACATGCTACAGTGGAGCAGCTCATAATCAAAATAAACCTGGGGGCTACTGGACGTGTGTCTAAAATGACAGTACAGCCCGTCTGGCTGCTGTCCGTGCTGCACATGGCGGTTACTCTGGCTATTAGCTGGTGGTCATAATAATGAGTCTCGACTGTGTAGTATACAATATATAGAAGATGTTGGGTGAGGTGCACTCCTCATATGCAATGGTGGCAGGATAAAACACACTGCCACGTTAATGCCCAATGTCACCAGTTACTAGAATATGAGACCACTGACACAGTATAATGGAGTGTATGCCAGTGGGGAGTTCTCTTTCTTAAGCTTCCAAGTTGATGAAATCAGTGACTATGATTATTTAAAGACTTGTTGGGTATGCTTAAATACAGGTCCTGTCCTGTCAGGCAATAGGTTATATCAATCCAATATTATTATTAGGACACACTGGGGTAAATTTACTAAGATGGGAGCTCTATTTAAGATGGGATGTTGCCCATAGCAACCAATCAGATTCTACTTCTCATTTATCTAGCACCTTCTAGAACATAATACCTGGAATCTGATTGGTTGCTATGGACAACATCTCATCTTAAATAGAACTCCCATCTTAGTAAATTTACCCCACTGGGTCTAATTTACAAAACACACTAGATGTGCAGCACAATTACTGTAGATCAGGGGTATACTCATTCATGAAGCACGTACTGCCTCTACTGTTGGGAGACGCATCCTCAAACCAGAAGGGTGCTTAAGATTACATTACATTGAGGTGGATAAATCAGAAGAGGCGTGTTGTGCAAAAGGGTTAAAATCACATAAAAAGTTCAGTGTCTTCCCTAATTAAATGAGTGATAATGATGTAATCTAGAGCCTTCTTTAACACATTCAGTATTTCTCTGTTTGAAACTTCATTTATATTGGGCAAAGTGTTCCATGAAATAAGCTTGTACAACAGAGCCAAAGTAGAAGGTGCAAAATATCTGCCATTACTACTATAAGACAGGGCCTGACCTCTACTAGCCATGTGCCCTTCAGGACGAAGCATGTACCCTGCCAGATTAGGCACGCTGAGGAGGCTTTGATAGAAATGTCAGCATAAATTAAGGTGCACAAAGCAGCCTTATTTGTTTTTGATCTGCACCTTGACCACTTTGCCACTGGAAATTATGCCTAGTGCAGTGGTTCCCAAGTTTTTTGGAATCACGGCGCCCTAGAGTTTAAATTTTTTTTTAATGCCCTAGGCCAAGAGTTTCTTATTGAGAAATTTAGAAAATAATGTTAAATTAAGTAAATTGTGTTTATATGTCATCCTTAAGTTCAGTTATATAGTGAGGGACAAGATTTGCTTCTTTTTGTCCACATATTGTATGATTGGCAGCCTCCAACACTGGTTTTGCCTATTACAGTAACCATAAATAATTTTAATATGTTCTGGACCACAAATCCAAGGCACCCCTACAAAGTGCCACGAGGTACGCCAGAGCACCATGGCACACAGTCTGGGAAACACTGGCCTAGTGGCTACTAATGTGGTAGGGAACATGTCCAGTGCCTGTCCCAGAACTCAGTGTCCCAAAGTGTTTCCTGCTCCGCTGATCATGAATAAATCCTGATCACTTAATGAGGGGACAGTATAAATGTAATGCTATTCTTCAATCCTTTGTGATGGGAATGATGCATGTGCAATGATGTGGTTTGAGCACGGGTCTGCATACAGAAGCATTAATATGTAGGAGGTGAATGAAAGAAGCATTGTCTTGGAAGTGGTATTCCCTTATTGCTTTATATGCTTGTGAATAAACTATGTACTTAACTCCAGCTCTTTTTGTTATGGGTTTTGATTGTGTGGGGGAAGTGAAATGTTTAATGTTCTGCATAGTCCTTTATTACCTCATTTTATGGCAGACGTTACTAATTAACAAGTTTTTTTTAGAATACAAATAATAAAGGATTAAAACAGCCTATAGTTTTTTTTCTAGAAATTCTGAACATTAATTTAAATGTGCATTACGTGCTTACATTTGAATTCTGTAAAATGAACATTTTTTTAATGATTATTGAGAACATTCTGTTCATCATATGGTTACACTTACAATTAACTTTTTTGATGCTTTTGCTTTTTAATTATGTTTCTTTATTTTATTTTTATTAAATACCACTGGCGTAACAGTGCAGGTAGTGTATAAAATTATATTTATGTAATAAGCTACCTGCCGCCAATCAGACATATTGATTTACAAACTTCAGTGAGGCTGCAATTAGTTTAGTTTAAAGGGCGATGAAATGACCTGGTCTCAGGCCTATTGGAGGGACATGGGCAAGCTACTAAGCAGTGCACACATGATATTTTACATTGGCTTTGGGTTCGGAGGGGGCTTGGCTTGATTTAGCTATTGGATGTAGCTACACCCCATCATTACTCGGGCCCCGTGGATGTCTCATCGATCCTGGGCCGTAGAAAACTGGGACACATGGAAGCCCTACTTACATCAAATTGTGCAATGTCGTTCAGCGCTGTGTGCAGTATATGTAGAGCAAAGAAATTTCTATGACAATTGAAATGCTTTGCTATATTTGTGTATAGTTTGTAAACACTATAAACATGTAAAACATGTAAAAAATACTCTATTATAGTAGAAATTGCTGCTAACATCATATTTATCAAAGTGAGTGAGTTGGGAAGTGGGATAGAAAGAATTGGAGGCTGAAGGGGTGGACCTAGAAGGTACCTGATTGTTCATACTGACAATGCTAAATTCCTTTGTCATATAAACAACCCTTTATGAAGCTAAGAACACTGTACGCTGTTTACTTAAGAAGTACCGTAATGGTACGCTATCTGCGTAGCGATCGCTCAGCCGTAGGCGAGACGCTCAAGCGTCACGTTCGCTCACGGCCCAGTGATCACAGGACACGTTATTGGTTATGTCTAGGGGAATGATTCCCTGTAGCGTAGCATACGCTCGAGACCACGAGGAGGTCACCAGCGATGCAGACGCTTACAACACTATACCTTTATGATAAAACCTTATACCAATGAAATACACTGAATACCTTAATGTGAGTACAGGGTGTAAGTGCAACCTTGTGTAACCTGACTAACTACAAAGCTGCTTGAGCGTCACCGACGCTCAAGTGAACACTTAACACTATAGGAAATACACAGATACTGGTTTAGGTTCCAAGGCCTATTAACTGTATTATATCTAATATACTTGTAAAAGGGGATAACAGTACAAATGATACACTACAATATAACAGAGACTTCCTAACCACAGAACTAAACAATAAATACAAAAGGACAATACTACTCTGACCTAAAAGAAATACAATACAATACTATCTAATACAATACAATACTAGCCTAGTCTAGGGGAGATATGAGAGAACAGAACAGAGAGAGAGAGAGAGAGAGAGAGAGAGAGAGAGAGATGAGATGAGAGAAATTGGCTCACAGAAAGACAATGATTACGGAGAGAAACTTACGCACAAAGGGTATGATCGCCTGCGCCTCGATATCCAGCTCCCGGCTATCAGCAGATAACCGTTGATGAGAGAGTGAGAGCTGGATGTGGTCGGCCTGCCTATTTATGCCCCACACACAATGCAATCTCCTGGTCCTACAATCCCATTGTCCATTGGCCGAAGGAATTCGGCCCTGTATCATAACAAAAGGTCATAGGGTGATTCATACAGGTGGGCTGTGACGATTTCCAACAGCTCAGGTGGGTGGGAAACTGGGTTTCCCGCCGCATACCTGAGTATGTGTAATTAATAGAAATGGACATAAACTTCTTATGTCCATAACTATTCGCACGAGCGATTAATACGCTCCAAACCAACACCGGAATATTGCTAATTAAATACTCTTCCGATGGGTACCAAACACTGCTGTATGATTCCTGTTAGACCCTTCGTACGATATAAAGAGGGATTCCTCAGCTCTGGGACATTGTATTTTAACCAAACTTTCAGAATCTATCAAAGGGACCATGATCTATAAACTACATTAATTGTGAACATTTGTAACGAATGAGTCGCACGCTACGACTACATAAACTCTACCGTAAATACGCATACCGCGCCTGCGAGTGCACGTTATTGCGGGTATGCGAATCCACGGGAGAGCGCATGCACGCGCAGCGCGGACCAGTGTGCGGTGCAAATATGGCAACGTGCATTGAGACATTTTTCTGACTTTGACAGTCCACCCTTTGGCAGTCAATAATAACTGCCACAAAACATTTAAGGAGAAAAATGTAAGTCAGGGGTTAATTGATTTCCATGGTTGGGTAGGGGAGGAGAGAGGAGAAGGTGTGAAGAGGGTATGACCTAGTGAGATAGCAGAAGCATGTGTGTATGAATCCATGTTTGGGGGGTCATGTATCATCGTGCCGTACGTGTTGTAAATCAAGCTTCGAGGTATTGCGAAGTATACATTTGAATTCCTTCTTATCCTGTGGCACAGGTCTGTGGATGGGCTGTCAAACTTTACCGAGCTCATTTCGGATTTTGAACAAAATGGGGAGCACATTTTAGTTGATGATACATGAATGGGGGAGGTATGTGGTTGCTGATATCTGTGCCTGTATTCCCTATCGTCTATGTGTGTCGTTACCTGAGGGTTGTAGAGATGAAGATAAAGAACACTTACGAAAAATGCAATGATATTCTATGTCAGGGAAATGTACATCTGTCGTCGAAGTTGTTTTCGGTATCTGTTGAGAGTCGTCTTCTTTGCGCTGTTTTGCTCCTTAGGCATGAGCAACAAGCTTTGTCAGTGCCATCAGATTTACAAAAATGGTGGGCTAGCGTGAGTTTAAAAATACTAGGGAAACTGGGGATCCATGGCAAAGTTCATCAAGTGTCCATATTTAAAGTTGTCAAATCTTCTTCTTTGGTCAATCCGTTGTCTGTATACATCTCGTCTCGTCAGCTTCCTCGTCCAAGGGGGTCTTTGTATCTGGGAGAAAAGCAGAAAAACAGGTGAAAGAAACGGACCGTATAATCGCATTTTCATCACATTCTGGTTTCTATCATTGGGTCATAAATCAAATCCAGGTTAATTACAGTTTCCTCACTCCTCAAGCTCATCACTTTTGTACTTTGTTTGCACCTCATTAAAGCCTGCCCGCATCTAAATATCAATCCAATCGATATAACGACACCCAAGATACATAGTAGAAACTTTCCAACATCCATTATGACTCCTTGAGCCCAATCTCCTAAACCGGAGAACCAATTTCGCGGGTTCAACCATGACACCCAACCAGTCAGCTCATTACCTACAGCAGCAAGGGTGAGATTGTGTTTTCGACGAAATTCCCACTTTAGTTGGAGAATATCGTCCATCTTTTGGTCTATGACCTCTACCGGATCCTCGGTGCTATTTGTGATATACGTGCAACACTTTATGCCGTACTGTGTTGCCAATGTAACACAATATCCGCCTGTTACTGCTGTAAGATAATTAAGAACCATCCTATGCTGAACTAGTTCTGTTTTGTAAGCTTGAAGTTCTCTTCCAGTGTATCTAAACGTGTCATCATACATTTCAGTGATATTATCTAACAAATTGGCGAGTGCGGAAATGTATCTATAATTCATCACTCCTCGAGCGGTACGAGTGAAATCTAACGCTACCAGAACCTGAATCCCGGTGGATTCATGGATAAGATCAGAGGCCGGATGCTCTAACCTTTCTGACAGTTGTCTTTTAACTCGGTGTTCGTAATGAGTGTGAGTATAAGGAGCTTGGGCACCACGGTGTATGTCCTTCATTTTGTCATGTGTAACAGTCATCACTTCGGGCAATACTTTTCCAATATAACACAATCCTTCAGAGTTTGGGGCAAGCCACTTGTACGCCTTTCTCCCGCATATGAAATATGCATCATCGGGGAGAACATATGGGACGGAGAAGGACATGACCATGTTACAAACCTTCCAGGTGAAATCTCCTGACCCTAATTCTTCCATCTGCTTAATGCACGTATCGGTTTGTACGATATGTGCACAGTATCCTGGTGATACCTCTCCAACTCTAGTAATCCTATTTCCTAAGGTATATCGATACCGGAAAGATTTTCCTCTACTGGCTATATGGCGTACGAGCTCTGTATCTGTAGGCATTCTATCTGCTCTGTGTGAAAAGGTCATGGTAAGGTTGCTCCACGACACTTCCCAATTTCCCGGTTTTCTGGGATTGGAGATGTTAAAACATAAGAGGGACCTATCCACATGGTATTGGTGGAGCTTCAAACTAGGAGGGCTGGAGATATTAAACCTCCGGTCCACCGGTCTCCCACCACTTAGCTCAAGTACCTCCCCTAACGTTAAAGGAAATGGTACTAGCCCTGATTTGCTGTGACCCTGAGGTACTTGAGAGCATACCCAACAATCTGTTTGGTTTAACACGTTACCCACTAAGGAGTGATAGTCACTCAATGGATGCCGGTCTATATGGATATTAAAACTAGATTGGCATTTCTTTATGCATCCATCTTCAACCAGATTATCACAGAGCCTACAGATACAATTTTCTTCAGCTAACAATCCATCACAATTTCTTCTATCGGATCGTTTTCTGATACTCGCCTTTGCTTGTTGGTTTGGTTGATCTTGGAAAACTACGCCTCCATCATCATAATCGGAACCCATTCCAGAACCTCTTTCGACCTCTATGGTACTCTCGCCGGAACAGACTGCTCTGGTCAACATCATGGTTAACATCAAAATCCGGATCACAGTCTCTTGGGGCAAGTCCATCTTTGAGGAGGAAATAGAGAAGAATGAGGAGGGGAAAAAAGAAATTTTAAGGGAGAGGGGCTGGGAAGTGGAGAAAAACAATAAAAGGGAGAGGGGAGTCGACAGCTGCTTTCGATTTTCAAGGCTCAGGTGCCGCCTCAATCCTCCTGGAACAGACACTCCAGTGATACAACCTCTACCGTCTGTTCCTTATCGCGGGACTTCTCTGGATCAGCAACCTTTTTGCAGTGGGATGAATGGACCCAAGTCTCTCTCTCAGCAACCTTCAATGCTGTGGTGCTAGTCAATAAGACCTGGTATGGTCCTTCCCATCTATCAATAAGACAACCTGAGCGTAGAAAATTTCGTATCATTACATAATCCCCAGGTTCAATGTCATGACAATTACTATCTGGTAAATCAGGAATCACCAACTTCAGATTATCATTTTGATTCCTCAACTGTTTACTCATGTTAATCAAGTACTTTACAGTTACTTCATTGTTACATTTCAAATCATCCTGAGGGTTAATCATGACATGCGGTTGTCGACCAAACAAGATTTCAAAAGGAGACAGATTAAGAGGGGACCTGGGAGTGGTTCGGATGCTATACAAAACAATGGGTAAAGCTTCTGGCCACGTCAATCCTGTCTCTGCCATTACTTTACTCAATTTATTTTTAATAGTGCTGTTCACTCTTTCGACCTTCGCACTCGCCTGTGGACGGTACGGAGTGTGCAGCTTGCTATCAATACCCATCAATTTACACATTCCTTGAAAGACATCACCTGTAAAATGGGTACCCCTATCACTTTCAATGATTCTAGGGATACCATATCTACATACAAATTCCTGCACAATTTTCTTAGCTGTAAACATAGCGGTATTTGTAGCTGCTGGAAAAGCCTCGACCCAATTCGAGAAAACATCTATACAGACAAGTACATATTTCAAATTTCGACATGGGGGTAATTGAATGAAGTCAATTTGTATTACCTGGAAAGGGCCGCCGGCAGGTGGGATATGGGATGGTTCTGTAGGTATTGCTTTTCCAATATTCTTTCTCAGACAGGTAAGGCATGACATTGCTCTTTTACTCGCATGAGAGGAGAATCCTGGGGCGCACCAGTATGCTCTTACCAATTTGCACATCCCCTCCTTGCCTAGATGAGTCAGCCCGTGAGCTGCTTCAGCCAGACATGGAAGGTATGCCCTGGGGGCCACTGGTTTACCATGTCCATCCGTCCAGAGCCCTGAGGACTCCTGGCCATATCCCTTTGCCTTCCAGACTGCTCTTTCCTGTGTGGAACACAGATTCTGCATCTCACACAACTTCTGTGTGTTGATGGTATTAAATACCATCAACTGTGTGGTGTCTGTCCGTGTGGGGGTAGCAGCTGCAAGCTTTGCGGCTTCGTCTGCTCGGCTGTTACCAAGGGATACTGGGTCTTGGCTATATGTATGTGCTTTACATTTGATAACAGCCACTCTGTCGGGTTCCTGTATCGCTGTTAGAAGCCTTTTTATGTGAGCTGCATGCGCTATCGGTGTACCAGCTGCCGTCATGAAATTTCTGAGCCGCCATAGGGCTCCGAAATCATGGACTACCCCGAACGCGTATCTGGAATCGGTGTAGATATTGGCTGACTTACCCTTAGCCAATTCACATGCTCTGGTTAGGGCGACCAGTTCAGCAACCTGGGCTGAGTGAGGTGGGCCTAGCGGTTCCGCTTCTATGGTGTCTTGGTCATCTACGACTGCGTATCCAGTACACAAGTCTCCCGAGTCTGACTGTCTGTGACAACTACCATCCGTGTAGAACGTGAGTTCTGCATCTTCCAGTGGATTGTCACTGATGTCAGGCCTTGCGGTAAAATTTTGGGTCAAATATTCCATACAATCATGTGTATCTTCCTTTGCATTAAATCCTCCTTCCCCATCACTCTCACCTTCCACCCTTTGTGTCTGACCAGGCACACCTGGGAGAAATGTTGCAGGATTTAATGCGCTGCATCTCCTTATGGTGATGTTTACGGGGGCCATTAATGCCAATTCCCATCTTGTAAACCTTGCTGATGAGACGTGTCTGGTTTGGGCAGAATTCAATAAGGCAGATACCGCATGCGGTGTATGGATTGTGAGGTTGTGGCCTAGCACGACATCTTCGCTTTTCGTTACTAGCAATGCTATCGCCGCAACGCTACGCAAGCATGTGGGGAGGGATCGCGCTACCGTATCTAGCTGGGCGCTGTAGTATGCAATTGGCCTGCTGGCATCACCGTGTTTTTGTGTTAGTACACCTGCTGCGCACCCAGCACTTTCTGTTCCATATAGTTCAAAGGGTTTCCCATAGTCTGGCATACCTAGTGCTGGTGCCTGCGTTAGGCACTGTTTGAGTCTCTCAAATGCTGTTTCGGATTCGTCTGTATGCGAAATCCGATCAGGTTTGTTTGAGGAGACCATTTCCTGCAAAGGTAGCGCCAATATGGAAAACCCTGGGATCCAATTACGGCAATACCCACACATTCCTAAAAACGTCCTGATCTGTTGCTGGGTTTGTGGCAGTGTCATGTCTCTAATGGCTTGGATTCTATCAGCGGTCAGGTGTCTCAGTCCTTGTGTTAGACAGTGTCCCAAATATTTTACCTTAGCTTGGCATAATTGCAACTTGTCTTTGGAGACCTTGTGACCTGTGTCTGAAAGATGAAACAGGAGCTGTTTCGTATCCTTCAGGGATGCCTCCAATGAATCAGAACACAGCAGTAGATCATCCACGTACTGTATCAATACTGATCCACTGTCTGGTTGGAAAGACTGTAAACAATCATGCAAAGCCTGAGAAAATATACTTGGACTATCTATGAAACCTTGGGGTAACCGAGTCCACGTGTATTGGACTCCTCTGTATGTGAATGCAAACAAATATTGGCTGTCAGGGTGCAGAGGTACCGAAAAGAAAGCGGAGCAGAGGTCAATAACAGTGAAAAATTTGGCAGTGGGAGGAATTTGCATTAGGATGACAGCTGGATTAGGCACTACGGGGAACTGACTCTCAACTATTTTGTTAATCCCCCTTAGATCCTGCACTAGCCTGTAACCCCTCCCCCCACTCTTTTTAACAGGGAAGATGGGACTATTTGCGGTGCTGGACATTCTTACTAGAATGCCCTGTTGTAGCAAGCGCTCTATTACGGGAAAAACTCCTAACTCCACCTCTGGCTTCAGAGGATACTGTGGGATTTTTGGAGCTATCCTACCATCTTTTACTTGCACAACTACTGGAGCTACGTTTGCCATTAATCCAGTGTCCTGTCCATCTTTTGTCCAAAGCGACTCTGGTATCTGAGATGTCATCTCTTCTACTTGGGATGGATTCCTATTTGTCATAATGGAATGTGACATTAATTTTGATGGGGAGTCTAACATGTCTCGTACTTCCTGAGCGTGATTCTCAGGAATGTCCAAGAATACACCTTCAGGAGTACAGTAAATGACGCAACCCATTTTACATAGTAAGTCTCTCCCCAGGAGATTAGTTGGTGCAGATGCAGCCAGCAAAAAGGAATGCTTGGTATGCAAAGGCCCTATTGTAATCTCGGCTGGTTTGCTAACAGGGTAGTGCTGGACTACTCCTGTTACTCCCATGGCTGGAATTGTCCTACCAGTGGTTCTCATGCCCACTGTCGAATTTATCACTGACTTGGCCGCCCCTGTGTCTACAAGAAAGTTTAAAGTTTTACCAGCTACATTGATTGCAATTTCTGGTTCGCTTCCAAGACTGGCAATCAACTTAACTGGCTGCAGATTACAGGTATGGCCACACCCCTATTGGGTATGCTGACCTCCCTGAATCCCATTGGCAGCAACTACTTGTGGGGGAGTTAGCTGGGAACTACCAGAGGCATGCCAATCTCTGTTCGGGGGATATCTTTTTGTTTCCCCTGTATGTGGCTCAAAACTCCGCCTCTGTGGACCCTGCTCCCAATGTCGTGTGTTGTGTTGTTGTCTAGGGGGTTGAAAAGATCTTTGTACATTCTTTGTTCTACATTCTCGTGCAAAGTGTCCCGGTCTGTTACAAGAAAAACATGTTATTACACTTGCCTTACCCACAGGATTCGGTGGTACATACGCAGGCTGCCTTGTGGTCAGCGCCTGTATACTTACGGACATCAACTTATCACTTTGCGATTCCCTGTGCCTAGTGATGTTTCTGTCGTGATCAATAGCAGCCTCTCTCAAGCCGGACACTGACAGACCTCGCCAGCATGGTTGCGTGGTCTGAACCCTAGTCTTTAATGTTTCCTTTAAACCATCCATCAGTACAGATACTGCTACTTCTCGATGGTTTGGGTTGGTCTTAATGTCTTCTATACCAGTGTACTTTGCCATTTCTAATAGTGCCCGGTGAAAATATTCTGTTGCCGTTTCGGACTCCTTTTGCTTAATGGAAAATATTTTATTCCATTTAACAACGGCTGGGAAATACTCCTTTAGCTGTAAATTTATCCTTTTTACATTATCCTTGTTGTACACGTCTGTAAGCGGTACATCTTTATCCAATGCACAATCAGCTAAAAATTGAGTTGCGTCAACATTGGAAGGTAAACAAGCTCTTAGCAGTATCTGCCAATCCTTGTTGTTGGGTTCTACAGTGTTACCTAGATCCCTGATGTATTTTTGGCTAGCAACTAAATCCTTCCTGGGGTCAGGAAATTCGGACACTATTGTTCTTAATTCCATTCTGGAAAATGGAGTGTACATGGCTATGTTCCTTATGGGAGTGGCTCCAGACACATCTGTTTTTCCATTGGGGACTGCTATTACCCTTACAGGAGCAATTCTAACAGCCTCTTCCTGTGTAGATTCTACTGCTTGTTGTGGTACAATTGTTTCAGTGTAGTGCATGGTGCCGTACTTACCCGTTGACACGACCTCACCTATCCCTCCGCTAGGGGCTTTCACTAATCTCGTGGGTGTCGCTGTGCCTACTGTGGTCTCTGCTATGGTGGCTGCAAGAGAGAGAGCTGAAATTGTTGCTGAATCGTCTTCTTGATCACACTCCTGAGGAAGGTTCAAAACAGGGTACATCTTGCACGGGTTAATACTTGCATGAGTTATTTGGTTAACATCATTAACATTTACAGGGTTACTAAGAGTTTGTGTTTTACAACCCAGTGCGTTTCTCTCCGCAATCAACTTCTCTCCTGCAATGTATGGTGGAGGAGGAGCTGTGGCAATCAACTTCCTGACTGCCCCAGATCCTGCCGCCAGAGCCAAACCTCTCTGTATCTCACCTTCCTGGTGCCATAACTGTAAACAATCGTGATGTTGAATTCGTCTCTTTGTTGATTTTACGAGACATATCCTCCTCCTTAAATTTTGTAACACTTCTGGACTAAAGCTACCTATTCTTGGGAACTTGTCCCTGTCTTGTACAGTCATTCTCTCCCATTCATCACATAAAGATTCGGTGTGAATTCCATATTTTTCACACATTACATATCGTGCCGACCCAACTGGTCGGTTCACAGAATCAACCTGAACCAGGGTTGATCGCCCCCTACCTGAGCAACTGGCCCCCATAGTCTGCAGGTGTTGCTTAGTCCTCCTTGGATCTCTGTATCAAGGTTTTCAGCAAGCCTTTACAGACAACCAAATTACTCCACAGTAGGCCGGCGGTGGCGGTTTACCGAGTACCCCACTCACTCGCCCACCTCGACCAATACGACCTGATCACACCGACGTGGTGCTGGCGTACTCGATACAGGGCCCCTATGGAACCTTCAGTTTACTGGAACATATGAGGGTTACCCGCAGGACACTTACTCTTTCCAGTAAAGTTGGGGTTGTTAGATAGTTCCTGAGTGACCAGCGAACTTCCCTTCCAAAAATAAAAAATTACACAAATCACGTCAGAATGTACAGATAGCGTTTGTGACCACTTTACTCTAATGGTATTAGGTCAGATTACTAACTACTGCACACAATAACGTGCGGTCCAATCGTTCAGTATACGAGCACTACTTGTCATGTACTGAAAGATCAATGGAATCTATGTTTCCGGCTGCGATTCCTTCAGCCAGAGCTTGTATGGCCTATATGGGTTCTGCACCAACACCCCAGGCGTTGTGCCACTGGACTTTTATAGCGGACCTTTTACCTTACGACCTCCTGGTCTTGTTCCTTATGACCTCCTGGTCTTGTTACCTTATGGTCCGCTATACTCTAATGCTCAAATATTATTTAACCAGGGATGCCTCCCTGGCCACCGTATATGTCACTTACACGTATGTCCTTTGACGAGTACCCGGCTTTCCTTTTGGTTCCACCTTAAAGTTATATAAACTTTTGTATACAAAACACACTCACTCAACACATGTACACTTTTGTTTCTATATCTATTTCTGCGCAGAAATTTGTCTTTAGCCCAAGAGTGTTACCAATTAGGAGCAGGATCTGTTAAACTAAATTTCAGATTTTCTAAAAATAGATTTGCGTTATTTACCGCTTCGCGTTATCTACCGCTGTGCGTTACTTATCGCCTTGCGCTAATTATCGCTTTGCGCTAATTCAACTTTTTCGTGACTTGAGCTACGTGAGCGTAACCGGACGCTACGTTGCGTAATGTACGCTGCGTGCGTCTGCCTTTTGGATTGCGTACGCTAGTCTTTGTTAGCGACACGTGTACGCAATGCAAAGGATCCACCGTAACACAATATATTTATTTATCAATGTAGGTGATCCCTGATCATCTACCGCAATCCACACTGACTGCCTTGTATCTCAGACAAACCGTGTGTTGTTCTATACTTTAATTATTACCTCTACTATTAAATAACAGCAAATCTCTTTTTAGCACTTTCTATCAACTATAAAATTTGGCAAACAGGAATAGTGATATACGAAAAAATGAAATACACAAGTGAAAAGAAATGCAGGTATGTATGCGTACGCAAGACAAAAGAAAAATAAACAGTTTTAAAAAGACACAAGCGTTTTGTTCTTACTTCCGGTTCCCGGATTCCTTCAGCATTCTTTATCTAAGCGAAGCAGACGCTTATCCCGTCAGCACTGTGAGACAACCTCCCACCCTTTGCTGGAGGGATAGTGTCTGCTGATCTACCTAGTGCAGATATGAGAAGGATAGGACGAGCCCGCAATTGACAATGCTAAATTCCTTTGTCATATAAACAACCCTTTATGAAGCTAAGAACACTGTACGCTGTTTACTTAAGAAGTACCGTAATGGTACGCTATCTGCGTAGCGATCGCTCAGCCGTAGGCGAGACGCTCAAGCGTCACGTTCGCTCACGGCCCAGTGATCACAGGACACGTTATTGGTTATGTCTAGGGGAATGATTCGCTGTAGCGTAGCATACGCTCGAGACCACGAGGAGGTCACCAGCGATGCAGACGCTTACAACACTATACCTTTATGATAAAACCTTATACCAATGAAATACACTGAATACCTTAATGTGAGTACAGGGTGTAAGTGCAACCTTGTGTAACCTGACTAACTACAAAGCTGCTTGAGCGTCACCGACGCTCAAGTGAACACTTAACACTATAGGAAATACACAGATACTGGTTTAGGTTCCAAGGCCTATTAACTGTATTATATCTAATATACTTGTAAAAGGGGATAACAGTACAAATGATACACTACAATATAACAGAGACTTCCTAACCACAGAACTAAACAATAAATACAAAAGGACAATACTACTCTGACCTAAAAGAAATACAATACAATACTATCTAATACAATACAATACTAGCCTAGTCTAGGGGAGATATGAGAGAACAGAACAGAGAGAGAGAGAGAGAGAGAGAGAGAGAGAGAGAGATGAGATGAGAGAAATTGGCTCACAGAAAGACAATGATTACGGAGAGAAACTTACGCACAAAGGGTATGATCGCCTGCGCCTCGATATCCAGCTCCCGGCTATCAGCAGATAACCGTTGATGAGAGAGTGAGAGCTGGATGTGGTCGGCCTGCCTATTTATGCCCCACACACAATGCAATCTCCTGGTCCTACAATCCCATTGTCCATTGGCCGAAGGAATTCGGCCCTGTATCATAACAAAAGGTCATAGGGTGATTCATACAGGTGGGCTGTGACGATTTCCAACAGCTCAGGTGGGTGGGAAACTGGGTTTCCCGCCGCATACCTGAGTATGTGTAATTAATAGAAATGGACATAAACTTCTTATGTCCATAACTATTCGCACGAGCGATTAATACGCTCCAAACCAACACCGGAATATTGCTAATTAAATACTCTTCCGATGGGTACCAAACACTGCTGTATGATTCCTGTTAGACCCTTCGTACGATATAAAGAGGGATTCCTCAGCTCTGGGACATTGTATTTTAACCAAACTTTCAGAATCTATCAAAGGGACCATGATCTATAAACTACATTAATTGTGAACATTTGTAACGAATGAGTCGCACGCTACGACTACATAAACTCTACCGTAAATACGCATACCGCGCCTGCGAGTGCACGTTATTGCGGGTATGCGAATCCACGGGAGAGCGCATGCACGCGCAGCGCGGACCAGTGTGCGGTGCAAATATGGCAACGTGCATTGAGACATTTTTCTGACTTTGACAATACATAAGTCCACAGCGGGCATGTTGCCAGAATTGCTATACAGGTTGTGTCTACACGTAAATACACCTATTTTCAGATGGCTCTTTTGCCCCAGGATTGAAGATTAGTGCAAGTGTGCAATGATAATGATGATGGATGGGACCAAGAATAGGTTTGGGGTAGTCCATCCGTAGAGGTGTGTATAGTTCAGCATACGTGCAAATATCAATGTATATACAGTACATGTGAGATGTCAAAGAGAAAACCCCATGTTTGAGCCAATGGTGCAATAGGCGTAGAGTGTGCAGGTGCAGCCAGGGGCAAACGCAGGAGATCTGGAGGGTGGCTTCCAATTTTTTATTTTAGAGGGATTGTGGGCAATAGAGTTAAATATAAACTGAAGGGAGGATCAGAAGCCCAGTGAAGAGAAGATTACAGTAATCAATGCAAGAGATCAAAATTGCGTGTTTTAGTATTTTATTGGCTTCAAGAGTGAATAATGGCCTGATTCTGGAAAATTTGAGGAGATGGAAATCACACAATATAGAAAGGGACTCGATGTGGGGGAGCAAGAGAGGGCAGATGACTTTGAACTTGAGAGAGATTGGAGTGGTATAACATACAAGAGTTATGTCCAATAAATAGTTGCAAAATAAAATGGTAGGTTTAATTTGGGGTTATATCAAAGGCCAATATGATTTGTTTTGAAATTATACCATACTCTTATTAAGTGGTTCCATATAGCAATGTTCTAATAATCTAATGGTTATATATATATGTATATATATATATATACATACATATATAATGTGCATATATATATATACATATATACTGTGTGTGTGTGTATATATATATATATTCCTATATAATAGCCCAGATCTGTGACTTTGTGCCTCATTTGCTAACGCTGGGCGGAGTCACAACACTGGGCGGAGTTAGTCAAATAAGTCACAGATCTAGGCAAATCTATAGGAGACTAGGAGCAGAAGCAGATGGTATGGGCATGGCACAGGCAGGGGTGCATACCTCCCAACTTTCTTCAGGCAGACAGGGATGCATACCTCCCAGCTTTCTTCAGGCAGAAGGAGGGACACACACTCTGCAAAAAGGGGCGTGCCCAACGAAAATGGGGCGTGGCTTCGCGGGAGGACCCGCGATCGCGAGCCACACCTCCGTTTTCAGCAGTGAGGGGGCATGCCCAGCGCTCTGTGAGCTGCTGGCAATCCCCCAGGGGCGGATTATGAGCCCAGGGCACTTAGGGCCCCCCTGTCTCATCTCATTGCTGTGCCTGCTGTGGGTTCGGGGGGCGTGGCCTAATCGCGGGATGCGTGGCCACGCCCCCTTATGCAAATTCCGGGGATTTTTTTTTTAATGGGATTTTGGCCACTCAGCTGGGGTAAATTCAAGGGGGTGGTCGCTACCCCCTACACACCCGCACAGGCAGAAGAAAGCAGGGAGGCTGCTGCCTCCTTGCAACACCACAGACCTGCCTACACGCAGCAGCGTGTGCTGACTGTAGCACAATGCTGCTGCTGTTACTGGCAGGACGGGGAAGCTTCAGAGCTGGGACAGAGCTACTCCAGCTGGGGGCCCCCTTAAAACTGTGAGGCCCCTGGGCCCCCCCTTAATCCGGCTCTGCTGCCGCCTCCCCCCCCCTTAATCCGTACCCCCTGATGCCCCCTCTCCTCCTGTTTCCACTTAACAGAACAGCTAGTACAGGATCTCCCCCCCCCCTCCCCCCACACCGCGGGACACTGCGGCCCGTGGGTGGGACAGCGGGACAGACCCAAAAACATGGGACTGTCCCGCGAAAATCGGGACAGTTGGGAGGTATGGCGGTGTGCGGGGTATGTCATACAGACAGACGGGCACCTGCTCACTGTGTGCTTGACCCCCCACATCAGCATGCTCAGCAGGGGCTCTCTGGCGCGGAGGAGCGTCACTTTCTGGCACACTCCACGCTTCTTAGCTGCAGTTTTGTGGGGCACCTGCCGCTGTGCAGGTTCCGTACTGCCTCTGTTATCTCCAGCCCCGGCAGCCCCACCGCTAGCTGCAGCGCTGCCGCCCACAGTGAGGTGTGCCCAGCTCCTTCTCACACTTTAGCAGGCGGGCAGCGCTGCAGATGTCCGCGCTGCTTGCAGGCTCCGACGCCCTCATCCCTCCAGCCGCAGCGTCTCCTGGGGGCTAACCAGTCACTCCCAGTCTCCCATTACCACAGTGCCCGGCATCCGCGAGTTCTGCGCCGTGTGCATGCTATGACCCCCTCCTCCCTCCAGCCGCAGCGTCTCATGGGGGCTAACCAGTCACTCCCAGTCTCCCATTACCACAGTGCCCGGCAGCCACGAGGTCCGCGCCGCATGCATGCTATGACCCCCTCCTCCCTCCAGCCGCAGCATCTCCTGGGGGCTAACCAGTCACTCCCAGTCTCCCCCGTCACCCCTGTCCTGGCCCCGTCACCCCTGTCCTGGCCCCGTCACTGCATACCCTCCAACTACCTTTTTGGCAGGTACAGTACCCGCAGCGCCTCCAGACCCCTCCCCAATGCACCACACCTCCGCACCTTCCCCTCCACCACATGCAGCACCCCACCCCTCCCCCACACGCTGTGCCTCCAGACCCCCTACACCACCCGCGGCTCCCACTCCCCCGCCCCTCCACCACCCACAGCACCTCCAGACCCCCTCCACCATCCACCCCCCATATATGTCTCCCCCCACAACTGCACCCCTCTCCACCCGCAGCATCTGCAGACACCCTCCTCCATCCGCGGTCCCCCCCTCACCCCCGCTCCCCCACCCACAGCACCCCCGCACCAGCCCCTCCACCACCAGAAGCGCATCCGGACCCCCTTCACCATCTGCCGCACCACCCGCACCTGCCCCTCCCCCTCATGCGGCGCCTCCGGACCCCCTACCCCACCCCCGGCACCCCCGCCCCTTCCCATCCCACAGCACCTCCGAAACCCTTCACCCACCTGCAACATCCCTGCACCTGCCCCTCCCCCACCCGTGGCACCCCTGCCCCTCCCCCCCTGCAGTGCCTCCGGAGTCCGGACCCCTCCCCCATCTGCAGCCCCACTCCTCTGCCCCTCCCCCACCCGCAGCACCTCCCGACCCTTCCCCAGCCGCCCCCCCCCCCCCGCGCATCCGTCCCCCCCTCCACCCGCAGAATCTACAGACACCCTCCCCCATCTGTAGTCCCCCCCACACCCGCTACATTGTGTACATCGTGCCCTGCAGGTGCTGCTCACACCGTCGCAAGGGGCTGCGCCTCCTTCACCATTGCACGCCCTTTCATTGTGCAATATTTAACCACTAACAAAGGAATGCAGGTAATAAATACTCCATATAATACAAATATTGAACCCCAGAAAGGCATGCAAGGGTTAAGGGGGCGTAGCCCCTTGCGACGGTGTGAAGAGCGCCCGTAGGGCGCGATGAAGCACCTAGTATATATATATATATATATATATAAACAGAGAACCCAGCACTCACCAAAGTAAACTCACTTATCCTCAACAATTCAATAAATAAATGATGGGGGTTTAGTTGGTGGATTGGCCAATGCACGGAAGCCTGTATACCGATTCAAGGTACCCCACCTTCATACAGGTCCTACACTATCACAGAGTCTTAAAACCTGACTACCACACTGCTGCATCATCTGCCTGCTAGATGTAATGTGTACCTGCCACAGACTTTATGGCTTTTAAAGGCACACTAGTCACCTATTGCACTGGCTCAAAGATGATTGCTAAAAAACAGCTGAGACAGGTTCAGGATAATAAAGTCCACACAGGGGTGCATGAGAAAGCTAGTGGCCACGGTTAATAAGAGCTAACCATAGATTAACCCCTTCATATACACACAGAGTAAAAACCACAGCACTCACCGCACCAGAAGCGGGGCACAGCTATGCACTTACCACTCACAGGGTGGGGTGCATGTAACACTGCACTCTCCACCACAGAAGCGGGGTACACAGCTGTACTTACCACTCACAGGGCGGGGTGCATGTAGCCCATGACCACATCGCTCTAATAAATACAAACAGAGAACCCAGCACTCACCAAAGTAAACTCACTTATCCTCAACAATTCAATAAATAAATGATGGGGGTTTAGTTGGTGGATTGGCCAATGCACGGAAGCCTGTATACCGATTCAAGGTACCCCACCTTCATACAGGTCCTACACTATCACAGAGTCTTAAAACCTGACTACCACACTGCTGCATCATCTGCCTGCTAGATGTAATGTGTACCTGCCACAGACTTTATGGCTTTTAAAGGCACACTAGTCACCTATTGCACTGGCTCAAAGATGATTGCTAAAAAACAGCTGAGACAGGTTCAGGATAATAAAGTCCACACAGGGGTGCATGAGAAAGCTAGTGGCCACGGTTAATAAGAGCTAACCATAGATTAACCCCTTCATATACACACAGAGTAAAAACCACAGCACTCACCGCACCAGAAGCGGGGCACAGCTATGCACTTACCACTCACAGGGTGGGGTGCATGTAACACTGCACTCTCCACCACAGAAGCGGGGTACACAGCTGTACTTACCACTCACAGGGCGGGGTGCATGTAGCCCATGACCACATCGCTCTAATAAATACAAACAGAGAACCCAGCACTCACCAAAGTAAACTCACTTATCCTCAACAATTCAATAAATAAATGATGGGGGTTTAGTTGGTGGATTGGCCAATGCACGGAAGCCTGTATACCGATTCAAGGTACCCCACCTTCATACAGGTCCTACACTATCACAGAGTCTTAAAACCTGACTACCACACTGCTGCATCATCTGCCTGCTAGATGTAATGTGTACCTGCCACAGACTTTATGGCTTTTAAAGGCACACTAGTCACCTATTGCACTGGCTCAAAGATGATTGCTAAAGAACAGCTGAGACAGGTTCAGGATAATAAAGTCCACACAGGGGTGCATGAGAAAGCTAGTGGCCACGGTTAATAAGAGCTAACCATAGATTAACCCCTTCATATACACACAGAGTACAAACCACAGCACTCACCGCACCAGAAGCGGGGCACAGCTATGCACTTACCACTCACAGGGTGGGGTGCATGTAACACTGCACTCTCCACCACAGAAGCGGGGTACACAGCTGTACTTACCACTCACAGGGCGGGGTGCATGTAGCCCATGACCACATCGCTCTAATAAATACAAACAGAGAACCCAGCACTCACCAAAGTAAACTCACTTATCCTCAACAATTCAATAAATAAATGATGGGGGTTTATATATATATACACCGTACCAGTCAAAAGTTTTGCACACACTTTCTCATTCAATTGAATGAGAAAGTGTGTCCAAACTTTTGACTGGTACTGTATAGTTTGAAGTGTTCATTAGCAGTCTATTTTATGTATGTTTTGGTTTATTACTATGCACATATTATCTTCGATGAGTCATCAAGCAAATTAGCTGATACAATTGTGTTTAATATTTTGTATACTGAAATTGTAGATGCACCAAGTTATTGAACACTGACTAACTCAGAGGCTCAGGGCTAGTTATGAATTTGAGGGGACACCAAGCTTTTTAGTCTCTAATTTTAACCATTTATTGATGTTTGATATTTTTTAAGTATCAAAGCCTGCACAGATTATAGTGATCTACCCATGGCTTTACCTCTGCAGTAGATTTATGGCGGGTTTGCCATCAAATCTGCTGCAGTATAGGGGATTAAAATCTGGCAGGTATCGAAATTGGCTTTTAGATTACAGTAAAAACCAATACATAGTAAATGCTGTTGTTTAGCCTGCAAACAGACATTAATCATCATCAATACCTGTTAATCCCCGTCAGATTTTAAATAGTTCCAAAACTGATCTTTAGTAAATTTACCCCTAAGAGTCTGACTTTAAACGTATATCTATTTATACACAGGGTGCAAAGGACACATGAACTGGGCTTTACACTTTAGTCTTATTTTGTGTATAGAGGTTCTGATTTAAATAAAAAAAATCTGATACTTTACAGTGTTCTGTATTATTAGGTAGCTGTGAGAGGGGATACATACAATATCCCAGTGTAGACGATGCCGGCGGTCATATGACCAACACCAGAATCCCGACAGCCCAACCCTAACCCTCCCCGGTGGTGCCTAAACCTTAACCCCCCCTTCCCGCAGCCTAAACTTAACCCTCCCACCCCTGCAACCTAACCCCTCTCCCCACAGTCTAACCCTCCCTTTTCTGCAGCCTAACCCTCCCACCGCAGCCTAAACCTAACACCCCCCCCCCTCCAACCCCGTGGTTTACCAAGCAGGAATCCTGGGATAGCTTGATCGGGATTCCGGTGTTCAGGATCCAGGCGCTGTCATTTTGATACATTTCGGGATGCTGGCATTGGCATTCCAAGCAGCATTGGGATTCTGGCATTACCATTCCGCCAGTATCCTGAATGGATCCCTATGAGAGCACTCAGTGATACACCCATTCTCTATCAACCAAATAAATAACTATGGAGATTATATTAAATTAACTGATTCTTAGCTTTATGGGGTCAAAATAAGTTCCTTGGCACTGTAATGAGACTACCCCGAATGTTGCAGGAGATTTGCTTAATTACATTATTTACAAATGTTTAGCCAAATAAATTAGATATTATGTAATTTACAGCTAGTGTAAAATGATAGCAGCATGGTGTTAACTTGGTTGCTTAAAAAGGTGCCACACAATGGGGGTAATTCAGAGTTGATCGCAGCAGCAAATTTGTTAGCAGTTGGGCAAAACCATGGCCCTCATTCCGAGTTGTTCGCTCGCTAGCTGCTTTTAGCAGCATTGCAAACACTAGGCCGCCACCCTCTGGGAGTGTATCTTAGCTTAGCAGAATAGCGAACGAAAGATTAGCAGAACTGCTACTAAATAATTCCTTGCAGTTTCTGAGTAGCTCCAGACCTACTCCTAGATTGCGATCAGCTCGGTCAGTTTAGTTCCTGGTTTGACGTCACAAACACGCCCTGCGTTCGGCCAGCCACTCCCCCGTTTCTCCAGACACTCCCGCGTTTTTCCCTGACACAACTGCGTTTTTTAGCACACTCCCGGAAAATGCTCAGTTACCACCCAGAAACGCCCCTTTCTTGCCAATCACTCACCGATCAGCAGTGCGACCGAAAAGCGCCGCAGGAACACCAGCAAATCTACTAGGTTTTGTGTTAAATAACTTAGTGCATGCGCTCTGCGTACCATGCGCATTTAGCAACAAATCGCAGCATAGCGAAAATCGGCAACGAGCAAACAACTCGGAATGACCACCCATGTGCACTGCAGGTGTGGCAGATATAACATTTGCAGAGAGAGTTAGATTTGGGTGGGTTGTATTGTTTCTGTGCATGCTATATACTGGCTGATTTATTTTTACACTGCAATTATGATTTCAAGTTTGAACAGACTCCACCCAAATCAAACTCTCTGTGCACATGTTACAGCTGCCCCCCCTACAGTGCACATGGTTTTGCCCAACTGCTAACAAATTTGCTGCTGCGATCAACTCTGAATTAGGCCCAATATCCTAACGGGCTCCCGGCACATTAGTACGGTACTCAATGTATTAGTCATCATACTTCTTAATAGCTTACTATAATAGCGCCTCAATTCAAACCTGAAGCCTGTGTGATTATATCTGTGGTTTAATTCATGTGACAAAAATTAAGAATCATCCCTCATTTCCCAGCTTGCTCCATTTTTGACTATTGCTAATTGAGAAGAGCTGTCAGTCTATTAATTTAGCATGGGATTTGTAGCATGAGTGCTATAATACACCTACTAGCACAATATATAGTGGCGTGAGTTTAAGTTCAGTTAGTCTTTGATTTAATGATTCCAAGGGCCCTTCATTTTCTTTTATACAGTGCCATAAAATCAATGACTCATGGCGTTAAAAGCTCAGTAGACCCACTGCTTTTGAAAAAGAAGATGAATAAAATTGGGCACCAAGGCGTACTAGCTGTTCTCAGTAGCTTACTGTACTACCTCACCAATTTGAATGCTTCAGATGAAATAACATCAACCAGACAGAAGCAGACAGCCATAATTCAGAAAAACACAATACAACACAATAAGCAAGAACAAGCTAAAAGTAAGAATGTTGTACGCCCAACCAGATTTCAGCTATTGCAGTCCAAGTTTATGAACCCAAACCATGGACCTCCTATGAAAAAACCAAGGGAAGTAGGAAAATTAACCTTTAGAGAAAACCAAAGCATCAGTAGAATTTCCTCTGGCAGCATTGTCAAAAAATTAGATTCCTCAAAACTAAAATTTAACAAAGATGAAAAAGCAGGAAATGAACTGCACTTTCAGAATAATAAGAATCAGTGGAATAAAGGCAATGGGAAAAGCAGAGTGAAGTCCATCCTGAATAAATTTGCCACTGCGGAAGAAAAAGAAAACAAAAACAAGCCTTCATGCCTAAAACCAGCAAGCACCAAAATGAATGAATCCAAAAAACACACCAAAAGTACAGTTATTTGTGCCTTAAAGGAAAAGTTTGAGCACAACTCTAAAATATGTCTAGTGTTAAAACCTTCATTGGTTCCAAACGAACATACAGTGAAAACAGAAATCTCTACATATAAAACTAAACGTATTAATAAAGCAGAGGTTCAGTTGCTGCATACCCCCACAGTAACTGCTACATGTATCGAACTGCCAAAGCCTGGATATGCAGATCTAACGGAACATACCATTCCCAGTTTCCTGGCTAACACTATAATTATGGACGTTTATACTAAAGAGGCTTTAAGTATATCTTCCACAGTGATAGATTCAGAGGAACAAACACCCAGAAATTATCAAAATGAACTTGATATTCTGAGTGAGAAAAAGAAAGGCTTCCATGCAAGTGATTCCACTACCGCCAGTGATGATTTGGATGTGGCAGAAGATAGCAAGACTGCTGCAACCATAGATGGGGACGAAATGTTTACAGGAATAATAGGATATGAACAGCCCAGTGACCACAGCTCCTCTGACAAAGAAAGTTCATGGGTTAGAAAGGATATTATACAAAGTCTAGTGGAGAACAGTAAGGAAGGAATACCAGTAATAAAACTAGAACTGGGGAATTTGTCTGACACAGGAACAACAGAGGAAAGTTCTATGGATGCACTGAATTTGATTGGCGGTGTCAACATTGAAGAAGCAACTTATGCACAACCCCCAGCTTCAAGGGGAGAGTTCTGCGGTGAAACTAATATAAATAAACACTGTGTAGATAACGAGAATAACAAACAAATGGTTACCAGTTGGATCAATGATGTTACCAACAGCAACACAAAAAATGAGCTGAAAATCAACAGCAAAGCTGAGGAACATGAACTAAATGAGAATGGGGACACCTTAAAAAAGAACAACATCAACCGCAAACTGGAAAATAACCGCATTGTTGTAGAAGACAAAAGTAGTGGTAATAGCTACAGTAAAAATATTGAAAGCACAGGAGAAAATGGAATTAATGATACTGCCAATAACTGTAGTTCCAATAACGATTTTAAAAATGAAAATAAACAGCAGCTTCAATGTATTAATTATGAAACCAAAGCTTCAAAGCATAGTTCTTCCATTCCTCATTGTACATTGAAGAAAGACTATGTGACATGCATGTCTGAAGAAACAGGAGGTAAATCTACTGCAACCATTCATTTTGAACCAAAGTATGGGATGTGCTGTGAATATTATGTACCAGAGCAATTGTTAGAAAATATTCCTTCAACTCGTAGTCTTACAGAGCAAGCATCCTGTAGCACAGAACCGGGTGTTCAGTTTGACATTGCATTGTGCACAGTCACAGAAATTAAGGAAAAAAATGTACAGGTGGTAAATTCTGGCAGACAAGCTAACGTTTTGGAGAACAGGTATTCACCAATGATGGAACAAAAACATGTAGAGAGGAATTGTAACCCATCTCTGTTACCTGGACAGACATGCCCTTTAAAGAACTCAAAAGCAATGAAACGGTCTTTAAAGTCAGAGATATTGCACCAAATTGGACTACCGGAAACAATGACCGGCATGGAGTCAGCTGATCATTTAAATGAAAACTATCAATCACCTATTTATCTTCACAGTGAGCAGGACTCAATATTATGTGCTACGCAAAGCACAGACAATGAGATCTTGACAGTTTTAAACATAGTCGGGCAAGATGACAATTTGGAGAGAAAACTTCTGTCAGAGATGGAACATGACCAAAAACATGAAAAAAAGAATTGTGAACCAGCTCTTACACCTGGTGATGATTGTCCTCTAGGAAACACAGAAGCAAAACAACAGTCTTTGAAAATGAAGACATTGATCCATGGAAACAAAGGTCAGCATCAAATAATGACTAATCTTGAGTCAATTGACCATTTGAAAGAAAACAATATAATGCATAAAAGAGCAACTTCCAAATATCAAATACCTTCTCCCAGGGATATTACAAGTGAACAGCAATGTAGTACTCATAGTAAAAATAATGTCACCGTCAATGAACTGTCCAAATATAAAGTGCAGAGTTACAAAGACACTGAAATGTCATCAAAACAATCTTTTAAACCGCTAGTTGTCACTGCTTGCGACACCTTCAAACATTACAATTGATTCCTGCTTTTTGTCCATATTATCATATAATATTTCCAAAACAGATGGTCAGCCATATATTTAAGTGGTGGATATTTTCATCAGAAATATTGAAGATTTATCCTTGAAAGCTATATGTAAGAATTTTTGCAAACTGTTTGTATAGTAATTAATTAACATGTTCATGTGCTTGATGAGTTATGCTTGATGAGATTAGCAATGTACCAATAAATTAACTAGTTTAGTACATTCTCATGCTGAGCTGCTCTAATTTCAAAATCCATCATTACATCGTCATTGTCATCATTTTATTATCACTATCATCATCATCTCTAACATAATAATTTTCTGATTCAATAATATTTCAGATAAATTAACTAGTTTAGTAAATTCTCATGCTGAGCTGCTCTAATTTTAAAATGCGTCATTACATCATCGTCATCATCATTGTTTTGTTATCATCATCTCTAACATAATAATTATATGATACAATAATATTTCAACTTAACTGGATTCTATAATATGCTATTATTAATATTGTATAATTACTTTTCATTTGAAAATTGTAAGCTTTTTTTATATTAAATAAAATAATTATCTTCCAAAAAATATTTTAGTTTACAATTTTTAAGTAATTAAAACAGTATAAATTTTAGCTATAGATTATTATTTTTTGAATGTTGGATAGACTGTCAACTCTTATAAATAGCAGCAAACTAGGAACTATTTTGTTGAATTTAAATCAATACATAGAAATCCCATCTTGCACTCTTGATGAAACGGTCACACATATGTTACTGATACTAGATATACCTCATTGTAGCTGTACTAAGGCATGACACTTAAATGAGTACATTGACAGCAACATTAATTGTATATACATCCTACAGTTCCTGTAAATGCAACATAGAAGGTTTTTTTTCTTTCTTTAAAAAATGACCATCACATTTTTCTTAGTTATCACCTTACAAATCATTATCTCCTTTACAAAATCGGTATGGATAGTAAACAATAATGGCTGCTAGACACAGACACAGGCTCTCAGACCCTCAGCATGCCAAGTGTTGACATAGGTTTTATAAGGCAGATGTCACGGTGAAAACAGATCCAAGAGGGGCATTTCAAGCCTTCTTTGCTTGCTGCACGATCTGTGCCATGGGACTGTGGTTGGCATGTAAGTCATATAAAACTGAAAAGTCTCCAGAATTATCATTAATAGGAGTCTGAAAGAAAAAAAAAAAAAAAGAGTAAAAGGTAAGGTAAATAGCTGCTTGTTATAACTTGCCACAGTGGTTAAAGTTAAAAGAACATACCTGATTTTCTGCTGCATTAAGTGATTTTTATCTTCTATTGTACTACCTGCCATTTACAGAGTGGGGGAACAGTGCAGCAGGTGCACCACGTTAGGGCCCATGTGAATTCAGGGGCCACACCATAACCAGATTGAGATGGGGCACTGATGATATGTGCTCAAACCATTTCCCATCATAGTGTGACTGTTTTTTTTTTAAGTGATCTGCAGCTGCTATCACCCTACATGTCATAGCTCATAGACACTGAGCTGTGTCAGGGGGTGGCCAATGAGCACTAAAAGCCTGCACAGGCTCAATGTATAGATGCTGGCTGCATAGACTGCAATGCAGTAAAGGAAGGTGGCTGACAGGGAGACTGCGCTGCACTCTGCACTGGCAATGAGTGGATAGTAAGAAACACATCACAGCAGTATTTTTTTCACCTTTTGGGGGAATCAGCGGGACCACCACTCACTGGCATCTGCATTGCCCTTACAGCAAATTATTGAGTGATATAAATAGGTTTTTTAAAATATCCCTGATCCAGGGGCATAACTCCCAGAGGCAATGGAGATGCCTGCCATCGGGCTCCATGCCCTGAAGGGGCACCTGTATGTACAGCGGCACCTGTGTGGTTTACAGCTGGATCCAAGTGTGACTGCTGCAGAGTTGATCTGCTCTGTCCCAAGAGCCCTGCTAATACATGCAATAGAGGACAGCATGGCTCTCGCCTGGTCCTGCTCAGCCTGCACTGCAGCAAGTGACAGTGCTCCCGCAGCTGCTGCTGGACTGTTAGATTGGTGAACGCTGATTCTGCATGCAGCAGGCGGCTGCATCACCGCGTAGTTGGAGGCCTGCCAATTCACTGCAGGCTCCGGTCCCTGTGGCTGAGAGCACTATCTATATAATTCTGTAAGTCGTGTGTGTTTGTATAGCTATAAATGCGCACGCACACACACACACACACACACACACACACACACACACACACACACACACACCATATTTTTTTTCTTTTCTTTTTTAAGGGTGGTGGGGAAACCAAACTCTAACTTGCCTCTGGGTGACTGGGATGAACTTATGCCCCTGCCATGATCTATACATGCTGAAGTAATGGACAGTGTCTACTGAGAACAGTTGTTGGGGTTAAATGCTGTTCACAAACTAAAAGTACAGTTTCAGTGGAATAATTCATGTAAAACTCTAATAGGTTTGAAATGAAAAACAATGGCACTTATGTGATCTGCACTGTACCGACACTATACAATCTTCTCTATAGAACCTCTCAGGTGATACATATGGAAAAACTATTATATGAATCTATCCACACTTATCCTGCTAATTTGGGGGCAGGAGTCAGAATTCTGAGAGATAAAATTTCTAATGAATAAACGGGAGTGTCACAGTAAAAAGGATGTGAGCCCTTCAGTTATACCCCCGTCAAGCAGTGGAGGCAACAGAAAGCATCAAAATCACTGGGTTTCACTCCCATATAAAACAGGAGTCCTAGAAGGACATATCTTTTTGGGAAACTATACTTTGTTGCCTTCCACATGTGAATGCAACCCATTACATAGATGTGAACTGCCACTATAAAATCAGTTAATTCCACTTTTGGCGTACATTATAGTGTAGGTTATAATTGGGATTGTGAACTATAAAGAATAATGTCAGCGCAATTTCTTGCTTTCAAACACTGTACAGAACTACTACCCCCCACATCATCCCACCTGTTGATTTAATAT
Organism: Pseudophryne corroboree; assembly: GCF_028390025.1. Lineage (NCBI taxonomy): Eukaryota > Metazoa > Chordata > Amphibia > Anura > Myobatrachidae > Pseudophryne > Pseudophryne corroboree. Next base: position 354,279,571 of record NC_086445.1, read on the forward strand.
TTTCCTATTCTTTCTTAAATACTGCACAGTTATGGCTCATCAGCATGATAGTACAGTGCATGCGGAAAGTATTCACATTTTGTTATGTTACAGCCTTATTCCAAAATGGAATAAATTAATTTTCCCCTGAAAATTCTACACACAATACCCCATAATGACAATGTGAAAAAAGTTTTTTTTTTTTTTTTTGCAAATTTATTAAAGATAAAAAATGAAGAAATCACATGTACACAAGTATTCACAGCCTTTGCTCAATACTTTGTTGATGCACCTTTGGCAGCAATTACAGCCTCAAGTCTTTTTGAATATGATGCCACAAGCTTGGCACTCCAGCCTTTTATAGGGAAGAATGAACAGAACTGTTACTGTTGATTACATGCTTAATGAAATGTAAGTGTGTTTATTCTATTTTGAGCCTTTTGTGTTCCCAGCTATCTTCTTGTATGCATTAATTCAAATCTAATAAAGTGCTGTTAAAAATGCCCTTCTCACAGAGTTGTATGTACAGAATTTAGCCTCTTTTACTATACATAATACTTATTATATTACTGAACATCATTTTTGTGTGTACATCATTTCTGATTGTGATTTGCAAACATAAATCATAACAAATATAAGAAACAAAAATATTTACTTACTCATTTTTCTTGTTAAATTGTCTTCCAAGGATCCAGATTAATAAACTAACATTTAGTGTGCATCTTTGTATTGTGTGTATTAAAGTGAGTTTATATAATAAATTAGTGTATACCAAAGAGTTTAATATACCTGCAGAGCCACAAGCATTGTCTGGTTTAGAGTATATCCTGCTTTATTGTGCTGTTGGCAGACACAGTAAGCTCTACGTACATGGGCCTAATTCAGGTTGGATCGCAGTACGCGATCCAACCGCAAATATTGAGAAAAAGATGCGGGCACATGCGCAGCATCTGTACTGCGCATGTGCCCACATTTTCTACGGGGGGGGGGGGGGTGCAGAAAATGTGATTGCCTCTGCCTGTCAATCAGGCAGAGGCAGTTGCAGGCTTCTCCTTCTCCAGGGAGGAGACGGAGCATTGCGGGGGCGGTGCAGTGCGAACGGGAGGGGAGGGGGGTGGGGGCAGCCAAACGGGGGAGTGTCAGTGCCTGATCACGGCGGCTTGCATTCGCAATTTATGCTTGTTCAACTGGGGTAGGCGGCGGTCAGCATGCGATCAAAAGGATTGCAAATTCTGCTAATTAACAGAATTTGCAATCCGTACTGAATTAGGTCCATCATCTGGAGTCTGGATGTGGACAGTACTTTATATTATATTCATTACATTTAAGAATTAACTTTAATGCATCTACTTCAGGACATTTTTTACCCACATTTCAAAATGCTGTATTAAGTAAAAGCACCTACAAATCACCTCATCGAGCATTGTGACTTTAAAACTAGACTCCTAGGGGAGAATAACTTTGACATAGCATTTGGAGTGGGTAAACGTAAATGTATGGTCAGACTGTAGTTGACATTTTAGACATGTCTATTTTAACGTTAATAAACTAAAATTCATTTTGGAAACTTAGGGGATGGTGTATCACACAGTGAAAAAAAGAGTGGAGATGTTGTCCAAGTAACCTATCATTTTATAGAAGGTACTTGATAAATGATATCGCAAAGCTGATTGGTTGCTATAGACAACTTCTCCACTGGTCACTTCTCCACTCTCTTCACCACTTGATACATCAACCCCCAGATACTTAATATGGATGAAACCAGTGTTTTGATTTTGACAAGGATTTTAAATTTAGTTTTAGTCTTGGTAGCTTCTTAAAATTGTAGTCGGTTTAAAGTCCCATTTTAGTCTCTCTTTTTGTTGCTTTGTTTTAGTCAAGATTTAGGCAGTGGATCTCAATTTTAGTTTAATTTTGTATTATTAGTATTTTAAATATGAAATAAAACTGTTGCCAACAATTACTTTTAGTCTAAATTTTTATCGACAAAATTAACACTGTATCAGACCCTTTCATACACATCTGTTAAACAATGTACTGTGGAAATTTCATATATAATACAATTATAAAACTTTCAGTAAGAATTTTGTTAAAATATGTGACACTGATGAGCCCTGTAAAACGTCATGTGAAGCGATCTATTAGCAATGATTAGTATTGGTGTCCTAGGGTGTTATTCAGAGGTGAAGGCAATGCAGTAATAGGTGCGACTTCAGTAACAGCTGCTACTGTGAAACTTTGCTAATGCTGCAGCTGATGGGCTGTCTACTGAGGAATACCATCCAGCAGACATCGGCCACACCATCAAGGACTTTGGCCACACCATCCAGTGGACATCGGCTACATCATCAAACAGACATCAGCCACACCATCAGCGACACCATTAAGCAGACATTGGCCACACCATCAGACTTCTAAGCAACCGAATGGCTGCCCAGAAAGTCCAACTTAATTAGGCCGCCTGTATCAGTGGTACTGCATCTTCCAACACAGTTCCTGACTCCATCATACCTCCGACACATCCACTGATACTGCCAACCTATAGGCCAACGCCTATCAGGATTGTATAGATGACCATGCAATTCCGATCTGCATCCGCTGATGATAACCATTGGAATGCATACATATTGTGTCTTGCATAAGTGTAGAACATTGGGTCCTTGCGTCCAGTGTCCTACATCCATCCTGGCCTATAGTAAAACCACACACCTGCAGCCTATCTGGTGTATAACTCTCACCTTGCCAATCATTAAACTTTTGAGCTCAAATGTCGAAGCCTACATATCCCCTAATTCTATATACGCTTTTTCTTTGTTTTGCTACACAAAGAGCATTGTGCTAAGGTCTCAGCCCATGCCTCTTCCAGCCATTCTGCACAGAGAGAAACCCACTGATACGCTACCAGGCATCCACCGCATCGCTTTGTGAAAAGCAGAGGCGGGCCATACCAATCTGTCCTGCTGTGCCTGTTTTAGATTCAGCTGTGTTGGCAACAGCTTAGGGGTCACCACCTGAGCCACAAATGATTGCTACACTTGTGCTCTCTGTGTAACAGTAACTTGCAAAAAGCCGCTAGATATTTTGCATACTTTGCCTGTTAGGCTGAGAGGTAAATGGAATCTGACTTCCCTAAGCTTTTCGTGATGACGCCACTTGTTGCACTCGCTCTTTCAAGATGAGGGTCACATTGTAATTCTTTTATAATAGCACCATGCTTTATTTGCCAGGATGGCAGGCAACTGACACATAACCAAAGTACCACACAAAGAGCACCTGTCTATTATATTGGCCAGCTTTCACAGCACTGCCCACACAAGTCAGAAGCCTTATAAACCATAAGCTCCTCACCCGGCGGTAGACTGATAGACAGGTGCAAATTCATGACATGTCTTCCTCCCCGAGTCCGACACCTCCAACCTCTGATTGAGTAGAGTCTTTGCTTGGCCTGTTTGCAAGGCCTTACATCTGAAGCTTCCTCTGCTAGACATCCATGATGAGTCAATCACACATGCTATATTCAACATTAATTACAAATAAATTGGTGTACAGATTGCGCAAATTCTGTCCTAAATGATTACATAAAATAAAAGAGCGTTACTTCCCTTTTGTTTCTTTATGGGAAGGACAATAACTTCTCGGGTATCACCATATATTGAATTGTCTGAACTGTAAAAAATAATAACACAATAGTGCAGACATCCAATTCAAAAACACCAAAAGGTTTTTTATATATACACCACACTCACAATGTGTCAATGGGTTGAAGGAATATAATGAGACTTTAACTTGAAGGAAAATGTTTCTATTGAATTCTTCTGATATCCACCTGGGCTTTAGGCTTATTTGCGTAGTTAATCTTAAAAGTCAGTAGATGCAATTGCTCTAAGGTACTAACATCAGTAAAGTGGATCACCCACTATGGGCAAATAGCCAATAGTGCCTGGTCAATCAGGAGATTTAAGAAGATGTAAATATATGGTATTTATGGATTCAAAATCGATAGAAAATTCATGTAATTTCTAACCTGATCAATCTTAAAAAACCAGCATGTGATAAACAGGAAATGTGTCCTGGTATCACTTGTGATACCAGGACACACAGCACAGTATACTAGTGGCACAAAAACATTGAGCCTCTTGACTGAATCTGATTTCCTGATTATCACATGCTGGTTTTTTAAGATTGATCAGGTTGGAAGTTACATGAATTTTCTATCGATTTTGAATCCATAAATACCATATATTTACATCTTCTTAAATCTCCTGATTGACCAGGCACTATTGGCTATTTGCCCATAGTGGGTGATCCACTTTACTGATGTTAGTACCTTAGAGCAATTGCATCTACTGACTTTTAAGATTAACTACGCAAATAAGCCTAAAGCCCAGGTGGATATCAGAAGAATTCAATAGAAACATTTTCCTTCAAGTTAAAGTCTCATTATATGCCTTCAACCCATTGACACATTGTGAGTGTGGTGTATATATAAAAAACCTTTTGGTGTTTTTAAATTGGATGTCTGCACTATTGTGTTATTATTTTTTACAGTTCAGACAATTCAATATATGGTGATACCCGAAAAGTTATTGTCCTTCCCATAAAGAAACAAAAGGGAAGTAACGCTCTTTTATTTTATGTAATAATTTAGGACAGAATTTGCGCAATCTGTACACCAATTTATTTGTAAACAGTTGTATATGGAAAATTGGTGGATTTTTCCGAGGTGTATATGCTGCATTTTTCCACTGTCTGTCTAGGGCAAAACAACACAAAATTGTTTTTAGTATATATTCAACATTAAGTAAGGAGGTCTATATATGCATTGTCTGTGTAATCTTGCTGTTTTGCTGCAGCATGGCATTATATGCATCAACAAGATGAGACATTTTATCTCTCAGAATTTAAAAAACTCTTTAAAATTATAAAAAGCTCTTTCAGAAACTCATAAAATCCTGGAGATTTAGAGTTTCTTAAATGTATCAATTGCCAAATATAATCTTTGGTTACTTTTGTGTTTAGCATTATCTATTTTCTGCAGTTCTGGGATTTTTGTTAACCTCAAGGCCCCATGCTTCTAAGCTCCAATTCCCCAACCCAGCCGGAACAGTTCCCCATCAGGGAAATTAAACCTGTTAAAAATGCCCAATTGCCAATCGCGAATCATGATTTTTAAACATGTTTAATATTGCTGATACCCCCAACCCAGGTAGCAGCGGGCCCATTAATTCCCTGCATGCTGGTACTTGTGGTTCTCCAAGTACCAGCAAGAAGGGGAGGATTGCTGGCACTTGTAGTTCCACAACAAAAGACAATATTCTTTATTTTTATATAATATGGCTATCAGCCCCCAATCCACTGCCCAGAGGCTTCACCCCTGGCCCTTGGGTGCCTGGAGGGGGGGACCCCTTGATTTAAGGGGTCCCCACTTCCCCAGGGAACCCCGGTTGGGGGGAGTGATACTTTGGCTGCAGAGACCTATATAAAAGTGTCCTCCAGCTGCGGCATCACCTCCCTGGCTAGTGGAGCCTGGTGCTGGTTTAAAAAATATGGGGGACCCCCACTTCTTTTGTCCCCTGTATTTTTGGAACCAGGACCGGTCCAAGAGTCCAGTGCTAGTTGTTTAAATATGGGGAACCCCCAATCAATTTTTTCCCTGTATTTTTGCAACCAGGACCGGCTCAAAGAGCCCAAGGCTGGTTATGCTTTTGGGGGGGACCTGCATGTGGGTTGTTCTTTTTTAAACACTTTCTTTACTTTTACAGACAGATCTCACTGGTCTGTGCATGCTTCTGACTAAATAATAAAAACATGACCTAAAATACGCATGTTTTTATTACTAAAAAATCGCATGTTTCCTTTACTAAAAAATGCAAAAAATTGCATGCAAATTCCGTTTTAACCATAAAATTCGCACCCTATTACATTTGCGATTTTTATTTTTTTTAAAAATCGCAAATTATAAACGTGTGATTTGGTGCAATTTTTTAGACACCTAAAAAAATTGCACCCAATTACATCTAGCCTTTAGAGTCTAGAGTTTTTTGTTTTGGAAAGAGATTATTACACTCATGGATCTCTTCAAGCATTGACATGGACTTATCTTTGGAGAAAGCTGTTCTTGGATGTATTCCATAGAGTAGCAAAAGAGGGGATTGCCCCATGTACATATATTAGTTTGGTTTAAGAAAAAAATCAGACCCAACCAGATTAACACATGCAAATCCAAGACGTCAAAAACTGAAGGCTGCAGATGTACTTCAAGGTTCATTGTTTAACCTGGGCAATGGCAGGTATCCCAGCTAGTAACAAATTTAAAAGAATATCAAATCACTATAATATACATTTCATAAAAGTGGAACTGTACCATGGCTAATCCTGCGTTGGGGCATGCTGAGTCTTCATAGAAATCGGAGGCTATTGGATCCTCCTTTACTTCCTTCAGTCACAGAATAGTCACAGATTGGGTCCAAATCTCCCGGGATCTTCATGTGTCAGTAGTGCAAAGAAAATGCAGATGCATTTCGAGTCAGAAGGGACTCTTCTTCAGGGCTACAACCCATTAAAGATACTATAATCCTATTCAGAGTATATCACCTTAATAATGACTACAATAACTAAATTAATAAATATACCACCAAACACACTATCAGACATTATTTGATACAGTATTTGATACATATAAATACACATCTATCACTTATGATTTCAAACTAAGTTTATTTTTTTATTTTTTTTGAAATTCCTTATTTATACGTGGTTAAGCATAGTAAAAAAACATTACATGAAGACATGGGACAGTTGGCCATCAGAACCAGCGTCCAGCATAAACCACAAATTTTCAAATAGACAACAAAGTTAGTCAATGAAGAAAGAACAGTAACCTTCAAATGTAGAATTCGGGGGGGGGGGGGGGGGAGGAGGGAAAGGGGGACAGGGGGGGGGGAGAACCACGGTATAATCTATGCACAGTATATATCCTGGAAATAGTGAGATCAGAAGAAAGGAAGAGGGGGGTCAAGGAGGAGACGAGAGCAGACAAGGAAAAGGGAAGGAAGAGGAGAAAGAGAGAGAGAAGAAAAGAGAAGGAGATAGGCCGGAAGGAGAAATAGTAGGCAGTGCCCATGGGTCTGCGGAGGAAGCTAGGAGCAAGGGGAGGGGGATGGCAATCTGCGTTCAGCAGCGAGCCAGGGGGCCCAGACCTGCTCAAAAATGTGACCCCGGTCGTGGAGATAGTATGTAATCTTTTCCATTGAGGCAATGTGCCAAATTTTAGTTTTAAGGGACGGGAGGGAGGGTGGGGAGGAGCTCTTCCAATTAAGAGCTATCAGCGACTTTGCCGCCGTTAGGATATGTGTGGCCAGCTTTTGGGAAAATGTATTGAGCAACGGGGGAGGGTAACATAGCAAAAAGATCCAAGGATCCTTCAGCACAGGAGATTCCAAAAGCGAATTGAGGAGGGAGTGGACTAGGTTCCAGAAGGAAGCAATGGCCGGGCAGGTCCACCATATGTGGAGCATAGTGCCTCTAGCCCCGCAGTTCCTCCAGCAAGTAGGGGAGGAAGACGCAAAGAATTTGTTAAGTCGGTCGGGGGTGTAGTACCAACGGTAGTAAACTTTGTAGGCCGTTTCCTTAAAAGCAGTGGCAATAGAGCATTTAGCAATCCCCAGTCTCATGTCTTCCCAATCTTTATTTTCTGGTGGGGGCCCAAGATCACGTTCCCATGCGAGCTCATGGGGCCGGGAGGGGGGAAGGGAGGAATCTAGGAAAAGAGAGTAGAGTTGGGAGATTAGGCCTTTGGAGAGATGGGAGTTGATGCATAAGCTTTCAAAGGGGGTGAGGGCACGAAGTAAGGCGGTGGAGGGGAGAGAGCCTAGGAAGTGGCGTATTTGTAGGAATTGGAAGGGATTAAGTGGGTGTGAAGGGGTCTTTTGTTGGAGGTCAGGCAGGGACAGCCATTGGCCCCGATCGGTAAAGTCGGTCGGGAATTTGAAGCCCAGCGTTATCCATAGACGGAACCTCACAGTTGAGAGTCCAGGAGGAAACATAGGGTTCTGCCAGATAGGGGTCAAGGGCGAGGGGGTAGTGATGAGACCCTTCTTCAGGGAGAGGGAGTCCCAAGTTTTAAGGTTAAATTTAATAGTGGGGAGAAGTTTAGAGGTTGGGTGTCGGGAGGTGGAGGACAGACCCCACAAGGGGGTCAGGTCCGGGAGACCAATGAAGGCTGCCTCAATATCCAGCCAAGATACAGATTCCGGAGGAGCATAAGAGGTGACAATACGGGATAGGTGAGAGGTGAGGTAGTAAAGTTTGACGTCAGGAAAGCCTCTACCTCCCGCGGAGGTTGGCCTTTTCAGGGTATTGGCGGCGATGCGGGGGGGTCTGTGATTCCAAATAAAACGCACAAGGGCTCGTTGGATAGTTCGAAGAAAGGAGGCCGGGACTGCTACTGGGAGGGTCTGGAAAAGATAAAGCCATTTGGGGATTATGGTCATTTTAACCGCTATGATCCTGCCCAGCCATAAAATAAAAAGACTGTTCCAGGAGGTCAGGTCAGCGAGTGTGTTGGTGAGTAGGGGTGGAAAGTTTTCCCGGAAGAGGGAATCATAACGAGAAGTCAGGTATATCCGCAGATATTTAATCTTTGTGGGCTGCCATTTAAAATTAAAGTTAGCACGAAGGGACTCAGCCTCCCGATGAGGGATATGAAGCAGCATAGCCTCGGATTTGGAGTAGTTGATCTTATACCCTGATATAAGGCTATAAGAATGCAGGACTGAGAATAAGTTTGGGAGTGAGATAAGGGGTTGGGTCAGAGAAAGTAGGATGTCGTCAGCGAAGAGGGAGATTTTAGGGTCGGTGCGGCCTACTTGTATTCCGTGTATATATGTGTGCGCTCTAATTTGAGAAGCAAGGGGCTCAATAATGAGGGCAAATATTAGCGGCGAGAGGGGGCAACCCTGACGTGTACCATTTGAGATGCTAAGTGGGGCGGATAGGACACCATTGATTAAGACTGTGGCAGAGGGGGCGGAGTATAGTGCCAGGACGCCAGTGAGAAAGCCACCGGACAAGCCATAGGCCTCCAGGGCGGCTCTCAGAAAACTCCAGGAGATCCAGTCAAATGCTTTTTCAGCATCCAAGGAGAGCATGATAGTGGGGCATCTCCTGGAGTTCGAGATATGTATAAGATCAATAGCACGCCTGGTGTTATCTCTCGCCTGACGGCCCGGGATAAACCCCACCTGGTCGTAATGAACAAGGGAAGGGAGGTATGGGTTAAGACGGTTGGCCAGGATCTTAGCAAATATTTTCAAGTCCAAGTTCAAGAGAGATATAGGGCGGTAGCTAGCGCAGTTAAGGGTGTCCTTGCCTTCTTTGGGGATCACCACAATTCTAGCCTCCAACATCTCAGGGGGAAAAGGGTCGCCATGGACAATCCCTTTTTTGTAGTAAAGAGCCATGAACCCATCTGGGCCCGGGGATTTGCCAACTTTTTGCATGAGTAAAGTCTGAGCAATTTCTTCCACCGAGATCTCACTGTTAAGATGGTCCATAGCGTCCTGGGGTAATCTAGGCAAGTTAGAAGCAGATAGAAAGTGGGAGACTAGATCGGAGTGGGGCAGAGGGGAGGAACCAGGTGGGGGGGTGGGAGGTTGTACAGGTCAGCGTAGTAGGATTGGAAGGCCGCTCTAATGGCAGTGGGGTCTTGGACAAGTTGATTGAGAGAGTTTCTGATAGAGACAATATTAGTTTTGGCTCTCATGGAACGGAGTCGTGCCGCTAGGATCTTGTCCGCCTTGTCTCCCTTCTCATAAAAGGATTGGCGAAGCCACTTAAGACGTTTGGCCACCCGTGCAGTGAGAAGGAGATCAAGTTCCGCCTTAACAGTACGAAGTTCGGACAAGACAGCCTGGTCGGAGGACGCCTTATGCTGGGTCTCAAGTGAGTGGAGTTTAATAGAGAGTTTGTTAAACTGAGAGAGGGATTCTTTTTTAGCTTTTGAAGCTAGGCTGATAACGTGTCCACGAAGAACTGCCTTGTGTGCCAACCAGAGAGTGGACCTAGAGATATCAGGGGTATCATTCAAGGTAAAATAGTCGGAGATCGTGTCCCGAAGATGGGAACCTATCTCAGGGTTGTGGAGGAGGGAGTCGTTAAGGCGCCATGTCATGGGGCGAGGGCGTGAAACCAGACCTGAGAGATCGCAGGTGATAGGGGCATGATCGGACCAGATCAGCGGATGAATATGGGCATCGTGGAGATTTAAGGCGAGATCATGGCTGAGCAGGACCATATCAATGCGGGAGTAGGAATTATGAGGGGCAGAGTAAAAGGTATAGTCGCGGGCAGAGGAGTCTTTTATCCTCCAGGAGTCGTAGAGAAGTTGGGAACGCATGAGACGGAGGAGGGATCTGGAGCGGAGGGAGTCCGACGAGGAAGCAGTAAGGGGAGAGGGAGAGCGGTCTATCTGTGGATTCAAAATGGAGTTAAAGTCCCCAGCAAGTATGAGGTCGCCTTGCCGGACTCGAGTAAGGAGGTTATCTAGCTTTGTAAAGAATCGTTCCTGTCGTTGGTTAGGGGCATAAACATTGGCTAGGGTACAGAGGTTGTTATTAAGTTTCCCCACCAGGACAAGGAACCGGCCATCTTTGTCGGGATATGAGTCTAGAAGCTCAAAGGTGAGGTGGCGGGCAAATAAAATCGCAACCCCCCGTTTCTTGGCTGAGTGGTCGCAGGCATGGAAGGAGTCAGGGTATGGTTTACATTGCAGGGTAGGGTGGGAGTCATGTAGGAAGTGAGTCTCCTGTAGGAAGACCAAGTCACCTTTATGGAGTTTAAGAGAGGCAAAGAGCTTACCTCTCTTTTGGGGGCTATTCAAGCCCTTCACATTAAAAGATAGTACCCGGAGACCCATGGGCAAGCAACGATGAGGTAGGCAGATTAGAAAGAGCGGAGAGCACTAAAAGTAGAGGGAGGAGAGAGAAAGATAGAGAAGAAGGATATAAAGCTATAGAGAGTGTGGTCAGAAGGGAGGGGGGAAGGAAAGGAAACCGGGAGGGGAGGGAGGGTGGTTGGTCATCCGGCAGTAGAGGCCAGGACCGGTAGTGCTGACAGGGGAAAGGGGTACTAGGTGTCGGGAGGGCACCTAGGTCAGCGAGAGGGCTCAAAGCCCTAAGGGGGCGCGGCATGGGGTCTGGACCACGGATCACCAGCCGCTTGGCGAAGGGTAGGAGGCAAACCTCCCCTGGAGGTACCTGAGGGAGAAAGCTGGAGAGAAGACAGGAACAGAAGACAGATGGAGTGCCAGCTCCGGAAGGGAAGGGAGAGGCGGGGGTAGACGGAAAACTAAAAGTCAGGTTCCAGCATGTTAACATATCAGCAGCGTAACATTTGAACAGGGGGTAACAACAGAACAGTTGTGAGGTAACTAAGGGGCCGGGAGATCAGGATACGGGGAGCCTAAAGTAGAACAGCTCCCCGGGTAGGGGAGTGCGACCAGGAAGGGTCGACCCAATTAAGTAGAGAAGACATTGAATTAGAGAGCTGAAAGTCCATCAGGGAACCGGAGGTGGAGCCTGGGAGGCCGCAGAGGCCGGGACCGTAAACCACTCAGATCGAGGAGGCTGAAGTGGGTCCCGCTGTGTCCGTGGTGGCAGGCGTTGAGTATGGATATCTTGTTCGGCGGTAGGGATGCCCAGCTTGGAGAGCAGCGTTTGAGCCTCGGATAGATCCCTGGCCGTGAGGAGCTTCCCTTGGTGCCAAACCCGGATACGAAAAGGGAAACCCCAGCGGTATTTAACATTATGACGGGAGAGCAGGGAAGTAACGGGTTTGAAGTCTCTGCGTTTGGCCAGAGTGAGCGGAGATAGGTCTTGGAAAATCTGAAGAGGGGTATTCTGGAAAGTCACAGACCCCAGCCGTCGGGCCTCCCTCATGACAGCTTCCTTCGCAGTGAAGTAGTGCAGTTGGAGAATGACATCCCTGGGCTGGGAGGAGTCCTGGGAGCGAGGTCGCAGGGCTCGATGCGCTCGATCCAGGAGGAGATGCTCCTCAGGGGTGTCAGGCGACAGGTGTGCAAAGAGGCGCTTGAGGTAGAGGTCAAGATGGGCCGCCTCGACCTCTTCAGGGACACCCCGGATCCTCAGGTTGTTTCTCCTCGCCCTATTGTCCTGGTCCTCATGCTCCTCCCGCAAGTGGGCAACATCTTGGCGGAGTTGATGGAAGTCGGTCTCGACCGTTTGTTGGAATGACACCACCTCTTCCACTCGTTGTTCAAGTTGATCGGTTGTACAGCCGATGTCGGCAATATTGGATTTCGGGGAGTGGAGAGCCTGGACTGAGGTCTTAATATCCCGCATCTCCTTAAGGAGGGAGAAAAAGTCCTTGCGGGTGAGGGGCGTGAGATTGTCGTCCTCGGCCTCTGAGTCGGAGGGACCCTGGGGGGGTCCGGGAGCATCAGGCCTGCTCTTGGCCGGGATGTTTTTTTTGGTAAGGAATGGTGTGAGGTCGGACCCCTGTGACTTTTTGCCACCCCTGGGCATCGTGAACATATGAAGAAGGGGGTGGACAGCAGGGTGGGAAGTAGAGGTGGCGCTCCAGCAGTGAGGCTCAGGACCAGGGAAGGTAAGGCGAGGGCCTTAAGGAGGCATCATGGTGTGGTCAGCCGAGCACGGCAGATGAGGTGGGTCCAGGGAGTCCCAGGAGAGCAGGGGTCCTGCGTGGCCCCGGAGAGGAGTCAGACAGACAGAGGTCGCAGGAGGCGGAGCTCCGTGAAGGACCAGCTCCGTTCAGGGACCGCAGGCCAGTAGTATTGTGTCCCCAGGCAGGAAAGGGGCGTCTGTGGGCCAAATAGCAGGCTCGGCCGGACCTCCACGTCAGTGTGATGTCTGCAGCAGGGGTGGCTGGGAAGTCGAGGCTATGGCTGAAGAAGTGGTGGTGGGCCCCAAACCGCGGTCCCCTCGCGGGCAGCCCCGCGGGACCGCAGGCAGCAGGAGAAGGCGGTCAGGTCACAAGGGGCCAGGAGGGGGAGAGTTCCTCACCGCACCGCCAACGATCCACAGCAATGGCAGTGCGGCTCCCGTCTCCCTCCATTTCAAGCTCCCCGAGAGAAGCCCGCAGGAGCAGAGGCAGGATGGCCACCGGTCTGTGTGAGGTGGAGGGGACGCAGGCATCAGTTCAGTCCTCCTGGCGGCAATGTTAAGGCAGCTGTCCGCGGCTCGTGCAAGGCCCCCCACGGGTGGAGCGCCAAGGAGGAGGCAGGGTGAGCCCACCCGCTGGCAGTACGAGGTGTCCGGGAGTCTGGCGGGCCAACGCGAAAGTCAAGGCCCCGGCTTCAGGCAACCACGTCTCTCCCTCTGAAATTCAGCCCCCTGCTGGATATTAATAATGCAGGTCAGTTTCCCAAAGGGCCCCACATCCAGAGCCCAGAGCAGGCAGGGGGGGCTCGGACCCAATGTTCTTGATAGGGCAGTAGGGCAGGGCACAGTCCGGGGTCTGTAGGAGGAATCAGCCGGGTCCCCGGAGCTCCGCGCCAGGCGCGCGCCGTTTCCGGGATCGGCCAGTCACTCGAGGCCGCGGCTTCACCCCGAAGTGTAGGCTGCAGCCGGCGGGACGCAGCAAACGGGACCCCGGGCTCAGTGAGAGGCGCAGGCAGCTGCAGCAGGGTCCCCAGCAGGCGGATGGGAGAGCAGCCCCTCCGGGAAGGCAGGTATGGGGCAATTAAGGCAGGTAGAAACGGGAGCTGGGTAAAGGCCGGTCTGCTCCGTTAGCCAGTCAGGCCACGCCCCTAAGTTTATTTATTATTAAAACATTTATTATATTTTAATGTAGAGTAACATTTATATTTTTCTCATCACTATTATTATCTGTCTGTCACAATCTAATTTGTACCACATTATAATATACTTTCCTATATATATATATATATATATATATATATGCATGGACACTGGAGTACCACTGGCTGTCTGTTTGGAAAGTTTTTTCCTGTGAGAATCTGTATGGACAGCTTATCCGTATCTGTATTTCACGTTTGTGTTTGACACATGAGGTCCATTTTTGGCAGGATCTTGCTGTTTTCACCTTCCTTTTGAAAGTTAGAAACATAGGAAATAGCTGAATTCTGATCAATCGAATATATGAGACTGGCTTGAAGCTTCGGCAGTCTCCTTTTTGATGTTTTGAAGTTATTCTTTGAAAAAATCCTGAGTGTCCACTCTGATTGATCACATTTTGATAAATGTTAATACAAAAAGACATACCCCTGATGAAGTCTAGTTACTAGACGAAACACGTTGGGTTGTTATATTTGATGTTATCTCTGAATAGCATATGAGGAAGATTATAGATACTGCACTAAGTTGCCGATATTCCTCTATCAACTTCAAAGATGGAGTATTTGAAGAGAAATTACATCACTTTGTCTGTGTAAATATGATGGACTTGCTTCATTGCTTCTGTACATTTTAATAAATTTTTTATGAAAGAACAGTTCATGTTTTTGTTTTAAAATCAATGTTAATTGTGAAACCCACTGGGTTCCCTGTATTTATAGGTTAAAATAACCTTTGGGCGCAAATTTCCTTTCTTTATATATATATATATATATATATATATATATATATATATACACACATATATATATAGCAAAAATGTAGTGAACAGCACAACACAAAGTCATTTGAATGAGGGTGCCAGGTCCATGAATCACAATATACTTATGTCCACACACAGAGGCTCCAGCAAGGGCAATGCAGCAGACTGGACCAGCACTCCATAGAAGACATGAATAAATTGAATCTAATTTAAAGTGCAACAATCAGCATCAGGCACACGAAGAAATAGATTGTAAATGAAATCTCACGGACAGCGTCCATGAGATATATATATGTATATATATAGACGAGGATGGTGTCCGGCACTCCAATCAACCTATAATCAACCAGTCTGGGTGCCCCTCCAAGGAGTAATATGAAATGGGGTGTGATGGATGGCACTCCAGCATATAGATAAATCAGACAGAAGACCAGAATGGTAGTCAACGTTTCGGAGCGATGCTCCTTTATCAAGACTTAGAGAATACTGACATACATAACATTAAAATACCTTACTGTATACTCACCACGTGTGCACAGGGAAACCGCCGTCGCCGTCTGCTCCGGAGTCCGTGTGACTTCATTGGCAGCCGCCGGCGCCCAGGATCCGTCACAGGGGCTAGAGGCGGGGGGAGTGACATACCATCACCATGGTAACTAAGGAAAACAAACTACGGAGAAAACAAGCACAGGATTGAGCCGTGCTGCAAGCCCTAAAGCAATAATCATAACACAACAATATGATAGTGTGGCACGCTGTGCAATCTATAAGACCAAAAGTTACAGGCACATACATGGATGTGCATCTGCGATGATCATAGCATATATGGTGCTAATGTAATCAAACAGCATTATGCCAATTAAATGAATAAGGGCTATAACTAATGTATATACCATTAAGCACATATTAGGGCAATCCGTAACTTGATAACAGATAAATCAGCAGAGGGCTATAACTAATGTGAATGCCACTAAGCGGATATTAGGGCAATCCGTCACTTGATGACAAATGAATCTGCAGATAAGATAATGTAAACAGTATAACACAAAAAGACTAATTATACCATAGTAAGGCTATCAGTGAAATACATTGTACAGAGCAGGAAAGATGAAATTTATAAAAAGCAAGTGAGGGCAAGTGATTCATTGAGTCCCAATGGTTGGACCGTTTGTAGCACATGTATCCACCTTGCTTCTCTCTGGAGTAGGATACGGCCCCTGTTACCGCCTCTCGGATTGGGGGGTACCCAATCGATGATGCGGTACCTGATGGAAGATAGGTTGTGATGTAGATCCCTAAAGTGGCGAGCGACTGGCTGGTCACAATCTTTGCCTTCAAGGGCTGCACGTATACTAGACCTATGTTGGGTCATGCGTTCCTTCATTTGTCTAGTGGTCTTGCCCACGTATAGTAGACTGCACGGGCATTTTATATAATACACCACGAATCTCGTGGTACATGTAACTGGATGTTGTATCTTGAATATTTTGCCCGACCTAGGATGCGAAAAGGTATTGCCAGTCTCCAAGAAATGTTATGTATGTCAGTATTCTCTAAGTCTTGATAAAGGAGCATCGCTCCGAAACGTTGACTACCATTCTGGTCTTCTGTCTGATTTATCTATATGCTGGAGTGCCATCCATTACACCCCATTTCATATGTATATATATATATGTATATATATACCTCCAATATGAACGGCACTCAGAGACTGGTATAATGAATCAATGTATTAAAGTCGCGTCTTTAATACATTGATTCATTATACCAGTCTCTGAGTGCCGTTCATATTGGAGGTATATGATGTTTTGCTGAACTGGACACCGGAGCATTTGCCCTATGTATGTGAGTGCCGGCTGAATTGGATCTTTATATATATATATATATATATATATATAAAATTATTATTGTTATTATTAAATTTTATTTATAAGGTGCCACAAGTGTTTTGCAGCGCCGTACAAAGGACAGTACAGGGAGACAAAACTTAGCATTACAGTAAATAAATAACAAAAATAGAGTACAGGTAACAAAGAGCATCACAATTCTCAAGACATAATACAGCTAAGATGTAAGTAGTGAGTGAGTGATCATCGTACTACTAGGGGCTGGTGGCCATAGATAGAGATGAGCCTTTACTAGCAGGAGAAAAAGCGGGTAAAGATGGTCGCTGAGTAAGGGAGAGCTGCGAGTGAAATGTGTTGAGAAGAGGGTTTAGATAACAAGAAGAAAAAGGGCCCTGCTCTGAAGAGCTAACAATCTAGTGGGAATGGTCGACAGACAGATGACATGAGGTGCAAGCAAGCGGGAGGTAGCCTGATGGCAGTATTTAAGCAAAGTCGAGATGTTCTAGGCATGAGGCAGGGGGATAGATGAGCGGCCTCAGGACTAGGTTATGCGTCGGGAGGGTATGCTTTGATGAATAGGTGGGATTTTAGTGCCCGTTTAAAGCTGTGCAAGGTCGGGGAGAGTCTAATGGAGCGGGGGAGTGCATTCCACTGAAGGGGTGCAGCACGGGCAGAGTCTTGAACTCGAGCATGGGAAACAGTGACCAGGGCGGTGGAGAGGCGACAGTCATTGGTCGACCGTAGGGGGCGGGAGGGAGTATGAAGGGAGAGGAGGTTGGAGATGTAGGGAGCAGTGTATATGCGATTATTTTTATGTTAATCTTGGTATAATATAGTCTATGAGTATTCACAACTGAACATTGTTATAGAATTGACATATAATCATACCTGACAGGAGATGGATTGCAATAATGGTCTTTGGGGGGGCTTTCAGTAATGATTGCAAATTCTGCTTTTTAGCAGAACTTGCAATCCTTTCAATCGCATGCTGGGGGGCGCTTATTGCAGGGCAAGGCCGCCCAGCATGCAGCCCACAGCCCACCCACTGCAATCACGCTGAAATTGCGATCATGCCGCAATTACAGCGTGATCGCTGAAATTGTGGATGCCTCCCCTGTGCGCGCCACCATACCTAGAGTTAAGCTCTGGCCCCGGAACGCTCTATTTCCGCCTAGAAAATGGAGTGTTACCACCCCGCGAACACCTCTGCCTGTCAATCAGGCTGAGGCGTTCACAATTACATAAAATGCGGGCGCAAGCGCAGGATGAGACCTGTGCATCCCCTTTGTTCAAATATTCTAATGACCTAAGTAAGGTCGGACAAGCTATTCATACACCCTCCATTTGCATTGGGGTAAGCCGAACCAATTGTATACTCTTCAATTGTATTGGACAATCACGATTCAAAAGATGAGAGGACACTTCCATAATGGTCCTTATAGACTTTATATACAGTATGGTGAGCATTGGACCTCCTATAGTTAACCTGAATTATATGTTATTGGATGAAAGAATCAAGTGACCACCAGACAGAATACAGATTGGCTGGGTGGAACCCATAAAGGTCATCCCGACGGAATAATCAGGTTAGCCTTGTAAAAGCATATGCAGGGAAATGTATGTCAGAAGTTCACTCGCTACAATGTCACTATGCTGTATTTCTGACAGTGAGGTGATTGGGGAACCTGGTGCACCAGGTGAGGAGATGGCACACTGGTCACAGAGGTAAGCAAGTACTCTGCGCAGTGGTGAGGAGATGGCACACAGTTCCCAGAGGTGAGTAGGGACCCTTGAGCAGCAGTGAGGAGATGGCACACAGGTCCTAGAGGTGAGTGGGGTGCCCAGGGCAGTGGTGAGGAGATGGCGCACACACACAGGCCCCAGTGGTGAGTGGGATTCCCAGGGCAGTGGTGAGTAGTTGGCAAACAGGTCCCAGAAGGGAGTGGGGTGCCCAAGGCAGTGGTGAGGAGATGGCACATAGGCCTCCGGGTTAGTAGGGTCCCCCCCGCAATGGTGAGGGAGATAGCACATAGGTCCCAGAAATGAGTGGGGTGCCCAAGGCAGCAGTGAGGAGATGGCACACAGGTCCCAGAGGATAGTAGGGTGCCAGGAGCAGCGGTGAGGAGATGGCACACATGCCCCAGAGGTGAGTGGGGTGCCCATGGCAGTGTTGAGGAAAGATGCTAACAGGCCCCAGAGGTGAGTAGGGTGCCCAGGGCAGCAGTGAGGAGATAGCACACAGGTTCTAGAGGTGAGCAGGGTGCCCGGGGCAGTGGTGAGGAGATGGCACATATGCCCCAGAGGTGAGTGGGCTGCCTGAGGCAGCGGAGAGGAGATGGCACACAGTTCCCAGAAGTGAGTGGATTGCCCAGGGCAGTGGTGAGGAGATGGCATACAGTTCACAGATGTGAGTGGGGTGCCCAGGGCAGTGGTGAGGAGATAGCACACAGGCCCCAGAGGTCCTCAGGGTAGTGGCGAGGAGATAGTACATAGGTCCCAGATATGAATGGAGTGCCCAAGGCAGCAATGAGGAGATGTCACACAGGTCCCAGAGGTGAGTGGGGTTCCAGGGGCAGAGGTAAGGAGATCGCACAAAGGTCCCAGAGGTGAGTGAGGTCTTCAGGGCATCAAGTGAGGAAATGGCACACAGGTGCTAGAGGTGAGTGGGGTGTCTGTCGATGTGGTGAGGAGAGGGCACACAAATCCCAGACATGAGTGACATGCTTGGGATGGTGGTCAGGAGATGGCACATAGGCCCCAGAGGTGTGTGGGGTGCCTATAGTAGTGGTGAGGTGATGGCACACAGGACCCAGAGGGGAGCGGGTCCCCAGGGAAAGCGATAAAGAGATGGCATACAGGCCCCAGAGGTGATTGGTCTGCCCAGGACAGTGGTGAAGCGATGGCACACAGGTCCCAGTGGTGAGTGGGGTGCCCGGAGCAGTGGTGAGGAAATGCCACACAGGTCCCAGAGGTGAGTGAGGTCTCCGGGGCAGCAGGTGAGGAGATGGCACACAGGTCCCAGATGTGAGTGGGGTGCCCGGGGCAGTGATAGAGAGATGGCACACAAGTCCCAGAGGGGAGTGGGTCCCCAGGGCAGCAGCGAAGAGATCGTATGCAGGTTCCAGATATGAGTGGGGTACCCGGGGCAGCAGGTGAGGGGATGGCACACAGATGCTAGAGGTCAGTGGGGTGTCCGTCAATGTGGTGAGGAGATGGCACACAGGTCCCAGAGATGAGTGAGGTCCCCTGGGCAGCAGGTGAGGATATGGCACACAGGTCCCAGATGTGAGTGTGGTGCCGTGGGCAATGCTGGGGAGATGTCACACAGCTATTAGAGGTGAGTGGAGTGCACGTCGTTGCAGTGAGGAGATGGCACACAGGTTCCAGAAGTGAGTGGGAGCCCAGGATAGCGGTGAGGTGATGGCACACAGGTCCCAGAGGTGAGTCGGTCTCCAGGGCAGCAATAAGGAGATGACACACATGCCCCAGAGGTGTTTGGGGTGCTTGGTGTAGAGGTGAGGAGATGTTACACAGGTCCCATAGGTGACTGGGCACTGGCGTTTCTATAATGGGTGCAGTGTGTGCGGTGCACACGGGCCCCTGAGTCCAGAGGGGCCCCCACCGCACACACTGCACCCATTTGTAAAATACTTACCCCTCCAAAGTCCAGCGCTGGCATCCGCAGCGCCGCTAGAACACAGTGAAAATGGCCCAGCGGACATTTTCACGGCGTTCTGCGCATGCGCAGTAGAGAGATCTCAGGCAAAATGGCCACCACGCCATTTTCCCGGAGATCTGCGCATGCGCAGCAGAGTCTGAGCCCTCTAGAGCTCAGACTCTACAGCGCTCCGGGCAGAGAGGAGGGGGCCCGATGGAGGAGGCTGAACACGGGCCTCCTCCTCTCTTAAAACGCCCCTGTGACTGGGTCCCCAGGGCAGCGATAATGAGATGGCACACAGGTCCCAGAGGTGAGTGGGTTGCCCGGAGCAGTGGTAAGGAAATGGCACACAGGTCCCAGAGGTAAGTGAGGTCTCCAGGGCAGCAGGTGAGGAGATGGCACACAGGTCCCAGATGTGAGTGGGGTGCCCGGGGCAGTGGTGGAGGGATGGCACACAGATACTAGAGGTGAGTGGGGTGTTTATCTATGCAGTGAGATGATGGAACACAGGTCCCAGAGGAGAGTGGGGTGCCTGAGCCAGTTGTCTGAAGATGGCACACAGGTCCCAGAGGGGAGTGGGTCCCCAGGGCAGTGGCGAGGAGATAGTACACAGGTTCCAGATATGAGTGGGGTGCCCAAGGCAGCAGGTGAGGAGATGGCACACAGGTGCTAGAGGTCGACATGGTGAAGAGATGGCACACAGGTTCCAGAGGTGAGTGGGGTGCCCGGGGCAGCGGTGAGGAGATGGCACACAGATACTAGAGGTGAGTGGGGTGTTCATCTATGCAGTGAGAAGATGGAACACAGGTCCCAGAGGTGAGTGAGGTCCCCTGGGCAGCAGGTGAGGATATGACACACATGTCCCAGATGTGAGTGGGGTGCCGTGGGCAGTGGTGGGGAGATGTCACATAGCTACTTGAGGTGAGTGGGGTGCACGTCATTGCAGTGAGGTGATGGCACACAGGTTCCAGAAGTGAGTGGGGAGCCCAGGATAGCAGTGAGGTGATGGCACACAAGTCCCAGAGGTGAGTGGGTCTCAAGGGCAGCAATAAGGAGATGACACACATGCCCCAGAGGTGTGTGGGGTGAGCGGTGTAGAGGAGAGGAAATTACACACAGGTCCCATAGGTGACTGGGTCCCCAGGGCAGCGATAATAAGATGGCACACAGGCCCCAGAGGTAAGTGGGGTGCCCAGGGCAGCGTTGAGGAGATGGCACACAGTTCCCAGAGGTGAGTGGAATGCCAGGGACAGTGGTGAGGATATGGCACACAGGCCCAGATGTGAGTGGGATGCCCGTGCAGCAGAGATGTGATGGCACACAAGTCCCAAGAGTGGGGTGCCTGGGCCAGTGGTCAGGAGATGGCGCACAGGTCCCAGAGGGGAGTGGGTCCCCGGGGCAGTGATAAGGAGATGAAATACAGGTTCCAGAAGTGAGTGGGGTGCCGGGTACAGCAATGAGGAGATGGCACACAGGTCCCAGAGGTGAGTGAGGTTCCCGGGGCAGCAGGTAAGGAGATGCCACATAGATGTAAGTGGGGTGCCGACGGCAGTGGTGGGGAGAGAGCGCACAGATACTAGAGGTGAGTGGGGTGCCTGTCGACACAGTGAGGAGATGGCATAAAGGTTCCAGAGGTAAGTGGGGAGCCCAGGGCAGTGTTGAGGGCACAGAGGTCCCAAAGGTGAGTGGGTCCCCAGGGCAGCGATAAGGAGATGACACACAGGCTCCAGAGGGGTGTGGGGTGCCCGGAGTAGTGGTGAGGTGATGGCACACAGGCCCCAGAGGTGACTGGGGTGCCCAGGGCAGCGGTGAGGAGATGGCACACAGGTCCCAGAGGTGAGTGGGGTGCCTGGTTCAGCAGTGAGGAGATGGCACACAGGTCCCAGAGGTGAAAGGGCCCCCAGGACAGCGATAAGGAGATGACACACAGGCCCCATAGGTGAGTAGAACCCTTGAGGCTACTTTGAGGGTATAGGTTTGACATGTTGACATTCACAATGTTGACACTGACATAATGCCGAAATTGTGAATGCAGACAGAATGTCATCCCACCAATTTTAGGGTAATATTTTATGTTTAGGCTGCGGTCAGGGTAACTCTGAAAACTGTATTGTCAACATGCCGACTGTCTACAGTCACAATGTCAACATACTGTCAATGTAAAAATTACAGTATGTCAGAGGTAAATTTACTAAGATGGGAATTCTATTTAAGATGAGATGTTGCCCATAGCAACCAATCCCTCCAGGTTTGTGCTAAGCACTCGTGTATTCGGGGGCCCTGCTGGTCATTTATTTATTATTTATTAACAGTTTCTTATATAGCGCAGCAAATTCCGTTGCGCTTTACAATTGGAAATAACAATGATATATCAAAAATGGGTAATAACAAACAGTCCTAGAGGTAGGAAGGCCCTGCTCGCAAGCTTACAATCTATGTGGAAATAGGCATGGATACACAAGGATAGCTGCTATATATTGCATAGTTGTCCACCAGATTGCAAAGGTTCTTGGTGGGCTGTATGATATGGTCTCACAGCAACGATGAACCGGGGTCGGGAGGAAGGGAAAGTGAAGAATGAGAAGACATGTGAGGATATGTGTGGACTGTGCAGAGTGGATGCAATTTGATAGGAAAGTTTATGAAAGTTATGTGGGCAGTTCTGGAATTTGATATGCTTGCCTGAAGAGGTGAGTTTTCAGGGAACGCTTGAAGGTTTGGAGAATAAACGAGAGTCTTATTGTGCATGGTAGGACATTCCACAGGGTGGGTGCAGCATGAAGAAAGCCCTGCAATCGTGAGTGGGAGCGAGTAATGAGTGTGGATGAGAGACGCAGATCTTGTGAAGAGTGAAAAGGTCGGGTTGGATATAGATATTTTAAGATAAGCGTTCGTTTAATTTGGTTAATGGCATTGTGTGTGAGTAAAAGTATTTTATATTGAATACAGTAGAATACAGGTAACCAATGGAGGGATTGACAGGGTGGATCTGCAGACGATGAACGTCTAGCAAGGAAGATTAGCCTCACAGCTGCATTCAGAATGGATTGTAGTGGTGAGAGTCTCGTTTTGGAAAGACCAGTTAGGAGACTATTGCAATAATCAATGCGGGAGATAATGAGTGCATGGATTAGAGTTTTTGCTGTGTCTTGTGTAAGGTATGGTTGTATTTTGGATATGGTTTTTAGATGCATGTAACATGATTTTGAGACAGATTGAATGTGGGGAACAAAGGAGAGATCACAGTCAAGGACGGCACCTAGGAAGCGAGCTTGTGGGGTAGGGTTGATTGTCGAGTTTTCAATAGTGATAGAGATATCAGGTAGGTACCTACTATTGGCCGGTGGAAATATAATTAACTCTGTTTTTGAAAAATTAAGTTTGAGGTGGCGAGATGGCATCCAAGATGAAATGGCAGAAAGGCATTCAGTGACATGACCCAGTACAGATAGAGACAAATCAGGGGAGGATAGGTAGAGTTTAGTACCATCTGCGTACAGATGATACTGAAATCCAAAAGAGCTGATTAGTTTACCAAGAGATGAGGTATAGATTGAGGAAGCAGAGGACCTAAGACTGAGCCTTGCGGTACTCCAACTGAAAGAGGTAGAGTAGAGAAGATAGATTCATAGAAGCAGACACTGAAGAAGCGTTTAGAAAGGTAGGATAGGAACCAAACAGAGGAAATATACTATGTGCTTAGGCGCCCTTGTGACAAAGATGAAATGGCACAGAAGTGTTTATAAATAAAAACACACAAATTTATTGGCACAATTGTGACATAAAACACATAAAAAACTTGAAGAATAAATATATATACATATATTGCACTGATGCCAAAGGTTTCTCACCCTCTAAGTGATTTGCGGTGGGCGGAGAGCTTTTTAGCAAAAAGCAATCAGGTCCCGGTGGAATTTGCACAGCACCACCGCAAGAGGCTTTTTTGTTTAGAGGCTGGACAGGGAGTCCAACAGTGCACTCAAAAGAGGATATCCATGTCGACCAAACGACGCGTTTCGGAGAGAAATCTCCTTTTTCAAGCTTGGATGACATGGATCTCCATCAGCCAAATATTTATACCATTACTATTTGATGTAATTGATCAATTAGACCACTCTGGCTTCCGGATTTGTCAGCCGGAAGTGACGCGTGCGTCTCATCACTGACTTCTGGTTGTGTTCCATTCAATATCCTCTATATCCACATACAGACTAATTAAATAAACAAAACATGATGTAAAAACTGTTCACAGTATCCAATCTTTAAAATGTCTGATTTTGCTGGTGTTATATCTATTGAACATTCGAGAATGAAAAACGGGTTCTTAACTTCCGTTTTCGCTGGCCGGAAATTACGCATGCGTTTCACCGCTGCGTTCCATATAGCGGCCATTTTGGAGAAGTAAAACTTTCTCTTCCGTTCTGATGATCAGGGAATGCGGCATGCGTTCCACTGTAGAAATTCATACAATAGTGATCTTATTTCAAAACGAAATCTTTTCCACTTTCAAAATGATCACCACTTAGATCCATATGGAGACTCACTTCGCCTTAGACATAATTCTGATGCCATATCTCCTCACCCCATCTTAGCCGTACTTTGTATTCTGGACCAGTCCATCCCTAGTACTGGGAGATAGGCATCTCTGCATATATATACATATCCTCGCTCCATCATTTTGCTCGGGAAGAGAAGAAAAAGGAACACAGATAATGGGATTAAATCCTAATGTATAAGATAATAAATAAATTATCAAAAGATAAAAGGAACACAATAAAAAAGGAGATACAATAAAAAGGAAATCACTCTAAGAACCACTTTAACTCAAAGTCAGAGTTATGTCCTTCAGGTTGTAAGGTATTTAAATTAAAAATCCACCTCATCTCACTCTGTGCAAGTTTCTTATCTATATTTTTGCATTTCCAATTGCCCCTAATTAATTGGATGCCTAAGAACCTTTTAATTCCTCTTTCACATTTGTTATGGACCAGAGAAAAATGTTCAGATAATGGATGGGTGCTAAGGCCCTTTTTAATGTTGTACACATGTTCTGCAGTTCTCGTTTTTAAACACCTAGTGATCTTACCTACATAGATTTTGACACAATTACATTCTATAAGGTAGATCACATTGCGTGAATGACAAGTAATAAACTCCTTTATTTTGTATTTTTTCCCTGTACCTCAAATTCTGTCGTTTTTCTTTCTACTCCATCTCTTGTGGTAGATTTACACATAAGGCATGTTCCACACCGGTGAAACCCAATGCTCCGCTCACTTGCCCCCTTTTCATTTTTTAGGGCACTCTGTACCAATATATTTTTAAGGGAAGGTGCCTTTTTGTAAATAAACCTAGGTTAGTCAGGTATAATATCACGCAAGATAGGGTCATCTTTTAAAATTCTCCAATTTTTTCTTATAATACCCTCAACCTTCTTATGGTGGGCCCCATATTTAGTGATATAGGCCCATTCATAAAGGGTATCTTTTTCTGTGAGTTTAGATTTTTCTTTTAGGAGTTCATTTCTTTCTATAGTTTGAACTTTTTGCTTTGCAGTTTCCAACAGATGTTCTGGATATCCTTTTTGTTGAAAACGTGTGGTCATTTCATTCGTTTGTTCCTGTAAAGTGCTTTCATTAGTGCAATTTCGTTTAGCCTTTTAAATTGACCCAATGGAATGTTTTCCAATCATCTTTTATGGTGTTGACTTGATATCTCAATATATGAGTTGGAGTCAGTGGATTTTCTATGTGTCTTTGTGCAGATTTGGTTATCTTCTATAAATATGACCAAATCTAAAAAGGCTAAAAATTCTGTACATTTATTGAAAGTCAATTCAATATTAAAAGTATTTTGATTCAAATTCTCACAGAACATTTCTAAAGACGCTTCTCCTCCCTGCCAGATAAAAAACACATCGTCTATAAACCGCCACCAGCATACCAGGTTTGCCCCTATAGTCGGAGAATGAATGGTATTCATCTCCCAATAGGACATAAATAAATTTGCATTAACTAGGGGCAAACCTGGTGCCCATGGTGGTTCCCCTTATTTGAAGGTAATAAAATAAAAATAATTATTTTTAAGGATAAAATCTATGGACTCTAAAATGAACTCTTTCAGATCTTCTGAATAGTCACTAGTATTTAAAAAATAGGTGATCGCTTCTTTGCCTTTTTGCCATTCAATAATCATATATAAACTAGTGACATCAGCACTAACTAAAGTGCAATTTTCATTCCAAGATATGGCTTCCAACTTCCTTAAAACATCTCCCATTTCTTTTAGAAAGAAAGCTGTTTTAGAAACCAAAGATTGTAGAAAAAAGTCTACCATCGCTGAGAGGTTGGAGGTAATACTGTTTACCCCCGCGATGATAGGCCTCCCTGGAGGTTTTGTAGGGTGTTTGTGTACTTTCGGGAGTACATAAATGGTAGGGATAGTTGGATCCTGAATGCAAACCTAGTCCATTTAATTTTTGGATAATATACCTTTACTCAAGGCCTTATTCGTAAGCTCAAGAAGCTGCTTAGTGATAATTGGGGTGGGATCACTTCACAATTTTTTATATGTGTGCTGGTCTCCCAGCTGTTTGTTGATTTCCTGTAGATAATTTGCTTTATTCATAATAACAACCCCACCCCCCTTATCTGCCGGTTTGATAATTACATCATCATTATTTCTTAATGACTCTATAGCAGTGAATTCCTTCTTAGTGAGGTTTTTCTTTTTGATATTAGTGAGTTTCTTAAGCTCCTTGGTAACAATGGAATTAAAACAGTCTATTTTACCATTTTTAACGTGTTTGGGATAAAACTTAGATCTAGGTTTAAATGGGGTGAGAGCATCTGTTGATTAACATTACCTTTTTGTTTAAAAAACTTTTTAATACTAACCTTCCTAACAAATTTTTGAAGATCTAAAAACATCTCAAAAGGATTGACCTGGGATGTGGGAGCAAACTTTAGTCCCTTTTCAAGAACTAATTGTTCAGCCTCCATTAGAGGGTGGTTACTAAGATTGAAGACCTTACCCATCCCTTTTTTCCTTCCTATCTCAATCAGGGTTTTTTTTTCTTTTTGTATGTTTTTTTGCCTCCTCTCTTTCCCCTATGAGTTTTAATGATTACATTTGGGGTTCCTATTCTCTCCTTGGGGTCCAGGGATCCCAATTTAAAAAATACATCTGTCCTTGTTTTGTATGTAATGGATCTCTCCTTAAAGGATTAAACCTATTTCTGATAGGTACATTAAATTTCCTTTCTCTATCTTCATATCTTGAATTCTTTCTCCATGTGGATAGATTTTCTCCTCTCTGTCTTGAAGAATTACCCCTATGTTCATTAAATTCTCTTTGATGATTATTTGTTTCTGAATATCTATGTGGGGTTCTTACAGACTGTCATCCCAAATACCTTGTATTATTCTGAGATCTATAGGAGGGGTTCATTTGAATAGGGCGAGGATGTTTGAAATTCTTTCTGGTATTGTTATTCTCCTTGTGTATAAAGGGGGTCATGCTAAAAATTTCCTACACTTCTTCATGTTCTATATTAGTTCCTTTAAGGATCTCTAGATCCCTTTGGAATTTCTTTCGTTTTTTGATTTTTAAATCTCTAGAACTTCTTTCTAACTTAATTATGATTTCTTTATCTTTTTGTTTCACCCCTTCTAAATCTGTAAAGGGCTCAATATAGGATTTAAATTTCTCTATACAGTGATTTAAATACTTTAAATCTTTTTGTCTTTCCTTTATAATAAGTTCTATTAGGGTCAGAGAGCAGTTGTGTAATATACTACACCATTCCTCTTTAAAGTCCCTAGTGGCTGTTTCGAAGGTAGCAAACTTCTGTATTTGGCGGCCCTTTGGAACCATTTTATTTTTATAATAATGTTCCAAGCTAACAACCTCCCACCACAGTCGATTTTCCTTCAGCATCAATTTTTCAAGCTTATTTAATATAGTGCTGAGGTCCTTCATCCTCTATATCTATATCATTAGATTCCTGAGAGGACAGGAAATTCATGACCATATTTTTCCTTTGGTCTCTATATGCAAACATCTTTGCTGCACTTAAGAAATAACAGGTGTAAAAATTATATAACAAGATAAAAAATAAAAAGGATTAACTGAGCCAGTGCTGTCGGACTTTATCCCTTGCTGTAATGACTTAATCCCCTGCTGTATTGTTCTCTCTGTATTGTATTGTAGCTGAGAACAATAGATGAAAGGCTTATGCTAATAAACCTTGGTGCACTTAGGTGCAGCAAAGAAGGCTAGATGAGTGAGGCTCCATCTGTAATTCATACAACTTGTTGGACCCACTTCAATCAGGCTTCCGTTCCCAACACTTCACAGAGACAGCTCTGACAAAAGTGGTTAATGATTTGGTCAATGCAAAGTCTAAAGGCCATTACTCACTTCTTATTCTTCTAGATCTGTCTGCTGTTATTGACACTGTTGACCACTCTCTTCTCATACAAACACTACAATCCCTAGGTCTTAAACACACAGCCCTTTCTTGGTTCCTATCCTACCTATCTAATCGCTCCTTCAGTGTTTGCTTCTATGAATCTATCTCCTCTTCTCTACCTCTTTCAGTTGGTGTACTGCAAGGCTCAGTCTTAGGTCCTCTGCTTCCTCAATCTATACCTCATCTTTTGGTAAACTAATCAGCTCTTTTGGATTTCAGTATCATCTGTACGCAGATGGTACTAAACTCTACCTATCCTCCCCTGATTTGTCTCTATCTGTACTGGGCTGTGTCACTGAATGCTGTTTACTTAAATCTTGATGGTTATAAAAGGTTAGATATCGTTTCCACTCCAAACGAACACCTCGAGCACGGTCTTCTGCATACGACGCAGCAGTGAGACAGCACATACCCGATGTTGCTGGGTACAGTAGTTCTATAGCATGTCAGTCCAACAATTACATCATATAGTATACAGGGTACTTCAGATCCGAAGTTCATCACACTCATCTCAATACTCATAACAGACCCTCTCTCCTTCCGTCACCCCACATACGCCTTCTTCAGGCATACTACCGTCCTCTATATCCAAGGACTCTGCCACTAATACATATCCCACTATGCAGGGACCTTTCATCTGACATGCTGACAACCTTCACATTATGCAGGCATTAAACCCTTCTACTGCTGGGCTCTTCCTCTTAGGTATACAGTTATTCAGGACTTCCCTCTAGCCTCGCTGCCATCTTGCAATGACCCCTCCCTCACTACGGGCACTTTTCCAGGGGCTATCAACCAGGGATCCAGCATTACATATCAAATAGAGACACTCACCCTCTCACACATGGGCTGTCTCTTCACAGGAGATCTCTCATCTTCCACTGTGGCGCCAGGCAGCACTCACTGGGTCTGCTGCACGAAGTCACACTGTACAGGACCTCTCTCCACTGCACACTTCTCACTGCAGCATGTGGCAGCCAAAAGAACTCCCCCTCTTGTCCTCTGCCAGGGGTTTCTCTCTCTGAAACTGCAGGCTCTGTTACTACAACTGCAGTCACGCTTCTTTCAGGGGATTCCTCTCCTATCTGGGGACACTTGGATTAGGCCTCTATATTACAGGGTTTCCCCTCCCCCTTTTGACAGATGATGGGGCTCTTCAAAGGGGCCCTTCACTTATTGGGCTTTGCACCTTACATTAACTGTGCCCTCATGGCAGTGTCACGCACCACCCTAATGCCAAGGTACATGGCTACGCCCCTTTTTCTACCCACGAGGCCATGCCCCCCTTGTGCAGCCAGCTCCCCCCTGCCCTCACGGTGAGTGACCCAGGATACCATTAAGACCCTTATCCACTCACTGGTGATCTCCAGACTGGACTACTGTAGTGCATCCCTGACAAATGCCTCTCTCCAATACAATCTATCCTCAATGCTGCTGCCCGGCTCATCTTCCTCACCAAACGCACTGCATGCACTTCCCCTCTCTTACATGCCCTTTACTGGCTCCCCTTCAGAATCCATGTCAAGCTTCTCACATTCACCTACAAAGCCCTCACCTACTCCTCTCCCATTTACATCTCTGACCTTATCTCCCTTTATACTCCTGCCCATCCTCTTTGCTCCGCTAATGCATGTCGCCTCTCCTGCCTACTGATGACCTCCTCCCACACCTACCGCCATGATTTTGCACATGCTGCTCCCTTTCTTTGGAATTCTCTGTATAATAGACAGGTGTAATTAGAATATTGCTAGAAATACATTGGGGATTAACCCCTGGTGTCCTCCAGCACACTGAGCTGTACCTGTACCAAGACATGAAAGAATATATACAGTATAATACATATAATAGAAATCCAGAGGTAATTAAAAGACCAGAAGGATTAATAAATGTGTTAAGGGGTGCTAAATGTTGTTGTTGTTGTTGTTGTTGTTGTTGTTAGTAGTAGTAGTACCTGGGGCTGGTCTGGGGTGCGGTTCCCCCTGGATTGGTGGGGCTGGGCTGCTTTGGGGTAGCACACTGTGAGATCTTATTTAGCACCCCCTTAACACATTTATGAATTCTTCTTGTCTTTTAATTGCACTTTCACTAGTATATTAATTTTTGTATATAGAATTTGTTTTCCTTTTATTACACATACTAACACTTTACCTTCTCGCATTGTGCTGCCCTGGGGTGAGCTGGCCTTTGCCGGGTTGTGGGGTTCTGTACCCCGGGCCCAGACCTAGAGTTAGGGACCACCTGCATCAGAGGAGCCTTGTCGGGGCCTTGGTGGCTTATCATATGTTTGCAAACTGTATGTAAATAAGACCTCTGTAATCTATTATATGTATATGTACTGTATATATATAGTCTTTCATGTCTTGGTACAGGTACAGCTCGGTCTGTTGGGGGACACCAGGGGTTTATCCCCAATGTATTTCTAGCTCAGACTACCCCCTCCCTTTCATGCACCAGAATTGTATTTCCTAATTGATTTGAGCAACTTACATTTTGTTCTGTTAGTAATTAGAATGTCTTTGGTGCGAGTAGTCGTACCTGGTTGTTCAGCTGCAAACATCGATGTCGACCTCTTCCGGACCTCACATTATAGGCTTCAGGCAGAAAGATCAAGATCCCTAGGAAACAACCCCCAAATAATCACCACATATTAAGACAGTGACTGAATATTTATTTAACTGGCAAGAAAACCGGTCACCGCTGTGGATTTAACTTAGTCTGGTTAAATAATGAAATGCAGTAACAGCTGAAAAGGCATATACAATCATATTGTAATAAGATAACAGCAATTTTGAATAATATTCAGACACACAAATTAAAATAATGCACATTTTCAGGTATGGTTAATAGTTCCTCAATACTACTTGCAATATATGAACTGACCCCCAGGTGGCCGCTTAAGGGTCACTTTACTCAGTCCCTGTGTGAACCCTTTACTTTAGAGTCAATGTCATGTCCACCAAAGGTTCAAAAGTTAGTACTGTAGAATGATGTCGCAAAG
This sequence comes from Pseudophryne corroboree, assembly GCF_028390025.1. Taxonomy (NCBI): domain Eukaryota; kingdom Metazoa; phylum Chordata; class Amphibia; order Anura; family Myobatrachidae; genus Pseudophryne; species Pseudophryne corroboree. The sequence goes on from NC_086445.1 coordinate 354,311,121, forward strand.
TTCCTACACAGTAATGTGTTTTCTCAAATATTAAGGGGGATATCCAATTAGCCCCAGTTTTTTACCTGGGCTAATTGTCCCGCCGGGGGCTATCTAATTAGCCCTGATAGGCAGCGGCATGCGCTGGTTTATCGGGGATTTTGTTTCACCTGCCTCCGGCAGGCGAAGCACAATCCCTTTTGAGAGAGAAAATTGGCATCTATGGTGTGCGCTGGTTTTCCCAGGGAAGTGACAAAGGATCATAAATTATAGTCAGCTTTATGACAAGAAGACAAAAGTTTTATTCTAAACAACCATTATATAGACACAGTGCATATGTCATGGCTTGGACATACAGGAACATGAATATTAAAACATATTAAAAATATTGCACAGACCCTTAATTTGTAAACATGGATGATGTGAACATGAAAGAGCAGTCTTTGTGCAAAAATAAGCAAGGTGAGACTTCAGACTCGTACCGTTCGGGGTGTGTGGTGTGTGCCTTGATGTAAAGGTTGGGTTCCAGCTGGGCAGCCCAGCACTACACCACACGCTTAGCCCAATCGCAGTTGGAAGCAGCGAAGACGGCAGTGAAGATCCGATGTAGCTTGCAAGTCCCACTCCAGGCACAACGCGTTTCGGATTACTATCCTTTTTCAAGTGCATTTATTGGAGTGGTGAACAGTGTTCTATTTAAAGGGCTTTTCCGGAAATGGATGGATTCGAATTTCCCGCTGTATTCCGTTTCCACGTCTGACCGGAACCGGAAGTGTGCGTTCCACCGGTGCTTATGCGTTCCACTGGCTATCGCGGCCGGAAATACGTCGAGGCATCTTGCGTTCCACAGCTTTCCGTACCGGAAGTAAGCGTTCCATTTGGTACGAAGTGCCTATCTTTGTTCCACAACTTGATACTTTTGTTCTTCATGTTATGGATGAAAGCTCGGACAATGTATTTATAGAAAAAGGGGTATTATTCCTCCACCATTTATCTTCTTAAAGAGAGATCACGCAAGCCGACATATTTCTACATGGTACTTAGTATTCCCATGAAGTCCATCCCTATCGGCAATGCTAGATTCTCTTACACTCGCATGAAATAAAGGGAAGAAGGATAAAAATATGAATTAAAAAATATGAATTAAAAAATTGTACATCACATCATGAACCATTTTAATTCAAAATCTGCATTGAGGCCGTTTGGGACCAAGGTATTTAAGACATATATCCATTCCATTTCCTTCTTAGCTAATCGGATATCTATGTCTCTATTGCGATTTGATTCTACTACTTGTTCTATACCAATAAACCTTTTTATTTTTGATTCACAATTCTCATGACATGTTTTAAAATGCAATGATAAAGGATGATTTAGGTTTCCTTTTCTAATATTGTAGATATGTTCTGCCATGCGGATTTTTAGACTACGGGAAGTCTTTCCAATATAAAAAACCCACACACGCATTCTATTAGATAAATAACATTCCTTGAATGACAGGTGATAGAATTCTTCAAAGTATAAGTTTTGCCATTGGCCTCAAACATGGTGGTCTTCCTAGTATTAAAAGAATTATTAGTAGATCTGCACATTAAACATGAGCCGCATCTGTGAAAGCCCCTTGTTCTTTCACTGGCAGTCTTAGAATCGTATAAAGTGCTCTTTACAAGTTTGTCTTTTAAAGACGGAGCTCGTCTATATATAAATTTGGGTTTTTCAGGTAAATGATCTTTTAGGACAGGATCTTCTTGTAAGACCCGCCAGTTTTTTCGTATGCTTTTTTCAACTGCTTTAAAATGCGATCCATATTGGCAGATAAATGCCCATTGTAATGATGGGTCATTACCCTCATTCTTCTTCTTAGATTTTAGCAGCTCATCTCTGTTTATTTTATCAAGGGCAGTTTTTGCTTTCGTTATATTGTGCTCTGAATATCCTTTATTCTTGAAACGTTGGCCAACTTGTTCTATCTCTTTTTGACATGTTATCTCATCTGTACAGTTCCTTTTTATTCTTTTGAACTGTCCTAAAGGTATTCCTTCCAACCATGTTTGATGATGTTGGCTAGAGGCATCAATATAGGAATTGGAATCAGTTTCTTTCCTAAATATACTTGTAGCTATGGTATTATCTTTCACATAAATATTAAGATCTAAAAAGGAAACTAATTTGTCGCTGGTATTAAAAGTTAATATGATATTAAAATCATTAGTATTGAGATCGGTGCAGAATGATGATAAACTCACACCGTCTCCCCTCCAAATAAAAAATACATCGTCAATAAAACGGTACCAGCACACCAGGTTTGCCCCTTGTGATTTTAGATGATTAACAGCAAGATTTTCCCAGTAAGCCATGTACAAATTAGCGTGACTAGGGGCAAACCTGGTGCCCATAGCTGTACCCTGTATTTGTAAATAAAAAGAACCATTAAAAAAGAAATAATTATTATGAAGGATGAAAGAAATTGATTCAATAATGAATGCTTGCAGATCTATGGTGTATTTACTTTTTTCTAAAAAGAATCTTATTGCTTCACAATCCTTTTCCCAATTGATAATGGTATAGAGACTACTTACATCACCTGTACCAAGAATGAAATCAGACTCCCATTGAATGTCTTTAAGTTTATTGAGGGTGTCAGTTGTGTCTCTTAGATAAGAGTCATTTTCTATTACTAAGGGTTGAAGAAAATGGTCCACCATAGCGGAAAGGTTCGAGGTGATGCTGTTAGAACCAGAAATGATCGCTCTTCCCGGGGGTTGGGTTAAATGTTTATGTATTTTCGGTAATACATACATGGTTGGTATAGTAGGGTTCTGAATATTGATGAAATTATTCTCATCTTGAGTTATTATACCTTTTTGTTGTGCTTCATCAGTTAGCAATTTCAATTTCTTTATGATGCCATTAGTGGGGTCGCTTCTAAGTTTTTTATAGGTGTTGGCATCTCCTAATTGACGATTCACCTCATTAATGTAATCATCTTTATTTAGGATGACCACCGCACCGCCTTTATCGGCGGGCTTAATTATTATGTCTTTATTATCCCTTAAAGATTTTATAGCCAGATGTTCTTTTTTGGTGATGTTATATTTTCTCTTCATCTTGTTCTGTTGTATATTCCTAATATCTTTTTCTACTAGAGTGCTAAAGCAATTGATGCAATTGCCTTTCATGTGTTTTGGAAAAAAGGTAGACTTGGGTTTGAACTGGGATTTTGAATTATCATTCTGATTGATGTTGTTTTCGTCCTCTTTAGTTAGAAAGAATTTTTTTATACATAATTTACGTATATATTTTTGAAGGTCTACATATACCTCAAACGGATTAGCAGATGAGGTTGGGGCAAATTTTAGACCCTTTTGGAGAACAGCTAATTCTTCTTGTTCCAGGACATGAGTGCTTAAATTAAATACCTTGCCCTTCTCAGGGCTTATAGGGGGATTTTTTTGAGAGGGTTTGTTGAACTTTTTCTTTTTTCCTCCCCTTTTGCCCCTAGTATGTTTTTTGCCCTTAGTATTACTCAGGGAAATCTCCTTGGAGTTCTGTTGCCCCACTCTAAAAAAGAAGGATCATGTCCTGAAGAATCCCTTAATGTCTCAAAACGATTTCTAACTGGTAGTTTGAAAACATTTTGACGATAGTAGTTCCTATACGGACGATCATGCTCTACTCTTCTCCAATTACTGCTTATTTCATTACGATTATCATATGTTGTTTGATATCGATTATAACCCCTCTGATCCTGTGTGTTAAAGGATCTTGGTGTTCTATACGATTGAAATGGTTTTTCTTTAGCAAAATTCTTCCTATTGAAGGTGTTAGTTCTTAAAGGTTTATTGGGCAAGGGATGTGGTAATGTTTCTACATATTCATTTTCATTTTTTAAATCCCTTTGAAGTTTCTTTTGCTTCTTTAGCTTTAATTCCCTAGTATTTTTCTCTAATTTGAGTAGAATCTGTTTTTCTTTCGATTTCACATCCTCTAATTCCAGTACAGGTTTTAGAAGTGTGTTGATGGAATCAATTTCTTTATTGAGAGATCTCAATTCTAGTTGCCGTTCTTTTATGATGAGGTCAATTAGTGAATGGGAACATGTTTTAAGTATTAGATCCCAATCATGTTTGAATTCGGATCTGGCTGATTGAAATGAAGGTGTTTTGGTTAATTGCAATCCCTTAGGTACTATATTTTTCAACTGGTACTGTTCCAGGGTTGCAAAAGAAAAACCATTTCAATCGTATAGAACACCAAGATCCTTTAACACACAGGATCAGAGGGGTTATAATCGATATCAAACAACATATGATAATCGTAATGAAATAAGCAGTAATTGGAGAAGAGTAGAGCATGATCGTCCGTATAGGAACTACTATCGTCAAAATGTTTTCAAACTACCAGTTAGAAATCGTTTTGAGACATTAAGGGATTCTTCAGGACATGATCCTTCTTTTTTAGAGTGGGGCAACAGAACTCCAAGGAGATTTCCCTGAGTAATACTAAGGGCAAAAAACATACTAGGGGCAAAAGGGGAGGAAAAAAGAAAAAGTTCAACAAACCCTCTCAAAAAAATCCCCCTATAAGCCCTGAGAAGGGCAAGGTATTTAATTTAAGCACTCATGTCCTGGAACAAGAAGAATTAGCTGTTCTCCAAAAGGGTCTAAAATTTGCCCCAACCTCATCTGCTAATCCGTTTGAGGTATATGTAGACCTTCAAAAATATATACGTAAATTATGTATAAAAAAATTCTTTCTAACTAAAGAGGACGAAAACAACATCAATCAGAATGATAATTCAAAATCCCAGTTCAAACCCAAGTCTACCTTTTTTCCAAAACACATGAAAGGCAATTGCATCAATTGCTTTAGCACTCTAGTAGAAAAAGATATTAGGAATATACAACAGAACAAGATGAAGAGAAAATATAACATCACCAAAAAAGAACATCTGGCTATAAAATCTTTAAGGGATAATAAAGACATAATAATTAAGCCCGCCGATAAAGGCGGTGCGGTGGTCATCCTAAATAAAGATGATTACATTAATGAGGTGAATCATCAATTAGGAGATGCCAACACCTATAAAAAACTTAGAAGCGACCCCACAAATGGCATCATAAAGAAATTGAAATTGCTAACTGATGAAGCACAACAAAAAGGTATAATAACTCAAGATGAGAATAATTTCATCAATATTCAGAACCCTACTATACCAACCATGTATGTATTACCGAAAATACATAAACATTTAACCCAACCCCCGGGAAGACCGATCATTTCTGGTTCTAACAGCATCACCTCGAACCTTTCCGCTATGGTGCACCATTTTCTTCAACCCTTAGTAATAGAAAATGACTCTTATCTAAGAGACACAACTGACACCCTCAATAAACTTAAAGACATTCAATGGGAGTCTGATTTCATTCTTGGTACAGGTGATGTAAGTAGTCTCTATACCATTATCAATTGGGAAAAGGGTTGTGAAGCAATAAGATTCTTTTTAGAAAAAAGTAAATACACCATAGATCTGCAAGCATTCATTATTGAATCAATTTCTTTCATCCTTCATAATAATTATTTCTTTTTTAATGGTTCTTTTTATTTACAAATACAGGGTACAGCTATGGGCACCAGGTTTGCCCCTAGTTACGCTAATTTGTACATGGCTTACTGGGAAAATCTTGCTGTTAATCATCTAAAATCACAAGGGGCAAACCTGGTGTGCTGGTACCGTTTTATTGACGATGTATTTTTTATTTGGAGGGGAGACGGTGTGAGTTTATCATCATTCTGCACCGATCTCAATACTAATGATTTTAATATCATATTAACTTTTAATACCAGCGACAAATTAGTTTCCTTTTTAGATCTTAATATTTATGTGAAAGATAATACCATAGCTACAAGTATATTTAGGAAAGAAACTGATTCCAATTCCTATATTGATGCCTCTAGCCAACATCATCAAACATGGTTGGAAGGAATACCTTTAGGACAGTTCAAAAGAATAAAAAGGAACTGTACAGATGAGATAACATGTCAAAAAGAGATAGAACAAGTTGGCCAACGTTTCAAGAATAAAGGATATTCAGAGCACAATATAACGAAAGCAAAAACTGCCCTTGATAAAATAAATAGAGATGAGCTGCTAAAATTTAAGAAGAAGAATGAGGGTAATGACCCATCATTACAATGGGCATTTATCTGCCAATATGGATCGCATTTTAAAGCAGTTGAAAAAAGCATACGAAAAAACTGGCGGGTCTTACAAGAAGATCCTGTCCTAAAAGATCATTTACCTGAAAAACCCAAATTTATATATAGACGAGCTCCGTCTTTAAAAGACAAACTTGTAAAGAGCACTTTATACGATTCTAAGACTGCCAGTGAAAGAACAAGGGGCTTTCACAGATGCGGCTCATGTTTAATGTGCAGATCTTCTAATAATTCTTTTAATACTAGGAAGACCACCATGTTTGAGGCCAATGGCAAAACTTATACTTTGAAGAATTTTATCATCTGTCATTCAAGGAATGTTATTTATCTAATAGAATGCGTGTGTGGGTTTTTTTATATTGGAAAGACTTCCCGTAGTCTAAAAATCCGCATGGCAGAACATATCTACAATATTAGAAAAGGAAACCTAAATCATCCTTTATCATTGCATTTTAAAACATGTCATGAGAATTGTGAATCAAAAATAAAAAGGTTTATTGGTATAGAACAAGTAGTAGAATCAAATCGCAATAGAGACATAGATATCCGATTAGCTAAGAAGGAAATGGAATGGATATATGTCTTAAATACCTTGGTCCCAAACGGCCTCAATGCAGATTTTGAATTAAAATGGTTCATGATGTGATGTACAATTTTTTAATTCATATTTTTTAATTCATATTTTTATCCTTCTTCCCTTTATTTCATGCGAGTGTAAGAGAATCTAGCATTGCCGATAGGGATGGACTTCATGGGAATACTAAGTACCATGTAGAAATATGTCGGCTTGCGTGATCTCTCTTTAAGAAGATAAATGGTGGAGGAATAATACCCCTTTGTCTATAAATACATTGTCCGAGCTTTCATCCATAACATGAAGAACAAAAGTATCAAGTTGTGGAACAAAGATAGGCACTTCGTACCAAATGGAACGCTTACTTCCGGTACGGAAAGCTGTGGAACGCAAGATGCCTCGACGTATTTCCGGCCGCGATAGCCAGTGGAACGCATAAGCACCGGTGGAACGCACACTTCCGGTTCCGGTCAGACGTGGAAACGGAATACAGCGGGAAATTCGAATCCATCCATTTCCGGAAAAGCCCTTTAAATAGAACACTGTTCACCACTCCAATAAATGCACTTGAAAAAGGATAGTAATCCGAAACGCGTTGTGCCTGGAGTGGGACTTGCAAGCTACATCGGATCTTCACTGCCGTCTTCGCTGCTTCCAACTGCGATTGGGCTAAGCGTGTGGTGTAGTGCTGGGCTGCCCAGCTGGAACCCAACCTTTACATCAAGGCACACACCACACACCCCGAACGGTACGAGTCTGAAGTCTCACCTTGCTTATTTTTGCACAAAGACTGCTCTTTCATGTTCACATCATCCATGTTTACAAATTAAGGGTCTGTGCAATATTTTTAATATGTTTTAATATTCATGTTCCTGTATGTCCAAGCCATGACATATGCACTGTGTCTATATAATGGTTGTTTAGAATAAAACTTTTGTCTTCTTGTCATAAAGCTGACTATAATTTATGATCCTTTGTCACTTCCCTGGGAAAACCAGCGCACACCATAGATGCCAATTTTCTCTCTCAAAAGTTGTTCCTTGACATATGGTGTTTGTATGTCCTTGGCATTCTAAGTGTGCTGCTTCTTCTCCCCAAGTGCGCAAAAGTCCACCTACCCTTTTTCTTCTGATCCATTTTTCAAACATCCATAGGTGGTCTATGCTGCAGGGATGTTTGCATACAGAGAAACACGTAATAATCAAATGAGAGATATTTTCATTGATAATATAAATGATGATTCTAGTGTTTGTGATGAGGATCTAAACACGTTATTAAATAAATTAGAAAGGAGTATGTTAAAGGAAAATAGAATCTGGTGGGAGATTGCAACCCTGGAACAGTACCAGTTGAAAAATATAGTACCTAAGGGATTGCAATTAACCAAAACACCTTCATTTCAATCAGCCAGATCCGAATTCAAACATGATTGGGATCTAATACTTAAAACATGTTCCCATTCACTAATTGACCTCATCATAAAAGAACGGCAACTAGAATTGAGATCTCTCAATAAAGAAATTGATTCCATCAACACACTTCTAAAACCTGTACTGGAATTAGAGGATGTGAAATCGAAAGAAAAACAGATTCTACTCAAATTAGAGAAAAATACTAGGGAATTAAAGCTAAAGAAGCAAAAGAAACTTCAAAGGGATTTAAAAAATGAAAATGAATATGTAGAAACATTACCACATCCCTTGCCCAATAAACCTTTAAGAACTAACACCTTCAATAGGAAGAATTTTGCTAAAGAAAAACCATTTCAATCGTATAGAACACCAAGATCTTTTAACACACAGGATCAGAGGGGTTATAATCGATATCAAACAACATATGATAATCGTAATGAAATAAGCAGTAATTGGAGAAGAGTAGAGCATGATCGTCCGTATAGGAACTACTATCGTCAAAATGTTTTCAAACTACCAGTTAGAAATCGTTTTGAGACATTAAGGGATTCTTCAGGACATGATCCTTCTTTTTTAGAGTGGGGCAACAGAACTCCAAGGAGATTTCCCTGAGTAATACTAAGGGCAAAAAACATACTAGGGGCAAAAGGGGAGGAAAAAAGAAAAAGTTCAACAAACCCTCTCAAAAAAATCCCCCTATAAGCCCTGAGAAGGGCAAGGTATTTAATTTAAGCACTCATGTCCTGGAACAAGAAGAATTAGCTGTTCTCCAAAAGGGTCTAAAATTTGCCCCAACCTCATCTGCTAATCCGTTTGAGGTATATGTAGACCTTCAAAAATATATACGTAAATTATGTATAAAAAAATTCTTTCTAACTAAAGAGGACGAAAACAACATCAATCAGAATGATAATTCAAAATCCCAGTTCAAACCCAAGTCTACCTTTTTTCCAAAACACATGAAAGGCAATTGCATCAATTGCTTTAGCACTCTAGTAGAAAAAGATATTAGGAATATACAACAGAACAAGATGAAGAGAAAATATAACATCACCAAAAAAGAACATCTGGCTATAAAATCTTTAAGGGATAATAAAGACATAATAATTAAGCCCGCCGATAAAGGCGGTGCGGTGGTCATCCTAAATAAAGATGATTACATTAATGAGGTGAATCATCAATTAGGAGATGCCAACACCTATAAAAAACTTAGAAGCGACCCCACTAATGGCATCATAAAGAAATTGAAATTGCTAACTGATGAAGCACAACAAAAAGGTATAATAACTCAAGATGAGAATAATTTCATCAATATTCAGAACCCTACTATACCAACCATGTATGTATTACCGAAAATACATAAACATTTAACCCAACCCCCGGGAAGACCGATCATTTCTGGTTCTAACAGCATCACCTCAAACCTTTCCGCTATGGTGCACCATTTTCTTCAACCCTTAGTAATAGAAAATGACTCTTATCTAAGAGACACAACTGACACCCTCAATAAACTTAAAGACATTCAATGGGAGTCTGATTTCATTCTTGGTACAGGTGATGTAAGTAGTCTCTATACCATTATCAATTGGGAAAAGGGTTGTGAAGCAATAAGATTCTTTTTAGAAAAAAGTAAATACACCATAGATCTGCAAGCATTCATTATTGAATCAATTTCTTTCATCCTTCATAATAATTATTTCTTTTTTAATGGTTCTTTTTATTTACAAATACAGGGTACAGCTATGGGCACCAGGTTTGCCCCTAGTTACGCTAATTTGTACATGGCTTACTGGGAAAATCTTGCTGTTAATCATCTAAAATCACAAGGGGCAAACCTGGTGTGCTGGTACCGTTTTATTGACGATGTATTTTTTATTTGGAGGGGAGACGGTGTGAGTTTATCATCATTCTGCACCGATCTCAATACTAATGATTTTAATATCATATTAACTTTTAATACCAGCGACAAATTAGTTTCCTTTTTAGATCTTAATATTTATGTGAAAGATAATACCATAGCTACAAGTATATTTAGGAAAGAAACTGATTCCAATTCCTATATTGATGCCTCTAGCCAACATCATCAAACATGGTTGGAAGGAATACCTTTAGGACAGTTCAAAAGAATAAAAAGGAACTGTACAGATGAGATAACATGTCAAAAAGAGATAGAACAAGTTGGCCAACGTTTCAAGAATAAAGGATATTCAGAGCACAATATAACGAAAGCAAAAACTGCCCTTGATAAAATAAATAGAGATGAGCTGCTAAAATTTAAGAAGAAGAATGAGGGTAATGACCCATCATTACAATGGGCATTTATCTGCCAATATGGATCGCATTTTAAAGCAGTTGAAAAAAGCATACGAAAAAACTGGCGGGTCTTACAAGAAGATCCTGTCCTAAAAGATCATTTACCTGAAAAACCCAAATTTATATATAGACGAGCTCCGTCTTTAAAAGACAAACTTGTAAAGAGCACTTTATACGATTCTAAGACTGCCAGTGAAAGAACAAGGGGCTTTCACAGATGCGGCTCATGTTTAATGTGCAGATCTTCTAATAATTCTTTTAATACTAGGAAGACCACCATGTTTGAGGCCAATGGCAAAACTTATACTTTGAAGAATTTTATCATCTGTCATTCAAGGAATGTTATTTATCTAATAGAATGCGTGTGTGGGTTTTTTTATATTGGAAAGACTTCCCGTAGTCTAAAAATCCGCATGGCAGAACATATCTACAATATTAGAAAAGGAAACCTAAATCATCCTTTATCATTGCATTTTAAAACATGTCATGAGAATTGTGAATCAAAAATAAAAAGGTTTATTGGTATAGAACAAGTAGTAGAATCAAATCGCAATAGAGACATAGATATCCGATTAGCTAAGAAGGAAATGGAATGGATATATGTCTTAAATACCTTGGTCCCAAACGGCCTCAATGCAGATTTTGAATTAAAATGGTTCATGATGTGATGTACAATTTTTTAATTCATATTTTTTAATTCATATTTTTATCCTTCTTCCCTTTATTTCATGCGAGTGTAAGAGAATCTAGCATTGCCGATAGGGATGGACTTCATGGGAATACTAAGTACCATGTAGAAATATGTCGGCTTGCGTGATCTCTCTTTAAGAAGATAAATGGTGGAGGAATAATACCCCTTTTTCTATAAATACATTGTCCGAGCTTTCATCCATAACATGAAGAACAAAAGTATCAAGTTGTGGAACAAAGATAGGCACTTCGTACCAAATGGAACGCTTACTTCCGGTACGGAAAGCTGTGGAACGCAAGATGCCTCGACGTATTTCCGGCCGCGATAGCCAGTGGAACGCATAAGCACCGGTGGAACGCACACTTCCGGTTCCGGTCAGACGTGGAAACGGAATACAGCGGGAAATTCGAATCCATCCATTTCCGGAAAAGCCCTTTAAATAGAACACTGTTCACCACTCCAATAAATGCACTTGAAAAAGGATAGTAATCCGAAACGCGTTGTGCCTGGAGTGGGACTTGCAAGCTACATCGGATCTTCACTGCCGTCTTCGCTGCTTCCAACTGCGATTGGGCTAAGCGTGTGGTGTAGTGCTGGGCTGCCCAGCTGGAACCCAACCTTTACATCAAGGCACACACCACACACCCCGAACGGTACGAGTCTGAAGTCTCACCTTGCTTATTTTTGCACAAAGACTGCTCTTTCATGTTCACATCATCCATGTTTACAAATTAAGGGTCTGTGCAATATTTTTAATATGTTTTAATATTCATGTTCCTGTATGTCCAAGCCATGACATATGCACTGTGTCTATATAATGGTTGTTTAGAATAAAACTTTTGTCTTCTTGTCATAAAGCTGACTATAATTTATGATCCTTTGTCACTTCCCTGGGAAAACCAGCGCACACCATAGATGCCAATTTTCTCTCTCAAAAGTTGTTCCTTGACATATGGTGTTTGTATGTCCTTGGCATTCTAAGTGTGCTGCTTCTTCTCCCCAAGTGCGCAAAAGTCCACCTACCCTTTTTCTTCTGATCCATTTTTCAAACATCCATAGGTGGTCTATGCTGCAGGGATGTTTGCATACAGAGAAACACGTAATAATCAAATGAGAGATATTTTCATTGATAATATAAATGATGATTCTAGTGTTTGTGATGAGGATCTAAACACGTTATTAAATAAATTAGAAAGGAGTATGTTAAAGGAAAATAGAATCTGGTGGGAGATTGCAACCCTGGAACAGTACCAGTTGAAAAATATAGTACCTAAGGGATTGCAATTAACCAAAACACCTTCATTTCAATCAGCCAGATCCGAATTCAAACATGATTGGGATCTAATACTTAAAACATGTTCCCATTCACTAATTGACCTCATCATAAAAGAACGGCAACTAGAATTGAGATCTCTCAATAAAGAAATTGATTCCATCAACACACTTCTAAAACCTGTACTGGAATTAGAGGATGTGAAATCGAAAGAAAAACAGATTCTACTCAAATTAGAGAAAAATACTAGGGAATTAAAGCTAAAGAAGCAAAAGAAACTTCAAAGGGATTTAAAAAATGAAAATGAATATGTAGAAACATTACCACATCCCTTGCCCAATAAACCTTTAAGAACTAACACCTTCAATAGGAAGAATTTTGCTAAAGAAAAACCATTTCAATCGTATAGAACACCAAGATCTTTTAACACACAGGATCAGAGGGGTTATAATCGATATCAAACAACATATGATAATCGTAATGAAATAAGCAGTAATTGGAGAAGAGTAGAGCATGATCGTCCGTATAGGAACTACTATCGTCAAAATGTTTTCAAACTACCAGTTAGAAATCGTTTTGAGACATTAAGGGATTCTTCAGGACATGATCCTTCTTTTTTAGAGTGGGGCAACAGAACTCCAAGGAGATTTCCCTGAGTAATACTAAGGGCAAAAAACATACTAGGGGCAAAAGGGGAGGAAAAAAGAAAAAGTTCAACAAACCCTCTCAAAAAAATCCCCCTATAAGCCCTGAGAAGGGCAAGGTATTTAATTTAAGCACTCATGTCCTGGAACAAGAAGAATTAGCTGTTCTCCAAAAGGGTCTAAAATTTGCCCCAACCTCATCTGCTAATCCGTTTGAGGTATATGTAGACCTTCAAAAATATATACGTAAATTATGTATAAAAAAATTCTTTCTAACTAAAGAGGACGAAAACAACATCAATCAGAATGATAATTCAAAATCCCAGTTCAAACCCAAGTCTACCTTTTTTCCAAAACACATGAAAGGCAATTGCATCAATTGCTTTAGCACTCTAGTAGAAAAAGATATTAGGAATATACAACAGAACAAGATGAAGAGAAAATATAACATCACCAAAAAAGAACATCTGGCTATAAAATCTTTAAGGGATAATAAAGACATAATAATTAAGCCCGCCGATAAAGGCGGTGCGGTGGTCATCCTAAATAAAGATGATTACATTAATGAGGTGAATCATCAATTAGGAGATGCCAACACCTATAAAAAACTTAGAAGCGACCCCACAAATGGCATCATAAAGAAATTGAAATTGCTAACTGATGAAGCACAACAAAAAGGTATAATAACTCAAGATGAGAATAATTTCATCAATATTCAGAACCCTACTATACCAACCATGTATGTATTACCGAAAATACATAAACATTTAACCCAACCCCCGGGAAGACCGATCATTTCTGGTTCTAACAGCATCACCTCGAACCTTTCCGCTATGGTGCACCATTTTCTTCAACCCTTAGTAATAGAAAATGACTCTTATCTAAGAGACACAACTGACACCCTCAATAAACTTAAAGACATTCAATGGGAGTCTGATTTCATTCTTGGTACAGGTGATGTAAGTAGTCTCTATACCATTATCAATTGGGAAAAGGGTTGTGAAGCAATAAGATTCTTTTTAGAAAAAAGTAAATACACCATAGATCTGCAAGCATTCATTATTGAATCAATTTCTTTCATCCTTCATAATAATTATTTCTTTTTTAATGGTTCTTTTTATTTACAAATACAGGGTACAGCTATGGGCACCAGGTTTGCCCCTAGTTACGCTAATTTGTACATGGCTTACTGGGAAAATCTTGCTGTTAATCATCTAAAATCACAAGGGGCAAACCTGGTGTGCTGGTACCGTTTTATTGACGATGTATTTTTTATTTGGAGGGGAGACGGTGTGAGTTTATCATCATTCTGCACCGATCTCAATACTAATGATTTTAATATCATATTAACTTTTAATACCAGCGACAAATTAGTTTCCTTTTTAGATCTTAATATTTATGTGAAAGATAATACCATAGCTACAAGTATATTTAGGAAAGAAACTGATTCCAATTCCTATATTGATGCCTCTAGCCAACATCATCAAACATGGTTGGAAGGAATACCTTTAGGACAGTTCAAAAGAATAAAAAGGAACTGTACAGATGAGATAACATGTCAAAAAGAGATAGAACAAGTTGGCCAACGTTTCAAGAATAAAGGATATTCAGAGCACAATATAACGAAAGCAAAAACTGCCCTTGATAAAATAAATAGAGATGAGCTGCTAAAATTTAAGAAGAAGAATGAGGGTAATGACCCATCATTACAATGGGCATTTATCTGCCAATATGGATCGCATTTTAAAGCAGTTGAAAAAAGCATACGAAAAAACTGGCGGGTCTTACAAGAAGATCCTGTCCTAAAAGATCATTTACCTGAAAAACCCAAATTTATATATAGACGAGCTCCGTCTTTAAAAGACAAACTTGTAAAGAGCACTTTATACGATTCTAAGACTGCCAGTGAAAGAACAAGGGGCTTTCACAGATGCGGCTCATGTTTAATGTGCAGATCTTCTAATAATTCTTTTAATACTAGGAAGACCACCATGTTTGAGGCCAATGGCAAAACTTATACTTTGAAGAATTTTATCATCTGTCATTCAAGGAATGTTATTTATCTAATAGAATGCGTGTGTGGGTTTTTTTATATTGGAAAGACTTCCCGTAGTCTAAAAATCCGCATGGCAGAACATATCTACAATATTAGAAAAGGAAACCTAAATCATCCTTTATCATTGCATTTTAAAACATGTCATGAGAATTGTGAATCAAAAATAAAAAGGTTTATTGGTATAGAACAAGTAGTAGAATCAAATCGCAATAGAGACATAGATATCCGATTAGCTAAGAAGGAAATGGAATGGATATATGTCTTAAATACCTTGGTCCCAAACGGCCTCAATGCAGATTTTGAATTAAAATGGTTCATGATGTGATGTACAATTTTTTAATTCATATTTTTTAATTCATATTTTTATCCTTCTTCCCTTTATTTCATGCGAGTGTAAGAGAATCTAGCATTGCCGATAGGGATGGACTTCATGGGAATACTAAGTACCATGTAGAAATATGTCGGCTTGCGTGATCTCTCTTTAAGAAGATAAATGGTGGAGGAATAATACCCCTTTGTCTATAAATACATTGTCCGAGCTTTCATCCATAACATGAAGAACAAAAGTATCAAGTTGTGGAACAAAGATAGGCACTTCGTACCAAATGGAACGCTTACTTCCGGTACGGAAAGCTGTGGAACGCAAGATGCCTCGACGTATTTCCGGCCGCGATAGCCAGTGGAACGCATAAGCACCGGTGGAACGCACACTTCCGGTTCCG
Source organism: Pseudophryne corroboree (assembly GCF_028390025.1). Lineage (NCBI taxonomy): Eukaryota > Metazoa > Chordata > Amphibia > Anura > Myobatrachidae > Pseudophryne > Pseudophryne corroboree. The sequence continues at coordinate 354,327,004 of NC_086445.1, forward strand.
GTCAGACGTGGAAACGGAATACAGCGGGAAATTCGAATCCATCCATTTCCGGAAAAGCCCTTTAAATAGAACACTGTTCACCACTCCAATAAATGCACTTGAAAAAGGATAGTAATCCGAAACGCGTTGTGCCTGGAGTGGGACTTGCAAGCTACATCGGATCTTCACTGCCGTCTTCGCTGCTTCCAACTGCGATTGGGCTAAGCGTGTGGTGTAGTGCTGGGCTGCCCAGCTGGAACCCAACCTTTACATCAAGGCACACACCACACACCCCGAACGGTACGAGTCTGAAGTCTCACCTTGCTTATTTTTGCACAAAGACTGCTCTTTCATGTTCACATCATCCATGTTTACAAATTAAGGGTCTGTGCAATATTTTTAATATGTTTTAATATTCATGTTCCTGTATGTCCAAGCCATGACATATGCACTGTGTCTATATAATGGTTGTTTAGAATAAAACTTTTGTCTTCTTGTCATAAAGCTGACTATAATTTATGATCCTTTGTCACTTCCCTGGGAAAACCAGCGCACACCATAGATGCCAATTTTCTCTCTCAAAAGTTGTTCCTTGACATATGGTGTTTGTATGTCCTTGGCATTCTAAGTGTGCTGCTTCTTCTCCCCAAGTGCGCAAAAGTCCACCTACCCTTTTTCTTCTGATCCATTTTTCAAACATCCATAGGTGGTCTATGCTGCAGGGATGTTTGCATACAGAGAAACACGTAATAATCAAATGAGAGATATTTTCATTGATAATATAAATGATGATTCTAGTGTTTGTGATGAGGATCTAAACACGTTATTAAATAAATTAGAAAGGAGTATGTTAAAGGAAAATAGAATCTGGTGGGAGATTGCAACCCTGGAACAGTACCAGTTGAAAAATATAGTACCTAAGGGATTGCAATTAACCAAAACACCTTCATTTCAATCAGCCAGATCCGAATTCAAACATGATTGGGATCTAATACTTAAAACATGTTCCCATTCACTAATTGACCTCATCATAAAAGAACGGCAACTAGAATTGAGATCTCTCAATAAAGAAATTGATTCCATCAACACACTTCTAAAACCTGTACTGGAATTAGAGGATGTGAAATCGAAAGAAAAACAGATTCTACTCAAATTAGAGAAAAATACTAGGGAATTAAAGCTAAAGAAGCAAAAGAAACTTCAAAGGGATTTAAAAAATGAAAATGAATATGTAGAAACATTACCACATCCCTTGCCCAATAAACCTTTAAGAACTAACACCTTCAATAGGAAGAATTTTGCTAAAGAAAAACCATTTCAATCGTATAGAACACCAAGATCTTTTAACACACAGGATCAGAGGGGTTATAATCGATATCAAACAACATATGATAATCGTAATGAAATAAGCAGTAATTGGAGAAGAGTAGAGCATGATCGTCCGTATAGGAACTACTATCGTCAAAATGTTTTCAAACTACCAGTTAGAAATCGTTTTGAGACATTAAGGGATTCTTCAGGACATGATCCTTCTTTTTTAGAGTGGGGCAACAGAACTCCAAGGAGATTTCCCTGAGTAATACTAAGGGCAAAAAACATACTAGGGGCAAAAGGGGAGGAAAAAAGAAAAAGTTCAACAAACCCTCTCAAAAAAATCCCCCTATAAGCCCTGAGAAGGGCAAGGTATTTAATTTAAGCACTCATGTCCTGGAACAAGAAGAATTAGCTGTTCTCCAAAAGGGTCTAAAATTTGCCCCAACCTCATCTGCTAATCCGTTTGAGGTATATGTAGACCTTCAAAAATATATACGTAAATTATGTATAAAAAAATTCTTTCTAACTAAAGAGGACGAAAACAACATCAATCAGAATGATAATTCAAAATCCCAGTTCAAACCCAAGTCTACCTTTTTTCCAAAACACATGAAAGGCAATTGCATCAATTGCTTTAGCACTCTAGTAGAAAAAGATATTAGGAATATACAACAGAACAAGATGAAGAGAAAATATAACATCACCAAAAAAGAACATCTGGCTATAAAATCTTTAAGGGATAATAAAGACATAATAATTAAGCCCGCCGATAAAGGCGGTGCGGTGGTCATCCTAAATAAAGATGATTACATTAATGAGGTGAATCATCAATTAGGAGATGCCAACACCTATAAAAAACTTAGAAGCGACCCCACTAATGGCATCATAAAGAAATTGAAATTGCTAACTGATGAAGCACAACAAAAAGGTATAATAACTCAAGATGAGAATAATTTCATCAATATTCAGAACCCTACTATACCAACCATGTATGTATTACCGAAAATACATAAACATTTAACCCAACCCCCGGGAAGACCGATCATTTCTGGTTCTAACAGCATCACCTCAAACCTTTCCGCTATGGTGCACCATTTTCTTCAACCCTTAGTAATAGAAAATGACTCTTATCTAAGAGACACAACTGACACCCTCAATAAACTTAAAGACATTCAATGGGAGTCTGATTTCATTCTTGGTACAGGTGATGTAAGTAGTCTCTATACCATTATCAATTGGGAAAAGGGTTGTGAAGCAATAAGATTCTTTTTAGAAAAAAGTAAATACACCATAGATCTGCAAGCATTCATTATTGAATCAATTTCTTTCATCCTTCATAATAATTATTTCTTTTTTAATGGTTCTTTTTATTTACAAATACAGGGTACAGCTATGGGCACCAGGTTTGCCCCTAGTTACGCTAATTTGTACATGGCTTACTGGGAAAATCTTGCTGTTAATCATCTAAAATCACAAGGGGCAAACCTGGTGTGCTGGTACCGTTTTATTGACGATGTATTTTTTATTTGGAGGGGAGACGGTGTGAGTTTATCATCATTCTGCACCGATCTCAATACTAATGATTTTAATATCATATTAACTTTTAATACCAGCGACAAATTAGTTTCCTTTTTAGATCTTAATATTTATGTGAAAGATAATACCATAGCTACAAGTATATTTAGGAAAGAAACTGATTCCAATTCCTATATTGATGCCTCTAGCCAACATCATCAAACATGGTTGGAAGGAATACCTTTAGGACAGTTCAAAAGAATAAAAAGGAACTGTACAGATGAGATAACATGTCAAAAAGAGATAGAACAAGTTGGCCAACGTTTCAAGAATAAAGGATATTCAGAGCACAATATAACGAAAGCAAAAACTGCCCTTGATAAAATAAATAGAGATGAGCTGCTAAAATTTAAGAAGAAGAATGAGGGTAATGACCCATCATTACAATGGGCATTTATCTGCCAATATGGATCGCATTTTAAAGCAGTTGAAAAAAGCATACGAAAAAACTGGCGGGTCTTACAAGAAGATCCTGTCCTAAAAGATCATTTACCTGAAAAACCCAAATTTATATATAGACGAGCTCCGTCTTTAAAAGACAAACTTGTAAAGAGCACTTTATACGATTCTAAGACTGCCAGTGAAAGAACAAGGGGCTTTCACAGATGCGGCTCATGTTTAATGTGCAGATCTTCTAATAATTCTTTTAATACTAGGAAGACCACCATGTTTGAGGCCAATGGCAAAACTTATACTTTGAAGAATTTTATCATCTGTCATTCAAGGAATGTTATTTATCTAATAGAATGCGTGTGTGGGTTTTTTTATATTGGAAAGACTTCCCGTAGTCTAAAAATCCGCATGGCAGAACATATCTACAATATTAGAAAAGGAAACCTAAATCATCCTTTATCATTGCATTTTAAAACATGTCATGAGAATTGTGAATCAAAAATAAAAAGGTTTATTGGTATAGAACAAGTAGTAGAATCAAATCGCAATAGAGACATAGATATCCGATTAGCTAAGAAGGAAATGGAATGGATATATGTCTTAAATACCTTGGTCCCAAACGGCCTCAATGCAGATTTTGAATTAAAATGGTTCATGATGTGATGTACAATTTTTTAATTCATATTTTTTAATTCATATTTTTATCCTTCTTCCCTTTATTTCATGCGAGTGTAAGAGAATCTAGCATTGCCGATAGGGATGGACTTCATGGGAATACTAAGTACCATGTAGAAATATGTCGGCTTGCGTGATCTCTCTTTAAGAAGATAAATGGTGGAGGAATAATACCCCTTTTTCTATAAATACATTGTCCGAGCTTTCATCCATAACATGAAGAACAAAAGTATCAAGTTGTGGAACAAAGATAGGCACTTCGTACCAAATGGAACGCTTACTTCCGGTACGGAAAGCTGTGGAACGCAAGATGCCTCGACGTATTTCCGGCCGCGATAGCCAGTGGAACGCATAAGCACCGGTGGAACGCACACTTCCGGTTCCGGTCAGACGTGGAAACGGAATACAGCGGGAAATTCGAATCCATCCATTTCCGGAAAAGCCCTTTAAATAGAACACTGTTCACCACTCCAATAAATGCACTTGAAAAAGGATAGTAATCCGAAACGCGTTGTGCCTGGAGTGGGACTTGCAAGCTACATCGGATCTTCACTGCCGTCTTCGCTGCTTCCAACTGCGATTGGGCTAAGCGTGTGGTGTAGTGCTGGGCTGCCCAGCTGGAACCCAACCTTTACATCAAGGCACACACCACACACCCCGAACGGTACGAGTCTGAAGTCTCACCTTGCTTATTTTTGCACAAAGACTGCTCTTTCATGTTCACATCATCCATGTTTACAAATTAAGGGTCTGTGCAATATTTTTAATATGTTTTAATATTCATGTTCCTGTATGTCCAAGCCATGACATATGCACTGTGTCTATATAATGGTTGTTTAGAATAAAACTTTTGTCTTCTTGTCATAAAGCTGACTATAATTTATGATCCTTTGTCACTTCCCTGGGAAAACCAGCGCACACCATAGATGCCAATTTTCTCTCTCAAAAGTTGTTCCTTGACATATGGTGTTTGTATGTCCTTGGCATTCTAAGTGTGCTGCTTCTTCTCCCCAAGTGCGCAAAAGTCCACCTACCCTTTTTCTTCTGATCCATTTTTCAAACATCCATAGGTGGTCTATGCTGCAGGGATGTTTGCATACAGAGAAACACGTAATAATCAAATGAGAGATATTTTCATTGATAATATAAATGATGATTCTAGTGTTTGTGATGAGGATCTAAACACGTTATTAAATAAATTAGAAAGGAGTATGTTAAAGGAAAATAGAATCTGGTGGGAGATTGCAACCCTGGAACAGTACCAGTTGAAAAATATAGTACCTAAGGGATTGCAATTAACCAAAACACCTTCATTTCAATCAGCCAGATCCGAATTCAAACATGATTGGGATCTAATACTTAAAACATGTTCCCATTCACTAATTGACCTCATCATAAAAGAACGGCAACTAGAATTGAGATCTCTCAATAAAGAAATTGATTCCATCAACACACTTCTAAAACCTGTACTGGAATTAGAGGATGTGAAATCGAAAGAAAAACAGATTCTACTCAAATTAGAGAAAAATACTAGGGAATTAAAGCTAAAGAAGCAAAAGAAACTTCAAAGGGATTTAAAAAATGAAAATGAATATGTAGAAACATTACCACATCCCTTGCCCAATAAACCTTTAAGAACTAACACCTTCAATAGGAAGAATTTTGCTAAAGAAAAACCATTTCAATCGTATAGAACACCAAGATCTTTTAACACACAGGATCAGAGGGGTTATAATCGATATCAAACAACATATGATAATCGTAATGAAATAAGCAGTAATTGGAGAAGAGTAGAGCATGATCGTCCGTATAGGAACTACTATCGTCAAAATGTTTTCAAACTACCAGTTAGAAATCGTTTTGAGACATTAAGGGATTCTTCAGGACATGATCCTTCTTTTTTAGAGTGGGGCAACAGAACTCCAAGGAGATTTCCCTGAGTAATACTAAGGGCAAAAAACATACTAGGGGCAAAAGGGGAGGAAAAAAGAAAAAGTTCAACAAACCCTCTCAAAAAAATCCCCCTATAAGCCCTGAGAAGGGCAAGGTATTTAATTTAAGCACTCATGTCCTGGAACAAGAAGAATTAGCTGTTCTCCAAAAGGGTCTAAAATTTGCCCCAACCTCATCTGCTAATCCGTTTGAGGTATATGTAGACCTTCAAAAATATATACGTAAATTATGTATAAAAAAATTCTTTCTAACTAAAGAGGACGAAAACAACATCAATCAGAATGATAATTCAAAATCCCAGTTCAAACCCAAGTCTACCTTTTTTCCAAAACACATGAAAGGCAATTGCATCAATTGCTTTAGCACTCTAGTAGAAAAAGATATTAGGAATATACAACAGAACAAGATGAAGAGAAAATATAACATCACCAAAAAAGAACATCTGGCTATAAAATCTTTAAGGGATAATAAAGACATAATAATTAAGCCCGCCGATAAAGGCGGTGCGGTGGTCATCCTAAATAAAGATGATTACATTAATGAGGTGAATCGTCAATTAGGAGATGCCAACACCTATAAAAAACTTAGAAGCGACCCCACTAATGGCATCATAAAGAAATTGAAATTGCTAACTGATGAAGCACAACAAAAAGGTATAATAACTCAAGATGAGAATAATTTCATCAATATTCAGAACCCTACTATACCAACCATGTATGTATTACCGAAAATACATAAACATTTAACCCAACCCCCGGGAAGACCGATCATTTCTGGTTCTAACAGCATCACCTCGAACCTTTCCGCTATGGTGCACCATTTTCTTCAACCCTTAGTAATAGAAAATGACTCTTATCTAAGAGACACAACTGACACCCTCAATAAACTTAAAGACATTCAATGGGAGTCTGATTTCATTCTTGGTACAGGTGATGTAAGTAGTCTCTATACCATTATCAATTGGGAAAAGGGTTGTGAAGCAATAAGATTCTTTTTAGAAAAAAGTAAATACACCATAGATCTGCAAGCATTCATTATTGAATCAATTTCTTTCATCCTTCATAATAATTATTTCTTTTTTAATGGTTCTTTTTATTTACAAATACAGGGTACAGCTATGGGCACCAGGTTTGCCCCTAGTTACGCTAATTTGTACATGGCTTACTGGGAAAATCTTGCTGTTAATCATCTAAAATCACAAGGGGCAAACCTGGTGTGCTGGTACCGTTTTATTGACGATGTATTTTTTATTTGGAGGGGAGACGGTGTGAGTTTATCATCATTCTGCACCGATCTCAATACTAATGATTTTAATATCATATTAACTTTTAATACCAGCGACAAATTAGTTTCCTTTTTAGATCTTAATATTTATGTGAAAGATAATACCATAGCTACAAGTATATTTAGGAAAGAAACTGATTCCAATTCCTATATTGATGCCTCTAGCCAACATCATCAAACATGGTTGGAAGGAATACCTTTAGGACAGTTCAAAAGAATAAAAAGGAACTGTACAGATGAGATAACATGTCAAAAAGAGATAGAACAAGTTGGCCAACGTTTCAAGAATAAAGGATATTCAGAGCACAATATAACGAAAGCAAAAACTGCCCTTGATAAAATAAATAGAGATGAGCTGCTAAAATTTAAGAAGAAGAATGAGGGTAATGACCCATCATTACAATGGGCATTTATCTGCCTATATGGATCGCATTTTAAAGCAGTTGAAAAAAGCATACGAAAAAACTGGCGGGTCTTACAAGAAGATCCTGTCCTAAAAGATCATTTACCTGAAAAACCCAAATTTATATATAGACGAGCTCCGTCTTTAAAAGACAAACTTGTAAAGAGCACTTTATACGATTCTAAGACTGCCAGTGAAAGAACAAGGGGCTTTCACAGATGCGGCTCATGTTTAATGTGCAGATCTACTAATAATTCTTTTAATACTAGGAAGACCACCATGTTTGAGGCCAATGGCAAAACTTATACTTTGAAGAATTTTATCACCTGTCATTCAAGGAATGTTATTTATCTAATAGAATGCGTGTGTGGGTTTTTTTATATTGGAAAGACTTCCTGTAGTCTAAAAATCCGCATGGCAGAACATATCTACAATATTAGAAAAGGAAACCTAAATCATCCTTTATCATTGCATTTTAAAACATGTCATGAGAATTGTGAATCAAAAATAAAAAGGTTTATTGGTATAGAACAAGTAGTAGAATCAAATCGCAATAGAGACATAGATATCCGATTAGCTAAGAAGGAAATGGAATGGATATATGTCTTAAATACCTTGGTCCCAAACGGCCTCAATGCAGATTTTGAATTAAAATGGTTCATGATGTGATGTACAATTTTTTAATTCATATTTTTTAATTCATATTTTTATCCTTCTTCCCTTTATTTCATGCGAGTGTAAGAGAATCTAGCATTGCCGATAGGGATGGACTTCATGGGAATACTAAGTACCATGTAGAAATATGTCGGCTTGCGTGATCTCTCTTTAAGAAGATAAATGGTGGAGGAATAATACCCCTTTTTCTATAAATACATTGTCCGAGCTTTCATCCATAACATGAAGAACAAAAGTATCAAGTTGTGGAACAAAGATAGGCACTTCGTACCAAATGGAACGCTTACTTCCGGTACGGAAAGCTGTGGAACGCAAGATGCCTCGACGTATTTCCGGCCGCGATAGCCAGTGGAACGCATAAGCACCGGTGGAACGCACACTTCCGGTTCCGGTCAGACGTGGAAACGGAATACAGCGGGAAATTCGAATCCATCCATTTCCGGAAAAGCCCTTTAAATAGAACACTGTTCACCACTCCAATAAATGCACTTGAAAAAGGATAGTAATCCGAAACGCGTTGTGCCTGGAGTGGGACTTGCAAGCTACATCGGATCTTCACTGCCGTCTTCGCTGCTTCCAACTGCGATTGGGCTAAGCGTGTGGTGTAGTGCTGTGCTGCCCAGCTGGAACCCAACCTTTACATCAAGGCACACACCACACACCCCGAACGGTACGAGTCTGAAGTCTCACCTTGCTTATTTTTGCACAAAGACTGCTCTTTCATGTTCACATCATCCATGTTTACAAATTAAGGGTCTGTGCAATATTTTTAATATGTTTTAATATTCATGTTCCTGTATGTCCAAGCCATGACATATGCACTGTGTCTATATAATGGTTGTTTAGAATAAAACTTTTGTCTTCTTGTCATAAAGCTGACTATAATTTATGATCCTTTGTCACTTCCCTGGGAAAACCAGCGCACACCATAGATGCCAATTTTCTCTCTCAAAAGTTGTTCCTTGACATATGGTGTTTGTATGTCCTTGGCATTCTAAGTGTGCTGCTTCTTCTCCCCAAGTGCGCAAAAGTCCACCTACCCTTTTTCTTCTGAAGCAGAATCCCTGGAAACAGCCGTTGTTTCACCCAAAGAAAGGGTTTTATTACACGCGATTTAACAGGATAGCATGTAAAAAAAAAAATCGGTGAAACATTGGAGAAAAGTCTGATAAATGGCTGAAAATGGCCGTTTTTCGGACCCGATGTTTTAACGGGGATAATTGGATATCCCCCTAAGTCAACTGTTCCTTTAATGGATCCAGCTAAATCGTGCAGGATGGGTGTGAAGCACAGTTAGTAGCAAATAAGCGGTGTGCACACTGCAGCTAAAGATAGCATCTAAGGTATGCAGTTTCGTAGTATTCATGCAAGAGAAACTATTTAAGCAGTGAAAGGAAAAGTATTGCAGTTCTCCTGTGAGGGATATAAGTAACTGTTAGCAGTTTCTACTAGAAGATCAGTTAATGAAAATCCTGAAGCTTGTGGAACAACAGATACCAGCAAGGCTCCTTGTGAGTCAGTCTGATTACGAGTCTCTAACTCAGAGCTGGATTAAGCTTTGAGGGGGCCCAGGGCACTTAAATCAGGGGTGCCTGGGGGAAGGTGGGGTGGATTATTAGATTGTCATGTATATTCAATTTAAACCAATGGTGTATATTAGATTTAAACTAATAGTTTAATAATGCCTGGATACTGTTTAAAGCTCCACCTAATTAAGAGACAAAATAAAATCTTGCAAAAATACAATAGCAGCAGCCTCTGCATTACTTACACACTTGGGCAGGACTCAGGAGGACTCTCTGCGTGTATCTCTCTAGACCCAAAAGCTCTCATTGGATAACAAGTTAAACAAGACCCAGACACCCAGGTGGGGCAAAGGAGAAGCTGGGATAACTGGGTCACTTACAGCTCTCTTCCCCTCTTATCTCGTCTCTGGTCGAGAATCTCCATCAGTAGCTCATGAAACATGATACTACTGTGGCTTTGCCTGCACTGCATATGTTTAGGTGACCATTCACTACTCAGACTTGTCTGAACTGCAGATCGCATCAGATTTCTCTTGAACTCTCCCGGGAGCGTCCCGGGAATCGGATCGGTCCCTGGCTTTAATTTTCACTACGTTCACTTCAGATGGGTTCACTACGGCTGGCCGGCGGTCGGGCTCATACCGGCGCCGGGAGGCCGACCGCCGGCTTACCGACAGTGTGGCGAGCGCAAATGAGCCCCTTGCGGGCTCGCTGCGCTCGCCACGCTACGGGCACGGTGGCGCTACGCGCGCCACACTATTTTATTCTCCCTCTATGGGGGTCGTGGACCCCCACGAGGGAAAATAAGTGTCGGTATGCCGGCTGTCGGGCTCCCGGTGCCGGTATACTGAGCGCCGGGAGCCCGACCGCCGGCATACAGAAGACCACCCACTTCAGATATATCTGATGCGTTCTATCATGTGCCAGATAACATCAGATATATCTGATGCACACATGCTACATGTGATTAATCTGATGCTGCCGCTGCCGAGTCCTGTTGTGGGTGGGAGTGGCCAGGGAGATGCCAGTCAAGTGACGCTTCAGATGAATCTGATCAGATACATCTGAAGTAAAAAAAACACTCCAATGTGCACCTGATTTCTTCAGATTCAGATAAATAGTTGGGGCAGCCACAAAGATCTGTAGTTCAGACATACCTGACACGGGACTGCGCATCGGATCGGAAAAGCCATCCGATGTGACACTTTTCTTCAGATTTTTCAGTCAGATGAGTCGAAATCTGAAGAAAAGTGGCCAAATCGGATTAGTGGATGGGGGCCTTTTCAGCTTGCATTCTGGATGCCTGTTTCTGCTTCTGTGCAAGAGGGAGAGCTAGTGATGTCAGTGTGTTCTGCCCGGGGAAGGGGGGCCCTGACAGAGGGGGCCCGGGATATAGTATCTCCTGCATACCCCCTTTAATCTGGCTATGCTCTGATGTTGGCTGGAATGAGTCTCAGTAAAGCACCCTGTCTACCCAGGTATCTCAGTCACTAACCACTGGGTGCTGGGTAATGGGGCTACACCGCTTTTTGAAATGCAATAATGTCTCCCTCTGTCTCTCTCTGTGATGTCACCAGTGAGGTGCTGGGGGGTAGGCAGGTTAGCTGATAATCAGTTGTAGCTGGTTAGTGACTGCCTGTCAGTGGATTAACTAGCGCTGATGGATGCTGAGGTGGCCCTTTTTTGTGACTGTCTGGACAGTTACTCTTTGAATCTGACTAATTAGCTGCTTGTAAGATTGTGTGTCTCTGTGATACCTGTCTGCGCTGGCATCCCCACCGCCTGTAGCTGCTCTCAGTTTCTCCTAAGCATTCCAGTCAGCGCTCCGCTCCCAGCACTCTCTGTCAATAGGACACCGGGCAGCAGAGCCGGCCCTAACCAGTATGATGCCCTAGGCAAGATTTAGGCTGGTGCCCCCTAGCACCACCGCTGGTTCCGCCTCTGACCTTGCACCTCTTTCCCAGCACCATCACCCCTCACCCATAGCAGTCCTTATTTTGGTGTTTGTACCCCCTATATTTTAAATAGGAACAGTTCGCACATTTGGCGCACAGCCCAAAAAGGGGTGTGTTTTTGCTGGCAAGGTGCATGGCCACACAATAGTAACCCCAATTCCAATTACGCCACACAGTACTGCAACTTCATTCACATTTGATCATGCGATAGTGTCCATAATTCATATTACATCCCACAGTAGTATCACTTTACCTTATAAACGTTACTCCTCACAGTAGAGCCCTTTATTCACATTACATCACACTGAATTGCTCCTTATTCACATTACACCACACCCTATTGCTCTTTATTCACATTAGACGACACAGTAGTGCCCTTTCTATATGCAACGCCACATAGTAGATAACCTTATACACATAATGCCACACATTAGTAATGCATTTATACACATAATTCCACACAGTAATGCCCATTACACATATGAGACACATTATCAATGTCCTTATAAACATAATGCGCCTTACACATTATGACAACCTTTATTAATGCCCTTTTACACATAATGTCCTTTACACATATGCCGCACATTATTAATGCCCTTATACACATAATGACACATATAGTGCCCCCTACACATTTGCTGCACATTATCAGTGCCCCTTTACACATAATGACACACATACAGTAGTACCCTTTTACACATATGCTGCACATTAATGCCCTTATAAACATGACACGCATAGTGCCCCTTACACATATGTTGCACATTATTAATGCATTTTTACATGACACACATAATGCTTCTTAGACATATTCCGAACACTACTGCATAACCAACCCACTCACATGCACACAGCAATCACACTGCCACTAACACTGTGACCTCTGCCTCTGCTTGGATACAGATGTGTCCTCATAAATCTTGCCTCAATGCTAACGTCGGGCACACCTTTTTTTTAACGAAAATGCATCATATTTGCATTGCTATGTGGCTAAGATGCACAAGCAGCTTCTTCTGATTAAAATGATATGCAGCATGCCTATATACTGTGTGAGATTGTGGCTGTATCTGCATATGAAATGCTACACATAGAATATAGTCATGCCGCATATCATTTTAATCAGCAGAAGCTACTGATGCTCCTAGGCATATCAAATGCCCTAGGCAATTGCCTAGTTTGCCTACGCCTATGGCCGGCTCTGCCGGGCAGCACCTCTCCCCTCTATCTCAGCAGATATATGTGGCTGCTGTCTCTCCTCATCACTTCAAGGAACTTCTGTCTTTCAGCAAAACAGACCAGCAGCGTTCCTCCCTGCCATCTGCTCAGATTACCTCAGGGAACTCACTAGGGATGGCCATTGACCATCGATGATTCAAAATCATCGATGGTAGATGACCGATGTTGAATATTTTTACCAACGACGGGAAGAACCAGATGGTTTCCCACCATCGATGGTTCACTGCTATCGAATATTTATTTTTATTTTTTTAATCTCAGTGTCAGGGCATGGAGTTTAGCCCCACTCCCTGACACCCGCTCTGATTGGCCCGCATTTCATTATACAGAAATGCAGGTGTGACCATCGATGGGTAAAACCATCGATGGATCCCTTCCAGGTGGTTTTACACCATCGAGGTTATCCATCAATGGTACAATCGATAGTGACCATCGATGGATAACCCACCAATGGCCATCCCTAGAACTCACTGTGGAAAAACTCTGCCCCTTCAGCTCTTCCCGCCCAGCACTAGCCAATCCTCAGTGACCCAGGCTTCTCACTCTGCCTGGCTGCAGGCATCCACTCTTGGGTCCTAGTGCCTGTCAGATGGCTGTCACTGCTGCTGATGATGCCACCCTGAAGCTAGGGAGAGGAGGGTGACCACCCACAGTTTTAGGATAGTTTGCTGCAGGGTCCTGCAGATAGCGTTGGCTCCAATAGGGGCTCACTAGTGGGGTCAGTGACGTAACTACTGCCCCCGCAGCCACTGTGGAGGCTTGGAGGTGCAGGGCTGCGGGGGTGCCACAACTGATTCAGAGCAGATTGACATGCGGACTAGTTGTCCGCATGTCAATCTGCTAAATGTCCCTTCCAAAATGTCCGCCACCATGGAGGAGACATGCCAGAGGTCATACATGACCTCTAGTGTCTAGGAGGTGCCGAGACCCACCCTGCAGCCCTGCCACCCTGCTACCTTAGAGCGTCGGGGGCAGCAGCAGTAGCAGCAATGGGGGGATTGAGCAGAGGTGCCCACGGCACACTAAACAGCGGGGAGCATGACACCCAGTGCATGAAATCCCTGGCAACAAGCATTACCCCCTGGCAATGAGCTTGACACCCAGCGCTTGAAACCTCTGGCAACGAGCATAAAACCCAGCACATGAAACCCCTGGTAATGAGCATGACACCCTGAGCATGAAAACCCCTGGTACCATGCATGGAACCAAGATCATGAAACCAATGGCAATGATCAGGTAATTTAAAAGTAATTAGAAGCCTTTCTGTAGGGCTTAATGTGTAATGGGCATTGCGGTGTGTGGCATAATATATAACGGGCACTGCGGTGTGTGGCATAATATATAACGGGCATCGAGGTATGTGGCATAATGTATCATGGACATTGTGGTATGTGGTATAGTGTTTACCGGTTATTGCGGTGTGTGTCATAATGTGTCACAGGCATGACGGTGTGTGGTATACTGTATCACAGGCATTGTATGTGGCATTATGTCTAAGGGGCATTGCAGTGTGTGGTACAGAGGTGTAACAAGGGTAGGGTGAGTGGGGCACGTGCCCTGGGCGCCTTGGCAGGCCCAGGAGAGGGGGGCGCCGCCGCCGGCCAGGGCATCATGCCCCACTCGCCCCCATCACGCCAAAATGTGAGGGGAGGAGAGCGCAGCGTTTCTCCCTCCCCTCACCGCCGCCAGAGCACTAGCAGCACTGCCAGCAGCGCTTAGTGTGTCCGGTCTCCGGCGTTAGCCAATCAGAGCTTGCGGACCGGCTCCTGATTGGCTGCCGGTCCGCAAGCTCTGATTGGCTGGTGAACCGCGCCACACAGCCGCCGGAGACCGGGAGCGGTGAGGGGAAGGAGAGGCGCTGCGCTGCGCTCTCCTCCCCTCACAGACACAACAGGCGGTGAGTGACCGGGGGGGGGGGGCGCACAGTGGGGCATGTATCTGGCACAGTGGGGCACAGTGGGGCATGTATCTGGCACAGTGGGGCACAGTGGGGCATGTATCTGGCACGGTGGGGCATGTATCTGGCACAGTGGGGCATGTATCTGGCACAGTGGGGCATGTATCTGGCACAGTGGGGCATGTATCTGGCACAGTGGGGCATGTATCTGGCACCGTGGGGCATGTATCTGGCACCGTGGGGCATGTATCTGGCACCGTGGGGCAATGTAACTGGCACTGTGGGGCATGTATCTGGCACAGTGGGGCATGTATCTGGCACAGTGGGGCATGTATCTGGCACAGTGGGGCATGTATCTGGCACAGTGGGGCATGTATCTGGCACTGTGGGGCAATGTATCTGGCACTGTGGGGCAATGTAACTGGCACTGTGGGGCAATGTATCTGGCAATATAACTGGCACTGTGGGGCAATGTATCTGGCAATGTAACTGGCACTGTGGGGCAATGTATCTGGCACTGTGGGGCATGTATCTGGCACTGTGGGGCATGTATCTGGCACAGTGGGGCATTGAGACCGGGAGCGGTGAGGGGAAGGAGAGGCGCTGCGCTCTCCTCCCCTCACAGACACAACAGGCGGTGAGTGACCGGGGGGGGGGGGCGCAGTGGGGCATGTATCTGGCACAGTGGGGCATGTATCTGGCACGGTGGGGCATGTATCTGGCACGGTGGGGCATGTATCTGGCACGGTGGGGCATGTATCTGGCACAGTGAGGCACAGTGGGGCATGTATCTGGCACAGTGGGGCATGTATCTGGCACAGTGGGGCATGTATCTGGCACAGTGGGGCATGTATCTGGCAATGTAACTGGCACTGTGGGGCAATGTATCTGGCAATGTAACTGGCACTGTGGGGCAATGTATCTGGCAATGTAACTGGCACTGTGGGGCAATGTAACTGACACCGTGGGGCAATGTATCTGGCAATGTAACTGGCACTGTGGGGCAATGTATCTGGCAATGTAACTGGCACTGTGGGGCAATGTATCTGGCAATGTAACTGGCACTGTGGGGCAATGTATCTGGCACTGTGGGGCATGTATCTGGCACTGTGGGGCATGTATCTGGCACTGTGGGGCATTGAGACCGGGAGCGGTGAGGGGAAGGAGAGGCGCTGCGCTGCGCTCTCCTCCCCTCACAGACACAACAGGCGGTGAGTGACCGGGGGGGGGGGGGCGCACAGTGGGGCATGTATCTGGCACAGTGGGGCATGTATCAGGCACAGTGGGGCATGTATCAGGCACAGTGGGGCATGTATCAGGCACAGTGGGGCACGTATCTGGCACGGTGGGGCATGTATCTGGCACAGTGGGGCATGTATCTGGCACAGTGGGGCATGTATCTGGCACAGTGGGGCATGTTTCTGGCAATGTAACTGGCACTGTGGGGCAATGTATCTGGCAATGTAACTGGCACTGTGGGGCAATGTATCTGGCACTGTGGGGCATGTATCTGGCACTGTGGGGCATGTATCTGGCACTGTGGGCCATTTTCAGTGGCCACACCCCTTCTGGTGCGTGGACACACACCTTTTGGTGTGTGGCCACGCCCATTTTTTTCGGCGCTTCTTTTGCTGGTTGTTTTTTTGTTTTTGTGGGGGGCGCCATTTTCCATCTTGCCCTGGGCTCCAAAAACCCTAGCTACGCCTCTGGTGTGGTATAATGTATAACGGGCATTGCGGTGTGTGGCATAATGTGTCACAGGCATGACGGTGTGTGGTATACCGTATCATGGGCATTGTATGTGGCATAATGTCTTAGGGGCATTGCAGTGTGTGGTATAATGTATAACGGGCATTGCGGTGTATGGCATAATGTGTCACAGGCATGACAGTGTGTGGTATAATGTCTCAGGGACACTGCAGTGTGTGGCATAATGTCTTAGGGGCATTGCAGTTTGTGGTATAATGTATAACAGGCATTGTGGTATGTGGCATAATGTGTCACAGGCATGATGGTGTGTGGTGTGTGGTATAATGTCTCAGGGACACTGCAGTGTGTGGCATAATTTATAACGGGCATTGTGGTGTGGCATAATGTGTCACAGGCATTACAGTGTGTGGCATAATGTCTAAGGGCCATTGCAGTGTGTGGCATAATGTGTAAGGGGCATTACTATAAGGAGGAATAATGACAAATAATTTTTCTGCGGTCGCCAATGTCTCGGCATGCAGGTTGCAAAACTGGGGTATAAGGTAGTCTTTTCCTGCAACGCCACTTTCAGCGAAGCCACACCCATTTTAATGAAGCCACACCCTTTTTTTGGCGCTCGCAAATTCTTCACTTTGATAGTGCCAATTATGAGGGGAGGGGGGGGAAGGGCACCAGAGAATTATTTGGCTTGGGAGAGAAAAATTTCTAGTTATGCCATTGAGTGGGGTGACACATCTACTTCTCCCCCTCAGACTCTTCACCTCTCTACAAAACATCAAGTGGGGCCTTAAGACCCACTTCTTCACCAAACCCTGCTGTCTCTCATCCTAACCATACTCACTTTTGACCCCATAAGTGTCACCCCTGCCTGTGTGCCCCTCCCATTTAGAATGTAAGCTTTCACGAGCAGGGCCCTCTTCCCGCATGGGCTTTTCCATCTCTGATATGTTACAGACAATAGAGTAGTACACAAGCGCTATTAATTTTACAAATTCTTAAAAAAATTCCCTTTAAATTCAAAAAAATGATCTTCTATATCAGATGTTCAATATTCTCCAGGGGGTTCGCACCTCCAAACTGACCTCCTCCCAAGTGATGGTACACACATAAAGGTATCTTTTCAATTACTTCCGATACTCTCCTTCTTCCTCTAAGGCCCCTATATCTCTCCTTAGAGACGCTCACCTCATATACGAGCCCTATATGCTCTGAAAGGTTTCTTTTAGATCATCATACACCACACCGTATCCACCGCAATCTGAAGGCACCCTCTCCCTTATTAAGACGCTCACCTTAGGGCATAGCCCTATGTTCCTTGAAAGGTTTCTTTCGTTGCCACCTTCACTGGATAGATGATAGAGGTAGTCTTATCTCCAGTCCCGGACGTATAATTATCATAGACACAGATGGGTATCCAACGTCCAGAGTACAAGTTCAAGGTTTAATTTTCCAAAGATATATACAGTTAAAAAGAAATACATAAAAACACAACCCACAAAAAAAAGGCCGTCTGGGTTTGTCCCTCTATACTCCCCTAGGAAACCGATGGGGGCAATTCTTCCCCAAAAAACGTTTTTGGCTCTTAAAGCCTCGGTCCCAAGTGGGGAAGAAAAAAATGGAAGACAAACCTTTTGACCGGGGTTAAAATGGACCAGGACCAACGCGTTTCGGATAAAAATCCTTACTCAGGGCATATTGCAGGACCTACCCAGTCGGCCTTTTAAACCCCACTGAGCATCCCTCCCATTTTCTAAACCAATCAGATAATGATAGCATTGATATACATCAAAAACATGATTATAGTACTTCAATTTTGAATATATACTTTCCTAAAGATACATGTACAATTCCTTCCATTTCATGTGCAAAACCAATATACAATATAAGAATAAAATCCATTTTAACATTGATTGGTAATATACAATCTCCGTCCTGGAGTACTTAATGAATAGATTTTCAGTTCATTTCATATGAATAAGTCCTCTCCAGTCCGGATTCAAAGAGCCACATAATCACATTGTTTTCACGATGTCATTACGGGACGTCACTTCCGGTTCCGGCTTAACGGCGGTTGCGTGTGTCCCTATAGGATTACACTCCCCAGCTGGTCCTCCATTAGCGGTGACGTCCTTCCTGTGAGTTGCTATGGAGACCCGTATTGTTAGGCCGCTTTCCCCCGCACTCATGCATCACCACGTTAGCGTAAAGGAACCATGGAAACGGCTATGCCTTATCAACGTCTTTCTGCAGTGACATATTTCCTGCTCGGTGAACCACAGCGAGGAAGTCCTCTTGGAACGCACAGGCCATTCCCCACGTATACCATATGTTCTTAGTCTTAGCGATGACAGCATATATATACTCCAAGGGAAGGACAAAACAAACATAAGAAAAATATATTAGATGATAAATAACACAATTACATCACACATCTCTCCATTTCACTTATATATTTTTAACATCCGTTATTGTTTGGAACCCCCATTTCTTTCATTGACTATCCATACTTCTATTTTAGAGTTTATATGGTGGAATACAAGAGAAACTAAAGATGGGGTATTCCTGCACAGCTAGGGATAATTAATTTATATGCGTTATTATGTAATTGTGTATTTACCAACAATATATATTTATTAGTCAAAATAAAATTGACAGAAAAATTAGTGGTGTTGGCGGTGCTCCCCTGAGGTTATGAAAATATAATCATAAAGAGTTTTTTGTCCCGAAAAAAAGAGTAACGGGACAGAGAAGATAGCCTCTTTTTGGGGGCACTCCTTGCTTTAAGTTATTGTTTAAAATCAATTTTAATTTAATTCGTTAAAAGTAATAGTGGTAATATAACTTTATTCTAACCTTATCCTATACCCTTACTGGTTAGTAAATGTGTGATACAAATTGCTTACCCTTTTACATGTAGATCAACATGTCATCAATTTTTTCGCACATGGCTCAGGTATTCTTGTTAGAGAAAACAATGGTCTGGTATCCATAACCCGGCTTATTGCTGTTTTATTTGTACAATTTTTTTGTCTCTAGTAAATCATAAAGCCTGAACTCATCCAGTCAGATTGACATGAATAAACGAGCCAAAAGTTAACAAAGAAGGGGGAAGCAATGTATCACTGCCTGGTGAATAAATATAAGTGATCCATATTTGCAACATGTGGTTTTGGGAGCAGTATTGAAATTATTTCTCCCACCACATCGGGCATAAAAGATACATGTGGAGACACAGTAGTTAATGAAAATCAACTTAATGCACCTATGATGTTGTACTTAACTATGCAGAATTATTGTATTGAAGGTAGAACCAGCACCGGGTATCCGACCACTTCTGCTGCCTCCCTATGTGTGGCAAATTCCACAGTGAATAGGGGGTGAGAGAGTAGTACGGACGGCGCTGATAAGAAGAAAGGAGACCGGTGTCTACTACTGTTGAGGGCCGCAGGTACAGAAATCCCTGGTAGCTGCAGGGCTATTGCAGGAAAATCGGACTCACCGCACCTCAATGAGTGGGGCACCTGAATACCTGTCAGTAGATGGGGAATCTGCGTTGAGATTACTGGTGCCGCTGGCGTGTGTAAGTGCTGCGCCTCTCTGATGCCCGTCTCCGGTGCCGTGTTCTCAGCACGGGGATTCCGTAGTGACGTCACAATGACGTCTCCTAACTGCTGAACGTACGTTTCACCCTACAGGCAGGGCTTGTTCACCAACAGTCCTGAGTGGGTGTCCCTCGGTTTTACTTATATAAGCGTAAGTGCTTACCAGATGGTGTGATCAATCGTGATTGATAGTCAATTCAATCACTTATAACTGCTGTTGCGGTGACAAATATTTAATAGTTTTTAAAAGATCTTAAAAGGCTTGTTAATGCTTTTACTAAACTAATACACTGGATTAATTCCATTACTAAGTCCATGATTTTACTGTAGCGAAATAAAACTATGTATAGTTTAATGCGTAAGGACAATTTATTTAATTTATTGCTGCATATGCGGTGCCCAATATAATTTATTGTAGAGAGATCAATTAGAATGTTAAATTGTAGGTTTGGAATAAATATATAAAAAAAATTATAAAAAAATTTATAAAAAAAGGGGAAAAAAATATATATGTAGTTGTAATACACATATTAGATAGTAATTATAGTTATATAAGTAAAACCGAGGGACACCCACTCAGGACTGTTGGTGAACAAGCCCTGCCTGTAGGGTGAAACGTACGTTCAGCAGTTAGGAGGCGTCATTGTGACGTCACTCCGGAATCCCCGTGCTGAGAACACGGCACCGGAGACGGGCATCAGAGAGGCGCAGCACTTACACACACCAGCGGCACCAGTAATCTCAACGCAGATTCCCCATCTACTGACAGGTATTCAGGTGCCCCACTCATTGAGGTGCGGTGAGTCCGATTTTCCTGCAATAGCCCTGCGGCTACCAGGGATTTCTGTACCCGCGGCCCTCAACAGTAGTAGACACCGGTCTCCTTTCTTCTTATCAGCGCCGTCCGTACTACTCTCTCACCCCCTATTCACTGTGGAATTTGCCACACATAGGGAGGCAGCAGAAGTGGTCGGATACCCGGTGCTGGTTCTACCTTCAATACAATAATTCTGCATAGTTAAGTACAACATCACAGGTGCATTAAGTTGATTTTCATTAACTACTGTGTCTCCACATGTATCTTTTATGCCTGATGTGGTGGGAGAAATAATTTCAATACTGCTCCCAAAACCACATGTTGCAAATATGGATCACTTATATTTATTCACCAGGCAGTGATACATTGCTTCCCCCTTCTTTGTTAACTTTTGGCTCGTTTATTCATGTCAATCTGACTGGATGAGTTCAGGCTTTATGATTTACTAGAGACAAAAATTGTACAAATAAAACAGCAATAAGCCGGGTTATGGATACCAGACCATTGTTTTCTCTAACAAGAATACCTGAGCCATGTGCGAAAAAATTGATGACATGTTGATCTACATGTAAAAGGGTAAGCAATTTGTATCACACGTTTACTAACCAGTAAGGGTATAGGATAAGGTTAGAATAAAGTTATATTACCGCTATTACTTTTAACTAATTAAATTAAAATTGATTTTAAACAATAACTTAAAGCAAGGAGTGCCCCCAAAAAGAGGCTATCTTCTCTGTCCCGTTACTCTTTTTTCGGGACAAAAAACTCTTTATGATTATATTTTCATAACCTCAGGGGAGCACCGCCAACACCACTAATTTTTCTGTCAATTTTATTTTGACTAATAAATATATATTGTTGGTAAATACACAATTACATAATAACGCATATAAATTAATTATCCCTAGCTGTGCAGGAATACCCCATCTTTAGTTTCTCCTGTATTTATACTGAGGTACCCTCAGTTTCTAATCCGAGCACGCTACCTTTCCATTTTATTTTTACTTTATTTTTGTCCTACTATACCACTCTTGAAATATAATTTATTTTTTTGATTAATCGTCCACTTTTCCTTCACTGGGTTTCCCTTGCTGCCATACGCGCGATGACAACTTTCAGCCTTAAATCTGAACTAAGTAATACACGTAAAATAGAGGATTTTCCAAATATCTTTTCTGACACCTCCCTACCCCCGACCACCCCAGTCAGTTGGAATGATGATATGCGCAAACTCAAGCATTTATTTCAAAAACAAACTAGGGTAAATTGGGACCTAATAAGCCTAGAGAACTACCTTAAACAGAAAATCATCCCGAGGGGGCTTAGACCTAAGGTCTTTCCAAGCTACCCACTTATTACCGGAAACTTGCGGACGAAATGGGAGGGCGTCTTACTCAAGTGCTCATCAGATCTATTACAGATTCTTGTTAAACACAATAACTTAGTACATGAGGAAGTAGGTAGAGAGATTGATAACACTGGGAAAAAACTGGAAACCTCTGAGCAAGATATTTCCTTTCAAACTACGTTTGAACAAAACAAAAAAGAACTGCGGGAATACGAGAACGTTATTGTCGATAGAAAGAAAACTAAATTTTCTAGAGACCAACAGGATTTCTCCACAGGAAGAATCTTTAAGTGGAACAGACCCATACGTACAGATCGATTTACAAATCCCGAACGGCTCTCCTCCTCAGAGATTGATTCTTCAGGAACGGACGAAGAGGTTTCTGAGAATCGGGCTCATTCAGAATCAGAAAGATATCAGCCCCCTTATACCACTCCTTTTTTAGATGCTCGACAACCACGGAGAGGCCGTCCAAAAGGAAGCCGAGGAGGGGTGGCAAGAAGAGGCAGAGGAGATCAAAGATGGGAGTCTCCCCCACCATCTCACTATCCAATACGGAATCGCCGGAAGTATTAATTCCGGATGATAACCTCTCAATCATCAATCTGTCAACACATATTCTCACTGAAGATCATATATCAGTTTTATCAAGAGGTCTTACCTTTGCACCGACAAAAATTTTTGATAGATTCCAATGGGAAAAAGATCTGCACCTCTTTGGTAGAAAACTGCTTTTAGCGAAATTTCATGCAAACAAAAAAGAAGCCAATTATCCACTCAATCAGTCCGAAACAGTCTCAACAGAGAACCCTATACAAAGCATGGGAAGTACCAGTAGTGTACAGCTAACAAACTTCACGGAAGAAGATCTCCTGGCAATAAATATGCTGGTAGAACTATGTGATGATGAAGAGGAATCATCTATGAGACAGACAACAAGAACAATTTGTAAAAAGAAATCAACCTTTTTTCCTCATGACAACATATGTCCAGAAGTCAGGGTGTTTATGCAAATGGTCTCTAAAGACCTAGACAAACTACACACCAAACACAGAGAGGCAGTGTCTCATAACCTTAATCATAAGGAGAGAATTGCGCTTAGTGAGATTGAATCTTGGGGGGATGTAGAAGTTAAACCCTCAGATAAAGGAGGTAATGTGGTTCTGTGGGCTAAGGATCTTTATACAAAAGAGGCACTTAGACAACTAACAGATACCACATGCTACAAAAAAACTTTGTTTAATCCTACAGAGAACTTTCTCATACTTTACACCAGACTCATTGAGAAAGCACTCCGGGAAGAAACTATCTCCAAACCAGAATTCAAGTACTTACAGGTTGAGAATCCTAAAATTCCAACCTTTTACCTTCTGCCCAAAACGCATAAAAATCTGAATAAGCCCCCAGGGAGACCTATTGTCTCGGGAATTGGGGGCCTTCTTGAACAAGCCAGCACATTTGTTGATGTCCATTTGAGACACCATGTCACCACCCTCCCTTCCTACGTTCAGGACACGACTGATGTCCTGAGAAAGATCCAGGATGTCAAGCTGGAAGAAACCCACCTGTTAGTGAGCATGGATGTGGAGTCTCTTTATACCTCCATAGACCACAAAAGAGGTCTGGAGGCCATCAGATATTTCCTTAACATGGAAGGCCTGACCAATTTTCATCTCTTTATCCTGGATCTGTTACACTTTGTACTACACAACAACTACTTCACCTTTGACAATAAATTCTACATACAGATACGGGGCACAGCGATGGGAGCATCTTGTGCCCCGGCGTATGCAAATTTATTTTTGGGATGGTGGGAACGTGAAATGGTATTTCAGGAAATGAACGATCACCATACAAAAAGGATCATCATGTGGCTACGCTACATAGATGACGTGCTGCTGATCTGGGATGGTGACAATGAATCCTTGGATAATTTAATTCAAGATCTTCATGCAAACGATTTAAATTTGAGATTCACCTATGAAGCTAGTAGAGATAAGATCTCCTTTCTTGATCTATCTATTTATCGAGATGCCGATAATAACATAGGTACGGCACTCTTTAGGAAACCGACCGCCACTAATTCCCTACTGCATCAGTCAAGTTCCCACTTCCCGCCGACAGTGAGGAACATTCCGAAAGGGGAGTTTCTAAGATTGAAAAGAAACTGCTCTGACAATGGAGTTTTCCAACAAAAAAGTCAGGAACTAGTCCAAAGACTAAGAAACAGAGGTTACAGTAACAGATCAATTAAAAAAGCAAGGTATGAGGTCAGAGCCATAGGAAGAGAAGATCTCGTCTTCAAGGAGAGAAACCCACCCATCAAGGATACTGAAGTCAGATTCGTAGGTAATTTTTGTGCAGAATGGCGCGACATTAAACAAATAATTCAAGATCATTGGGAGATCCTACGCACAGACCCGGATCTGGACGTACTCCTTAAGGATCAGGTGGCAATGAGCTGGAGGAGGTCCCCTAACCTAAAAGACCGGTTAGTCAGAAGCCATTACATTGCTAGGACTCCCAAAACAGCCACTGTACAAGGCAGCTTTCCATGTGGGACATGCAAGATCTGTAGACATATCCAAAACCAGAACACAATCACGGACAAGTATGGGAGGGAACATCCAATCACAGGATTCTTCAATTGTAAGACCAAAAATGTTGTATATTGCATAACCTGTCCCTGCAAAATTTATTATGTTGGCATGACCTCCAGGATGCTTAAACAACGTGCCCTGGAGCACATCGGAACAATCAGGAATATTGAGTCTGATATGCTGAAATTCAAACCACTTACAACTGTTGCCAGAAATTTTACAAGGAGCATCAGGGTTCTTCTGATGGACTTAGGATTTTTGGGTTGGAGAAAATCAATCTAGGACTTAGAGGAGGTGACCTAAATAATGAACTCCTAAAGAGAGAGAGCAAATGGATTTTTGCCTTGGGATCTCTCTCCCCCAAAGGATTAAATGAAAACATTAGTTATGGAGCTTTTCTTTCAGTCTGAATAATATTATATTGCTCTTTTTCCTTTTTTCTCCCTTCTCCCCCCTTTCTTTCCCCCTCCCCTTCCCTTTTCTCACCCCTTTTCAACCCACCCACCCCACCTCTCTTCTCTTTTTGCCAGTCCTTGCCCTTCTAATTCTCTTATGGCCATCCACACTATCATAGAGGTTTCATAGACAAGAAATGTTTAAATATGGTTCAAAATGTACATGTGATTAACATCACATATACATACTAAATATAGTCTTTATAGTAGTGCATATTAATGTAAAGTAGTAGAGACATTCTACTGACCCCTCTTTTTGTGGTAGAGCATTAACAAGACTCAGATCCACTATGGAATAATTTCGATTTTTTTACATATAATCAGAGCGAGACCTTACCAAATCTAATTATCAATCTTTATCATTATTAATTAGTAATCTGATATATCACGTCCTTTCATTTCTTTCCCCCCCCCATCCTCTACTATAATTACTATCTAATATGTGTATTACAACTACATATATATTTTTTCCCCTTTTTTTATAAATTTTTTATAAATTTGTTTATATATTTATTCCAAACCAACAATTTAACATTCTAATTGATCTCTCTACAATAAATTATATTGGGCACCGCATGTGCAGCAATAAATTAAATAAATTGTCCTTACGCATTAAACTATACATAGTTTTATTTCGCTACAGTAAAATCATGGACTTACTAATGGAATTAATCCAGTGTATTAGTTTAGTAAAGGCATTAACAAGCCTTTTAAGATCTTTTAAAAACTATTAAATATTTGTCACCGCAACAGCAGTTATAAGTGATTGAATTGACTATCAATCACGATTGATCACACCATCTGGTAAGCACTTACACTTATATAAGTAAAACCGAGGGACACCCACTCAGGACTGTTGGTGAACAAGCCCTGCCTGTAGGGTGAAACGTACGTTCAGCAGTTAGGAGGCGTCATTGTGACGTCACTCCGGAATCCCCGTGCTGAGAACACGGCACCGGAGACGGGCATCAGAGAGGCGCAGCACTTACACACGCCAGCGGCACCAGTAATCTCAACGCAGATTCCCCATCTACTGACAGGTATTCAGGTGCCCCACTCATTGAGGTGCGGTGAGTCCGATTTTCCTGCAATAGCCCTGCAGCTACCAGGGATTTCTGTACCTGCGGCCCTCAACAGTAGTAGACACCGGTCTCCTTTCTTCTTATCAGCGCCGTCCGTACTACTCTCTCACCCCCTATTCACTGTGGAATTTGCCACACATAGGGAGGCAGCAGAAGTGGTCGGATACCCGGTGCTGGTTCTACCTTCAATACAATAATTCTGCATAGTTAAGTACAACATCACAGGTGCATTAAGTTGATTTTCATTAACTACTGTGTCTCCACATGTATCTTTTATGCCTGATGTGGTGGGAGAAATAATTTCAATACTGCTCCCAAAACCACATGTTGCAAATATGGATCACTTATATTTATTCACCAGGCAGTGATACATTGCTTCCCCCTTCTTTGTTAACTTTTGGCTCGTTTATTCATGTCAATCTGACTGGATGAGTTCAGGCTTTATGATTTACTAGAGACAAAAATTGTACAAATAAAACAGCAATAAGCCGGGTTATGGATACCAGACCATTGTTTTCTCTAACAAGAATACCTGAGCCATGTGCGAAAAAATTGATGACATGTTGATCTACATGTAAAAGGGTAAGCAATTTGTATCACACGTTTACTAACCAGTAAGGGTATAGGATAAGGTTAGAATAAAGTTATATTACCGCTATTACTTTTAACTAATTAAATTAAAATTGATTTTAAACAATAACTTAAAGCAAGGAGTGCCCCCAAAAAGAGGTTATCTTCTCTGTCCCGTTACTCTTTTTTCGGGACAAAAAACTCTTTATGATTATATTTTCATAACCTCAGGGGAGCACCGCCAACACCACTAATTTTTCTGTCAATTTTATTTTGACTAATAAATATATATTGTTGGTAAATACACAATTACATAATAACGCATATAAATTAATTATCCCTAGCTGTGCAGGAATACCCCATCTTTAGTTTCTCCTGTATTTATACTGAGGTACCCTCAGTTTCTAATCCGAGCACGCTACCTTTCCATTTTATTTTTACTTTATTTTTGTCCTACTATACCACTCTTGAAATATAATTTATTTTTTTGATTAATCGTCCACTTTTCCTTCACTGGGTTTCCCTTGCTGCCATACGCGCGATGACAACTTTCAGCCTTAAATCTGAACTAAGTAATACACGTAAAATAGAGGATTTTCCAAATATCTTTTCTGACACCTCCCTACCCCCGACCACCCCAGTCAGTTGGAATGATGATATGCGCAAACTCAAGCATTTATTTCAAAAACAAACTAGGGTAAATTGGGACCTAATAAGCCTAGAGAACTACCTTAAACAGAAAATCATCCCGAGGGGGCTTAGACCTAAGGTCTTTCCAAGCTACCCACTTATTACCGAAAACTTGCGGACGAAATGGGAGGGCGTCTTACTCAAGTGCTCATCAGATCTATTACAGATTCTTGTTAAACACAATAACTTAGTACATGAGGAAGTAGGTAGAGAGATTGATAACACTGGGAAAAAACTGGAAACCTCTGAGCAAGATATTTCCTTTCAAACTACGTTTGAACAAAACAAAAAAGAACTGCGGGAATACGAGAACGTTATTGTCGATAGAAAGAAAACTAAATTTTCTAGAGACCAACAGGATTTCTCCACAGGAAGAATCTTTAAGTGGAACAGACCCATACGTACAGATCGATTTACAAATCCCGAACGGCTCTCCTCCTCAGAGATTGATTCTTCAGGAACGGACGAAGAGGTTTCTGAGAATCGGGCTCATTCAGAATCAGAAAGATATCAGCCCCCTTATACCACTCCTTTTTTAGATGCTCGACAACCACGGAGAGGCCGTCCAAAAGGAAGCCGAGGAGGGGTGGCAAGAAGAGGCAGAGGAGATCAAAGATGGGAGTCTCCCCCACCATCTCACTATCCAATACGGAATCGCCGGAAGTATTAATTCCGGATGATAACCTCTCAATCATCAATCTGTCAACACATATTCTCACTGAAGATCATATATCAGTTTTATCAAGAGGTCTTACCTTTGCACCGACAAAAATTTTTGATAGATTCCAATGGGAAAAAGATCTGCACCTATTTGGTAGAAAACTGCTTTTAGCGAAATTTCATGCAAACAAAAAAGAAGCCAATTATCCACTCAATCAGTCCGAAACAGTCTCAACAGAGAACCCTATACAAAGCATGGGAAGTACCAGTAGTGTACAGCTAACAAACTTCACGGAAGAAGATCTCCTGGCAATAAATATGCTGGTAGAACTATGTGATGATGAAGAGGAATCATCTATGAGACAGACAACAAGAACAATTTGTAAAAAGAAATCAACCTTTTTTCCTCATGACAACATATGTCCAGAAGTCAGGGTGTTTATGCAAATGGTCTCTAAAGACCTAGACAAACTACACACCAAACACAGAGAGGCAGTGTCTCATAACCTTAATCATAAGGAGAGAATTGCGCTTAGTGAGATTGAATCTTGGGGGGATGTAGAAGTTAAACCCTCAGATAAAGGAGGTAATGTGGTTCTGTGGGCTAAGGATCTTTATACAAAAGAGGCACTTAGACAACTAACAGATACCACATGCTACAAAAAAACTTTGTTTAATCCTACAGAGAACTTTCTCATACTTTACACCAGACTCATTGAGAAAGCACTCCGGGAAGAAACTATCTCCAAACCAGAATTCAAGTACTTACAGGTTGAGAATCCTAAAATTCCAACCTTTTACCTTCTGCCCAAAACGCATAAAAATCTGAATAAGCCCCCAGGGAGACCTATTGTCTCGGGAATTGGGGGCCTTCTTGAACAAGCCAGCACATTTGTTGATGTCCATTTGAGACACCATGTCACCACCCTCCCTTCCTACGTTCAGGACACGACTGATGTCCTGAGAAAGATCCAGGATGTCAAGCTGGAAGAAACCCACCTGTTAGTGAGCATGGATGTGGAGTCTCTTTATACCTCCATAGACCACAAAAGAGGTCTGGAGGCCATCAGATATTTCCTTAACATGGAAGGCCTGACCAATTTTCATCTCTTTATCCTGGATCTGTTACACTTTGTACTACACAACAACTACTTCACCTTTGACAATAAATTCTACATACAGATACGGGGCACAGCGATGGGAGCATCTTGTGCCCCGGCGTATGCAAATTTATTTTTGGGATGGTGGGAACGTGAAATGGTATTTCAGGAAATGAACGATCACCATACAAAAAGGATCATCATGTGGCTACGCTACATAGATGACGTGCTGCTGATCTGGGATGGTGACAATGAATCCTTGGATAATTTAATTCAAGATCTTCATGCAAACGATTTAAATTTGAGATTCACCTATGAAGCTAGTAGAGATAAGATCTCCTTTCTTGATCTATCTATTTATCGAGATGCCGATAATAACATAGGTACGGCACTCTTTAGGAAACCGACCGCCACTAATTCCCTACTGCATCAGTCAAGTTCCCACTTCCCGCCGACAGTGAGGAACATTCCGAAAGGGGAGTTTCTAAGATTGAAAAGAAACTGCTCTGACAATGGAGTTTTCCAACAAAAAAGTCAGGAACTAGTCCAAAGACTAAGAAACAGAGGTTACAGTAACAGATCAATTAAAAAAGCAAGGTATGAGGTCAGAGCCATAGGAAGAGAAGATCTCGTCTTCAAGGAGAGAAACCCACCCATCAAGGATACTGAAGTCAGATTCGTAGGTAATTTTTGTGCAGAATGGCGCGACATTAAACAAATAATTCAAGATCATTGGGAGATCCTACGCACAGACCCGGATCTGGACGTACTCCTTAAGGATCAGGTGGCAATGAGCTGGAGGAGGTCCCCTAACCTAAAAGACCGGTTAGTCAGAAGCCATTACATTGCTAGGACTCCCAAAACAGCCACTGTACAAGGCAGCTTTCCATGTGGGACATGCAAGATCTGTAGACATATCCAAAACCAGAACACAATCACGGACAAGTATGGGAGGGAACATCCAATCACAGGATTCTTCAATTGTAAGACCAAAAATGTTGTATATTGCATAACCTGTCCCTGCAAAATTTATTATGTTGGCATGACCTCCAGGATGCTTAAACAACGTGCCCTGGAGCACATCGGAACAATCAGGAATATTGAGTCTGATATGCTGAAATTCAAACCACTTACAACTGTTGCCAGAAATTTTACAAGGAGCATCAGGGTTCTTCTGATGGACTTAGGATTTTTGGGTTGGAGAAAATCAATCTAGGACTTAGAGGAGGTGACCTAAATAATGAACTCCTAAAGAGAGAGAGCAAATGGATTTTTGCCTTGGGATCTCTCTCCCCCAAAGGATTAAATGAAAACATTAGTTATGGAGCTTTTCTTTCAGTCTGAATAATATTATATTGCTCTTTTTCCTTTTTTCTCCCTTCTCCCCCCTTTCTTTCCCCCTCCCCTTCCCTTTTCTCACCCCTTTTCAACCCACCCACCCCACCTCTCTTCTCTTTTTGCCAGTCCTTGCCCTTCTAATTCTCTTATGGCCATCCACACTATCATAGAGGTTTCATAGACAAGAAATGTTTAAATATGGTTCAAAATGTACATGTGATTAACATCACATATACATACTAAATATAGTCTTTATAGTAGTGCATATTAATGTAAAGTAGTAGAGACATTCTACTGACCCCTCTTTTTGTGGTAGAGCATTAACAAGACTCAGATCCACTATGGAATAATTTCGATTTTTTTACATATAATCAGAGCGAGACCTTACCAAATCTAATTATCAATCTTTATCATTATTAATTAGTAATCTGATATATCACGTCCTTTCATTTCTTTCCCCCCCCCATCCTCTACTATAATTACTATCTAATATGTGTATTACAACTACATATATATTTTTTCCCCTTTTTTTATAAATTTTTTATAAATTTGTTTATATATTTATTCCAAACCAACAATTTAACATTCTAATTGATCTCTCTACAATAAATTATATTGGGCACCGCATGTGCAGCAATAAATTAAATAAATTGTCCTTACGCATTAAACTATACATAGTTTTATTTCGCTACAGTAAAATCATGGACTTACTAATGGAATTAATCCAGTGTATTAGTTTAGTAAAGGCATTAACAAGCCTTTTAAGATCTTTTAAAAACTATTAAATATTTGTCACCGCAACAGCAGTTATAAGTGATTGAATTGACTATCAATCACGATTGATCACACCATCTGGTAAGCACTTACACTTATATAAGTAAAACCGAGGGACACCCACTCAGGACTGTTGGTGAACAAGCCCTGCCTGTAGGGTGAAACGTACGTTCAGCAGTTAGGAGGCGTCATTGTGACGTCACTCCGGAATCCCCGTGCTGAGAACACGGCACCGGAGACGGGCATCAGAGAGGCGCAGCACTTACACACGCCAGCGGCACCAGTAATCTCAACGCAGATTCCCCATCTACTGACAGGTATTCAGGTGCCCCACACATTGAGGTGCGGTGAGTCCGATTTTCCTACAATAGCCCTGCGGCTACCAGGGATTTCTGTACCCGCGGCCCTCAACAGTAGTAGACACCGCTCTCCTTTCTTTTTATCAGCGCCGTCCGTACTACTCTCTCACCCCCTATTCACTGTGGAATTTGCCACACATAGGGAGGCAGCAGAAGTGGTCGGATACCCGGTGCTGGTTCTACCTTCAATACAATAATTCTGCATAGTTAAGTACAACATCACAGGTGCATTAAGTTGATTTTCATTAACTACTGTGTCTCCACATGTATCTTTTATGCCCGATGTGGTGGGAGAAATAATTTCAATACTGCTCCCAAAACCACATGTTGCAAATATGGATCACTTATATTTATTCACCAGGCAGTGATACATTGCTTCCCCCTTCTTTGTTAACTTTTGGCTCGTTTATTCATGTCAATCTGACTGGATGAGTTCAGGCTTTATGATTTACTAGAGACAAAAAAATTGTACAAATAAAACACCAATAAGCCGGGTTATGGATACCAGACCATTGTTTTCTCTAACAAGAATACCTGAGCCATGTGCGAAAAAATTGATGACATGTTGATCTACATGTAAAAGGGTAAGCAATTTGTATCACACGTTTACTAACCAGTAAGGGTATAGGATAAGGTTAGAATAAAGTTATATTACCACTATTACTTTTAACGAATTAAATTAAAATTGATTTTAAACAATAACTTAAAGCAAGGAGTGCCCCCAAAAAGAGGCTATCTTCTCTGTCCCGTTACTCTTTTTTTGGGACAAAAAACTCTTTATGGTGGAATACAACAAAGGTGTTCCACAATTACAGAAACCACTTTATTTCAAATTCCACATTCAACCCTTTCGGGACCAAAGTCTTCAACTCATAAATGGTCCTCATCTCTGTTTTTGCCAACTGTATCTCCCCATCATTGGTTCTCCAATTAGGGGCGACCAGTTTGATTCCACAAAAACTACTTTGGTGACTAATATTGCAATCATGGACCTTATTAAAGTGCAATGATACATTATGGGATTCCAGTCCTTTTTTGATGTTACGGGCATGCTCAGCCATTCTCGTCTTTAGCATCCGCATAGTCCTACCCACATATTGGGACCCACAAGAACATTCCAGGAGATATACAACGTTCTTAGAGTTGCATGTTATAAACTCCCTAATATTGTAGGACTTCTGGGTCTGTGTGGACTTATACTGAATAATTTTACTTTCTTTATTCTTACATAACTTGCACATCGTGCACAGGCCACATCTAAAAAAAACTTTTGACCTATTTCTGGTGAGCATTTTTGGGGCCGTAACTACACTGCTCACTATACTTTCCTTTAAATTTTTTGCTCTTCTATAGGTAAATTTTGGAACCTTAGAGACCACTTCTTTGAGGCATGGGTCCAATCCCAAAATGGACCAATGTTTTTTGATTATCTGTTCAACCTGTTTGTATTGGCCGTTATATGTAGTAATAAACAACACCTCATCTGTCCTAGCCTTATCCTTCACAGGGATTTAGTTAACATATCCATACGATTATATTCCCCAATTGTCCTCATAGTGGATCTAACATTCTCCTGATCATATCCTTTCATTCTGAACTGTTCCTGTAGAGTCTGTGCCTGCTCCCAATACACATCAATATTGGAACAGTTTCTCCTAATTCGTTGAAACTGGCTAGTCGGAATACTTTTTAGCCAGTTTGAGTGATGGTTACTACTATGATCTATATAAGAATTACGGTCAGTGTGTTTGACGTGATTACTTGTTTTAAGTACATCATTTTCTACATAAATACGAAGGTCCAGGAAATCAACCTCCAGATCAATGATGTTAAATGTCAAATTAATACCATACTGATTAGTATTCAGTTGTCCACAAAATGAATCCAAAGATTGGCGGTCTCCCCCCCATATAAATAAGATGTCATCGATATAATGACTCCATGACACCAGACTGGCACCAAACTCATGGCCACTCCACACTTGTTGCTCCTCCCAATATGCCATGAAGAGATTAGCATAGCTTGGTGCCAGTCTGGTGCCCATGGCGGTACCCATTAGCTGTAGGTAAAATGAGTTGTCAAACCAGAAGAAGTTATTCTGCAGGATCAGAGATGTGCCTTCTATAATAAAATTCTTCCTATCTATAGATGTTCCCTCTTTATCCAAAAAGTATTCCAATGCCTCTAAACCCAATTGATGCTTAATCACTGTATATAGGGACGTAACGTCCGCAGTGACGAGTAAAAAAAACAGGTTTCCAATCTACCTTCATGAGTTGATTTATGGTGGCTATTGTATCTTTTAAGTAGGAACGTGTAGTCTTAACAATTGGCTGCAAAATATGGTCAATGTAACATGAAATGTTAGATAGGCTGGAATTAGTCCCTGCCACAATGGGGCGGCCTGGTGGTGCCTCCTTATTTTTATGTATCTTGGGTAGAATGTACAGAACCGGTATGGATGGATTCTCAATAACCATATATTTGTACTCCTCCTCTGTAATAGTACCCTGTGCAAGATACAATCCCAAAAAGACCTCAAATTTTTTTGTCTACATTATCACTAGGATTTCCCCTTAATGTTTGATACGTGGAGACATCCATAAGTTGCCTCGAGACTTCCTTATTATAGTCAACCAAACTCATAATCACGATGCTGCCCCCCTTATCGGCGGGTTTGATTACGATCTCTTTGTTGTTCCTCAAACTAGGGATCGCTTTCTTTTCCTCCCTGGTTAAATTAATTTTCCTATTGGGTTTAAAGGTAACACTATCTAAGTCCGCCTTTACGGCTTTCTCAAATGACTCAATGAAACTCCCTTTTTTGTGTCTGGGATAAAACGTGGATTTTCTTATGAACTTTGATTTAGTGCCTATACCTGTCACGATATTCACATCAGGCATATCACTAAAGAATCTTTTTAAGGTAAGTTTTCTGACAAATTTTTCGACGTCCACCAGGACTTCAAATTTATCACACCTATTTGTTGGGGTAAATTTCAGACCTTTTTCAAGAACTGATTTCTCATGCATAGTCAATTCATATTGACTCAGATTGTAAATTTTTGTTGATCCCATATCTACTTCTTTTGGAATATTTGATTCCTCTACATTAGCTGTAATCTGATTATTCAAAACCTTGTCACATCTTTCCCCCATCTCTGACTTCACCTTCTTATCAATACTCCCGTCGATCGCACCAAATCCCCCAGTTTTCTGCCGCCCTATTTATTTTAGTGTTGTCTACGGACGCAGCTATGCCCTGTACTTGTCCTATACTGTCTTAAACTATAAGTCACTTGTTTCTTGTTTTGCTTATTTGTCTATGTACTCTGTAATTGGGTGCTGCAGATCCCATGTGGCACCGTATAAATAAAGGATAATAATAAATTTACAAAATGTCACTGTAAGGATGTTATGGCTTCTTACAGTACTATATGTTTCTAGCCAGCAGAAACTCACTGAAGCTTATAAAACTTTTAAGTGTCAGCGTAACCCTTCCACTAGCCTATTTGAAAAGTAAATTAGCATTTGATAAGGTCTTAACGCAGGTTGGTGACCGTTTTGCTTTCAAGCATAATTTTCTCTTCCGTGTGCATAGTAATAAGATAGGACATTTGCTTACCAATTTACTGTGCGGACCGCAGTCTCCTCTTTACATCCATTAAAACACACCCGGGTGAGCGAGTTTACTTTATTCCAATCAGAAGAAGTGTTTTGGGAGAGTTTATCACTGCCCCAAATTTCCTCAAAACAGAGCTCAGCTCTATATGAATGTATTTCTCCATACCCTCCATCTGTACCTTTTTGGCAGGTACAGTACCTTTTTTTATGATCTGTACCGATTTTTGGCTCTCCAAACTTCCATTGAAAGTATAGGAAAAGGGATGTGGTCACGCCCCTTTTTCACATGGCCACGCCCCCTTCCTAATTTGTACCCATTTTTATGTGTATAATGGGGGTCATTCCTAGTTAATCGCTCGCTAGCAGTTTTTAGCAGCCGTGCAAACGCTATGCCGCCCCCCACTGGGAGTGTATTTTAGCTTAGCAGAAGTGCAAACATTTTTATCGCAGAGCGCCTGCAAAAAAAATTGTGTCGTTTCAGAGTAGCTCAAAACCTACTCAGCGCTTGTGATCACTTAAGACTATTCAGTTCCGGATTTGACGTCATAAACCCGCCCAGCCACACCTGCATTTTCCCTGGCAAGCCTGCATTTTTCCGAACACTCCCTGAAAATGGTCAGTTGCCACCCAGAAATGCCCACTTCATGTCAATCACTCTGCGGCAACCAGTGCGACTGAAATGCATCACTAGACCCTGTGCAAAACTGCATCGTTTGTTTTGACCATACGTCGCGCGTGCGCATTGCGCCACATACGCATGCGCAGAACTGCCATTTTTTAGCCTGATCGCTGCGCTGCGAACAAATGCAGCTAGCAATCAACTCGGAATGACCACTAATGTTGGAGGGTATGTTTCTCTTGAGAAAGGGCCCAAATCAGCATGGAATGCATCTACGATGTGTTCACATGCTGGAGCCCTTCTGCAGTGTGGGCACGCACAGAATCCACACTGCACGTGTGCACACAGGGAGATGCGACAGCATCTCACCTATGCGAATGCCTCTGCCTGAGTGACGGGCAGAGGCATTCGCGCGGTGGGAGGAGGCATCGACGTGGTGTTTAGGGGCGGTATTGGGGGGGGCGCAGTCCAAACAACACAGGCGTGTTGGGACCATTTGTGGGGCGGGCCGCGGCGGCTGCGTAATGTCACACACAGCAACTGTAACCCAAAATAGGGCGGGTGGCCATCTGCATTCGTAGCTAGGCTGCGCAGGCAGAGGGCTACACTTATCATGTGAGCTGCTGAGCAAAGTGTTTGCATGTTAGTAAGGGGGGGAGGGTCTGGCATGTGGGGCAGACTTGCCCTGTGCTGGGCATCCCCCGCATGGTAGTGTGAAGGGATGTAGTTGTGTGGTTTTTCGCATAACTTCGACCCATGCTGAAATAGGCCCAAAGTCAGGGGGGCTTTCCTTAAACAGCGACGTACACACACTGCCTTGAGAAAGACCCAAGTAAAAGGGTTGCAACGCGTTGGTCAATTGTGTTAGAGAACTCAGGATTCCGGAGCTGTCCTGAAGGTGCTGAGCGGGAACCAAACTGATCTTTATCCGGAGTTTGCCTACCTGGGTGGACCTCCTTCGGATGATTAATAAGAACTGTTGTTGAGAACTGCTTACCATCAGTTCTCCACCGCATCTGGTAATTGTTCAGTGCCTCAGGGATACCACTGTGGAACATCAGAGTGATTTATGTTGTTTTATCTGTGTGTACTGTAATAAATCTATTGTACTGCACATGAGAGTTTTATGTTTTCTTCCCACATGCGGAGTGGATAATATGTAAAACCCGATGTGGATGGGAAGATTTATGAAGCATCTATAAGGAATGTATACTGTTCCATTTGATTTCATTTGTGTGGTGGTAGCACAATATTAGGTGGTGCCTAATTTAGCAGGATCATACTTTCACGTTTCCTTGTATTTTAAAAGTGTTTTGAAGAGTCACTTTTCTCGATTTCTCCTTCACAAGGCTGCCTTTATTTATTTGTGCAGGGATTGATCACCTCAAGTATTTTGCTGTCCATTTTTTTTAAGCCACACAAAATTATCCCCTAATGATTAATTAACCCACAAATAATAAATTATTATTAATAATCCATATATAAAAAAATAAATAAAAGATAATTTACTCCTTCAGGAGCATCATAACAACCCCATCAAACATAATTAACCCCATTAACGCTCTCATACCTATTATTAAGTGACCATCACATCAACATTTATATACTGTAACTACAAATACTAGCTTGAATAGTTTAGTAAAATACTAGCTTGAAGTTTATTATAGAGCAGGATTTTAAGGCAACCCCCTGTGTAAGGGATATGCTTACATCCCCCAGCTGCACTCACGGTCATCCACTTCCCATGTGCAGCTTTAGGGGCAGCCTAGGATAATTCCTCTGCTCACTCTTTCCATCCTCCTGCCCTGTAGGCTGGACGCTGGGACTACTGTACCTGATGACAAGACAAAGATAAACTGCATACACATGCGAAGAGTCCACCCAGAGCCGTAACTAGACCTTTTGGTGCCCTGTGCCAGAGAAAGAATTGGCGCCCCCCACCACCATTATTTTCAATAGGGGCATAAGGCGCATGCCCCGTAGGGAAGGGGTGTGACAAGACTGATCACAGAGAAAGCACATACTATGATGTCCCTTTCCACATTTTTAATATATATTATAGAAACATAAATAATACACACACACTTATAGACCACTGCAAGAAAGTGGATTTATACCACATTCATGCACTTAACTTGAGAGCTTGTTGTTATTCAGTTACAATACCCTTTATTAAATAACATATTTCAATATTCTGCCATACCCAGGATTCAAACCTATAACCTATTGAATTCTAATCAAACACCCTACTCATTGAGCTATTTGATCCTGCATAAAAACTATGAACACTATATGAAGCTACTGGTACTTTGTAAAAAAAAATGATCAGCATTGCAATTGAGCACATTTTCATAGTGTGCAGCCACACATCCAATCTCTTGCAGCCACACACTACATAGATCTACTCAGCTGCAATGCTGATGATTTTTTCAAAAAGTACAAGGTAAGCTTCAAATAGTTAGAATTCTCTAGCTTAGAATTATGTACCTTTCTATGCAAGGGCAGATAGCTCAATGAATAGATTGTCTGACTGCAATGCCACATGCAAGGGGTTAGAATCCCGGGTATGTCAGCATCTTGAAATGTAATAAAGGTCAGTGTGACTTAATAACAAAAAAAAATCTCAACTTGTGTTTATGAATGTTGTATAGGTATTAGAGACAGAAGGGGTCAGAGTAGGAGACAGGGGAGGTCAGGAGATGCTGGGCTTTAAAAAAGGGGGAAGCTGCAAGTAAAAGTAATTACAACAGATAATTGACAAGTGCCACCAACAGCGCCCATTGACAAGTGCCACCAACAGCGCCCCCTACATTGCAGCGCTATGTGCGGTGCCCCCTCCGCACACACCTAGTTACGGCCCTGAGTCCACCTATACTGGGCTGATATGCAGTGACAAAATAAGACTTCCTTCTTCAACTTGCAACCTTTCTATTTCTTCTTTTAATTGGTGAGATGCCCACTAGTGATGGAAATCCATCCATAGATTCTGCAATCTAGGGGACTCTCTCGGGGCGAGAGGGTCTGCTCTGGGGCCTGAGTAAAGGTGCGTACACACTAGGACAACTTGCTTGCAAAGTCATCTGAGACAAGTCTGACATGAGATGCTGCTGATAACAAGCGGGAGCGTGTATTGTCAATAACAGAATCGTGCCTAACCAATATGATGCCCTAGGCAAGATTTTGACTGGTGCCCCCTAGCACCACCGCTAGTTCTGCCTCTGACCCTGCACCTCTTTTCGAGCACCGTCAACCATAGCAGTCCTCATTTTGGTGCTGCTACCCCCTATATTTTAAATAGGAACAGTGCCCACATTCGGCGCACAGCCATAGCAGTCCTCATTTTGGTGCTGCTACCCCCTATATTTTAAATAGGAACAGTGCGCACATTTGGCGCACAGCCCAAAAAAGGGCATGTTCTTGCTGGGAAGGGGCATGACCACACAAAAGTACCCCCAGTTCAAATTACGCCACACAGTAGTGCAACTTTATTCACAATATATCATGTGACACAGTAGTACCACTTTACGTTATATACATTACTCATCAAAGTAGTGCCCCTTATTCACATTACATCACACTGACTTGCTCCTTATTCACATTACACCATACTATATTGCTCACAGTAGTGCCCTTTATATATGTTACGCCACACAGTAGAGCACCTTATACACATAATGCCACACATTAGTAATGCCTTTATACACATAATGCCACACAGTAATGCCCCTTACACATATGACACACATTATTAATGTCTTTATAAACATAATGCGCCTTACACATTATGCCAACCATTATTAATGCCCTTATACACATAATGTCCCTTACATATATGCCTCACATTATTAATGCCCTTATACACATAATGTCCCTTACATATATGCCTCACATTATTAATGCCCTTACACACATAATGTCTCTTACACATATGCCGCACATTATTAATGCCCTCATACACATAATGACACACATAGTGCCTCTTACACATATCCCACACATATTAATGCATTTATATGCATGACACACATAATGCCCCTTACACCCATGCCGAACACTACCAACCCACCCGCACACAGCAGTCATACGGCCGCTATCACTGTTATCTCTGCCTCTACTTGGTGTACAGATGTTCCCTCATACATCTTGCCTCAATACGCCATACAGCAGGAGATGCCTGGCGTGAGTCAGCTGGCAACTCTAGGCCAGCTCTGCTAACGTCAGGCACATTTTTGCCGAACATGTGTCTAATTTGCATTGCTATCGGACTAGGATTTTAAGCAGCTTCTGCTGATTAAAATGATACGCAGCATGCCTATATTCTTTAATGTAGTATTTCATATGCAGATACAGCCGCAGTCACACACAGAATATAGGCATGTCGCATATCATTTTAATCAGCAGAAGCTGCTTGTGCCCCTAGGCATTCCAAATGCCCTAGACATTTGCCTAGTTTGCCTATGCCTAGGGCCGGCTCTTGTCAAAGATATAGTGCATACACACTGCACGATATTGTGAATGATGTGTCCAAACCGGGCACATCGTACACAATATCGTCTAGTGTGTATGCACCTTAAGTGTGCTGGGTGAGGTAGTGTAGTACAGGCAGCAATACTTACAGTAGGGTCTGCAATGACAGTTTGCTATTTGCTCCCCCGTGCATGCTTTATTAACCATGAAGACATTCTGGACATCCCAGAATCACAGGATAAATGCAGCAGGCGCTCTCACCTTAATGTAACAAACCTATAAATGACCTATGCCCTCAACCTACAAACATTCCTGCCATTAAAATTGTGAACCCTGTATTAAAGCAGGAATGTTAACTTTACAGTTTAATATACAGTATGCAATGTCAAAATCCAGGTTGGAAGGTTAAGCAGACTAAGTGGAACCTATTGTACTTTATACTACCATAGCAGTATCCAAGATGGTGCAACATACGATGCTGCCCCAGAGTGCATACTATCAACACCACCAAATTATTATAAGTGTGGGGGCAGGGAGTGACTTTTTTTTCTTAATCTCACCCAGGGCACTAAAATGCCTTGTCACGACTCTGCACAAAATAAGCAAATGTTTAGAAAACTAGACTGTCCTCAGGGGGTCATTCTGACCCGTTCGCTCGCTGCATTTTAATGCAGCAGAGCGAACGGGTCCCTGCTGCACATGCGCCGGCGCATTCCTGACAGCCGAAGGCCGTAGCAGGGATGCGATCGCCTCTGTTTGATTGACAGGCAGAGGCGGGAGGGGGGCGGAACAACAGTGTTTGGCCGCCATTTCATAAGTTTGGTCCGGCCAAAGCAGGCTTGGCAGGACCGAACGGGGGGAGGGCCACAGCGGCTGCGTGATGTCACACGCAGCGGCTGCGGGCTGGGGAGCGATGAGTAGCTCCCGGCCAGCACGCTAAAGCTGCGCTGGCCAGGAGCTACTCTTGAAGTGCAAAGGCATCGCCGCTGTGCGATGCCTTTGCACTTCTGCGAGGGGGGGCTGGACTGACACGCGGGGCGGGCTAGCCCTGTGCTGGGCGTCCCCCCACATGTCAGGGAAGAAGATTGTAGCTGTGTTAAATTTATACTACTTGTGAATCAAAGTCACAAATTGACTGAATGTAGATTTATGCCTATTGACCACGTGCCACCTCTGAGGAGGGAGGTGATAGGCATAGACTACTACTCCAACAGGAATGTCGGTGGATCCACAGGCTAGAAGCAATGGCTCCACATGGACTTAATGAGGAATGTTCGTTTGTTCCTTTCCTATAGAGCTGTGATACTGGTTGGTGGACCCTTTTGTGCATGTTCTATTCTACTTTTTTGTCATATGGCTGATACCTAAATGATTCACTTTGGTGGATGGTGTTTCCTGATTACTGTGTATCGTCTTTATTTTTATTATTTTTGTTTGTCTTTTGTCATTTATGTCATATACTTCATTTGAATGCATAGTATATATGAATGTGGGAGACCTGTTTTTTATTGATTTTTTTTCTATCTTTATTTGATATGACCCCACATGTGTCCTTATACATGATTAAAGCATTCGCTATGTGGTGACCATGGTAACCGTTGCACTAAAGTGGTTGCGCACCAGGTCCCGGGAGTCTTGTCCATTGGTTGTACATAACAGTGGGGACTTCCTGCCTGTGGACCACGGCTTGCGTTCCACAGACCGGAACTTCCGGTCACGTGGCACCCGGCATGCGTTTAACGGCGGGTTGCCTCTACAATGTGTGGCTGAGTGGGGCTGACCTCTGCAGCTGGGCTATATACAAAAAATGGAGTGTAATACAGCGCTCAGTCCCGTTTTAACATAAATGTCCAAAAACCTTTCGGAAAATGTATCGCATAGAAGTCAATCAGCAGGTTAAAGGTGGTATGTAGACCTCCAATCATCAGTCCATATGTTTCCTTTCAGTAGCAGATTACCTCAAAAGAAAACCAAATGGAAATAACATAGTGTAGTATGTCTATGAAGAATCGATAGCACCCGTGCAGATATATAAGATGCAATGAAAGGGTTTGCGTACCAAAACTCACACTATATATAGGTGAATGACTCCCATAAAGGTATCTTTTAACCACCAATCGTGAATGGACCAGTCCGTGAACACACCTTTATCAGTAATCCCTGATTTGGGACGTACCGTACTCACATGTCACAAAGTGGATGTACTCCCATAAAGGTATCTTTTAACCACCAATCTCCACTAGTGAAAATGGACACACTGTGCACACACCTTCATATAGCGTTCCCTATGTCGGGACGTACCATACTAACATATAACATGTCAGTCATATTCCCATAAAGGTTTCTTTGTTTTGCGCCATCCAACTGAAGATGATGGTATATGTACTTGGTATCCCCAATGGAAGAATCCCACCAAAAAGAAACCAAAAATGTGAATTCTTAAAATTCCATGAAATTTATTAAAAACAATATGACAGACATAAAATAAAATAAAAGTATACCGACTGTATGCTGCCTGGCAAGGAAAGTCCAAACTTTTGATCTCAAATGTGCACAATAGATTCAGTAGCGCTCCTGTACCAACATGTTTTGACTCTCATATAGAGTCTTTGTTAAAGTTAGTGAGCGCCACTGAGTTAAGCTACTTATATCTACTTCTGTTAATGTCCCTTTCCGGACGCCGCATACATGCGGCAATCAACTTCCTGTTTGTCCGAACTTCCACCATCCAGCCAACCATGGCTGGAAGTAGGAAGAAAGATGAAGTTAAGGACATTAATCCTTAAACCTACCATTAGCCCTGCATCTAACCTGCATACCGCTTGATGGGTGGCTGTTATATGTACTCAGTTAACAATTGACAATAGTGAGATGCTGAAGTGCTGAACGGCGGAACTACACCGCCGCTATGTCACTTCCACCGAAAGTGCCGAATGGCGGAACTGCTCCGCCGCTACATCACTTCCGCCAACCATTAAGCTCTCTCATCTCTGCCATCCAAAACAGGATGTGAGGGACATTATAGTTTTAGAGCGCCCATTCTGCCAATCCATATACTATACACAGAATACATTAATATTGAATAATAATAGAACCATGCAATAAACTAATCTGACAGTACACTTATGATTTAGATACCTAAAATACACTTGCCAATAATAAAAATGGCAGTTGTCAACTAACTTAATAAGCCATAAGTATGCATACTTCCTATATATGCAACATAAAAAGAGAAAAGAAGACTCTTTTGTGGGCGCACTCTTATATGTATGTGTATAGAAGTCTCAGAAGAAACAAATGATAAAAATTATATGCAAATTTTATTAACAACAATCGGTAAAATGGTAGTAGAATATACTGTCAAAAGTAT
The DNA here is from genome assembly GCF_028390025.1 of Pseudophryne corroboree. NCBI lineage: Eukaryota > Metazoa > Chordata > Amphibia > Anura > Myobatrachidae > Pseudophryne > Pseudophryne corroboree. The sequence continues at coordinate 354,371,057 of NC_086445.1, forward strand.
CAAAAAGAGGAGGGGGGGGGGAAAGGGGAACACAGAACAAAGTTTTACAGTGTAAATACTGAGTAATAGTTCTGGACTGCCTGGGTACGAAAATGCAGAAAATAACAGCTGGAGGCCTGAAAAAAATCTCTATAAGAATCCTAGGTAGGTATGTAATATAAGGATATTAGGTTAATGATAAGTCAGCTAGATCTCTTATGAGTAATAATGAAGAGACGGATGGGGTAGATAAAGATGGAATGAGTAAGATGAATCTGCTGTCAGTGTTAGACGCTGAGCAAAACCGTCCAGGAACTTCTACTAAACTGAGTATTCCTCAAGAGTCTCCCACTTGAGTACTAACCCAGCCCGACACTGCTTAGCTTCCAAGATCGGAAGGATTCGGGGGTTGCCAGTGTGGTATGAAAGTAGAAGAGATATTTGATATCGAAGGCTCGGGAATCACTGATGAGAGTTCACGAAATGGAGAAGAAAAAGAGTGGATATAGATTGGAGAAGAAAATAGGGGATCTGCTGCCAATGTTAGACAGGGATGGTTACCCCTGAATCAGTGGTGAGAGTCCTGAAATTAGAGGAAGTTGGAGAAAGATGGGGGGGGGGGGGAACAATGCTGGTCTAAGGTAGTTTTGGAAGGGTTGATGGTTGATAAACTACCAATTACAGGGTGCTGATGGTACCTGTGATATTAATACTTAATGTTGTAGAAAGCAGATTGTAAAAATTGGCAGAAAGTTAAGATGATTTAAACCATACAAAAACATCTGTTTGATGCTATCAGATTGATATCATTTGTCTCAAAGTGATATCAAGTGGGAAGATTAGAAAAATAGTAACATATAGGTGACAACAGTTCTAAAACAAATAAATTGTGACTTTTATGTCTCACTGTTGTCAGAGCTGCAGAGATACTTTACATAATAATAATAGTGGAAAATGATACTATAAATCTTTGCTCCAAGTGGATTTAAGAAAAGGCAGAAAACAAAGAAGAAAAAGAAGAAGAAAAGCTTTAATGAATACTGAGCCAATAAATATGTCAGATTTATAACTGAACATAGCTCTGGTAACCCATTATAGCTCAGAAATATCGTATGTCATAAAATGAGGAGCCGCTAAGTGCCGGCTGCCTAAGAAACAGATACTATCATAATCTAATGTAAATAGGTTTTGTAAGATAGTGTATAAGGCGAGCATCAAAAATGAATACCAATAGATATACAAAGAATATACTGAAATTGTGCAGATGTTACCCGGAATGGAAGGGGCGATCAGTCACTGGTATGCGGCAAAATACAGTGTACACAAAGGATGTCCGTATCAAGGTCCAGTCATGTCACGAATGCGGGATACAGTAGTTACTGAGATTACACAGTGTGATGCAGCCGCAAAGCAGATCGGTCTACCTGGTCTGTTTCAGAGACGGGGTCTGTCGAAGTCTATTACAGACTGATGATAGAATGTCCAATCCTGTAGTGAGGCGAGCTGCAGTTGTAGAATGTTACATTACTGCAGGGCTGGTGCGGCTGTCTGTGTCCGAGATGTACCAATTAAAGGGTGCTGGCAGTACCGTGATGATAGGAGCTGCAGTTGTAAGATGTTACGTGACTGCAGGGCTGATGCGGCTGCCTGTGTCGGAGATGAAGGAAGAAGGAGCGCAATGTCCAATGTCCCGTCGCGGCAGTGTGTGGCGGCTTGTTGATGTAGCGGCTGAATGAGACGGAGCTGCTCGAGGTTCAGGCTGTCCGGAGTCGGCTGTCCCCCAGGCAGTGGGGTTACGGAAGACGCGCTTCACCCATTCACCGGGCTTGGTCACTTCCTAAAATACACTTGCCAATAATAAAAATGGCAGTTGTCAACTAACTTAATAAGCCATAAGTATGCATACTTCCTATATATTACTATATATAACTATATTAAAAACACCTATATGAATAACAACCGCCACAGGCATGAATCCAAAAAATAAATAAGAAAAAATGAGTACAATACTGAATAGACATACTAGTATTCATATCTACAAAAAACATTTCAATTCGAATTCATGATTCAATCCCTTAGGCGCTAGTGTATTCAAATCATAGATCCATTTCATTTCTTTCCTAGCTAATGTTGAGTCTTTATTATGATTTCTCCAGTTATCCTTCACTTGATCAATTCCCCAGAAATTTTTTGATATGTTTGACTGAGCTATTATGGACATTCTTAAAGTGCAAGGAAAAAGGGTGATTCTCATTGCCCTTTTTTATATTACGTATATGTTCAGACCACCGTACAGCAAGTGTTCTGGTGGTTTTACCTACATACAGCTTATCACATGTGCATCTGATGGCATATACACAATATTTTGAATTACAAGTCATGAATGGTTTAATCTGGTGAACAACACCCTCATGGCTGAAACTCAAAGTTTTTTTGCCATCATTAGTGCAAGATTTGCACATGCTACAATCATGGCATTTGTGAAATCCCTTTTGGCGGGTATGCATACCCCCCTTATTACTAGAAAAAGCACTTGCTACAACTCGATCTTTAATATTGCCCGCTTTCCTATAAATGAAGTGAGGGCGTTCTGGTAGCAGAGTGGATAGTGTAGGGTCTTTAAGTAATATGTGCCAATTCTTATGAAACATGGATTCTACCGATTTATGTTGACTATTGTATTTTGTATTAAAAGACAATAAAAATGAATACCGGATAATTCCTGAATGGACCCTTCAATTTGTTTTGGATCATATCCCTTATGAATAAACCAATGTTTCAAACTATCAGCCTCCTTTTTGAAATCCTCTATTTAGCAGACCAATTGTGATTACCTTCAATAGGTAGGTCCTCCCTTCCTGAAATTTACCTTTTAGTCTATTTCTTCAAGTGGTCCTATTCTTTGGGATATCTTCTCTAATACCAAGTTGGATCAAGTAGAGAATGCTGAGGGATTCTTCCTAGTAACAGGGGATGTTACATCCCTTTATACTATTATAAATCATGGCGATGGCGTAGGAGCCATCAAAAGGGCACTTGGGAACAGTGATATTGGGAATGATTTACAGGACATGATTGTGGAGGGAATTGAACTTATCCTGAATAATAATTATTTCAGTTTTGATGGTATCTTTTATAATCAGGACGTCGGCACCGCCATGGGTACCAGGTTCGCCCCCAGCTATGCCAACATATTCATGACTGATTGGGAGGAGTCCCATGTGTGGCGGGGACATGGCTGGGAGGTGAATCTGGCCCATTGGTGGCATTATATAGACAACATTCTGTTTCTTTGGAAGGGGGAACTTGAGTCATTAGAAGATTTTTGCAAACATCTTAATAATAATGAGCTCAATATTAAATTCACTTTCTCCATCAGTCAAAATAGGGTCAATTTTCTTGATCTTAATATCATGATCAATGAAGGTAAAATAGAGACGACCACCTATTTTAAACCTACAGACTCCAACACATATATACAGACTTCGAGTAATCATCTGCCTAGGTGGCTTAAAAATGTTCCTAAAGGACAGCTTACAAGGCTTCGAAGGAACTGTACTAAAGTAGAGGATTTCAAAAAGGAGGCTGATAGTTTGAAACATTGGTTCATTCATAAGGGATATGATCGAAAACAAATTGAAGGGTCCATTCAGGAAATATCCGGTAGGGATAGAAATGAATTTTTACAGGCTAAAGAAAAAGAGAAAAGCAAAAATCCATTTGCATTGTCTTTTAATACAAAATACAATAGTCAACATAAATCGGTAGAATCCATTTTTCATAAGAATTGGCACATATTACTTAAAGACCCTACACTATCCACTCAGCTACCAGAACGCCCTCACTTCATTTATAGGAAAGCGGACAATATTAAAGATCGAGTTGTAGCAAGTGCTTTTTGTAGTAATAAGGGGGGTATGCATACCCGCCAAAAGGGATTTCACAAATGCCATGATTGTAGCATGTGCAAATCTTGCACTAATGATGGCAAAAAAACTTTGGGTTTCAGCCATGAGGGTGTTGTTCACCAGATTAAACCATTCATGACTTGTAATTCAAAATATTGTGTATATGCCATCAGATGCACATGCAATAAGCTGTATGTAGGTAAAACCACCAGAACACTTGCTGTACGGTGGTCTGAACATATACGTAATATAAAAAAGGGCAATGAGAATCACCCTTTTTCCTTGCACTTTAAGAATGTCCATAATAGCTCAGTCAAACATATCAAAAAAATTCTGGGGAATTGATCAAGTGAAGGATAACTGGAGAAATCATAATAAAAACTCAACATTAGCTAGGAAAGAAATGAAATGGATTTATGATTTGAATACACTAGCGCCTAAGGGATTGAATCATGAATTCGAATTGAAATGTTTTTTGTAGATATGAATACTAGTATGTCTATTCAGTATTGTACTCATTTTTTCTTATTTATTTTTTGGATTCATGCCTGTGGCGGTTGTTATTCATATAGGTGTTTTAATATAGTTTATTATTGTTTTCATATATAGGAAGTATGCATACTTATGGCTTATTAAGTTAGTTGACAACTGCCATTTTTATTATTGGCAAGTGTATTTTAGGTATCTAAATCATAAGTGTACTGTCAGATTAGTTTATTGCATGGTTCTATTATTATTCAATATTAAAGTATTCTGTGTATAGTATATGGATTGGCAGAATGGGTGCTTTAAAACTAGAATGTCCCTCACATCCTGTTTTGGATGGCAGAGATGAGAGAGCTTAATGGTTGGCGGAAGTGATGTAGCGGCAGTGTAGTTCCGCCATTCGGCACTTTCGGTGGAAGTGACATAGCGGCGGTGTAGTTCCACCGTTCAGCACTTTCAGCATCTCACTATTGTCAATTATTAACTGAGTACATATAACAGCCACCCATCAAGCGGTATGCAGGTTAGATGCAGGGCTAATGGTAGATTTAAGGATTAATGTCCTTAACTTCATCTTTCTTCCTACTTCTGGCCATGGTTGGCTGGATGGCGGAAGTTCGGACAAACAGGAAGTTGATTGTCGCGTGTATGCAGTGTCCGGAAATGGACATTAACAGAAGTAGATATAAGTAGCTTAACTCAGTGGCGCTCACTAACCTTGACAAAGACTCTATATGAGAGTCGAAACATGTTGGTACAGGAGCGCTACTGAATCTATTGTGCACATTTGGGATCAAAAGTTTGTACTTTCCTTGCCAGGCAGCATACAGCCGGTATACTTTTATTTTATTTTATGTCTGTCATTTTGTTTTTAATAAATTTCATGGAATTTTAAGAATTCCCATTTTTGGTTTCTTTTTGGTGGGATTCCTCCATTGGGGATACCAAGTACATATACCATCATCTTCAGTTGGATGGCGCAAAACAAAGAAACCTTTATGGGAATATGACTGATATGTTATATGTGAGTACGGTACGTCCCGACATAGGGAACGCTATATGAAGGTGTGTGCACGGTGTGTCCATTTTCACTAGTGGAGATTGGTGGTTAAAAGATACCTTTATGGGAGTACATCCACTTTGTGACATGTGAGTACGGTACGTCCCAAATCAGGGATTACTGATAAAGGTGTGTTCACGGACTGGTCCATTCACAATTGGTGGTTAAAAGATACCTTTATGGGAGTCATTCACCTATATATAGTGTGAGTTTTGGTACGCAGACCCTTTCATTGCATCTTATATATCTGCACGGGTGCTATCGATTCTTCATAGACATACTACACTATGTTAATTCCATTTGGTTTTCTTTTGAGGTAATCTGCTACTGAAAGGAAACATATGGACTGATGATTGGAGGTCTACATACCATCTTTAACCTGCTGATTGACTTCTATGCGATACATTTTCCAAAAGGTTTTTGGATATTTATGTTGAAACGGGACTCAGCGCTGTATTACACTCTATTTTTTGTATATTGTTTTCATTTTCAGGGATTTGGTGGTCTCTTGGTGGGTGTTTAGATGCATAAGTTCAATTTTTTTGCGCCTTGGGACGGTTCAATTTGTTTGCATTTCAAGTCCGCAGCTGGGCTGCGCACACCGGTGCAATTTGTGAGTATGGTCAGTTGGGTATAAATTGAGGAGCAATAGTTGCACTGCACGCAGACACTTTACTCTTGTTTGCACATGGCACTTTAGCTGGTTATTCCCCTGATAAAGGTTTGAAATCGAAAACGGCTGTTTGGGATGCCACCCATGCCCTGCTTCAGCTGCACCATGATAAGTATATGTTGGATTTTATTCAGTCTCTGAAATTAAATCATTTGTTCAAATATAGAACAGTGTGCTGGTTCTCTTCAAACCTACATGCGGATGCCGAGGGATGGACATGCTTCCATATATTGTCGAAATCAAAAATATTACATAGAGAGAACATACAGACTCCACACATTCTGAGTCGCTATGCTTGCAAATACGCACAGTGCGCGCCGCAATATAGTAACATACGCATTTACACAGACAGGCCACAAAGATAGATTCAACACATATTTCATACAGCATTTAAATTGAACATACCAAGCATCAGACATCATAAGGTTTCAAATTATATAATGGAGTAATGTCATGTATGTGTATTATTGGAGCGGAGCAAGATGGACATGTTGTGCTTGGTATCAAAGTAACCACATTAATGTGTGGATTCATTTGATGCCTGTGATTAAGTTGTAGCTCACTGCAACAATTAGTTATGATTAAATGTAGGAATATGAAGTCACTTTTACTGGAACAAAAGGATTCTCAAAGGAGCATGTGATAGACAGGAAACCCGAGACCAACAACCTTGAACAAAAGCCCTCACACTGACCAGTGACTCATCATGGATGAGAAAGTTCCCTCCCGTACACTAATGACAAGAGATCTGTGCACGCCCCCAAGAGACTCAGTGTATAGGTGATCACACACAGAGCCGGCTGCCTTTTTTGTCCCAGATGATTGTGGAGATGCTGCCTGTCCAGTGGCTGCATGATTTTACTGAGAGAGAGAGAGAGAGAGTGATATGGAGTGGAGAATGTATTTAAGCAAAATATGGTAATTGTATTGCTGGCCGTGTCTGTATTTGTATTAGTTTGTAGTAACTGCTTACTGTATAAATTGTAACCATGTAACTATATATATACTGTACATTGTGATATATTGAATACATATCCTTTTAATAACAAATATATCCATCAATTAGCTTTGGAACTCAGACAATGTGTGGGTGTATTGTTTTCTCTTATGGGATGTAGTGTTTTTGCGATGTATGGTAATAAGATGCGCAGGCATCCATAGTATATATTAGAGCTGGCATATTAAATATTTGTTAGAAAGTAATTTGACTTTTACAGATGGTGGCGCGTCTGCGATATCACGTTCTTAACGATTTCATTGTACAAGCGACGCTGTGTTCGACCAGCTAACGGTGGACACATCATGATGCTGCCGAATCACATCGTGTGGTTTGTTGTGTTATCGGTAAGCCGCTGATATGAAATTCAAGGGACAATGTGTTTCTCACAATATATTTAAAATGCTACAGCGTATTTTTATTGTTGCAAAACAAAGTTCAAATAAGTCATATTGTGTTTGATTCAGATTGGATTGTTTATCTGCTAAGTTGATTTAAAGTACATTTAAAAGTTGCTGCATAGCCATAATATAGCTGTGTTAGCATGCTGAGAAAATATGTATACTTTTTAAACACAGGCCTAAAGTAACTTTTGGTGCCTGTATAGAGTGTGATTTCTTTGTGACAAAGGAGCCACATGGTCTGTCCTCCTTTTTGGCCTAGCCACATGGCCTGTCCACCATCTTGTGCAAGCCTCATGGATGTGGAAGGGGGAGGAGCTGTGGCCATTTTAGGAAGGTCACTTTCAAAGAGCTGGCTTTCAGTCTGGTTAGAACAATCAGTTTCCTTTGTCACAAAGTTTCCACATATCTACAAATCCAGCACCTTTTCTAAGTTACCAATTAATTTATTTAACCCATACCATAGTCAATTACAAATAGTTTCAACTGGGCCTAGTGAGAGTAAATGGTGAGATAAGTGAATGCTTTTTTTCTTGTCTGTGTGTAATTACCTTACATCAAGTGGGGGGCTGCACACAGATAGAAAAAAAAGAGGGTTTTTTTTCTTTCTTTTCTTCTAAGACTTGTGGAGTCTGTTTACTAGGGTAGGATAACCATTGAAATGCTAATTAACTTGTGTAACTACTTTTTTTAGTAGTGCAAGGCAAATATCTTTGATATGCAAATTAGAGGCAGTGAAGAGGTGAGGTGTCTCATAGGAGTGCAGTAAATGGTATGTATATATATATATATATATAATATTATTATAATTATGTGTATAGTTATATCAGTGTATGTTCTGCAAGATAGCTATCCAATCTGAATCATATCATTTAAATTATAGATTATTGCAGTCATTATAGATATGTGTGAAATCGGATACATTTATTTGCTATATATATATATATATTTGAATTAGTGTGTTAAGGGAGTAATTATAAAAACATGAAATGCAGTTCTGGCCTAGTCACTTAGGTTTATATGGAAACAACTGTGTGTTGTGTTTGTGAGCGATAGTAGTTTCATTGCTCACATTTTTTAGAGATTGTGTGGTTTATTGAGTTGTGAACGCACGTTTGTACATGTGGTACGGACAAAGTACAGGAGATTGCACGTGGCGCAGAGTCGCACACGTGGCGTAAAGGTGGGTTTGCGGGCACAAAGTAAAACCACACGATAGTTGTTCAATTATACATTTAATACAATAGCAATATACATTTAATACAATAGCACATAACTATCTGATTTCAAAAGCAGATTAGTGTAAGACTTTGTTTAAACGATACTGCCTCTGGGTTAAAACCTTCAATCGAAGGGAGTGATATTTTCTGTACAGAAAAGAAAAACAATTGTGTATTTGAGTGAGTGAAAGTAGGAGTGAACGGTTGTTGAACCCCGGAATTCGGGATCCCGTAGATGACACTAAGTAAGCGGAGGCTTGGTGGCGTGGGGCAGCTGACTTACGTTAATACATAGAGAAATACGCAAATCGTGAGGAGATTTGCAGAGGAGCGTGATATAGAATTGTTCATTGAGAAGTTTAGAATTGTGAATTGAAGTAAAGGTTTTGTGTTACGCTCCGGCTGAGGAGCGCAGCTGGTGTATTCGACTCCAGTGGTCGTAGGGCGGATAGGTAACAAGTACCTATACGCTGTGCGATTGGACCGCGCGTTTGTACGTGCGATACGTGGTGCAACGTGATACTATTTTTGTGAGTTTTTGCGCAAACCGTGGTATCATTAGCGCCGTGTAGAGCATACGCAAGCGTGATTTGTGTACATCAAAAAGGGAAGTTTTCGCTGGTCTCTCTCAGGAAAATCTTCAACGGTAGATATTCACTGGAAAAGGTAAGTTATTCCTAAACTTCCAGTGCATAGAAGCCAGGTAGGGTCCTCACTGGGTACGCGGTGGTCACTATTGGAGTGAGTCGTGGTACATCAGCGGAGAAGGAGCGAGTGAAGCGCTTTCACAGTGGGTGTCTTTCACAGTCTATTTGTGTTGTGCATTGGGGATTGCGTTAGCAAGCAAAAAGTCAGCGATGGGATCCAATTGCACAAGCGGTGGACGTTTGATAGCCAGGGTTCAGGCTGGAGAGCCGCGGCCCAGGGGTTCAGCGAGGTTTATTATGTGTGAGAAATATGGTCCACACACGGAGGCTTTTTGCAATGAATGGGTGCGTATGACTGCTCAAGATAGGGCATCATTCCCTGGGGTTGGTGAGTTTGATCCTGAGGTATTGCAGGTGGTATGTCTAACCAAAGTTATATAAGACAAGAACGGAAATATAAGAACTGTTTGAACTAGTAGCAACAATAAACAAGTAGGAAGAAAAAGAGAAAGTAAGTACACCGCCATATGTAGGTTTGGAAGCAGTTACAGCCAGCATACAAACTATAGATAATAATAAAAATATTAAAAATATTAATGTAACCAATATATGTACTAATGATTTGTCGAAGTTTTATCTAGGAGGAGAAGGCGGCCTGACTGGTTTCAGCCATTTCTCATGCACTCAAAGGAGTATCAAACTGGTAAAAGAAGAGCAGTAGCCTGCGGGGGAAGTGGCTGAGACCAGTGGAACTGGTAAGTATAGTGTCATTCGTGTACATATATAGTAAAACAAAAAAACAAAAAAAAATCAAGAAAGTAACATCAGAAATGGAGAAAAAACCTGTACGCACATTAGTATTTGCCAGTAGGAAAGCGGACAGAGACAGGGTAACCCCCGAGTATTTTAGTTACCATATAAGAAGTATTCATTCCTAGTAATGCCCCTAGTCAAGATGAGCTCGGAAATGTTTGTTGGACCATGTACAGACCCTTAATACGGGATGAGAAGGATTGAATGAATACTTCGCATGACCTAGAAGCTTGTTAATTTTTTTTTGTCTTTTGCAGTAATAGAAAATTCTCTGTCTGGATAGGATCACTGGTAAACAATAATTCGGCAAATGGGAGGAACTAAAGAAGTGCAACATTACCCTTTGACAAAAACCTGCTGAAGTAACGATTAGGCCCCTACGATGCTAAACCCTTTCCTTCTTTTTCCTAACAGAAATGGCCCCTGACTAACGTAACAGAAACTTTGTTAAATATGAAATACATATATTGTACTCCCGCTCAGGAAGTACAAGCTATGTTAGATACCCTCAAAGACTAATGTTGCATTACACTGTTATAGATTCATGTCCATCACAGGTAGAGGAAATTATCTCACAGATACCGGGTTCCCTATGAACTTAGGATGGACAGGACACTGGATTGATGGCTGAAGTAGTCCCAGTAGTGACACAGCATGCACAAGCTTTAAGGGGGGGGGGGGGGTAGACAAAGAAGGTAATCAATTCCCCGTAGTGCCTAATCCAGTTGTCAGTTTAATAAAATCCTCTCCACCTCTACAAACTTATCTGTCACCAACCTCTATTCTGTTTCTCCACAGTTTCCTCTTCATCTTTTGCGTTCACACAGGGTGGTACAATACATGGACCCGATTACAGTTCAAACACTACATGCCTAATTGGTCCTTCAGAGTTCTGCCCGAACCCAGTATATCTCACCAGCATGATGACACCAGTATTACTGCAGTGTGCCTTGTCATGCACAAAGGGTGGAGGAAGGATGAGAATACTGGTGAAGGGAAATTTTGTATAGACACTGATATGCCCGTTGGTGAACGCAGGCCTGATATTTTCTTCTTCTTTCTCTCCTCTAGAGATGTTTTTTTCTTTTAGTTATGCTCATGGTACTCTACATTGCAAACATACAACAGTTAAATTAAGATACAAATTTGTGTTCCCTACAGGAAAAGGAGGTCTGGAAGTCGAAGGGGTATGGTTAGGAGTCCCCAGGACTCTGGAGAGATGGACAAGCTAAGCCAGTGGCCCCCAGGACGTATCTCCCAAGCCTAGCTGAGGTGGCATATGGTCTCACTCACCTAGGGTAAGGAAGGTATGTGCAAATTGGTAAGAGCTTACTGGCGTGTAGCAGGGTTCTCTTCTCAGGCAAGCAGGAAAGCCATGACCTGTCTTACTTGCATGAGGAAGAACATTTGGTAAGGTAGTACTAACAGAGCCATCCCATATCCCTCCTGCAGAAGGACCTTTTCAGGTTATACAAATCGACTTCGTACAGTTAACACCCTTAGGAATTATTGTTATGTATTGGTGTGCACTGATGTTTTCTCAAACTGGGTAGAGGCATTTCCTGCCACCACGGATGCTGCTGTGTTTACCGCAAAGAAAAATTGTGCAGAAATTTGTGTGTAGATAATGGTACACCTAGGAGTAGGAGCAAAGCTTGAAGTTGTACTATTGTGGTCATAGACACTGCCACTAGTATTAGGTAGCATCGGAACCACTCCCAGATCTCCACTTAACGAATCACCCTCTTCTAAATTTTTTGGGGGGTTTTGGAAGACAACCTCATGTCATGATTGATCCGCACAATGATCAGAAATACACTAATGAGGTGACAGTACAGTACCTTATCGAGATGAGCCAGCATTTGAGAACTTGACAAAAGAACTTGAAACTGTTGATTCCTGGTATGCCAAATACTAACTGTCTTGATTGTGAACCAAGAGACTGTGTGATTGTTCTTACGCTCAGGTTGCCTAATAGACAGGTGGGAAGGACCGTACCAAGTTTTGTTGACAGCACTATCCCAGTGAAAGTAGCCGAGAGAGAGACTTGGGTACCACGATTCCCATTGCAGGAAAGTCGGTAGTCCGGAAGGAACTCGTAAATGGAGTGAGATCGCAAAAGTATCACCAGAGAATCTGTTCCATGAAGACTGAGAGGCGGCACTGTTGAACACTACCTGAGCGTGCTAAAGGATTACAGAAAGACCAGTCATTGTAATTGAAATGCTATGGACAAGATTTGTTCTATTTTTTTTCTTTCCTCTTTCCCGCTGACAAACATTTTTTTTTCAGGACATTCTATTCTTGCGAGGTTTTTCATGAGGAGTCGAGTGTGGGACTGGAACTGGTTCTGGAAGAATGAGTGATTTCCTTATAGGATCTCAGGATTAGCCGATCAGTTTGTTAAAGCCAGAGAAAATCAAAGGTCTAGTAGTTACGGAGTTCGGAGGTAACATGATAGGCTATTGTCTGAGGAATACTGTATTTTGTATGTCTGAGGAATACTGTGTTTTGTAGCTACTGTGACACCAAATTTGAAGATGAGTGCATCCAGAGATGTCAGTCTAGCAATAAGGCAGCATTTGACAGACATCCATTGAGTGATTACCACTCACTAGTGGGTAAGGTCTTAAACCAAACGGAATGTTGGATGTGCTCACAGGTACGTCTAAGACGAAATGATGCAGGATTAGTGCCATATTTTTTTTAGAGTTAGCTGAGGTACTTGAATTACACGGAAGGGGGAGGGGACCGGTGGACAAAGAGTATAATATAACTAGACACCCTAGTCTTAAGATCCACCAGTACCATAGTTAAATACTTGGTATCTTTAAATCTCACCAATTTCAGGAAATTGGGAGGTAATCAGGAACAATCAGACAATGGCTATTTATACATAGCAGATAAAGAGCTCATTAATATATGTGGAAGAAAGGTTTATGAGTGGCTCTCCCCGAACTCCGAAGGTTTATGTTATCTAGGAAGGACACTACTTATAACCCTTGTTCAATGATGAAACAGACCTAGCATACGTTCCAGAAATGGAAACAATGTTCAGAAAATGATAGGAATATATATAAATCATGAAAATTTTATGTCACTTTCACGATTTGTTTGTGTTTTCTCCCTCTACCCAGCAGAACCTCAATCGAATCCGAACATCAGTGTACAAAGACATAGGTACATGTATGTGTGAAATGTTCATTCAAATCAGATATTATAGGCCAAAGCACTGTCCCAGCATACTCTATAGGTTGAATGATGTCCCACACCCAACCAGTGGTCCCGTGACTGCCGAGTGCATATAGAGGATGTCTCGTCCTCCACCCTGTCTTCCCCAAATATAGTCAAATATCTGATTTGCGAAATGAATACATACTTGTGTCTAGGTCACCGATTATTGTCTGAAATATTTTTCTTATGTTAATAATTTATGACAGTTATGGTTTACTGCCAAAGGGTGGACTGTCGAAGTAAAAAATATTACATAGAGAGAACATACAGACTCCAAACATTCTGAGTCGCTATGCTTGCAAATACGCACAGCGCGCACCGCAATATATGGTAACATACGCATTTACACAGACATGCCACAAAGATAGATTCAACACATATTTCATACAGCACATAAATTGAACATACCAAGCATCAGACATCATAAGGTTTCAAATTATATAATGGAGTAACGTCATGTATGTGTATTATTGGAGCGGAGCAAGATGGACATGTCATGCTTGGTATCAAAGTAACCAGAATAATGTGTGGATTCATTTGATGCCTGCGATTAAGTTGTAGCTTATTGCAACAATTAGTTATGATTAAATGTAGGAATATGAAGTCCCTTTTACTGCAACAAAAGGATTCTCAAAGGAGCATGTGATAGACAGGAAACCCGAGACCAGCAACCTTGAACAAAAGCCCTCACACAGACCAGTGACTCATCATGAATGAGAAAGTTCCCTCCCCTAGACTAATAACAAGAGATCTGTGCACGCCCCCAAGAGACTCAGACGTAAAAATGGAAGCGTCTAATTACAGTGACCGCAGAGTGGAGCGCATCAAATGCGCATGCGCAGCAGGACGGGTCACAGGAAACGGCGGCACAACACCCGGCTTTAAAAAGGGATGGAAAACTAGATGCCCGCATCCTTCTTAGAAAGCCGCTGATGCTCTAAAGGCGGAGAAATGCGTAAAGGACGAGGAGAGCCACTTGTGATCGGTGACACGATCAGCTACCACTGCCCAGGGAGCGTGAGAACCGGAGGCTTATGAAAGAGGTGAGACGTCACCTGAATATACTAATAGCCGTATACCGGAGTGCTACACGCTGTGGAGTGGATCATTTTCCATTATTACGTGGCCATGCAAGTATAATCTGCACAAGGACTTTATGTTTTATACGCATCAGTTGTGAGTTTGCAAACTAAATATACTAACATGGACATAAATGATGGTGGATATAATCTAATATGGTCATGTTGGATGAATGTACTTAAATTAACATCTACTAACTAATTATTGATGCGCTTCATGTTGGACTAACTTTGTGCACAGTATTAAATGGACTTTTTAGCGCAACAATAACAAAGATATACTGCAATTGATAGTTTTAATATATAATTGTATTTTATAAACAATCACCGGCCGAGTGGTATAATCAATGTTGTATGTAATGTATGTAATAAATGTTATAAAAGCAAGGAATTGAGTCGGTCAGCGCTTCATTTATTTATTTATTTTCTTCATTTGGTATATTGAAGAGGTTCAGTGACCTCTGTGAATGAAGCTGCAGCCCTAAACTCTATACAGCTGTGGGAGCGTTTATTGTCAGCACCTAAGAAACCTAGTTATTTCTATTTGAGCAAAATATGGTAATTGTATTGCTGGCCGTGTCTGTATTTGAATTAATTTGTAAAAACTGCTTACTGTATAAACTGTAGCCATGTAACTATATATATACTGTACATTGTGATATATTGAATACATATCCTTTTAATAACAAATATATACATTAATGAGCTTTGGTACTCAGACATGGTGGTCATTCCGAGTTGTTCGCTCGCTGCAGTTTTTAGCAGAATTGCAATCAGGCTAAAATCTGGCATTTCTGCGCATGCGTATGGGCCGCCAGGCGCACGCGCTAAGTACTTTCACACAAAACTATGCAATTTTACACAGGTCCGAGCGATGCTTTGCAGTCGCACTGCTGATCGGTGAGTGATTGACAGGAAGTGGGTGTTTCTGGGTGGTAACTTGGCGTTTTCCGGGAGTGTGCTAAAAAACGCAGGCGTGTCAGGTAAAAACGCAGGCGTGCCTGGGGAAACGGAGGAGTGACTGGCCAAACGCAGGGCATGTTTGTGATGTCAAACCAGGAACCAGGATCGCAATCTAGGAGTAGGTCTGGAGCTACTCAGAAACTGCAGGGAAATATTTATTAGCAGAACTGCTAACCTTTAGTTAGCAATTCTGCTAAGCTAAGATACATTCCCAGAGGGAGGCGGCCTAGCGTTTGCAATGCTGCTAAAAGCAGCTAGCGAGCGAACAACTTGGAATTAGGGCCAATGTGTGGGTGTATTGTTTTCTCTTATGGGATGTAGTGTTTTTGCGATGTATAATGCACATTCATAGCACATGGTAATAAAATGCGCAGGCATCCACAGTATATATTAGAGCTGGCATTTTAAATATTTGTTAGAAAGTAATTTTACTTTTACAATATATATATATATATATACACTGCTCAAAAAAATAAAGGGAACACTTAAACAACACATCCTAGATCTGAATGAATGAAATATTCTTATTAAATACTTTGTTCTTTACATAGTTGAATGTGCTGACAACAAAATCACACAAAAATTATCAATGGAAATCAAATTTATTAACCCATGGAGGTCTGGATTTGGAGTCACACTCAAAATTAAAATGGAAAAACACACTACAGGCTGATCCAACTTTGATGTAATGTCCTTAAAACAAGTCAAAATGAGGCTCAGTAGTGTGTGTGGCCTCCACGTGCATGTATGACCTCCCTACAACGCCTGGGCATGCTCCTGATGAGGTGGCGGATGGTCTCCTGAGGGATCTCCTCCCAGACCTGGACTAAAGCATCCGCCAACTCCTGGACAGTCTGTGGTGGATGGAACGAGACATGATGTCCCAGATGTGCTCAATTGGATTGAGGTCTGGGGAATGGGCGGGCCAGTCCATAGCATCAATGCCTTCGTCTTGCAGGAACTGCTGACACAATCCAGCCACATGAGGTCTAGCATTGTCTTGCATTAGGAGGAACCCAGGGCCAACCGCACCAGCATATGGTCTCACAAGGGGTCTGAGGATCTCATCTCGGTACCTAATGGCAGTCAGGCTACCTCTGGCGAGCACATGGAGGGCTGTGTGGCCCCCCAAAGAAATGCCACTCCACACCATTACTGACCCACTGCCAAACCGGTCATGCTGGAGGATTTTGCAGGCAGCAGAACGTTCTACTTGGCGTCTCAAGACTCTGTCACGCCTGTCACATGTGCTCAGTGAGAACCTGCTTTCATCTGTGAAGAGCACAGGGCGCCAGTGGCGAATTTGCCAATCTTGGTATTCTCTGGCAAATGCCAAACGTCCTGCACGGTGTTGGCTGTAAGCACAACCCCCACCTGTGGATGTCGGGCCCTCATACCACCCTCATGGAGTCTGTTTCTGATCATTTGAGGAGACACATGCACATTTGTGGCTTGCTGGAGGTCATTTTTCAGGGCTCTGGCAGTGCTCCTCCTGTTCCTCCTTGCACAAAGGTGGAGGTAGCTGTCCTGCTGCTGGGTTGTTGCCCTCCTATGGCCTCCTCCACGTCTCCTGATGTACTGGCCTGTCTCCTGGTAGCGCCTCCATGCTCTGGACACTACGTTGACAGACACAGCAAACCTTCTTGCCACAGCTCGCATTGATGTGCCATCCTGGATGAGCTGCACTACCTGAGCCACTTGTGTGGGTTGTAGACTCCGTCTCATGCTACCACTAGAGTGAAAGCACTGCCAGCTTTCAAAAGTGACCAAAACATCTGCCAGAAAGCATAGGAGCTAAGAAGTGGTCTGTGGTCACCACCTGCAGAACAACTCCTTTATTGGGGGTGTCTTGCTAATTGCCTATAATTTCTACCTGTTGTCTATTCCATTTGCACAACAGCATATGAAATTGATTGTCAATCAGTGTTGCTTCCTAAGTGGACATTTTGATTTCACAGAAGTGTGATTGACTTGGAGTTACATTGTGTTGGAGTTACATTGTGTTGTTTAAATGTTCCCTTTATTTTTTTGAGCAGTGTATATATATATATATATATATATATATATATATATAATAGGTACAGAATGGTCCAGTAGAGAGGGATTTGCTTGTTCTCCACTCCCAATACATTGTTTTGTTCTACAGCATACAGCCTTGATAAAAGCGCCCTGCGCGGCGCTACAACATTGGCAAGCTATGCCATATTGAAACTTTCCATGCACTAAATCTTTAAATTAATTTCACCAAGTCCGTTGAGTGCTGCCTGGTTCTTTTCTATTGGGAGTGGAGAACAAGCAATCCCTTTCTATTGGACTATTCTGTACCTATCTGTGAAATATAGGATGGCACCACGGCAGTTGCTATGCAACAGGGTTGTGCCGGCGTAATTCCATGTTATATATATATATATATATATATATATATATATATATGTACTTTACTTTGTTGGTGAACCGGCACTCCTCATTCAAACCTGCCAACTGTCTCCGGTGCCCTCAGCAGCGGCACTCAGAGACTTTCAACATAACCATGATTATAGTCGCGCTGACCATGCACTACAAGGAGCCAGTACACACGGCAGCGGCGGTATGCTAATAGCCACGCTGACTGCGCATAGCACAGTACAAGCGGCCACGGCAGGCTAATAGCGTTCAGCATAAAATAGCGCTGCCGGGTAGCAGGCTTAACTGCAGCAGCCAGATCTTAACAACTATCTGGCACAATCAATATGGCGCTTAGTGTACTGAGTGGAGATGTTGCCAGCAACAAGGGGGGTGGAGTTAGTGGGTTTTCTGCCTATCACTTTTCCTTACAGGCAAATTCCTCCTTAAGGTGGGTACACCCTGGAAGATATATCTGCCGATCAATTGATCGGCAGATATATCTATGGACGAATCGGGTAGTGTGTTGAGCATACACACTGCCCGATCCGTCGGGGAGTGACGTCATGAACTGGGCGGGCGTGTACACACGCCCACCCAGTTCAGCTGTCAATCACCGCCATCCGCTGCAGCATGTGTACGGGTGGTGGGCCGACCGCCCGTACACACACAGCAACGCGCCAATATATCGGTAGATATATTGGCCGTCGGCTGTGCTGCGGGGCCAACGCGATACGTCTGTGAAAGACGGAGTTCACAGACATATCGCCCGTACACACTGGCCGACGGACCAGCGATATATTGGCCGTTCAAGAGAACGGCTGATATATCGGCCAGTGTGTACCCACCTTAAGGTAAGCAGGGTTTTTAACTTGCAACAATTTTCTTTTCTTTTCACAGAGGCAGGTGTGAGTCAAGATAACACTTTTCTTAGAAACAACTTGCATATAGACCACAGGCTGGTAGCTGAGGGAGTTAGCATAAGGAGATCACCTCCCTCTATCCTTCTGAATACCTTACTCTCTATCTATTACTAAGTGAGAGTGTTTGGCGTGTGTTTTTGTGTGTCTTCTGTCCGTTACCATGGCAGGCAAGGGACCAGTGAATAAGCCATCACAAAATTGTTCGTCCGTGTGAAGTGTAACAAAAAATCTCACACGGACGATTCCTCCCTGTGTGAGGCATGTGCTTTAGAGGTTACTATGGTTATCCTGTCCCAAGACGCTGATTTCCCCCCCTGGGCGGTAACGCTAACAGGAACCATCTCACAATTACATACTGAGGTGGCTGCTTTACGGAAGACTCGTAAGACAGTTAGGGAGATTCCTCAAAGTGATGTACCGTCTAGTTCTATAGAACCACCTTGGGTGTCAGGATTAGCCAGGTCGGTAGAGGGTCTCATAAAATGCTCGGACTCATCCAGTAAACAATCGCAGAGAGTGTCCAAGGCTAAGAAACGTCCAGTACCCTTAATTGTTCGGTCCGATGAATCCGGAAAATATCTCTCTCAGGACGAAGCTGAGGAGGATGATCATGAGTTGGACGAAATTACTGACGCAGATGACGAAGTTCTACCGGAAACTTCTCATGGGGTTGAACCTCTTATTTTAGCTATAAGACAAGTTTTGAACATTTCCGAGACTACATCACCGGAGTCGCCAGATACTGCGTTATTTGGTAGAAAACACTATTCTTCGGTCACGTATCCTTTTTCTAAGAAGCTGGAAGATCACCTGACGGACGGTTAGAAAAACCTGGACAAGTGATTTCAGATGCCCAAAAGATTCCTCAGTCTTTATCCGTTTCCACGGCTATGACGGATAAATGGGAGAAATCACCTTGAGTGGACTTCTTTCTTTCCAGGTTGTCAAAGAAGACGGCATTACCCATTCCGGGCGCAACTTCTTTAATAGACCCTTCTGATAGGAAGTTGAATACAATGTTGAAATCCATCTATTCGGTGTTGCTCTTAGACCAACCTTGGTGAGTTCCTAGGTGAATAAGGCAGTAGAGCATCGGGCCACTAAGTTGATTAAAGATTTACAAGAGGGGGTTCCGCTAGAAGGCGTAGTTATCCGAGCAGAACACATTAAGGAATCAGCTATATACTTAGGAGAAGCAGCTAGAGATATCAAACAGGTTAACTCGAGGATCTCAGCAGCAACTATTGCAGCCAGAAGATCCCTTTGGCTGAGGTCATGGCAAGTAGACATGGAGTCAAAAAGAGCGGCGGAGGTGCTTCCGTTTACAGGTGACATTCTTTTTGGAAAGGAACTAGACACGTTAATTCTACAAGCTACAGGTGGTAAATCTACCTTCTTACCAACCCTTCCACCACGCCTAAACTCTCTTATGCTGGAACCTCCTTTTGATCCTTTCGTTCCATTCAACCTTATAAAGGATGCGGTAGAGCTGCACCCTTGCGAGGTAGAGGTCTCAGAATTTATATTGCAGAAGACTCTTGTGTGGGTGCACTCTTGTTTGTGTTAGATTTGATAAAATAAATTTAATACATTTAAAACGTAACTTTTAATAATTGTCATTAATATAAATGTAAACCCCACTACTCACAACGGAACAAGTTAGATTTTCGAAGTTTTACCGCCAAATAAATATTTTACAACAAGTCTTCCTATCCTTCTGGACAACCGTTTAGCCCTTCAAGGTGCAATACGGACCTTAATAGAATCAGCTGTGCTAATGCCGGTACCACTGAGTCAACGAAAAAAGGGTTACTATTCCAATCTTTTCGTAGTTCCAAAAGCAGACGGTACGGTAAGACCAATCCTGAACCTGAAATCATTAAATCAGTTTCTGGCATATTACCAGTTCAAGATGGAGTCACTCCACTCAGTGATTTCGAGCCTAGAACCCAAGGAATTCATGATAATCTCTAGACATCAAGGATGCATATCTCCACATCCTGATCTGGGAACCTCATCAAGTGTTTCTCAGGTTCGCGATTCAACAGGATCATTTTCAGTTCAGAGCCTTACCATTCGGACTGTCCACGGCACCCAGGGTGTTTTCCTCCTCAAAGCTCCATCAAATCTCATTCTCCAGGAGGATGCTCTATTAACATACAATGTGTTGATAGAGCACAGATGGATTATAAATTTTCGAAAGTACAACCTTCAACCGTCCCAGCATATACAGTTTCTTGGTGTGATATTGGACACCAACTTAAAGAAGGTTTTTCTGCTACAAGACAAAGCTCTGAGTATACAGAAACTGGTCCAAGCTGTTCTCAAGCCACGACTGGTGTCAGTCTATTTATGCATTCGCTTGCTTGGAAAAATGGTAGCTTCCTTCGAAACTTTGGAGTTCAGACGTTTTTACTCACGGCATTTCCAGCTGGACATGTTATGTTAATGGTTGGGATCACATCTCCACCTTCAACAGTTAGTTCGTCTATCCCCAGAGACACGACTTTCACTTCATTGGTGGCTCTAGCTGCACAATCTCACTGCGGGCAGGTGGTTCGGTGTGGGGGCTGGATGCTCCTCACGATGGATGCCTGCCTCAGGGGATAGGGCGTGGTTGTGTTGGACTCCCATCTTCAGGGCCACTGGTCTCCACAAGAATCATTGTTGCCAATAAATGTGTTGGAACTGAGAGCGATCTACTATGCGCTAGTACAAGCCACCCACATTCTTCGATCCAATGTGGTAAAAGTTCAATCGGACAATGCGACTGCTGTAGCGGACGTAAAAAAACAAGGCGGAACTCGCAGTTGCCAGGCAATGCGAGAGGTGTCACGTATTCTCCAATGGGCAGAACACAATGCAGTAATTCTCTCGGCGGTGTTCATTCCAGGAGTGGACAATTGCGAAGCTGACTACCTCAGTTGTCAGGATCTACATCCAGGAGAATGGGCACTTCACCCCACAGGTGTTCAACGATCTGATACAACGCTGAGGGTGTCCAGACATGGATCTCATGGCATCCCGTCTCAATCATCAACTGTCAATATACATCTCCAGAACCCAGGATCCTCAAGAGGAAGCTTTGGACGCTCTGGCCGTACTTTGGCCTTACGACCTAGTTAACGTGTTTCCTCCATTCCCTCTATTTTCTCGTATTCTCAAGAGAATCAAACGGGAGTCAAACACGGTGATCCTGCTGGCACCAGATTGGCGTCGGAGGGCTTGGTATTCAGTCCTGCACTTTCTTCTAGTGGACGAATCTTGGCCTCTTCCTCTGCGTCCGGATCTACTCCAACAAGGGCCGTTCGTGCATTACCACGGCTACATTTAACGGGATGGCTATTGAGGCAGACATGCTGAAGAGAAAAGGAATTCTGAAATGTGTGATCCCCACAATGTTGCGGGCATGAAAACAAGTTACTTCACACAAAAGGATGGTGCACCTCTCCAATGCGCGGAGCTGGCTGCCTTAACTGTGTGAACCAGAATATGGGCGTAACTCACTCCCAATGAAAACAATTTGGTACAGAAGATAGGTACACACTATATGGGGCGCCAAATGACAATGTAAAACAATAAAGAAATAGCAACAAATGATTCTGATATATTGAATGGACGTCCCGTTCAAATACTTGCAACCAGGCACGTATAGGGTTCTCTGTTTTCGTCATAAAAGGGCGGACAATTTCATCAGTAATCCGGTCCGTGACGTCATGCAAAAAAATTGAGAAAAAGGAATACCTAGTGTAACACGGTTTTATTCCTTTACAAATTGATGGCATAAATATTCCATACAAACAACTCTTTCCGATATAAAAATAAATTTAAAAATACTATGTGGAGCACATACAGCGTGGAAAATACTGGTTGAGCTGTGTGAAAAAAGGTTGCAATTACCAGATGGTAGGAGGATAGATTATCCTCAGACAAGCGTGTTTTTGGTCACCAGATAGCCTCCCGGGAAATGGCACTCTTGGTAATCCGGCAATGGCTCCCTCCACAGACAGCAGACCAAGTGTTAAAGGCTTCGAAATCTGAGTTAAGCCCTCTAGAATATTTATGCCATCAATTTGTAAAGGAATAAAACGGTGTTACACTAGGTATTCCTTTTTCTCAATTTTTTTGCATGACGTCACGGACCGGATTACTGATGAAATTGTATTTTACTTGGAAGACTGCTTTTCCATAGCTTCAGCTCGGAGGGTTTCTCAATTAAGTGCCTTGTCTTGTAGACCTCCCTTTTTGATTTTTCATCCTGATCGGGCAGAGTTGAGAACAAGTGCTTCTTTCCTTCCCAAGGTCATGTCGGATTTTCACATCAATCAGCCTACTGTAGTTCCATCTTTGCAGGATGATTCTGGGACACCTTCTCTGGATGTAGTGATGACCTTGAAGATTTACATAGAGTGGACTGCGCTTTTCAGGAAGTCAGATGTGTTCGTACTTTATGATGTCCCTCGTTGCGGGTGGCCTGCTATTAAGCAGACCTTGGCCCGCTGGATAACGTTGCTATTCGTCAGGCTTATCTCCAACAGTCTTGACGACCTCCAGTGTCAATTGCTGCCCACACTACGCGCTCAGTTGGGTCTTCGTGGGCCGCTAGTAGGGGGCTACCACATCTAAACTCTGTCGAGCAGCCACTTGGTCCAGTATTCATACATTTGCTAAATTCTACAAGTTTGATACTTTTGCAGCTTCATCTTGATGGTTTGGCCATCTTGTTTTGCAAGTTTCTCAGCGATTTCCCCTACAGGGGGGAAACTTTGGGAGGTCCCCACGGTCTTGAAGTTGTGCCAGTGTCCCCTAGTGGCTGACAGAAAAAGGAGGAGTCTGGTACTTACCAATAAATCCCTTTTTCGAAAGCCATAGGGGACACTGGCCGCCCACCCGTCGCTGTTCTCTTGCCTTCCTTGTTGTTCTGTTGTGTTTAATTATTATATGCTCTCTTCCCTCGTATATTTTCTGTTCTCTTGCTCCCGTCTTCTCTCTTTGCTAATTCATAACTGAGGGATGATGGGGGATAGAGTGGGAGGAGCCTGTTTAACTTTTTAGATTATTTAAAGTGCCAGGTCCCTGTAAGCCACCATCATCACCCCACAGTCTTGAAGTTGTACCAGTGTCCCCTATGGCTTCCGAAAAAGGGATTTATCAGTAAGTACCAAAATCTTCCTTTTTTATTGCATTTTTATTCACATATTTTGAGGCAGATGCCTTAATTTTGTTTTTCACAGCTCCCAGTTACATGCATGTGAGCTGTGACTTTTATTTTATTCAAATGTTATTTTTAAATAAAGCAGCCCCTTAGATGTTTTAGCAGACCCTCCTGAGCCCCCACAGCAGCCTCGGATCGGGCAAGTTTAGTTCAGGTGGGTTCGGTAAAGTACTAAGCAGGAATGTGCAGTGAAATTTTTGTTATTCAGCCCCTGCCCTAGTGGAGCTTAGCACTCTAGTCGAAATTAATTTCATATTACAAGTAGGACTGTGGGAGGACGCAATGCTAACCTCTGTGCAAACAGCATGCCTCAGCCTGTCAAGCCAGACTTCTTCCTGGCTGTAAGCCACCATGAGACTCCATAGTGGGCCATTATTCAGTAACTGTTTGTGCCTCACAGGAGCTCCTGGCCCATCTAGTGCTCAGTGCAATGAAAAGCTGATGCAATGCAAGATCACTGAAACTCTGTTTTTCTAACACCACGAGATCTTGCGATAACCCTACGCAGCCCTTTCATTGTACAATTATTGAGGAGAAAACATTTACAAAATAAAGGAAAAGAACCCTGTACAACAAATGCGCATCTTGTAAATAATCCCAAAATGTGGAACATTAATACTAAATCAAAATTAAGGTTGACGCTAGAAGATATATCTTTTAGAGATGAGCGGGTTCAGAAGGGCACCCCTGGAATTATATGGCAGACATATAGACATAGTTGTGTTTGGAAAATCTAGTTTTTTATGGCAGTTGCCCGAAAAAATGAAGTAGGAGATGTTGCCATGTCACGTTCCGCTGGATTTTGATTCTGTCTCTTCTGAGTCTTACTGACTTTGACCACAAATGTAATCTCTCCCCGCCTTATTAAAAAACACTTTGTCAAAATTGCAAATTCCATTTCCACCTTTGCGGCTATATGTTTTCATAAATCTGGTTGTGATGTTGAAGCTTGTTTCATATTCTGCTTTAGGCTTTAATTTAAACCTAGGATCAAGTACAGCAGCACCGCTGGAATTATACAGCAGCGCCTCTGGACTTATACAGCAGATAGGCAGCA
Organism: Pseudophryne corroboree; assembly: GCF_028390025.1. Lineage (NCBI taxonomy): Eukaryota > Metazoa > Chordata > Amphibia > Anura > Myobatrachidae > Pseudophryne > Pseudophryne corroboree. Next base: position 354,396,094 of record NC_086445.1, read on the forward strand.
CCCCTGGTTTTATACAGCAGATAGGCAACACCACTGAACTTATACAGCATAGGCAGCACCCCAGGAGAATTACACAGCATAGCAGACAGGCAACAGCACTCCTGGACTTAAACAGCAGTGGGGCAGTACCCCTGGACTGATAGGGCAGAGGGGAATCACCCCATATAGGGCAGCACCCCTGGAATGATGTGGCAGACAAAGGCAAGACGGACTTGTCCTTGGGCCCTCCCACCCTTATGTTGTATAAACAGGACATGCACACTTTAACAAACCAATCATTTCAGCGACAGGGTCTGCCACATGACTGTGACTGAAATGATTGCTTTGTTTGGGGCTCCACCAAAAAGGAAGCAATTAATCCCTCCTTGCACAAATTGGCTCTACAGAGGCAAGATGTCATCCTCATCCTCATACTCTGATTCCTCAACATTTGTATGTTAATATTGTTCTTTACAGGTGTCCTACAGGTTCCAGCAAGCCTGCCCCAGCATGCTGGCACTTGGAGAACAACAAGTGTCAGCATGCCCGGACATAAAGGGCCCGCTGGCACCTGTAGTCCACCTGTAAAGAAAATATTAAAATAAAAACACCACACGTATTTAAAAAAAGTTTTATTAGTCAGGGTCTTCACCTGGGGGTGGCAGCCTTTAAGCTATTTTGCATGGCCGCCAACTTCCCAGGGCTTCCAGCGTCTTCACCTGGGGGGCCGCCGCCTTCCCAGGGCTTCCGGCATTTTCCTCCGGTGCCTTCACCTGGGAGGTGGTGGCCTTTAAGCGTCTTTGCATGGCTGTCGCCTTCCCAGGGCTTCCGGTGTCTTCACCTGGTGGGCAGCGGCTGTTAAGCTCTTTTGCATAGCTGCCGCTCATCCAGGATTTCCACGGCATCTTCTTTCTTCAGGAGCTCTTCACTGCTTATCCTCAGCTGCCGGACTGGTGCCGCTACCTCGCGCTGACTTATATAAGTCAGCCGGAGGGGGCGAGGTGACGATGCAGTGAGCCATGATTGGCTCGCAGCGGCCATCTTGAATTTCAAAAATGACGCAGAGGCGCCATATTTGAAACTGGTACCGCTCCGCTGCCAAACTCTGCAGATTGGCAGGCAGGGATCTCGGATCCCTGCCTGCTGCTAATACTATCACCTCTGCCGAGTCCCACCGCCACCACCGCCAGCATCTCCGTCGCATCCCGCCACTCGCACCTCCACCGCATCCCGCCACCACTGACGCCCGCACCTCTGCCATGCCCATACAGTGATAACAGCGGATCCAGTGACGGATCCGCTGACCAATCACTGTGGCCTTACTGACAGGGGCATGCTTTCATGGGTTGAAAGCACGTCCCTGTATGAAAGTGGCACTTCTAATGGTGCCGCTTTCCAATGTATTTTCAATGGGCTTTTACTGCCCATGGCTTGGCCACGCCCGCCCCCTGCTCCGGCCCCTTTCCCATTGACAACGGGAGGCACCACGGTCGGTGCCTCCCAACCCCATGTACACAGTGAAAATGATTAATATAAAGAATATGTGTCACAAGTATCTTCTTTGTATTATTTTAATCCTTAATGACAGGGGAGGCCCTGCCTCCCCTGCCTGCAAGTTCCTGACATCCTCACAGAGAAATAAGTCCACACCGGAGAGGTGGATTTTTCTATATTGTGCAGAGGCATGACAATGGGCTTTTTCATCCCATAGCCAACAACTGTCTTCACTGGTGTCTTATTCAAACAAACCACATCACCATCAGAATCCTCATCTTCAACTTCCTCCTCAGCGCCAGCGAAACCAACATACTCCTCATCCTGGTGTATTTCTGCAATGACATCCTCAATCTCAATATCAGCAACTGGACTGGCGGTGCTCCTCCCAGCACTTGCAGAGGGCGTGCAAATGGTGGTAAGAGACACTTTTTCCCATACAGTCATGGGAAGGTCAGGCCTAGACATCGCAACTTAAGACACACTTGGACTTTCCTTGGGGATTTGTGATATCTCTGAACACACAATTGTGTTTTCCTATGCTTTAACAAGCTTTATTTTTACCATTTTTTGAGAGGGAGGAGGACTTCCATCTTCATGAGAATCTGAAACACCAGTCATGAACATAGGCCAAGACCTTAGCCTTTCTTGCCACTTCGTGTCGTGAATGGCATATTGCCAAATTTACGTTTTTTATAAGATAATTTCTTTGGTTATTAATTTTTGCTTCTTGGATTTTACATGCCCTCTATGACATTAGGCATTGGCCTTAGCAGATGACGTTGATGGAATTGCATCATCAATGTCATGACTGGTGGCAGCAGCAGCAGCTTCAGCACTAGTACTAGGAACTGGAAGTGGTTCATGATCTTTCACTATTTTTTCCTACAAATTTTTGTTCTCCATTTCACAGGACATCACCCCTTTATTATTACAGCACACAGTGCAGTGCCCCTTTATTTTCACAGCACCCCTGTAGTTTTTCAGCATACAAGACAGGGCCAGTGTGCATTTATTTTCACAGCACCCCTGTATTTTTACAGCATGCAATACAGGCCAGTGTACCTTTATTTTAACAACAGCACCCCTGTATTTTTACAGCATACAAGACAGGGCCAGTGTACATTTATTTTCACAGTACCCCTGTATTTTTACAGCAAACAAAACAGGGCTAGTGTACAATTATTTTCACCGCACCCCTGTATTTTACAGCATACAAGACAGGGCCAGTGTACATTTATTTTCACAGCACCCCTTTATTTTTCCAGCATACAAAACAGGGTCAGTGTGCATTTATTTTCACAGCACCCCTGTATTTTAAGGCATACTAGACAGTGCCAGTATCCATTTATTTTCACAGCACACCTGCATTTTTCCAGCATACAAGACAGGGCCAGTGTACATTTATTTTCACAGCACCCCTGTATTATTACAGCATACAAGACAGGGCCAGTGTACCTTTATTTTAACAACACCAACCATGTATTCTTACAGCATACAAGACAGGGCCAGTGTACATTTATTTTCACAGCACCCTGGTATTTTTACAGCATACAAGACAGGGCCAGTGTACATTTATTTTCACAGCACCCTGGTATTTTAACAGCATACAAGACAGGGCCAGTGTATATTTATTTTCACAGCACCTCTGTATTTTTCCAGCATACAAGACAGGACCAGTGTACATTTATTTTCACAGCACCCCTGCATTTTTCCAGCATACAAGACAGGGCCAGTGTACATTTATTTTCACAGCACCCTGTATTTTTACTGCATACAAGACAGGGCCAGTGTACATTTACAACTCCACTGTATTTTTTACAGCATACAGGACAGAACCAGTACCCATGTATTTTCACAGCACCTCCAGCTCAGTGCGATACACGGGCAGGCTTCTTCTCTATAAAGGTATGTCTTTGTTTCTCTATTATTTGTTCACCTTGACAAAGGGGCTGATAAGCCTCAAAACATTGGATTTTTTTCTGATGTTAAATACACATGGTTATGTTGAAAGTCTCTGAGTGCCGCTGATCTGTGTCTATTGGAACGTATATTTATTGTACCAGAGGGCACCGGAGCCAGCAGGCAGGTTTGAAGGAAAAGTGCCGGTCCACCAACAAAGTATACATTATGGACACAGCGGTGACAAACACCATTGATCCAGCTTGGGTCATTGCACTCCAGTATTGTCAACTTTAAAGTGACAGTACCGCTCATTGAGGTGAAGATCACTCTGTTATTATCATAGCACTGCACTTTGTTTTTTGCTGTTTTTCACTTTAGTTTCAGCACTGTGACACTTTATTATCATGGATACAGTCACAAATGATGAAATCTCTGGATGCAGGGGCATGCAATCGGCACTAGGAGAAATTCTCTCAAGATTGAAGTGGATCATAAGATTGTGTTACAGAATGACGCCAACCAGGAGTGGATCTCCAAATTACAGAAACAGTGTGAGAATTACCGTAAAGAACTGGTCAATAAGCACCAGATAGTAAAAGAGGTTTACGATTCCAACTGTGTTTATAGATGGTTGATGGGTGGTGATGCTAACAATCCGAAACCATGTGAAACTACAGAAGTAAACATAGCTGGCAGAAGAGAAAGGAAATGCAACAGAGTACAGCAGGTACATCCAATAGTAATAGTGAGTTTGTAGCCCTTGATTCCAAAGGGTGTACACTTGTGACAGAGACCCCTTTAGGGACCCCCTCTGATGCTCCAAAAGCGAGATGAAGAAGAGGGCGCCCACCCATAGGGCAAGCAAAAATCTTTAATTTACAATCTGTCTAAGAGATCCTTTTCCTAATTAGAACTGGGAGTATTGGAGAAAGGCTTGTCCTTTGAACCGTGTAATGCATTCAATGAACTCACATGGCAAATTGACCTGCACCGGTTTTACCATAAATAAAGATTACAGAAATTTTTTCAATCAGCACAAAGGGAGGATACAACTAGTCGGCCTCTAATGGTACAGCAACAAAGATTTATTAACCAATGCCACAAGTCCACCTTTCATTCCCCCTCCACAAACTCATCTATTAAAACTTCTCCATATTGCTGGATGTATCTGTAACTAAATATACCACAGTGCCCACCTCTGTGAACCATAACTTGTGCAGATCAGAGTGATCTGCTTTGAAACAACTGGGATCATATAGGGACATAGCCATCCACCTGGCAGATAAAGGGGGCGGCATAGTGATCCTGAACCTGTCTGATTACACCGAAGACATTTATACACAGCTGTCAGATATTAACACATATGAGGAGCTACCCTATGATCCCTCTAAGGAGTACCAACAGGATCTGTATCAACTCCTAGGTGACGCGAGACTTAAAGGCACGTTGTCTCATAAACTGTGAAATTACATCCCGGTAGCCCCAATCTTTTTTACGGTACCTAAGATCCACAAAAATCTTGAATCTTCACCAGGCAGACCTATAGTCACAACAAGAAATTCCATCTTTCAACCTACCTCAGTGTTCTTAGACAGCATCTTACAACCTCTGATTTTGAAACACAAGAACTTCATTAAAGATACTACAAGCTATCTCAACCGCATTAACCAGATTAAACGAGTACCTCCAGACACACGAATTTGTGTAATCGACGTCAGTAGTCTTTACACCAGCATCCCACATGGAGAAGAATTGAAAGCTATGAAAAAAATTTTGCTAAAAGAAAAAATGGAATCTCTGGATATGGTATTGTTTATGGATTTGCTACAGATGGCATTGGTAAAGAATTTTTATCTATTTAATGGCAAATTTTACAGCCATAAAAACGGATGTGCAAAGGGAAGCAATGTCTCCCCATCCTTTGCTAATATTGTTATGTTTCAAGAGGAGGAGTCTGTATTTTTTAGCGAGCCGTCCATTACCCAACATATTTTGATGTTTTCAAGGTACATCGACAATCTATTTATCTTGTGGACTGGAGGATTGGAGTCTTTTGAGGGACTGATGCTAGAAGCCAACTCAAGACCTTCTACTGTTAAGTATACCTTTCAAACCAGTACAACATCTTTGAATTATCTGGACGTTCAAGTCACAATATTAGAAGACAAGCTGCATACAAGCCTTTACTCCAAACAGACCGACAAAAACACATTACTTTGAGCCATCAGCCACCATCCGAAGCCCCTGAAGGAAGGCTTGCCTCGACCCTAAATGATCAGTCTAAAGGATCATCAGTGATCGTGCTACACTTGAGAAGGAGTTGGATAAAAAGGTATCCAAGTTCATTGAAAGGGGGTATGACCACCGCACTCTACAGCACTCTAAGAAAGAAGTATTACTAATCCCCAGAGATAATTTACTTACATCGGGGTCAAAACCCCAAAGACAAGTAATTCCTTTTGTCAACAAATACAACATGGCTAGTCCTGTAATACAGAGAATGACCAGAGCCCTATGGCTGATTGTGTCTACAGATAAAACATTGCCAACGTTTAAGGACAAACGACCCATGGTATGTTTCTCCCGGGTTCAAAATTATAAAAGACATGGTAGTACATACGGATATAATGGGGTTTCAAACGGAAGTAGATAAAAACCCTTCCTTTTTGAGTAGTCCCCCAGGTTGCTACAAGTGTATCAAGTACATGACCTGTGCGAAACATGATCACAGTTTCAACGTTTAAACACCCACATAAAGACAGGATGTATCACATCAGACATGTACTGACGTGCACTTCGACACATATAGTATATTTAATTATTTGTTCGTGTGGCCTTAGCTATGTAGGAAAATCCATCAGAACGCTGAGAGACAGAATGGCGCTGCATAGGTCTGCTATAAAACAAGTCCTGTTAGGCAAAGTATCTGAACAACCAGTAGCTGGGCACTTCGCCTTGGCGGGACACAGTGATTTGCGACATCAGATTATCGACCACGTCCTGAAGAATATAAGAGGGGGTAACAGGGACCACAGGCAAATACAAAGAAAATGGATGTTTGAACTTAACACAATTAGCCCTAAAGGCTTAAATGAGAAAATCATCTTTGACTGACGTATAATGTAAAAGCAAAAAAAGATTGGATCAGTTCGCTCCTTTGGCGCAAGGGGAAAGATAATGGATTATATTAATATGTCAGAAAATGAAAAGCAATAATCTGCGTACCCCCACTCACACTATGCGAGCGTGGGATATGTCCATAAAGGTATCTTTAACACGATATCACATCAATTTAGATCTTGTTCCAGGAGCCAATTAAAAACACAGTTTGAAAATGCCTGGATATCGTACCCCAACTCACACGAAACAGGGGGTGATGACTCCTATCAAGGTATCTTTGAATATCTGGTGTGGCTTTGGATATGCCTTCGCGGTGGGTGGTGATCTCATAAATGTAGAGAGATGGAAAAAACAACCAATGTGTAGTATTTCAATTAACACCACTCTTATGTGCAATTACACACCATATGGTATGACTGTGCTTCACTTACACTAAGGTTAAATATTTTTACTTACTGATATGTAACAGATTTAAACATCCACCCTACTCAGTTGTTAGTTTAAATGGGAGCGTACCCCGAACTCACAAAGTGATCAATAGGGTGACTCTTATCAAGGTATCTTTTACGCATTCAATCAAATTTAATTGGTGTACCCCAACTCACGAGTGTAAATGCAGTGTTACTCCCATCAAGGTTTCTTTATTGAATTCCTGCTTCGTTAGTCAAGAATGGACTCCCAAACGGTTATAGTATCCCAAGGATTCAACAATAGATTTTATTCCTCCAAAATACCGATCCACAAAGATACATGTAACCAATGTATAAAAATTTATTTAAAAAAAAAAGTCCATAAATTCCATAGAAGAACAATTGAATGATTAAAAAATGCAACCGAAAAATTTCAAAATTCAAAATTCATAACACTATTAAAAAAAAGGAAATGATAAAAAAAGTCCATAGCAAATCTCTGTTCAAATAATGAAAGGCTACTCACACAGCGGTCTGTCGACGCATTTCGGTCCTGGGACCTTTATCAAGACATGTATAATGTAGTATAATGACGTATAATGTAGTCTAGAAGAACTGAGTAAAATTATTCCTGGTCTTGCTATACACATACCTTTCCTGGAAGATGGAGTATTTCAATCATTCTTTGCCTCATCGTGTATAAATTGTAGGACCCGGGCTTCCACCATAGGCAAAACTAGACATTTGGTAATGGGTGGTCCCAGTTCTAACCCCTTGCCAGAATTTGTGCAAATGGCAAGCACCACCTAATTGTATCCTCACAATAATATACTATACATCCTTCTTTTACCAATTATTCCCAAAGCCTCCTAAGTCCCATGACCTTTCAATGCTACCAGAACCTTTGTCCACACATCTTTTCTGCACCTCATCATCTTTTTGCTGACACATGATGCACCCCGAGCCCAGGGCAAGATTAAGAATGGGCCCCCCTCCCAAAAAGACACACAAAGGAAATTGTGTGCGTGCCCCCCTAAAGAATGGGCATGGCAATATACAAGCAGGAGCGTGGCCACTGAAAATGGGGCATTCAACATGACACGACACCTGTTTCTAATCACACTGGGAAGATTATTTTCGATTCCACATACACCTTACCTATAGGATGGTTTCTCACAATGTGGAACCTCTTAAGAAATGTATCCTGTAAAGCAGACGGTCTTTTCAGTCGGTAATCACTACTCATGTAGGAGATTACATCATCCAGTAGATGCCTGTTTGTGTAGGAAAATTAACAAGGTCAGCCACACCATCCTCCCCGCGTCGTCTCTCAGCCACACCATCATCTTACTCTCGTGTCGTCTCTCAGTCACACCATCACCTACCCCCCTGCGTCGTCTCTCAGCATACCATTACCTACACCCTGTGTTGTCTCTCAGCACACCATCTTCTACCGCCTGTGTCGTTTCTCAGCACACCACCACCTACCACCTGTGTCGTTTCTCAGCACACCATCACCTCCCCTGTGTTATCTCTCAGCACACCATCACCAGCCCCTGTGTCATCTCTCAGCACACCATCACCTCCCCCGGTGTCATCTATCAGCACACCATCACCTACCCCCTGTGTCATCTCTCAGTACACCATCACCTACCCACTGTCATCTCTCAGCACACTATCACCTCCCCTGCGACGTCTCTCAGCACACCATCCCCTCCCCCTGTGTCATCTCTCAGCACACCATCACCTACCCCCTGTGTTATCTTTCAGCACACCATCACATACCGCCTGTGTCTCTCAGCACACCATCACCTCCCCCTGCAATGTCTCTCAGCATACCATCACCTCCCCCTGTGCTGTCTCTCAGCACACCATCACCTACCGCCTGTGTCATCTCTCAGCACACCATCACCTCCCCGTGTTATCTCTCAGCACACCATCACCTCCCTGTGTCATGTCTCAGTACACCATCACCTACCCCCTGCGTCATCTCTCAGCACACCATCACCTACCCCCTGTGTCATCTCTCAGCACACCATCACCTCCTAATGTGTCATCTCTCAGCACACCAACCCAACACCCTGCGGCATCTCTCAGCACACCATCACCTACCGACCGCGTCATCTCTCAGCACACCATCACCTCCCCCTGCGATGTCTCTCAGCACACCATCCCCTCCCCCTGCAACATCTCTCAGCACACCATCACCTCCCTCTGTGTCTTCTCTCAGCACACCATCACCTCACCCTGTGTCTTATTTCAGCACACCATCACCTCCCCCTGTGTCATCTCAGAGCAAACCATCACCTTCTCCTGTGTCATCTCTCAGCACACCATCCCCTCCCACTGTGTCATCTCTGAGCACACTATCACCTCCTCCTGTGTCATCTCTCAGCACACCATCACCTACCCCCTGTGTCTTCTCTCAGCACACCATCACCTCTTCCTGTGTCTTCTCTCAGCACACCATCACCTACCCCCTGCATCATCTCTGAGCACACCATCCCCTCTCCCTGTGTCATCTCTGAGCACACCATCACCTACCCCCTATGTCATCTCTCAGCACACCATCACCTACCCCTGTGTCTTCTCTCAGCACACCATCCCCTCCCCCTGTGTCATCTCTGAGCACACCATCACCTCCCCCTGTGTCTTCTCTCAGCACACCATCCCCTCCCCCTGCCACATCTCTCAGCACACCATCCCCTCCCCCTGTGTCGTCTCTGAGCACACAATCACCTCCCCCTGTGTCGTCTCTCAGCACACCATCACCTCCCCTGCAACTAGAGATGTGCACCGGACATTTTTCAGGTTTTGTGTTTTGGTTTTGGATTTGGCTCTGTGGTCGTGTTTTTGGATTCGGATGCGTTTTGGCAAAACCTCCCTTAAGAATTTTTGTCGGATTCGGGTACGTTTTGGATTCGGGTGTTTTTTTTAAAAAAAACAACAACTCAAAAACAGCTTAAATCATAGAATTTGGTGGTAATTTTGATCCTATAGTATTATTAACCTCAATAACCATAATTTCCACTCATTTCCAGTCTATTCTGAACACCTCACAATATTATTTTTAGTCCTAAAATTTGCACCGAGGTCGCTGGATGACTAAGCTAAGCGACCCAAGTGGGCAGCACAAACACCTGGCCCATCTAGGAGTGCCACTGCAGTGTCAGACAGGATGGCACTTAAAAAATAGTCCCCAAACAGCACATGATACAAATAATAAATAAAAAAGAGGTGCAAGATGGAATTGTCCTTGGGCCCTCCCACCCACCCTTATGTTGTATAGACAGGACATGCACACTTTAACAAACCCATCATGACTGTGGCTGAAATGATTGGCTGGTTTGGGCCCCCACCAAAACAGAAGCAATCAATCTCTCCTTGCACAAACTGGCTCTACAGAGGCAAGATGTCCACCTCCTCCTCATCCTCCGATTCCTCACCCCTTTCACTGTGTACATCCCCCTCCTCACAGAGTATTAATTCATCCCCACTGGAATCCACCATCACAGGTCCCTGTGTACTTTCTGGAGGCAATTGCTGGTAAATATCTCCACGGAGGAATGTATTATAATTCATTTTGATGAACATCATCTTCTCCACATTTTATGGAAGTAACCTCCTACGCCAATCGCTGACAAGGTGACCGGCTGCACTAAACACTCTTTTGGAGTACACACTGGAGGGGAGGGGGGGGGGGCAACTTAGGTAAAATAAAGCCAGTTTGTGCAAGGGCCTCCAAATTGCCTCTTTTTCCTGCCAGTATACATACGGACTGTCTGACATGCCTACAGTGATGCTGTCACTCATATAATCCTCCACCATTCTTTCAATGGTGACAGAATCATATGCAGTGACAGTAGACGACATGTCAGTAATCATTGGCAGGTCCTTCAGTCCGGACCAGATGTCAGCACTTGCTCCTGACTGCCCTGCATCACCGCCAGCGGGTGGTTTTGGAAATTTGATCCTTTTCCTGGCAGCTCCAGTGGTGGGAGAAAATGAAGGAGGAGCTGTTGGCGGGTCACGTTCCGCTTGACTTGACAAGTGTCTCACCAGCAGGTGTTTGAACATCTGCAGACTTGTGTCTGCCGGAAAGAGAGATACAACGTAGGCTTTAAACCTAGGATCGAGCACGGTGGCCAAAATGTAGTGCTCTGATTTCAACAGATTGACCACCCGTGAATCCTGGTTAAGCGAATGAAGGGCTCCATCCACAAGTCCCACATGCCTAGCGGAATCGCTCCATTTTAGCTCCTCCTTCAATCTCTCCAGCTGCTTATGCAAAAGCCTGATGAGGGGAATGACCTGACTCAGGCTGGCAGTGTCTGAACTGACTTCACGTGTGGCAAGTTCAAAGGGTTGCAGAACCTTGCACAACGTTGAAATCATTCTCCACTGCGCTTGAGTCAGGTGCATTCCCCCTCCTTTGCCTATATCGTAGGCAGATGTATAGGCTTGAATGGCCTTTTGCTGCTCCTCCATCCTCTGAAGCATATAGAGGGTTGAATTCCACCTCGTTACCACATCTTGCTTCAGCTGATGGCGGGGCATGTTCAGGAGTGTTTGCTGGTGCCAAGACAAAAGAGGATAGAGAAGATTGTCTCTTTGTTGGCGCACGGAAAGAAGAAAGAATTGTTGTTAATCTAAAACATAACTTTTAATGTCAAGCAATTAAAATGATGTGAAATATATAAGGAAAAATATTATCAAATAAAAGATACTGTATCCATTAAAAAATATTATATTCACTGTGTGTAATTTATTGTGTTACCATATGCAGTGTTATTAGTGTTTATAGGACCAGGACCACCACGTGATACTCTCACTATTCAGTATAAAAATAAACTATAGTGAGTATAATTATACATTCAGGGTCCGACAGATTGCTGCAGCATTCAAAGACCTCAATAATATTCGCCTTTGAGGTATATATCGCAGCTTGTCCTTAATTCCCTATTGTCATAACAATTAAATATGTTGTCAATAGCATTCAATGTCCCTGCCTATATTGCTGTGGTAATTTATATGCATATATAGCAGCAGAAGCACCTTGCCTAAAGGACTATTATTGAAAGGCTTATTGAGAAGAGTCACACTGTATCATCTTAGATCTTACAGTGTTACAGTAACGTAACACTGTAACGGCCCATGCAGTTAGGTCTTTTTCCTTTACATAAATACTTATGAGTGAAATAGAGCAGTGTATAATATAGGGACAGCTACTCAGGGTCCTGACTTTGGAATATATGCTGTGACTTTGGAATTATAATATCCTTATCTACAGGAATTGTTATAAATAAAACATTTTCCTGCCTGTCAGTCGCAGCCCAATTGGTACAATGTATTTATGCCAGAGTGTAATATTGTATCATATTTTCGTGCCACTGAATTTAGCCACCCAAATCAGCCTCGTGTGTAAGTCTTTTTCCTAACAGTCTCTGAAATATATAGTGCAATGCTGCTGCCAGACTAGTTTGAGCAGGACGATTAGTAAATGCAATTATGTCCAATGTTGCACATTTCTACATTGAATGTCACCATTCCTCTATATTCGTCAACTGTAGAGAGTTACAGAGACCTTATCATAGAAATAATTCACACAGAGCTGCTATCATTTATAAATAGTGGTATACTCATGTATATCCCCGGTGTGGAGATCACTGTCTTGATCTGTTTGGTAACTCCGTATGTAATCCTTATCCTAAGAGGTATGAATAAGCAGCATGTAACAAGATGCTGCTATCCAACTGATTATTCAGTGGCTGACCCCCGTAATAATGTCCCCCGTATGGTAAGCTCTATTACCCTCAGTCCCGTCCGATTAGTGGATTTTGACACGTATGCCGTGTGCTACATGTATTAACTCAGGCTCATGTGTTGACCTCTCTGCGTTTAACAACCTGCAATAAGAGTGTTTCGCAGAGAGCCACCAGACCACACGTGCAACGCACGGAGCTGCCTGCAATTGCCGATCACCGTTGTGCCGCAAAGGATCTGATAGCGCTCAACGTGCCAGGCGCGTGTGAAGTAAACTATCCACAAATACTGGCTATTTATTATTGTGCCGCATAGGATTTAGTCCGATATGCAGGATATCTGTACACGTATGTTTTAATCTGTGGGTACTATCACTCTACTCTTCTACACCTATGCTAAATAGCTGGTCATTCTATTGAAAAGATCCTGGTCTTATTATACACATTTATCACATTACATTAAATTACTTTCAACATTTTTACACAGTGAAATTATAAGCAGGCAAATTCATGCCGCTCTGAACGCCACCCAAAGTGCACGTTTCACATCAGCTTCGTCAGGGCTTTGCTGGTGCTCCAGTCTTCAGCACGCGGTGGCTGAATGCCGAAAGTGGCCCGCAATTCTTCGGACCACCGACAGCATCTCCTGCACGCCCCTGTCGGTTTTTAAAAAATTCTGCACCACCAAATTCAATGTATATGCAAAACATGGGACGTGCTGGAATTTGCCCACATGTAATGCACGCACAATATTGGTGGCGTTGTCCAATGTCACAAATCCCCAGGAGAGTCCAATTGGGGTAAGCCAATCTGCGATGATGTTCCTCAGTTTCCGTAAGAGGTTGTCAGCTGTGTGCCTCTTATGGAAAGCGGTGATACATAGCATAGCCTGCCTAGGAACGAGTTGGCGTTTGCGAGATGCTGCTACTGTTGCCGCTGCTGCTGTTGTTGCTGCGGGAGGCAATACTTCTACTCAGTGGGCTGTCACAGTCATATAGTCCTTAGTCTGCCCTGCTCCACTTGTCCACATGTCCATGGTTAAGTGGACACTGGGTACAACTGCATTTTTTAGGACACTACCTCAAGAAATTCTCTAAGTCCCTATGAACTAACGGCGGATACCGGACGCACGTCTAACACCAACATAGTTGTCAAGGCCTGAGTTATCCGCTTTGCAACAGGATGACTGCTGTGATATTTCATCTTCCTCGCAAAGGACTGTTGGACAGTCAATTGCTTACTGGAAGTAGTACAAGTGGTCTTCCAACTTCCCCTCTGGGATGACGATCGACTCCCAGCAGCAATAACAGCAGCGCCAGCAGCAGTAGGCGTTACACTCAAGGATCTATCGGAGGAATCCCAGTTAGGAGAGGACTCGTCAGTCTTGCCAGTGACATGACCTGCAGGACTATTGGCGTTCCTGTCTAAGGAGGAAATTGACATTGAGGGAGTTGGTGGGGTGGTTTGCGTGAGCTTGGGTACAAGAGGAAGAAGGGATTTAGTTGTCAGTGGACTGCTTCCGCTGTCAACCAAAGTTTTTGAACTTGTCAATGTCTTCTGATGAACAGGGACGGTTATTGCCCTTGTGGCGCCCCGGGCAAAGTATAGGGGCGTGGCTTCAAATGGGGGTGTGGTCAGTTACGCCCCCATTTGTGCCCCCTGTAGGGCCGCTGAAAGAAAAAAAAAGAAGTATACTTACTATCCCCACTCCTGATTCCAGACCGCTGCAGACCACCTCCTCCGCCGGCACCGCTCTTCTCCTCTTCTCGATCTATGGGAGAGACGTTATTACGTCTCTCCCATAGAACAGTATAGACACTAGAGGTCAATTATGACCCCTAGTGTCTGTGCCACTATGCTGTGCGGTGCGCGATGACGTCATCGCGCACTGCACAACAAAGGTCCTCTCCATGAAGGGAAACTAGACGCTACGCGTCTGGTTCACTTCAAAGCGGTGGGCACAGCGGGGTACTGCGGGGGGCACAGTGGCGGATCTTGCCATGGTGCAGCGCCCTCCGGATGGCGCCGGCGCCCTCCGGAAGGCGGCGCCCCGAGCAAAAGTCCTGCTTGCCCGTGGCAAGATCCGCTACTGCTGATGAATGCACTCCAGGTGACGTATAAGGGAGGATGTTCCTAGGTGGTTAATGTCCTTACCCCTACTTATTACAGCTTGGCAAAGGCAACACACAGCTTGACACCTGTTGTCCGCATTTCTGTTAAAATAATTCCACACCGAAGAGGTGATTTTTTTTGTATTTTGACCAGGCATGTCAATGGCCATATTCATCCCACGGACAACAGGTGTCTCCCCGGGTGCCTGACTTAAACAAACCACCTCACCATCAGAATCCTCCTTGTCAATTTCCTCCTCAGCGCAAGCAACACCCATATCCTCATCCTGGTGTACTTCAACAGTGACATCTTCAGTTTGACTATCAGGAACTGGACTGTGGGTGCTCCTTCCAGCACTTGCAGGGGGCGTGCAAATGGTGGAAGGAGCCACCTCTTCCCGTCCAGTGTTGGGAAGGTCAGGCATCGCAACCGACACAATTGGACTCTCCTTGGGGATTTGTGATTTAGAAGAAAGCACAGTTCTTTGCTGTGCTTTTGCCAGCTTAACTCTTTTAATTTTTCTAGCAGGAGGATGAGTGCTTCCATCCTCATGTGAAGCTGAACCACTAGCCATGAACATAGGCCAGGGCCTCAGCCGTTCCTTGCCACTCCGTGTTGTAAATGGCTTATTGGCAAGTTTACGCTTCTCCTCAGACGATTTTAATTTAGATTTTTGGGCCATCATTTTACTGAACTTTTGCTTTTTGGATTTTACATGCTCTCTACTATGACATTGGGCATCGGCCTTGGCAGACGACATTGATGGCATTTCATCGTCTCTGCCATGACTAGTGGCAGCAGCTTCAGCACTAGGTGGAAGTGGATCTTGATCTTTCCCTATTTTACCCTCCAAATTTTTGTTCTCCATTTTTTAATGTGTGGAATTATATGCAAGTAATATATCTGGAATTAGACGGCAGTAATCACTAGATAGATACCAGATACCACTGTGACTGGAATGATGATGACCTATGCACAGTGACAGGACACTACCACAGCACCCTACAGCAGCAAGATGCAGCACAAGACACTGGACTTTTAGTCACCACAATGCAGCACTGACACTGACCAGTGATACTGGGCACTGATGAGGATACTAGAACTGACACTGGGTAGCGAGAACAGCACTGGACTACTGTACTGTACTACTATATACTGGTCACCACAATGCAGCACTGACACAGACCAGGGATACTGAGCACTGTTCAGGATATTAGAAGTGACACGGAGCAGCAAGATACAGCAATGGGCTACTGTACTGTACTACTATATACTGGTCACCACAATGCAGCACTAACACTGAGCACAAGATATTGAGCACTGTTCAGGATACTAGAACTGACACTGGGCAGCGAGAACAGCACTGGACTACTGTACTGTACTACTATATACTGGTCACCACAATGCAGCACTGACACTGACCAGTGATACTGAGCACTGATGAGGATACTAGAACTGACACTGGGCAGCGGGAACAGCACTGGACTACTGTACTGAACTGTACTACTATATACTGGTCACCACAATGCAGCACTGACACTGACCAGTGATACTGAGCACTGTTCAGGATACTAGAAGTGACACGGAGCAGCAAGATACAGCAACTGTACTGTACTACTATATACTGGTCACCACAATGCAGCACTGACACTGAGCACAGATATTTAGCACTGTTCAGGATACTAGAACTGACACTGGGCAGCGAGATACAGCAATGGGCTACTGTACTGTACTACTATATACTGGTCACCACAATCCAGCACTGACACTGACCAGTGATACTGAGCACTGATGAGGATACTAGAACTGACACTGGGCAGCGAGAACAGCACTGGACTACTGTACTGTACTACTATATACTGGTCACCACAATGCAGTACTGACACTGACCAGTGATACTGAGCACTGTTCAGGATACTAGAAGTGACACGGAGCAGCAAGATACAGCAACTGTACTGTACTACTATATACTGGTCACCACAATGCAGCACTGACAATGAGCACAGATATTTAGCACTGTTCAGGATACTAGAACTGACACTGGGCAGCGAGATACAGCACTGGACTACTGTACTGTACTACTATACACTGGTCACCACAATGCAGCACTGACACTGACCAGTGATACTGAGCACTGATAGGGATACTAGAACTGACACTGGGCAGCGAGAACAGCACTGGACTACTGTACTGTACTACTATATACTGGTCACCACAATGCAGCACTAACACTGAGCACAGATATTGAGCACTGTTCAGGATACTAGAACTGACACTGGGCAGCAAGAACAGCACTGGACTACTGTACTGTACTACTATACACTGGTCACCACAATGCAGCACTAACACTGAGCACAGATATTGAGCACTGTTCGGGATACTAGAACTGACACTGGGCAGCGAGAACAGCACTGGACTACTGTACTGTACTACTATATACTGGTCACCACAATGCAGCACTAACACTGAGCACAGATATTGAGCACTGTTCAGGATACTAGAACTGACACTGGGCAGCAAGAACAGCACTGGACTACTGTACTGTACTACTATACACTGGTCACCACAATGCAGCACTGGCACTGACCAGTGATACTGAGCACTGATGAGGATACTAGAACTGACACTGGGCAGCGAGAACAGCACTGGACTACTGTACTGTACTACTATATACTGGTCACCACAATGCAGCACTGACACTGACCAGTGACACTGAGCACTGTTCAGGATACTAGAAGTGACACGGAGCAGCAAGATACAGCAATGGGCTACTGTACTGTACTACTATATACTGGTCACCACAATGCAGCACTGACACTGAGCACAGATTTTGAGCACTGTTCAGGATACTAGAAGTGACACGGAGCAGCAAGATACAGCAATGGGCTACTGTACTGTACTACTATATACTGGTCACCACAATGCAGCACTGACACTGTGCACAGATATTGAGCGAGCATCTATGAGGATACTGGAACTGACACGGAGCAGCAAGATTCAGCAATGGGTTACTGTACTGTAGTACTATATACTGGTGGTCACCACAACGCAGCACTGACACTGAGCACAGATATTGAGCTTTTCAGGCAGAGAACGTAGCCACGTCCTCTCCGCTCAATCTACAATGCATGAGTGAAAATGGCGGCGACGCGCGGCTTTTTATATGGAATACGAATCTCGCGAGAATCCGACAGCGGGATGATGACGTTTTGCCTCGTTCGGGTTAACTGAGCAATGCCTGGGACCCGTGTAAACCACGTGAAGTTCGGGGGGGTTCGGATCTCGACGAACCGAACCCACTCATTTCTACCTGCAACGTCTCTCAGCACACCATCACCTCCCCATGTGTCATCTCTCAGCACACCATCCCCTCCCCTGCTGCATCTCTCAGCACACTATCCCCTCCCCTGTGTCGTCTCTCAGCACACCATCACCTCCCCCTGTGTCGTCTCTCAGCACACCATCACCTACCGCCTGTGTCTCTTAGCACACCATCACCTCCCCCTGTGTTGTCTCTGAGAACACCATCCCCTCCCCCTGCAACATTTCTCAGCACACCATCACCTCCCCTGTGTTGTCTCTCAGCACACCATCACCTCGCCCTGTGTCGTCTCTGAGCACACCATCACCTCACCCTGTGTCTTCTCTTAGTACACCATCCCCTCCACCTGCAACATTTCTCAGCACACCATCACCTCCCCTGTGTTGTCTCTCAGCACACCATCCCCTCCCCCTGTGTTGTCTCTAAGCACACCATCACCTTGTAACCTTATTACCGGTAATTACAGACGGCTGGGTAATGCTGCAGTCACAGACACCACCCTCCCCACTGGTACCTATTAGCGGGGATTACAGTCTGCCGATCATGTAGCAGCTGCTGACCAGGGATGCCAGGCTGCCAGAGGTCCGCTGCCACCGCAGTCCCCCTCCCCTCTGCCACAGAAGCTGTATAAGCCCCCCTCCTCCTTACTGTGTGTCCGGCTGCAGACGCAGCCCTCCTCCTCCCCTGCCGGCACCTTATTACCGCCCATGTATCCTCCTCCTTTCCCGCCAACAGCACAAGTCAGCCGCGACCGTCCTACCACTACACGGGACCTTACTGCCGGGTCTTCCCGGCTGCAGAGATCGCACTTCCCTGGGGAATGTAGAAATTGTGACATTTAAAGGATAATGAATATGCCCTTAGACTTTGATTATTTGGCACGGTTGAGATTTTGAGTTTGACATGCAAGCTTTAGACTGTTTCATAAATTAGGTACATAGATTTACATTGGAGACAATCTGTGTGAAGACTTCAAACGGACTCCCAAGACCCACTTCTTCACCAAACCCAGCCATATCTCATCCTAACCCTCTGTTCCACGCTCTCTATGTACTCCATCTGTGTCACCCCTGTCAGTCTACCCCTCCCCTTTAGAATGTAAGCTCTCACAAGTAGGGCCCTCTTCCCTCATGTGCTTATCCTTTTTCTTACTTAAGGTGTGTACACACGGTAAGATCTTTTCTTCCGATTCTGACTATATAGTCAGAATCGGAAGAAAAGATAGTGCAGATCGCAAGGTGACAGTCACCTTGCGATCCCGATCCGATGCCGATGCGCGGCCCCGCGCGGTCGGCATCGGACGAAAAAATAGGCTGTGCAGGCAAGTCAATCCTGACTATCTCTATAGAAGAGATAGTCAGGATTGACACTTAGCCAAAATCGCACAGAACCAGGATCGCAAGCACACTCATTATGTGCTTGCGATACTGGCTAAGTGCCGATCCGGCCCCCGGTCGCACAGTGAGAATCGGATAAATCCGAATCTCACCGTGTGTACACGGCCTAAGTCTTCAACTGCAACAAATCCAGCAGTCTTCTGCCACCTGATACTTATTCCAGTGTCATCTGCTGCTGTAACTATGTTTATTTACTCTTTACTTGTCCTATATTATCGTCAACTGTAAGTTGCTGTTTTCCTGTTTATTTGTTTATGTACACTGTAATTGGGCACTGCGGAACCCTTGTGGCGCCACATAAATAAAGGATAATAATAATAATAATAATAATAATAATAATAATAATACTTGCTCATTACAAGTATCCCTTCCACTGTGCAGCATAAACCCGCCCCTTTCCATGTTGGGAATGCACCCAGTGATCCCGCCCCCAGCCAGATGATTGACACCGCGCTGTGTGCTACATGGCTGAGCTGCTACAATATTTCCAGAGCAGGATTAGAGGACGAGCACTGTGCACGGCCGGCCCGGGGGTAGCACATGGAGTCGGTGATCCCAGCCGCGGTGTGTGAGCGGTAACACAGAGTCTCGCCGTCACTGCAGGTAACTTGTGTGAGTGCCGTGAGCCGACCAGCGGCAGCAAAGTGGTGTGCTCAGGCGGCTGTCAGTGTTGCACGGTGTACGCCGGAGACAGGTGCATGGGCAGTTCTCCTGGAGAAGCCACTAATCCAGACAGCAAAGTCCTGGGCGTGTAGCATAGTGTAAGTAAGGCTTCATATTAGGCAGCGGTGTTACATTGTGCTGCTGCTTCTTTCTCTTATACAGTTATTTTGGCTTATGCTGTTTTATGGCATAAGTTAAGAATCAATCATCCGATGGTGTCTATATATACATACTTAAAAAAAAAAAAAAAATCTCCTTTGGGAAAGCTTCCAATTACTGTATACAGACAGCAATTTGTAGAGGAAAACTAACTTGTTTGTGCACTAGCAGGTAGTAGTTATTGCAGTGGTTCTCAAATTGTGTGCCGCCTGTGGCACCCTGGGGTGCCTCAGGACACTAGCCAGGGGTGCCTTGGATTGGTGGTCCAGGACCAATTCAAATGTAATAGGCGAAACCAGTGCTGGTGGCTGCCTATCATAAAATATGTGGTAAAAGCAAATCTTGTCCCTCACAACATAACTGAATCTAAGGATGATATATAAAGTAAACACAATTTTCTTTATTATTTCTTTCTAAATTTCTCAATGAGAAACTTTTGGCCTAGGGGTGCCCTGAAAAAAATTCTGATACTTTAGGGCACCGTGATTCAAAAAAAGTTTGGGAACCACCGATTTATTGTAATCTACTGCATAAATACACATACAGTACACTTACAGTCTCATGCCGCCCACTATATACTGTACATACTTTATCAAATATATGTGATGGATGGCTCACTGTAGGGTTTACCATGCATATTGTGACTATAAATCATTTTGGAAACAATGTTCTGCTTTTGGTATGGGATGGAGGAAGGCTCTCATGAAATAGAGGGTAAGTCCCTGATTTATGTATTGTTTTACAGCTGGTTATAATGTGGAAGCAGTTAATATCAGTGACCTGCATATAATGTATATATGAAGCAATCCAAAAAGGCAGCTTAAATAATTCAATACAGTACAATTCAACATTTGAGAGCCCCTATATGGTGTTTCGTCAGGAATATTATTGGCAAAAGAAAATACAGAGGTTCTTAAACGTTGAAATACCAGAGGTGCGTGTATTACATTTATTTTAGCTGCTGTATTGGATTACATAGAAACAGAATCTAACGGCAGATAAGAACCTCTTGACCCATCTAGTCTGCCCTTTATATTAGTCTATATCCCCATATGTGGTAACCGGAGGGCACCGAATGCCAGTTTCTCATTAATAGCTTAGGCATGTCATTCATTGACCATATGCATATATCATTTGAGTAAGATATGTTTATCCATCAGAATAAAGTACACATCATGCAGTAATAATGTTAATCATATGAAATTGTCATTGTGTTTTGTAGAAAGCTGCCGTCTGTCCTCTCTATTTAAATAAGGCACAAATGGACAGTGATCCAGAGACCGCAAAGGACAGAATACCCAGGTAATGACAATACTTCTAGCAGAATCCAGATGTTGGGGTGATTTAGCTTAAATGTTTTAAGCTTCTGTTCATGTTTTTATTATATTTTTGCCAATGAGGGTTAAAGGGATTTTTGTTTCCTGTCCCCACACAGGGCTCCTCTGTATTGTAGGTTATTTTAAAAAAAACCCCACAAATAAATAAATCTATTCTATCTATCTATCTATCTATCTATCTATCTATCTATCTATCTATCTATCTATCTATCTATCTATCTATCTATCTATCTATCTATCTATCTAATAGTAGTTTTTAAATAGTAGCTAGATGTAGCTTAGTGCCTATAAATATGACACACAATACAGTATCTGTTTTTAGGCTTGCTGTCCATATCATGTACAGGTGTATTATGGATGAACAAATACTGTTTCCTGGTTCAGGAGGAGAAGCCTTGTCACACCCTTTTTATGACCTGCACAGCCGTTTGTCATTGTGTAATCACAAGTACTGTAATACTGTCACTGACTGACCCTTTCACTCCTGTATTTCGGTAAACGGCTGGCAGTGTACAGAACCGCTTCATACTGAAGAGATGGGCAGATTATTTTCACTCCATCTGTCTGGAACCTGTATGAAAAAACTGTTAAATCCTTTGTAACCATTTTCTTTGGGTGTGGATTATTAGATCTACACTAAAAAGATCTACAGTCCAGAGGTCTACCAGACATGCATTAGGTCGATAGGGTCAAAAGGTCGACACAGAATAGGTAGACAGTAGAAACGGTCAACACAAAAAAAGGTAGACTCTTTTTCTGTGTTTTGGGGTGTTTTGTCACTTTTCTGCCACAAACAAGCCCCATAAGTGTACCACGTCACCTTGCGTGGCTAGCTTCGCTCTGCATGCTTCGGGCATGGTGCTTCGCTCTGCTACCACTGCGCTTGGCACAGGTTACTATTCCCAATCGTAATCCACGTGGATGGTAAAGTGAAAAAGTAAAAAAAAAAAATTGAAGAAAAAATGAAACCGCTTGTGTCTACCTTATGTGTGTCGACCTTTTGACCCTGTCAACCTCTTGATCCTGTCGCCCTAATGCATGTCTACCATTAGTGGTAGACTTATTCACTGTAGGGATTCAGTATGATTTACCGATGGACACAATACCGACGGCCATTGACCTACAGTCAAAATACCAACACGGTTGAAATACTGACATTCAGTATGCCGACATAGTCAGAATACCGACATTTGACATGCTGGCATGTCAAAATACAGACATTAGTTTTTCTGGGGGGGGGGGTTCTGTCGGTGTCGACATGGACACCGTCTAAGTGTACCACGCCCCCTGCATGGCTCGCTGCGCTCGCCATGCTTCGGGCACTATTATATTCCCCTTCCAGGTCCACTGGGATGGTAAAGTATGAACAAGTCTGTTTTTGCCCAAAAATTCCTTAAAAATGCATGTCAGCATTTTGACATGTCGGCATTTCAAATGTCGCTATTCTGCCTGTTGATATTTTGAACATGTCTGCATAATGAATGTCGGTATTTTGACTGCCGGTCAATGGCTGTTGGGATTATGACCGTGGGTATTGTGTCCGTCGGTAAATCAACTGCTACCCGACTGTAGACCTCTTTTTACTGTAGATCTATAGTCCGGATACAGTTTTCTTTATAGATTATATATTCTGTCCAACAATGAATGGTATGAGGTAGCCTCTCATACATGCATGGTAGCTGAAAATTATCCCTAAAACTGCACATCCCAGCATGCCCTGACACAGCTTTAGCATTCTCTGACATCAATGGGAATGCTGGGATTTGTAGTTTCACAACAGCTGGAGGGCCGCAGTTTGGACATGCCTGATCTAAAGCAAGGATTTTATGTTGGTTTTTTTTTATGTGCTACGGGCTCATAACATATTTGTTTATGTTACATGTTCACTTTACTATACTACTACTACTTTCTCATGGAACTATATAAAGCATACATAAGTTATTTTTTTCCACATTCTGTTCAGACCTAAACATGACTGAATGTTTTGTCTTGCTGCTTTAGTATCTTCTGTGGACTTTGGCCTTCGTTTGTACTGTGTGTAATGCTTTTAGCACCTATAAATATATCTGTAGGGAAACATTTAGTCAGTGAGAAGTGAGCCTGACGTCATTTGTTCTGCTTTAGTAGTGAGCAGCCCTGTATATGGGGTGCTTGTAGAGACACGCTTCAATGAGCAATGAGATTGCATTGTGAATTTCACTAGTGAAAAATGTAGTCATCCATTTTTAGCCTGTGATTTTTCCATGAGCTTATTGGGTGTAGTAGACAGCAAAAACCTGTTCCATACAATGACCTCACTCAGGTGTGAAACACAAAGACATTTCTATTTAAGCTGTCATCTTTATGAATCATATGGTTTGGCTTTAAACTGGTTAGTGCACTTATAATTGTAGGGATTTCACCATTGAGGAATAGCTCCATCCTCTGGTACAGAAGCTGTGTCTGTAAGACGGGATACCGCATCCATAGCCAGTGTGGCTCTGTGTCAAAGTCTCTGGAAGATACTGTAGGGGCCGGCGCTCTTGGTGACTACTATTGGAATTGAGGCACGTTTTTCTCCTATTGGTCATTGCTGTGATGATCTGGCCCAGCAGCCCACCTACTGTATATATCCTTTCACAAGGCTTCTCATTATGGGGTGTACTCAGGTTGTTTTGCCATTGACAGTTGTTTGTTTTCAGTATATATCACATAAAATTGCATTATATAGTGGTGTTAAGTATCTTTAAAGGTATATGTGGTCCTCTGGCTTTAAGCTGTGGTCTGCGCTGGACCAGCACAGAGTGAGGTGACCCGGCGCCGGGTCACTTTACATATAGATAAAGAACAGACCAGCAGCGGGTGTGGGTGAACAACGAACCGGCTGTGAGGGCAGCGGCAGTCAGCAGAGTGAGGTAACCTGGTGTCTGCAGGATCCAGGAACTTTGTTACCCATTACTTAAATGCCAGTATACTTTTCAGTGTATTGTGGACACTGAACGAGGGGCAGCCTTTTCCTATGAAGTACGCATTGCACAGCCCCTCCTGCTTCGCGGTGGTCCCGGTGGATGGCCTTACCTTGGCTCTTACATGGTGCTGCAGTGTCAGGCTCCTGCTCCTGCACCCATTGTACCGCCACCGTCTCTGGGACTGATGGCCTTCTCCCCCATTATGCCGCCTCATACTGAATCCGCCTCCTCCTACCCGGTGGCTATGCTCCCAGTACTCCTTACAAGGCAGGCACCACAGACCCATAGATCTGGTTTCCCGCGGCTGCAACAAAAGGGATCTCTTTGGCTGCAGGTATCCTTCCAGTGCGTATCCATGGTAATGCAATTGCGCAACCTGCGGAATATTGGGAGATGTGTCCAGTTTTGCACTTGCGTCTGACTGAAAATCAAGGTCAAACCAGAGTTTCCATTCAGCTGGGATTTATACCACGTACTGTAAGATCTGTAGCAGGCACGAGTGTTGGGATTTAGGGCAATATGGGTTACTTGTCTGTTTAGGTTTTCAAAACGCAAAAAAAAAAACTTGAATAAACCAAACTAATTGAATAAATGGGGGCAAAACATATGTTTTGGATTATAATCGGTAAAATAACCTGTATACAGACAACAATGGTTTGTTTCTGTGGCTTTCACATATCTCATGTCCTGTGGATATCTGTGTTTGTCCGTTTTAAAAGAATATATATTAGTCTAGGGGGAGGATGGAGATGTCTATTGTGCTAATAATGTGTTTGTATTGTATGCTACACTCCTTCTGTGTCTGATATTAGGTATTTGTTTCATAGGATCGATATTTATGGATTTGAAAGACCTGAAGAATTTGATTACGCGTTTTATGAAGACTTTCAATCCAGATACCTGGAAATTCTCACAAGAAGAGCTATAAAATGGTCCAAACTCTTGCAGAAGTCCACAGTAGTGGAGAAAAGCTTGAAAGGTATATTGTTACAACATCAAATGTCTGAGAATGACTGAGGTATATAGTGATTTAGTATAATGCTGACCATACACTAGGGCGACCAGTATCCGATCCGATTTCTGACGCGATTTTCCTTCAAGTCCGCTGGGCGCTCTGGACACATTTGTTTTTTTTGGACACACGATGTGCATACGATCTATCGAGTGATCGTATGCCTCACAAAAAGCATCAACTGTTCCATCGAATGATGCATCGTGTGTGCATTAAACATGGTACAATGTGTATACGATTACGACGGATAATATGGGCTGCACGTATGATCAGAGGATGCGACATTCGACCTGCGGGACCACGCATTACATCGTAATCGCACCTAAAACATACACGATGCATCGAATGATGTGTAAAAGTAGTACATTCGTACTCTATATCGTCCTAGTGTATGGCTAGCTTAATATACAGTAAATCTATAGTAGTACTATAAGAACTGCATTTACTCTTCTGGGTCAGTCCTGTTATATTTACCAAGCTACTGTATAATTAACAATTGTGACTTTTATCTGAGTATATTGTGATGTTCCTATTTGTAGTGTGATGTATCTGCAGAGCAGCGTTATGAAAAAAGATGTACACTAAAAATATAATGTATGATCTCTAGGACTAATGCAGTCTGTGTTGTTACTCTCAGTTCTGTTGTTCTGACATAAAGCCATAGTTCTGCATTTATATTCTTTGCTATATTAGTGTGATGATTACATTGCGCCAAAACATTTAATGCTTCCGCAGCATCACTACATAAAGTAAAATACACCTACAAGGAGATGAATGACTGTGTCCAAACCTTCTATTGAACTTGGTCAAATGACTAATTGCTTGAAAGTGCTTATATACTGTATGTCGGCGAGTGCCCTGTTCTTCATTCTGGGTATAGTTTATAAAGCTGCTGATATCTGAATGCAATTTTTAGGGGCATGTTGCTTTTGTTAGGTGCAGCTATAGTATCCTGTACAAGTATCTGATGCACCAAAGAAAGAACCTGGGGCAAATCCATTCACCAGCATAACGTTCGCACTGGACATGATCATGTCTGTGTAGAATAACAATAGATAATGAGATTACTATGTATGGATCAGTTTTTTTATTTCTATTTTTATCCAGTGAACTAGGGTAGATTTGTAACTGTTTTATATTGATGACCTTCTTGTCCTCTATTGGTGTTCAGAAGTTAATATTTCCTAAGTAAATAGTTAAAACATTCTCCAGGCTTTGTAGTCTTTTAAAAATCTGTGGCGTTAATTTATAAAGCAATGGTAAAAGTGGAGAAGTTGCCCATAACTAGAAATCAGCTTCTACATATAATTTTGTAGACCGTTTTTGATAAATGTTATATCAAAGGTGATTTGTTGCTATGACCAAAATCTCCACTGGTCCACTTTTCTCCACTCTTTTAACTGTTTGAAATATCATCCCCTATTTATTTTAAATAGACAACTGTCAAGAGTGTTCCAAACTCTAGGGCAGAGGTGTCCAAAGCGTTGATTGTGATCGCCTGGTCAACATGGACACTCCAGTGGACCAGTAGATCGTGGTGGATATTCTGCAGCAGCCAGTTAGAATCAGGCTGATTCTTATTGGCTAGCTTCGCCAATCTGAAGCGGCAGGCAGCTGAAGCCATAGCTGTTTCTGTAGGCTGTCACTGACAACATAACCAGTAGGACTCAAGATGATTCTTATTGGTTGAGACTGCCTCCATTTCGTCAGTCCCAGTATCAGCCAGAAAGCCAGTTTAAGGGGGAGGGGGCACAGATGCAGGACTGCTTAGTGGGCGCTGTGAGGCTGAGCAAAAGAAAAGAGTATCTCCCAGCGCTAATATTATCAAGTGTACACTCTATAGATTATTCCTATAGTGTCTACTCATAGAGATGGTGTATAAGGAAATAACTCTAACACCAATGTTATTTCAAAGTAAAAAGTAGTATTTTATTTCCCTGGCACAAAACAAAACATTTAAAAGTGGACCGTATAAGAGAAATCCTTACTGGTTCCAATAAAATCAGGAGTTCAAAATAAAAATAATTAATAGTGAGTCCTAATACCGGTATACACAATACAGACAAAACAACCACATACAACATAAAACATAAAAAGGCCAGTGATACACTAAATAGCGAATTACTCACTGGATAGATATTTGTAATCCTCAGGTTAGTACTTGTCAGTCTTAGGACCTAGGAATAGGTGCTATAATGTAGTCACCTATCAGACAGGGAATTTTCCCATCAGGTTCCCTGGTTAATACCAGCCAAAGTGTAGTCCTTCCGATATGGGTATGCACAAGTCACTGTGAGTGGGATAACCAGATCCTCAATCTATATACCCATGAAGCTCAAAACACTTACTTCTATAGCACAGGAAGTTCGTGAACGGGTGTCTGCCGGCAGACTGTAACTGATAGCTCCGCGATCAACTAGTTTCGCCTGTCTCCGCAGGCTTCCTCAGGATGGCCGAGCACATTCATTACCCTGTTCTTTATACGACCCTGACGTGTCAGTAGTCATGGTAACCGGATCTCCGTGCGTGCTTCGTATACACTCCGTCGCGTTGGTTACCATAGTAACCGGACCTCCGTTTACATCCTCGGCATGTCATTCTAGTTGTCATGGTAACCGGAGATGTTTAAATGAGCCGCTCGTGTCTCATAGCACTTCCCTCTTCTCCTCCACATATGTCCATCATAGCTTTCACTCTCTATAGTAGGTTGTTACAGTGGGATAGCACTCCTGCCTCCCCTGGCCATTCTCCTTGTCAGTCGTTTTCCGGATTACTATACATCGCTCCTTCTGTGATGTTCTGATTCTACACCTCCATATTAATTTGCCCCCAACCTCATGATTTCACAGGGGATAAACATAGAGGTCATGATGTCTGATATATAAGGCAGTTCTGGAAAGGCCATATTTCAAAGATATCCACATAGTATAGGACAGCAAGGAACAAAAAAC
Organism: Pseudophryne corroboree; assembly: GCF_028390025.1. Classification (NCBI taxonomy): domain Eukaryota; kingdom Metazoa; phylum Chordata; class Amphibia; order Anura; family Myobatrachidae; genus Pseudophryne; species Pseudophryne corroboree. Next base: position 354,424,665 of record NC_086445.1, read on the forward strand.
AGTGCCCCTCTATATTAAAAACCTACTGGAAATAAAGAAAGATCAAAATATTTATAATACCCCCCCAGTTTCCTCAAACTCGGTCTTACTGACGGGCATAATCTCTTATAGTTCCCAATAGGTTTACTTTATTCCTTTAGGAAGGGAGAGAGGTCACAATCTATATTATGGCCCTTAGGCACCAAAGTCTCTAACTCAAAGATCGTTCTCGCTTCTTCTTTCAGTAGTGCATTATCCCAATCCCCTCCTCTCCATGATTTTTGTACTAATTTTATTCCAATAAATTCTAGGCCCATAGGGTCACTATTGTGCATCTTAGTAAAGTGTTCCGGAATGTTGTGATTGTCTTTATTTGTTCGGATATTATTTAAGTGTTCGTTTATCCTAGTACATAGACAATGGTAGGTCTTCCCTACGTATTGTAACCCACAGGGACATGTTACCAAATAAATTACACCTTTCGAGTTGCACGTAATTTTGTCTCTTATTGTGTATTCTTTCCCTGTACTGTTAGATTTATATTTATCAATACAAGTATAGTGTATATATATCCGGAAAACATCCCAAGGTGGCAGTGTTTTACCACCTGCCTAAAATCCATAAGGATAAAGATGCCCCTCCGGGAAGGCCAATTGTTGCAGGAGTTCAGTTACTAACTTCACATCTATCATGCTACATTGATGTCTTCTTGAAAAAGTTGGTTAGTACACAACAGAGTTATATAAAAGATACTGTACATATTCTGGATATCTTGAATAGAGTGACATGGGAAGAAGGCTATCTGCTAGCCACGTGTGATGTTAAATCTTTACACATCAATCCGACACGATCAAGGAATGGAAAATGTCCGGAAAATCATCAATAATGAGTCCGAGATGAAGAGTGACCAAATTAATTTTATTATGGAGGGTATTAAATTCACACTGGAGCACAATTTCTTCTGGTATGGGGGCAATTACTATAAACAAACCCAAGGGACCGCTATGGGCACAAATTTTACACCCTCGTACGCAAATCTCTTCCTCGCCCAGTGGGAGAACGAGTCCATATGGGCCAACAATTAGTATCTTCCCAATCCTGCCTTATGGGCGAGGTATATAGATGATGTGATTATCATCTGGAAGGGGACGAAAGTAGGCTTTGATCAATTTATTATGAAAATAAATGACAAAAATATATATATATATATATATATATATATATATATATATATAATTCACGAGTGAGGTGAGCGATAAAAAACATCAATTTTTTGGATCTAACCATCTTTATTGAAGGAAACAAGATCGAAGGGACCTGGAGAAAAGCAAGGATGAGGTGGACGAAGTGGCGAGAACGAACCTCCTCCAGTACAAAGAGAAGAATATAGGGACAAAGCAAGATGTGATGTTTCTGACGGGTTTCTCAAGTCAACTGAGGTTTCTAGAAGAAAGTATTTACAAACATTGGCACATTCTTACCACAGACGATGACCTTAGGGAAATCCTGCCAGCGAAACCTAGAATAATATATAAAAGAGCGCCCAACATAAAGACGAGCTTGGTTAGGAGCTATTACAAGAATGATAGGAAAGGAGGGGAAACCTGGCTGAAAAATATGAAGTCTGGGTTCTATAGATTTAACAACTGTATAGCGTGTAGAAAAACAAATAAAATCTCGACAAAACGTATTGATAAATATAAATCTAACAGTACAGGGAAAGAATACACAATAAGAGACAAAATTACGTGTAACTCGAAAGGTGTAATTTATTTGGTAACATGTCCCTGTGGGTTACAATACGTAGGGAAGACCTACCATTGTCTATGTACTAGGATAAACGAACACTTAAATAATATCCGAACAAATAAAGACAATCACAACATTCCGGAACACTTTACTAAGATGCACAATAGTGACCCTATGGGCCTAGAATTTATTGGAATAAAATTAGTACAAAAATCATGGAGAGGAGGGGATTGGGATAATGCACTACTGAAAGAAGAAGCGAGAACGATCTTTGAGTTAGAGACTTTGGTGCCTAAGGGCCTTAATATAGATTGTGACCTCTCTCCCTTCCTAAAGGAATAAAGTAAACCTATTGGGAACTATAAGAGATTATGCCCGTCAGTAAGACAGAGTTTGAGGAAACTGGGGGGTATTATAAATATTTTGATCTTTCTTTATTTCCAGTAGGTTTTTAATATAGAGGGGCACTGTTTTTTGTTCCTTGCTGTCCTATACTATGTGGATATCTTTGAAATATGGCCTTTCCAGAACTGCCTTATATATCAGACATCATGACCTCTATGTTTATCCCCTGTGAAATCATGAGGTTGGGGGCAAATTAATATGGAGGTGTAGAATCAGAACATCACAGAAGGAGCGATGTATAGTAATCCGGAAAACGACTGACAAGGAGAATGGCCGGGGGAGGCAGGAGTGCTATCCCACTGTAACAACCTACTATAGAGAGTGAAAGCTATGATGGACATATGTGGAGGAGAAGAGGGAAGTGCTATGAGACACGAGCGGCTCATTTAAACATCTCCGGTTACCATGACAACTAGAATGACATGCCGAGGACGTAGATGGAGGTCCGATTACTATGGTAACCAACGGGACGGAGTGTATACGAAGCGCGCACGGAGATCCGGTTACCATGACTACTGACACGTCAGGGAAGTATAAAGAACGGGGTAATGAATGCGCTCGGCCATCCTGAGGAAGCCTGCGGAGACAGGCGAAACTAGTTGATCGCGGAGCTATCAGTTACAGTCTGCCGGCAGACACCCGTTCACGAACTTCCTGCGCTATAGAAGTAAGTGTTTTGAGCTTCATGGGTATATAGATTGAGGATCTGGTTATCCCACTCACAGTGACTTGTGCATACCCATATCGGAAGGACTACACTTTGGCTGGTATTAACCAGGGAACCTGATGGGAAAATTCCCTGTCTGATAGGTGACTACATTATAGCACCTATTCCTAGGTCCAAAGACTGACAAGTACTAACCTGAGGATTACAAATATCTATCCAGTGAGTAATTCGCTATTTAGTGTATCACTGGCCTTTTTATGTTTTATGTTGTATGTGGTTGTTTTGTCTGTATTGTGTAAACCGGTATTAGGACTTGCTAGTAATTATTTTTATTTTGAACTCCTGATTTTATTGGAGCCAGTAAGGATTTCTCTTATACGGTCCACTTTTAATGTTTTGTTTTGTGCCAGGGAAATAAAATACTACTTTTTACTTTGAAATAACATTGGTGTTAGAGTTATTTCCTTATACACCATCTCTATGAGTAGACACTATAGGAATAATCTATAGAGGGTACACTTGATAATATTAGCGCTGGGAGATACTCTTTTCTTTTGCACAAACTGTGAGGATAGTGGAAATCCTAATTTCTTCTCCATAGCTGCTTAAGTTTATCAGGTGAGGCATATGAGCGCAGTCCTCTATCTTTTGCTGTGAGGCTGAGGCCTGGACCCTGCACCAATGCGGACTGGTGGGCATGTTGGCTACCGCAGTTGTTTGCCATCCTGCCCGCCCACACAGTGCTCTGGAGTCACTGAGGCTGCTGGACTGCAATGGCTGAAAGTAGAGAGGGACTGGGTGCTGCTCCTCCTCCTCCTCTCTCTGATAGTCAGGTCAGTCTTATGTGTGGGCCCCAGACAGTATATTGTATATTTTGTGAGGGGGGGGGAAACATTTTTCCCTCCTGTGGAGAACTGTATATTTGGGTTTTTCCTGTAGAGACCAATGTGTGACTTCGGTGAGATAGTTCCCATACCCTGTGCAGCAAGGACATGCCCCTTTTTTAGGGTGCCATCCTGCAGCACATGCAAATGTGCCACCTTGGTAGATGACAAAAGCTTTTCAGCTTTCATGGTATATTACGGACTATAAAAGTTTGGCCACACCTGTTTTAGGGAATAATCCAAATGCAGAGCTCTGTTTATGAGAAGAAAGTTTCCATCTGTGTCTGTAAGAAATAGATGCAGACAATCTCGGGAAGAATAGCTAACAGGAGATTCATGGTTTCATAGACAGTCCTGTCCACAAAATTATCAGCCATAATGAATAGAAACAATACTCAACCCTACTTCAATAGAGTTCGGCTGTCATCCCATTAGTCACAGAGTAAATGGTATGAATGCGTGGTGTTCTCAGCCTCTTACCTCTGTTGTTCTCCATGGCAAGCGTAGCCTGTGTGTATACTAATTTGCGAAGAAGAACAAAATGTGTCTACAGGCTGTGAGTGTATATCTGTTCGCTATTTCTGATATCCACTTTCTCCTAGTACTGTATGTTATGGAATCACTTACCACAATGAGGAAACCTATATCTTATATCCAGGATTTCCCATAAGCATAATGGGCCCTTTTTATACATTTTAGGCTTTAGGTCCTCTTATCCTTGAGAGATGAATTTGAAAATGTAATATTTCAAAACTTAATGGATTATTAATAAAAGATAACAACATTTATTATGTTTTGGATAAAAGCAAACAAATGCACCAAAACACAATATTTTAACATTGCAATACCTCCTGACTCGATCCGGTCCGCATGCTGATGTTTGGGATGCCAGCAGTTGGAATACTGACTGGTCAAAATCCCAATGCCGGGATCCTGACATTGATCACAATGCCGGTGCTGGAATCCCAACTGTTGGCCTCCCAAACTTAAGTATGCCGGGGTCAGTTAGGATCAGGGGTGGGGAATTAGATTTAAGTAGAATAGGGAAGATTTTGGTTAGGCTGTTGGGGAGGGGTTACGGTTAGGCACTAAGCAGATAGGGTTAGGGTTAGGCTGTGGGGAGGGGGGGAGGTTAGGATTAGGCTTAGGCTGCATGTAGGGGATTTGCTTAGAGTTCGGCTGCGGGAAGGGAGGGTTAGGGGGCATGGGTTTAGGGTTAAGATACTCAACAGGTGTCTGGATTCTGCACATCGGGATTCCACTGTCAGTATTCTTACTGTCTGCATCCCAAGCGCTGGGATCCCAATACCATCTCCTTCCAATATGTATCCCCACTTATTGACAGCCATACTCTGTGATAACGCATTTCTCCACCTATTTCTTGGTGTTTTTTTCATGGCAAAGTTAGTTAGCTTTTGATATTTAAAAAAACATGAACCAAAGGAGTTCTGAGTTTAACAAACAAATTCAATAAATCTATATTATTCTCTTGGAGCATCAACAAATCTAAGCCCACCTCATGCTCCTTTTTATATGCCTTAGAGATTACTCATGCCCTTTTATATGGTATCAGAGGCATTCATTACAGGTCCCAACAAGCCCCATCATTATTAATTTTTATGGAATCCAGGGCCCAATGGTACCTGAATGGAAAATAAAGACCCAGAAATGTATTTTAATTTAATGAGAACTCCCTGAGACGTTTCTCTTTATCCAATTTTTGGCCTATTTATGTTCCCAAAGGTCCATGTAGAATACACGACCAGGCTTTGGAGAAAAAATCCGTAGATGATGTAAAAGTTGTCTACGGTAAGACGGTCGCTGATCACTGATGCATTGGTTATGTCACAGTAACCCTGTGTAATACAGGCCCATGCTTTCGGCCTAGGGCTTACTTGGCACCATGGAGTGGGGGCCCCACATTTGTAGGATTCCTTGTTACTGTCACCAGCCCTAGCTGATAAAGCCTTGTACTGGTAGAAGCAATTTAGAGGGTTGCTCCATGTCCTTTGTTCCCTTGATATTGCCAGTGATGATAGGGATTAAAACCAGATGCACCTTGTTGCAGTGGTGGCACTGGGGTCTGTGACACTGGTGGCATTCATTAGCCCCTGCATGCGCCAAAGGGGCATGACTTTGAGGAAAAGGGCATGGCTTTATGGAAGTCCCCCCCCAAATCAATATGGGGATGTTTCCCCGTGGGAAACCCCCTCCATTTATCACTTTGGGGCATGTCAAGCATCCCCAGAGATGCTACCCTCCCCTAGGAGACTCTGGCTGCACTGCTGGCTCTGTCTCAGTGACCGGAGCTAGGTGCTACAGGATAATATCACACTGCAGCACCCAGCAAGTCACTGCAGAGGAGCTGGTATTTTGTTGTCACCCCTTGAAAGGATGACACCCGATTGTGGTCCGCGCCCTCCTTGTGACGCCTCTTCCTCGTTGGTAGCTTGATCTCTAGGTCTTCAAATAGCCGCTTATTATGTCTCCTGATTTGGAGGCCAACATTGCTAAAAAAAATGCAGGCTATTACATTTCCCTTTCCCTTCCATGTTTTCTTTAGAGGAGGAGAGTTTGCTCCTTTTCTGAGGACTATTAAGCTCTTGACCATTATGTTGCGACTATTTTTTTACAGTTGTTACTAGTTGTTTACTAGTAATTGCACCTCTAGTATTTGGAAGGCTACGATCTTTATGGTATGCATGATTAAGGCTGAACAGTAGACAGAGATTCAGGAATTATCTTAAGTTGTTAATATTACTGTGTTTGTTATATAAATAAATGTAAACTGACACCAATAGACTGGCAGGGGGTGTTTGTGTTTTTTGTAGATGGTGTTTTGAATCTAAGGTAAATTCACGGCTTTTCAAGGTAATCAAGTGATGTTTTAGTCTTACAAAATAGCATTCCCTTTTAGTGACCAGGACTATGTGTTAATCCACGTAGAACATTGATTTGCAAATATTTGGTCTTATTCATTGTAAAAAAAAAAAAAAAAGGTTATTTCTGCATTGTAAGAGCAAACTCAACTAAGTTTTATCTGGGTATATCTGGTTCATGAGTTGATGCTTGCCAGAAAATGGTTCATACATTATGGCAACCATTGTAAGCACTCCAGTAAATTTTCAATAGAAAAGTTAATCAAATACTCATACAAGTAATTAGTAATTGTTAGACCGTCTTGCATGGCTTAGTTCAGATTATGTCTGTAGAGTTTAGGTTCAAATTTTAGCTATGCTGTTAAATTCACTTGTGTGACTTGAATGCTTTTTTTGCCATATGGTCCACATTCTGATCTTTACATCCTGTATAAATAGCCTAATAATCTGCTACTAGAAACACAAATTTGTTTGTCATCCTGACAGGGAAGAATATAACCCTAAGGTGGTGATTCTATTGTTTTTAAATCTGCACTAATTAATGGGTGCCAGACAGAGCAATTAATTTGTTTAATTATCGCACTTTGCATGCCTAGAAATACTTTTTGCACATTTTTGCTCGCCACCTCAGGAAGCTGCAAGCAGAAATGTGACCGGGGTGGATTGGCCATAGGGCTCACAGGGAAAATTCCCAGTGGGCCAACATGCTTGTGGGGTCTGTTTTGTTTGACATGTGACCCTATCCCCCACATGACGGATAGTCCACTGGCACTCATTACACTTGCACACTGCATTGTCCTAATTGTTGTTCTATCTCTGTGTATTGTCTGCAGTACAGCAACTCTGCAGTCCATCACATCAGTGTATATACAGCATCTGCATGCCCTCACATCATTGGTTTCTTTAGAGTCCTTCTGAGCACACTACATTTTTCAGTATGTTCTTAATGTGGACTCAAACATTGACATTAGAAAATGCATGTAATGTCTGTGTACTTTTTAGGTAGCTCGCTTACAAAAACCTTACCAAAACACTTACCGCTTGTGTGGTTTTGTCATATACTTACAGTATAATTAACAGAAGTCAAATAACAAGCCCTTAATATTACATTCACTGGGTCATCCCAGAAGTGCAGTAGGTTGTCCCTACAGTGTCATATAGTTGTGTGGCTGTGCCAAAGTGTACAGGAAATATTTTTTTTTTTTATGCTGACTGAAACCGAGGGATTCAAGAAATGTCAATATTTGATTTCTGGGAACACCTCTCAGTGGATCCTGAAGTCGATATTATTATTTTTTTTTATTTATTTTTTTAAATCCCATTTAATTTCAACGGAAAACTTTTCCAGGTATATTGTTTTGACAAGAAGCTTTTAGCTGCACTTTGTAGCCTGAGCTGTACATACTGTGACCAGAGGAGCAGGAAAGATTAATAACATTTGCTGCATTTTGCTTGCTGTGTGATTTTATAGAAAACCCCCTATACTGTACTTCTGCTTTATTCTTTCAGTAAAGAGATACATTAGGAAAGGAATTCCTAATGAACATCGCTCTTATGTGTGGATGATGGTGAGTGGAGCACAAGCCAAAATGGAGTTGAATCCAGGATACTATCGCAGTGCATTGGTAGATGGACAGAACAATGCAAAGCTTGTGGATGCAGTTGTCACTGGTAATATCCGTATTTTAATGGTACAATTTGATTTTCCCATGTTATAGACATGAAACATTTCCTCATACTTGCTTTTGGAAAGATACAAGCTTATAGATCTGTGTTCTATTATTTTATTTAATGTGTTGTCTTCATTTCCTTTGGACTTTTCCTCTCCGCTGCCTGTGGCATTTATACACAAAAAGAGGGTTTGCATTGAAATCCTGGCACTCGCTATCCAGACTTTCAGGATGCCGACAGTGGCATCCTGGTGGTCAAAATCCTGACTGATCCTGGTATGTATTTAAACCGTAACCCACCCCTCCCGCAGCTCTACTACTCTAATACTGCCCCTAGTGCCTAACCCTAACCCCAGCACTTACTGTTGGGAGCCATTGGGATTCTGAATGTCTGGATCCTGACTGCATCCCCAAAAGAAATGTGACCCTTTTTATATGGGATTCTATTAATTCAAAAAGAAAGATGTCGCTTTCTTTTGTAGGATAAAAAAGGTAAATACTGTCTACATTTGTTGCATAATGATTTACATTAATTTGATCTCTTACATTTATGGGTGTATTCAGTTCTTGACGGAAACTGCCGTCTTGTCGGAAATACGGCAGTTTCAGACTATTTTAGGTCTGTAGGGGTTCCGTCTATTCAGTCCTGCCTCAGATTTTCCGACAAGTCAGGAATTCCGACTTGTCGGAAAACACGTGGATCGGCGGAATAGCCGCGGATCCATGTGGTGGTGGTGGTGGTGGTGTTGTTGTTGTGTTTTTTTTTTTTTATTGAGGTATTATGAAAGCGTTACAGGAAAAAAAAAAAGTAAATCATAAACAGCAAATTGACAAATAATATCAGTCAGTACATGCAAGTATTGATAACAATCAGTAAAATAAATGATTTGAACAAATAAAGAAAAAGATGCATAAACTCGTCATTATTTGTTAATAGTCCGGGTAGTGTCCTGTATTGGTATGAACATATGATACAATAAAAAGGGGGGGGAGGCATTCAGAAAAAAATGAGATGAAGCTTTACATTAAAGTTTGTGTGCTTGGAGCCCAGGAGGAACTAAAGTAAAGCAATCTTCGGATGCGGATCCACGTGGTTTGTTGGAAGCGGCAGCCGAATCTGACTGGTTTTGGCCCCGTTTCCGACAATGTCAATCCGACTTTAATAAAAGTCGGACTGGCATTGTCGTGAACGCCCGCTCATTGAATACTCAAATGTCTGATCCTTTCCATCGGAAAGGATCCAACATCAATTGAATATACCCCATAGTGGATGTAGTTCTTGAGAATGCAAAATTTATACAAATGTGTTTTAAATCAGAGCTTCTCCCTCACGGCAGCTAATAAAAAGGTAAGCTGTTATATTGCTGTGTACCTCCTCCTTCAGCGCTGTGGAAATACTCTTAAATTGTGATAATCAAAAGGCAATATACACTCACAAAGATTCAAAAAATGTATGAGTCCTAATAAAATGTCCAAAGTTCAAAAACATTATATAAGAAAAATGTATATCCTCCAGAAGAACTGCACTCCACACCCAATGTGGGTAATATCACCTTTCCTTTGGCTAAAAGTTCCTTTTTTAAAGTTCACAAGATATTCTTCATAAACAATCCTCCCTTGTTCTTTGTTGCACCCTACGTTGACATTACATTTTTTCATGGCAAAAACAGATAGATATAATGCAACACTGTAGATAGTTCTGAAGAAATTATTTATTACATATTCTTTAAAACAAAGCCAACGCAACTTTAAGATAAATTAAATAAATACTGTAGTATTATTGGGTCCCCTACCAGATTCAAAGAGTCAGAGGGCTTATCTGTTTGATATCTGTCAGGTGTGTATCCACCCTTACACTATGTCAGAGGACTCACTGTCATGCCAACTGAGCAGCCAGTCAAGGTAAGTGTCCGCTCAATATGTCGGTCCCTGTCATGCAGCTGGGAGGGCTTTTTCATTTGCCCACCCAGCTGTGACGTCTGCCCCTGTAGCAAGTTGTACTGGCCGCCTGTACACACAGCATGATGCAACGATATATTTGCAGATATGTCGACCATCAGCTGTGCTGCAGGGCCAATGCGATATGTCTTCGAACAACGTAATTCACAGACATATTGCTGGTACACACCCACCAACACACCCACAATATATTGGCCGTTTAGTTGAAAAGCCGATCTATATCTGCCAGTGTGTTCCCAAGATAATGGTCCTTTAATCCATCAGCTTGCACCCCATCCGTCTCCTCCTCCTCCTCCTCCTGGCTGGCTTCCAAAGTATAGCCCTGCAGATAAGGGATAATGGGGCAGATGTATTAAGCCTGGAGAAGGCAATTGGAAGTGATAAACCAGTGATAAGTGGAAGGTGATAATGCACCATCCAATCAGCTCCAATATGTAAATTGACAGTTAGGAGCTGATTGTCTGGTGCGTTATCACCTTCCACTCATCACTGGTTTATCACTTCCTTATGCCTTCTCCAGGCTTAATACATCTGCCCCAATGCTGGGTAATACTGAACTCCCTATGACACTTTGTTATATAGGTAGTATTAACTTGTCCACATGTAAATTTATCAGTATTTATTGTGATGTAAACATTTAAAAAGACCGCAAAAATTAACATTGTGATTTTGTGTATATTAAAAATAATACGTGACGAGATATATTTCCTGCAGCATGAAAGAATATTTCTTTACAGCTCAGTTCTGTATTTTATGTACTGTATACTCTTAGCATTACTGTATACTGGACATAATACTAAATTATCCTCTTATATTCACCCATCTAGAGTCATGTGCTACAAGCCCTGCTGTCTACTGTTGGACATACTACTTACTGTATCAGTGACTGATTTCACAGTGCTGAAGGTTGTCCTTCCTACTGATTGGATGGAGGTCAGCAGGAAGTTTGACCTGATTCGCTGCTATAGTTAACTTCCCTAGTTACTATACTTTAATTTTAATGGTGATTGGTTTTATCCTGTGCTATGCTCTAGTCACTTTAGTCCGTTGTGAGGTCTATGATGCTACAGTTGGTATGTCTGTTTTGCAGATCTGAACAGGACGTTCCCTGATAATGTGAAGTTTCGTAAGAATGCAAGTCCTTGTTTACAGCAGACACTATATAATGTTTTAGTGGCTTTTGGACACCATAATAAAGCTGTGGGTTATTGCCAGGTAAGTCTGGACACTTTCTGCAACTTTGATTATGGTATTGTGTATTTTGATGCTTTCCTAGCTGAGCAAAATAAGCTCCAGGGGTGGGGTGGTGGGGGTGATTCAGTTCAAAGTGATTGGCAAGAATTCCCGGCATTTAGGCTGTTTCTCCAACAACTTCCAGCCACCACAAGCTCAAATACTTTCCTTCACAGCCATAGAGGTGTGCAGGAAGTTCTGGAGTGTTACTGTAAATGTGCACATTGCAGAGAACTGAATCTCCCTTAGAAAGTTGATTTGGCAAATAAAATATAGGACATTTACGTATAAGGGTCTGAGATTATAGAATCACAGTGACTTCAGCAAGTTTGCAGTCAATGTAAAGTTGGAGGGCTGGTTTTCCTTTATAAAAGATTGCCACTTTAAATTTAGCAATGAACTTGCCAACATCACATAATTTAATAAGCTTTGGAACTATTACATAACTCCTGCAGCCTCTATGCTATATGTAATTGTATGCTAGATTCACTCGATAGAGAGATTGAGGGGGGTCATTCCGAGTTGATCGCTAGTTGAAAATGTTCACTGCGCTGCGATTAAGTAAAAATCCGGCACTTATGCGCATGTGGCGCAGTGCGCACACGCGACTTACTTTCACAACGGGCGATGTATTTTTACACAAGGTCTAGCGAAGCTTTTCAGTCGCAATGGCCACCACAGAGTGATTGACATGAAGTGGGCGTTTCTGGGTGTCAACTGACCGTTTTCAGGGGTGTTCAAAAAAACGCAGGCGTGCCAGGAAAAACGCAGGCGTAGCTGGGCGAACGCAGGGTGTGTTTGTGACGTCAAAACCGGAACTGAATGGTCTGAAGTGATCGCAAGCGCTGAGTAGGTCTGAAGCTACTCAGAAACTGCACAATATTTTTTTGTAGCCATTCTGCGATGCATTGTTCGCACTTCTGCTAAGATACACTCCCAGAGGGCGGCGGCTTAGCGTTTGCACGGCTGCTAAAACTGCTAGCGAGCGACCAACTCGGAATGAACCCTGAAGTTCCTTGTCATGGAAGTTCTCCATCTTTAGAGTGGCTGGCTGTACTGGGATATCTGTGGGCCTTCTTGGCGATATCCACATGCTTGAAATGAGTAGTATAAAAAGCTATTTGCGCTATTCAGTGCAGTCTTGCTGACATCTGGGGAGGTTAGTAAAGTGTACCAAAGAGTATCCTTCATGAGGGAAGGCTGAAGAGGGGACGAGGAGCATGCCTAGTAGGAGAGGGACTGACCCCACAAGTGCCACTGAAAATATTCTCGAGTGCCTCCTTATGGCATTAGTTCCAATCCCTGTGCTACACCAGGTTTGTCTTAGTAAAATGTTACTAATAACTAACACTATTTAGATTTTAGGGAAGTGTTCCCTGTGCTGCTTATGGCTCAAGTGATTCTTTACTTTTTTTTTATTTTACTGTGTTTGTTTCTATGACTTGTACACTGCAAGGGCCACCTTTATAGGTCTTGCTATGTAATACAATAATATGGTGTTTTTTTTTCCCAGCAGTCGGAATACCGACAACGGATCCCGACCGGCACAATTCCGACCGGGGGGGGGGGGGCGGGGCGAGCGCAACCCGGCCCCTTGCGGGCTCGCTGTGCTCATCACGCTGCGGGCATGGTGCCTCGCTACGCTCGGCACACTAATTTATTCTCCCTCCGTGGGTGTTGTGGACACCCACAGAGGGAGAATATGTCGGGATTGTGCCGGTCGGGATCCCAGTGTCAGTATTCCGACCGCCGGGATCCCGTCCGGCGGGATCTTGACCGCATCCCGTTTTCTCTAACGTCCTAGTGGATGCTGGGGACTCCGTAAGGACCATGGGGGAATAGACGGGCTCCGCAGGAGACAGGGCACTTTAAGAAAGAATTAGGACTACTGGTGTGCACTGGCTCCTCCCTCTATGTCCCTCCTCCAGACCTCAGTTAGAATCTGTGCCCGGCCAAGCTGGGTGCACTTTAGTGAGCTCTCCTGAGCTTGCTAATAAGAAAGTATTTTGTTAGGATTTTTTATTTTCAGAGAGATCTGCTGGCAACAGGCTCTCTGCTACGTGGGACTGAGGGGAGAGAAGCAGACCTACTAACTGCGGATAGGTCATGCTTCTTAGGCTACTGGACACCATTAGCTCCAGAGGGATCGAACACAGGAAAGCACCCTTGGTCGTCCGATCCCGGAGCCGCGCCGCCGTCCCCCTCACAGAGCCGGCGTGTGAAGCAAGAAGACGTCAAAAGCGGCGGCAGAAGACTCCAGTCTTCATATGAGGTAGCGCACAGCATTGCAGCTGTGCGCCATTGCTCCCACATCAAACCCACACACTCCGGTCACTGTAGGGCGCAGGGGGGGGCGCCCTGGGCAGCAATTAAGTACCTCTTGGCATAAAAGGGCATATATACAGTTGGGCACTGTATATATGCATGAGCCCCCGTCATTATTTTACACAAAATTGCGGGACAGAAGCCCGCCGCTGAGGGGGCGGGGCTTCTTCCTCAGCACTCACCAGCGCCATTTTCTCTTCACAGCTCCGCTGAGAGGAAGCTCCCCAGGCTCTCCCCTGCAGATTCACGGTAGAAAGAGGGTAAAAAGAGAGGGGGGGCACATAAATTTAGCGCAATATCAGTATATACAGCAGCTACTGGGTAAACATTAAGTTACTGTGTAATTCCTGGGTCATATAGCGCTGGGGTGTGTGCTGGCATACTCTCTCTCTCTGTCTCTCCAAAAGGCCTTGTGGGGGTTCTGTCCTCAAATAGAGCATCCCCTGTGTGTGTGGTGTGTCGGTACGCTTGTGTCGACATGTTTGACGAGGAAGGCTATGTGGAAGCAGAGCAGGTGCAGATGAATGTGGTGTCTCCGCCGACGGCGCCGACACCTGATTGGATGGATATGTGGAAGGTGTTATATGATAATGTAAACTCCTTGCATAAAAGGTTGGATAAAGCTGATGCCTTGGGACAGTCAGAGTCCCAACCCATGCCTGATCCTACAGCGCAGAGGCCGTCAGGGTCTCAGAAGCGCCCACTATCCCAAATTGTTGACACGGATATCGACACGGATTCTGACTCCAGTGTCAATGACGATGATGCAAAGTTGCAGCCTAAAATGGCTAAAGCCATCCGCTACATGATTATAGCAATGAAGGATGTATTGCACATCTCAGAGGAAAACCCTGTCCCTGCCAAGAGGGTTTATATGTTTGGGGAGAAAAGGCAAAAAGTGACTTTTCCCCCTTCACATGAGTTATGTGAAAAAGCTTGGGATTCTCCTGATAGGAAAATGCAGATTTCCAAACGGTTACTTATGGCGTATCCTTTCCAGCCAACGTACAGGTTACGCTGGGAATCCTCCCCTAGGGTAGACAAAGCTTTGACACGCTTATCTAAGAAGGTAGCCCTGCCGTCACAGGATACGGCCGCCCTAAAAGATACTGCGGATAGAAAGCAGGAAGGTATCCTGAAGTCCGTTTATACACATTCAGGTACCCTACGAAGGCCGGCAATTGCGTCGGCCTGGATGTGTAGTGCTGTAGCAGCATGGACAGATACTCTGTCTGAGGAGCTTGATACCTTGGACAAGGATACTATATTGCTGACCCTGGGGCATATAAAAGATGCTGTCCTATACATGAGGGATGCCCATAGAGACATTTGCCTACTGGGCTCTAGAATAAATGCAATGTCAATTTCTGCCAGAAGGGTTCTGTGGACTCGGCAATGGACAGGTGATGCCGACTCAAAAAAGCACATGGAGGTTTTACCTTATAAGGGTGAGGAATTGTTTGGGGACGGTCTCTCGGACCTAGTTTCCACAGCTACGGCTGGGAAGTCAATGTTTTTTGCCATATATTCCCTCACAACCTAAGAAAGCACCGTATTACCAAATGCAGACCTTTTGATCACAAAGAGGCAAGAAAGTCAGAGTTGCGTCCTTTCTTGCCAGAGGCAGGGGTAGAGGAAAGAAGCTGCACAATACAGCTAGTTCCCAGGAACAGAAGTCCTCCCCGGCTTCCACTAAATCCACCGCATGACGCTGGGGCTCCACAGGTGGAGCCAGGAGCGGTGGGGGCGCGTCTCCGAAATTTCAGCCACCAGTGGGTTCGCTCACGTGTGGATCCCCTGGGCTATACAGATTGTGTCTCAGGGATACAAGCTGGAATTCGAAGTGATGCCCCCTCACCGTTACCTCAAATCGGCCCTGCCAGCTTCCCCCATAGAAAGGGAAGTAGTGTTAGCGGCAATTCACAAATTATATCTCCAGCAGGTGGTGGTAAAGGTTCCCCTCCCTCAACAGGGAAGGGGTTACTATTCCACAATGTTTGTGGTTCCGAAACCGGACGGTTCGGTCAGACCCATATTGAATTTAAAATCCCTGAACATTTACCTGAAAAGGTTCAAGTTCAAGATGAAATCGCTCAGGGCGGTCATTGCAAGCCTGGAAGAGGGGGATGTTATGGTGTCTCTGGACATAAAGGATGCTTACCTGCATGTCCCCATTTATCCACCTCATCAGGAGTACCTCAGATTTGTGGTACAGGACTGTCATTACCAATTCCAGACGTTGCCGTTTGGTCTGTCCACGGCACCGAGAATATTTACCAAGGTAATGGCAGAAATGATGGTGCTTCTGCGAAAGCAAGGAGTTACAATTATCCCATACTTGGACGATCTCCTCATAAAGGCGAGGTCCAGAGAGCAGTTGCTGATCAGCGTAGCACACTCTCGGGAGGTGTTACAACAGCACGGCTGGATTCTGAATATTCCAAAGTCGCAGCTGATTCCTACGACGAGTCTGCCCTTCCTGGGCATGATTCTGGACACATACCAGAAGAAGGTGTTTCTCCTGGAGGAGAAGGCCCAGGAGCTCGTGACTCTGGTCAGAGACCTCTTAAAACCAAAACAGGTGTCGGTGCATCTATGCACGCGAGTCCTGGGAAAGATGGTGGCATCATACGAAGCCATTCCCTTCGGCAGGTTCCATGCGAGGACCTTTCAGTGGGATCTGTTGGACAAGTGGTCCGGATCGCATCTTCAGATGCATCGGCTGATCACCCTATCCCCCAGGGCCAGGGTCTCTCTTCTGTGGTGGCTGCAGAGTGCTCACCTTCTCGAGGGCCGCAGGTTCGGCATACAGGACTGGGTCCTGGTGACCACGGATGCAAGCCTCCGAGGGTGGGGGGCAGTCACTCAGGGAAGAAACTTCCAGGGGCTGTGGTCAAGTCAGGAGACTTGTCTGCACATCAATATCCTGGAACTAAGGGCCATATACAACGCCCTGAGTCAAGCGGAGCCTCTGCTTCGCAACCAACCGGTGCTGATTCAGTCAGACAACATCACCGCAGTGGCTCATGTAAACCGCCAGGGCGGCACAAGAAGCAGGGTGGCAATGGCAGAAGCCACCAGAATTCTACGCTGGGCGGAGAATCACGTGCAAGCACTGTCAGCAGTGTACATTCCGGGAGTGGACAACTGGGAAGCAGACTTCCTCAGCAGGCACGACCTCCACCCGGGAGAGTGGGGACTTCATCAAGAAGTCTTCACACAGATTACAAATCGATGGGAACTGCCACAGGTGGACATGATGGCATCCTGCCTCAACAAAAAGCTACAAAGGTATTGCGCCAGGTCAAGAGACCCTCAGGCGATAGCTGTGGACGCACTAGTGACACCGTGGGTGTTCCAGTCTGTTTATGTGTTTCTTCCTCCTTCCTCTCATACACAAGGTGCTGAGAATCGTAAGAAAAAGAGGAGTGAGAACAATACTCATTGTTCCGGATTGGCCAAGAAGGGCTTGGTATACGGAACTGCTAGAAATGCTCACAGAGGACCCATGGCCTCTGCCTCTCAGACAGGATCTGTTGCAACAGGGGCCCTGTCTGTTCCAAGACTTACCGCGGCTGCGTTTGACGGCATGGCGGTTGAACGCCGGATCCTAGCGGAAAAAGGCATTCCGGATGAGGTTATTCCTACGCTGATAAAGGCTAGGAAGGACGTGACAGCAAAACATTATCACCGTATATGGCGATAATATGTTGCTTGGTGTGAGGCCAGGAAGGCCCCTACAGAGGAATTCCAACTTGGCAGTTTCCTTCACTTTCTACAGGCGGGAGTGACTATGGGCTTAAAATTAGGGTCCATTAAGGTCCAGAATTCGGCCCTATCCATTTTCTTTCAAAAGGAACTGGCTTCTCTTCCTGAAGTTAAGACGTTTGTAAAGGGAGTGCTGCATATTCAGCCCATTTTTGTGCCACCAGTGGCACCTTGGGATCTTAACGTGGTGTTGAGTTTCCTGAAATCTCACTGGTTTGAGCCACTTAAGACCGTGGAGTTAAAATATCTCACGTGGAAAGTGGTCATGCTATTGGCCTTAGCTTCGGCTAGGCGTGTGTCTGAATTGGCGGCTTTGTCATGTAAAAGCCCCTATCTGGTTTTCCATATGGACAGGGCAGAGTTACGGACTCGTCCGCAATTTCTGCCGAAGGTGGTGTCATCCTTTCATTTGAACCAACCTATTGTGGTGCCTGCGGCTACTCGTGACTTGGAGGATTCCAAGTTACTAGAGGTAGTCAGGGCTTTGAAGATTTATGTAGCCAGAACGGCTGGAGTCAGGAAAACTGACTCTCTGTTTACCCTGTATGCATCCTACAAGCTGGGTGCTCCTGCTTCAAAGCAAACTATTGCTCGCTGGATCTGTAACACGATTCAGCAGGCTCATTCTGCGGCTGGATTGCCGCATCCAAAATCGGTAAAAGCCCATTCCACAAGGAAGGTGGGCTCTTCTTGGGCGGCTGCCCGAGGGGTCTCGGCATTACAGCTTTGCCGAGCAGCTACTTGGTCGGGTTCAAACACCTTTGCAAAGTTCTACAAGTTTGATACCCTGGCTGAGGAGGACCTTGAGTTTGCTCTTTCGGTGCTGCAGAGTCATCCGCACTCTCCCGCCCGTTTGGGTGCTTTGGTATAATCCCCATGGTCCTTACGGAGTCCCCAGCATCCACTAGGACGTTAGAGAAAATAAGATTTTACTTACCGGTAAATCTATTTCTCGTAGTCCGTAGTGGATGCTGGGCGCCCGTCCCAAGTGCGGTCTTCTTCTGCAATACTTGTATATAGTTATTGCTTAAATAAGGGTTATGTTATGGTTGCATCAGGTTTGTCTGATGCTCTGTTGTTGTTCATACTGTTAACTGGGTAAGTTTATCACGAGTTATACGGTGTGATTGGTGTGGCTGGTATGAGTCTTACCCTGGATTCCAAAATCCTTTCCTTGTACTGTCAGCTCTTTCGGGCACAGTTTCCTTAACTGAGGTCTGGAGGAGGGGCATAGAGGGAGGAGCCAGTGCACACCAGTTGTCCTAATTCTTTCTTAAAGTGCCCTGTCTCCTGCGGAGCCCGTCTATTCCCCCATTGTCCTTACGGAGTACCCAGCATCCACTACGGACTACGAGAAATAGATTTACTGGTAAGTAAAATCTTATTTTATTTCTTTTGTTTGTTTTATACTAACCCACAAACGAAAGCTTACTTGCTAACAAGACATCTCCTTTTGCAAAACTGGCATAATTATTTTTTGGTGTGGGTCAGTCAGATGATTGTCACTTTTCAAGGTCTGCTTTAATACTGTCAAACGCTCATCACTGTTTGTGTTGATGGCATTGCTTTGTCATTCACATCCATATTATATATCTGAGTAGTTGCATAATTTAAGAAGATGGTTCTCGTGCATCTGCTGTTGACTGGTATGGATAACCAGCAGTGTATTGTACTCCATGCAATCCTGTTTATTGCTGGACCAGACTGGAGAAATCTAAATCCTCTTTCTGGCAGGTTGCAGAACATGTGGAATCGTGCTTTATATAGTGTCTGATATAGTATTATCCCCTCTTCCTGGAAGGGAAAGTCATTAATTTAATATAATCTGAACTGTTTCCAAAAGGAAAAGGTGCTTCAAACAAAGGATGGTACTGTTTTGTCTGTACCAAACAAGGGTAAAGCACTGTTCACATGGGAAACCTACCATTAATACTGATCTACATAGTAATGTGTGTCAGCTTTGTGACCCTGGGATGGCCTTCGTTTCTATTGAATTGATTGCGTTCTGGTAAATATTAATTTGGCTCGCTAAATAGCTGCTTCCATTAGGTAGATTGTGAGCTTCACTTGTGGAGTGTTTGTATTCCCTCTCTAGTGTCTTGTTTCTTGTGTGTTTTGTTTGCAAATTAAGTACGTTTTGCATCGTTTAATCGTTTGTGGCTTTGCATAGACAGACTGCCTGATGCCAGGAAAATTGATCAGTCTCTGTAACACCCAGGAACCACTACTTGTCCTATAAAACAATAGTGTGCTGGCCAGGTGGATGGTCAGAAGCTGCTGAAAGTCGCATTCAATTAATATCCTGATCTTTTCTGCCCAAGCGTCCAGCAACATTCTGTCGCTATGGCTGCAGCTGTAAAGTTGGCAGACATTGCTTGCTTGTATTTTTCTCTACAAGGGGAATCAGACCGTGCAAAGTTTCTCAATGAAGTATCTAAGAAAAACTGCATGAAGCCCGATTTATATTTCCAGCCACACACAGACTGTTCAAGAGTGGATTATATGTTGCTAATAAAACGATCTGCCTTACTTTTATTCAATGTATGCTAAAGATTGTTGTAGGTAGATAATTATCTTTTTTTTTTTTTTTTTAATGATTTGAAACTAGAGCATCTATTCATGAGAAGCTCTAACATGCCCCTTATGTCAGCCAGTCTGCAAAGCTGCAGATCCACTGATCACTGTTATATTAACCATTTCTGTCACTCTGTTTCTTAGTTATCTTTTTCTCAAAACTGTGCACAGAACAAGCTGTTCTTTCTGGTAAATAATCATAAGAAATTGTATTTCCTAAGTGATAGGATTCATCCGTCGTACAGCGATAGCAGTAAGGAACAGGAGTAGAGCTTATCGGGTGTTCTGGAATGTGTCTGTCTGAATAGTGTGACGGGCAGCTATGAAAATGGTCATCAGCTGAAATATGTGCAGACAGCGGGGGTTATTCAGAGCTGTTGGCAAACCAAAAAAGTTAGTAATTGGGCAAAAGCATGTTGCGCTGCAGGTTGGGCAGATGTAACATGTTCAGAGAGATTTAGATTTGGGTTGGTTGTATTGTTTCTGTGCATGTTAAATAATGGCTGCTTTATTTTTACACTGTAATTTAGATTTCAGTTTGAACACATCCCACTAAAATCTAACTCTCTCTGCACATGTTACATCTGCCCCACCAGCAGTGCAACATGGTTTTGCCCAATTGCTAACTCTTTGGTTTTTTAACAACTCTAAATAACGCCCAGTATTCTGTGGAAGATTTGCCCCTTATTCTTTGTCAGCGCTACTGTGAATTTATTGCACATGTATACATTTGTTTTTATAGAATTTTATAACCATAAGAAATATAGAAATATAACCTCCCAACAGTCCCTACTTTCATGGGATGATTGCGTATTAATAGCAGTTAGAGGTCTTCTGGCCTGGTCTAATGGGGGTAGGCCATGTGTGTCCTGATTCTCGGCAAGAGAATGTTGGGAGGTGTACTTGTTTGTTCACTGCATTCTAAATGTTCCATCAAGAAGCTGCTTCCATAAAGCATGTAATGCTGCTGTTGCATTACATAGACACTGTACAGTGGGTAACATAAAGTGTCTTTAGAACTGTTTAATAAGTTTGTATTTGATTATTTATCTGTGCCCACAAGCCAGTAAAAACCAATAGAGATGAGTCAATAATAAAAATAAATCTGGTTTAGGAAGGATGTTATTAATTATTGTCTGATCAATGAAGGTAGATCAGAGGCGCTTACACTCGAATGCTGTATTCATATTGGACTTTATTTTGCAGCACTCTTGTTCCAGTAGCTACGATCAGCAGTATCATAAATAAGTGCATTGTGTGACCCCAGTAGCAGAAAAGTAATGTTTGTTTCAATGTTAACAATATGAACAGTTGTGTTAGCGGTTCAGTTGTGACGTGTCCAAAGAAATCGGAAAGTCATATTTACTGTAATGTCTTGAACAGAACTGGGTAATAAAGGTGGTATTCGGCCAGTGTTAGTCTCGGATCATCATAATTCTGTTAGTAACCACTAGCAGTAAGGTTGATGCTGTTGCTCCAGCACATTCTTGTTTCCATGTGTTTGGCAAGAGGTAGGAATGTAACAACTTGTTAACTGGTCTACAAGCTCCGAGGCCTCCTCCCTGGCTGAGTGGTAGCATGCTCACTGCTAAACACCACACCTTTATAATCTCCCTGTGTCTGTTTATTCATGTCTGCTACCATCATTTTAAGGGAATCTTGGAATCCATGCAACAGAAAGAGAAATTGCGTGAAAAAAATGAATCACTTTGTGTTGTATAAGTGGTTTTGGTTGACTTGTAAAAATGTAACCCTTCAAATCCCTGTTCTCCTTTCATGTGCAGTAAGAAAGTAATTTGTATTATATTAATGGCATTTACTGCTTTATTTTGTTTCTTATAAGTAATTGTGTTAGTAAATTTTTAACTATTGAAAATCCTTTCATGTCTACCACCAACTAGACTTTCACTGCTGTAGTCGCAGTGTCTAGATTTAGTATACTTTGCAAATCATTCTTTAATGACTCCAATCTCCCAGTTGTTGCAGTGTGTGCCTGTGCCTTACACCAGCTGTGCATGTGCTGCAGGCAAGTAGGGTCCAAGCCCAGTAGTAACATTCTAGTATAAGCTATCTTTTTACTATTTCTCTAACGTCCTAAGTGGATGCTGGGGACTCCGTCAGGACCATGGGGAATAGCGGCTCCGCAGGAGACAGGGCACAAAAAGTAAGCTTTTAGGATCACATGGTGTGTACTGGCTCCTCCCCCTATGACCCTCCTCCAAGCCTCAGTTAGGTTTTTGTGCCCGTCCGAGCAGGGTGCAATCTAGGTGGCTCTCCTAAAGAGCTGCTTAGAAAAAGTTTTTTAGGTTTTTTATTTTCAGTGAGTCCTGCTGGCAACAGGCTCACTGCATCGAGGGACTTAGGGGAGAGAATTTCAACTCACCTGCGTGCAGGATGGATTGGATTCTTAGGCTACTGGACACCATTAGCTCCAGAGGGAGTCGGAACACAGGTCTCACCCTGGGGTTCGTCCCGGAGCCGCGCCGCCGACCCCCCTTACAGATGCTGAAGATTGAAGGTCCGGAAACAGGCGGCAGAAGGCTCTTCAGTCTTCATGAAGGTAGCGCACAGCACTGCAGCTGTGCGCCATTGTTGTCACACACTTCACACCAGACGGTCACGGAGGGTGCAGGGCGCTGCTGGGGGCGCCCTGGGCAGCAATATATAATACCTTTTATGGCAAAAGAATACATCACATATAGCCATTAAGGCTATATGTATGTATTTAACCCATGCCAAATGTCTAAAACTCCGGGAGAAAAGCCCGCCGGAATAGGGGGCGGGGCTTATTCTCCTCAGCACACAGCGCCATTTTCCTGCTCAGCTCCGCTGTGAGGAAGGCTCCCAGGACTCTCCCCTGCACTGCACTACAGAAACAGGGTAAAACAGAGAGGGGGGGCATATTTTGGCGATATTTTTATATATTTAAGCGGCTATAAGGAACAACACTTTTATATAGGGTTGTTCCCATATATATTATAGCGCTTGGGTGTGTGCTGGCAAACTCTCCCTCTGTCTCCCCAAAGGGCTAGTGGGGTCCTGTCTTCGATAAGAGCATTCCCTGTGTGTCTGCTGTGTGTCGGTACGTGTGTGTCGACATGTATGAGGACGATGTTGGCGTGGAGGCAGAGCAATTGCCGATAATGGTGATGTCACCCCCCAGGGAGTCGACACCGGAATGGATGGCTTTGTTTATGGAATTACGTGATAATGTCAGCACATTACAAAAATCAGTTGACAACATGAGACGGCCGGCAAACCAGTTAGTACCTGCCCAGGCGTCTCAGACACCGTCAGGGGCTGTAAAGCGCCCTTTACCTCAGTCGGTCGACACAGACCCAGACACAGACACTGAATCTAGTGTCGACGGTGATGAAACAAACGTATTTTCAAGTAGGGCCACACGTTATATGATCACGGCAATGAAGGAGGCTTTGCATATCTCTGATACTACAAGTACCACAAAAAGGGGTATTATGTGGGGGGTGAAAAAACTACCTGTAGTTTTTCCTGAATCAGAGGAATTAAATGATGTATGTGATGAAGCGTGGGTTAACCCAGATAGAAAAATGCTAATTTCAAAAAAGTTATTAGCATTATACCCTTTCCCGCCAGAGGTTAGGGCGCGCTGGGAAACACCCCCTAGGGTGGATAAGGCGCTCACACGCTTATCAAAACAAGTGGCGTTACCGTCTCCTGATACGGCCGCCCTCAAGGATCCAGCTGATAGGAGGCTGGAAACTACCCTGAAAAGTATATACACTCATACTGGTGTTATACTGCGACCAGCCATCGCCTCAGCCTGGATGTGCAGTGCTGGGGTCGTCTGGTTGGATTCCCTGACTGAAAATATTGATACCCTGGATAGGGACAGTATTTTATTGACTATAGAGCAATTAAAGGATGCTTTCCTTTATATGCGAGATGCGCAGAGAGATATTTGCACTCTGGCATCGAGAGTAAATGCGATGTCCATATCTGCCAGAAGGAGTTTATGGACGCGACAGTGGTCAGGTGATGCGGATTCCAAACGACATATGGAAGTATTGCCGTATAAAGGGGAGGAATTATTTGGCGTCGGTCTATCGGATCTGGTGGCTACGGCAACTGCCGGAAAATCCACTTTTTTACCTCAGACCCCCTCCCAACAGAAAAAGACACCGTCTTTTCAGCCGCAGTCCTTTCGTTCCTATAAGAACAAGCGGACAAAAGGACAGTCATATCTGCCTCGGGGCAGAGGAAGGGGTAAGAGAGGGCAGCAAGCAGCCCCTGCCCAGGAACAGAAGCCCTCCCAGGGTTCTGCAAAGCCCTCAGCATGACGCTGGGGCCTTACAAGCGGACTCAGGAACGGTGGGGGGTCGACTCAAGAATTTCAGCGCACAGTGGGCTTGCTCACAGGTGGACCCCTGGATTCTACAGGTAGTATCTCAGGGTTACAGGTTGGAATTCGAGAAGTCTCCCCCTCGCCGGTTCCTAAAGTCTGCTTTGCCAACGTCTCCCTCAGACAGGGCGACGGTATTGGAAGCCATTCACAAGCTGTTTGCTCAGCAGGTGATAGTCAAGGTACCCCTCCTACAACAGGGAAAGGGGTATTACTCCACGCTATTTGTGGTACCGAAGCCGGACGGCTCGGTAAGACCTATTCTAAATCTCAAATCTTTGAACCTGTACATACAAAAATTCAAGTTCAAGATGGAGTCACTCAGAGCAGTGATAGCGAATCTGGAAGAAGGGGACTTTATGGTGTCCCTGGACATAAAGGACGCTTACCTGCATGTCCCAATTTGCCCTTCACATCAAGGGTACCTCAGGTTCGTGGTGCAAAACTGTCATTATCAGTTTCAGACGCTGCCGTTTGGATTGTCCACGGCACCTCGGGTCTTTACCAAGGTAATGGCCGAAATGATGATCCTTCTACGAAGAAGAGGCGTATTAATTATCCCTTACTTGGACGATCTCCTGATAAGGGCAAGATCCAGAGAACA
Organism: Pseudophryne corroboree; assembly: GCF_028390025.1. NCBI lineage: Eukaryota > Metazoa > Chordata > Amphibia > Anura > Myobatrachidae > Pseudophryne > Pseudophryne corroboree. The sequence continues at coordinate 354,449,742 of NC_086445.1, forward strand.
GCTGGAAGACGGAGTAGCACTAACCCAACTAGTGCTGCAACAACACGGGTGGATTCTGAATTTTCCAAAATCTCAGTTGACCCCGACGACACGTCTGCTGTTCCTGGGAATGATTCTGGACACGGTTCAGAAAAAGGTGTTTCTTCCGGAGGAGAAAGCCAGGGAGCTATCCGAACTTGTCAGGAACCTCCTAAAACCAGGGACAGTGTCTGTGCATCAATGCACAAGAGTCCTGGGAAAGATGGTGGCTTCTTACGAAGCGATTCCATTCGGCAGATTCCACGCACGAACTTTTCAGTGGGATCTGCTGGACAAATGGTCCGGATCGCATCTGCAGATGCATCAGCGGATAACCTTATCGCCACGGGCAAGGGTGTCTCTTCTGTGGTGGTTGCAGAGTGCTCATCTGTTAGAGGGCCGCAGATTCGGCATACAGGACTGGGTCCTGGTGACCACGGATGCCAGTCTGAGAGGCTGGGGAGCGGTCACACAAGGAAGAAACTTCCAGGGAGTATGGTCAAGCCTTGAGATGTCTCTTCACATAAATATACTGGAGCTAAGAGCGATTTACAATGCTCTAAGTCTGGCAAAACCCCTGCTTCAGGGTCAGCCGGTGTTGATCCAGTCGGACAACATCACGGCAGTCGCCCACGTAAACAGACAGGGCGGCACAAGAAGCAGGACAGCAATGGCAGAAGCTGCAAGGATTCTTCGCTGGGCGGAAGATCATGTGATAGCACTGTCAGCAGTATTCATTCCGGGAGTGGACAACTGGGAAGCAGACTTCCTCAGCAGACACGATCTACACCCGGGAGAGTGGGGACTTCATCCAGAAGTCTTCCACATGATTGTGAACCGTTGGGAAAAACCAATGGTGGATATGATGGCGTCCCGCCTCAACAAAAAACTGGACAGGTATTGCGCCAGGTCAAGAGATCCTCAGGCAATAGCTGTGGACGCTCTGGTAACACCGTGGGTGTTCCAGTCAGTGTATGTGTTCCCTCCTCTGCCTCTCATACCAAAAGTACTGAGAATTATACGGCAAAAGGGAGTAAGAACGATACTAGTGGCTCCGGATTGGCCAAGAAGAACTTGGTACCCGGAACTTCAAGAGATGCCCACGGAGGATCCGTGGCCTCTACCTCTAAGACGGGACCTGCTTCAGCAGGGACCGTGTCTATTCCAAGACTTACCGCGGCTGCTTTTGACGGCATGGCGGTTGAACGCCGAATTCTAAAGGAAAAAGGCATTCCGGAAGAGGTCATTCCTACACTGGTAAAGGCCAGGAAGGAGGTGACTGCACAACATTATCACCGCATTTGGAGGAAATATGTTGCATGGTGTGAGGCCAGGAAGGCCCCCACGGAGGAATTTCAACTGGGTCGATTCCTACATTTCCTGCAAACAGGATTGTCTATGGGCCTCAAATTGGGGTTCATTAAGGTTCAAATTTCGGCCCTGTCGATTTTCTTCCAGAAAGAATTGGCTTCAGTTCCTGAAGTCCAGACTTTTGTAAAAGGAGTACTACATATACAGCCCCCGGTTGTGCCCCCAGTGGCACCGTGGGATCTTAACGTAGTCTTGGATTTTCTAAAATCCCATTGGTTTGAGCCGCTCAAATCGGTGGAGATGAAGTATCTTACATGGAAAGTAACCATGCTACTGGCCCTGGCTTCAGCCAGGAGAGTATCAGAATTGGCGGCTTTATCATATAAGAGCCCATATCTGATTTTCCATACGGACAGGGCAGAACTGCGGACGCGTCCTCATTTTCTGCCTAAGGTGGTGTCAGCGTTTCACCTGAACCAGCCTATTGTGGTGCCTGCGGCTACTAACGAGTTGGAGGATTCCAAGTTGTTGGACGTGGTCCGGGCATTGAAAATATATATTTCAAGAACGGCTGGAGTCAGAAAGTCTGACTCACTGCTTATATTGTATGCACCCAACAAGATGGGTGCTCCTGCTTCTAAGCAGACGATTGCTCGTTGGATTTGTAGCACAATTCAACTTGCACATTCTGTGGCAGGCTTGCCACAACCTAAATCTGTCAAGGCCCATTCCACAAGGAAAGTGGGCTCATCCTGGGCGGCTGCCCGGGGAGTCTCGGCATTACAACTCTGCCGAGCTGCTACTTGGTCAGGGGCAAACACGTTTGCAAAATTCTACAAATTTGATACCCTGGCTGAGGAGGACCTTGAGTTCTCTCATTCGGTGCTGCAGAGTCATCCGCACTCTCCCGCCCGTTTGGGAGCTTTGGTATAATCCCCATGGTCCTGACGGAGTCCCCAGCATCCACTTAGGACGTTAGAGAAAATAAGAATTTACTTACCGATAATTCTATTTCTCGTAGTCCGTAGTGGATGCTGGGCGCCCATCCCAAGTGCGGATTGTCTGCAATACTTGTACATAGTTATTGTTACAAAAAAATCGGGTTGTTATTTGTTGTGAGCCGTCTGTTCAGAGGCTCCTACGTTTGTCATACTGTTAACTGGGTTCAGATCACAAGTTATACGGTGTGATTGGTGTGGCTGGTATGAGTCTTACCCGGGGTTCAATATCCTTCCTTATTGTGTACGCTCGTCCGGGCACAGTACCTAACTGAGGCTTGGAGGAGGGTCATAGGGGGAGGAGCCAGTACACACCATGTGATCCTAAAAGCTTACTTTTTGTGCCCTGTCTCCTGCGGAGCCGCTATTCCCCATGGTCCTGACTGAGTCCCCAGCATCCACTACGGACTACGAGAAATAGAATTATCGGTAAGTAAATTCTTATTTTACTCTTTACCGGGACGGATCCTCATAGGAGAAACTGTCCTGGCAAGAGAGTTTTGATAAATTGGTGTGGAGAATGATTTCTTATTGCCGTGATATGTGGCAATAATAAATGCTAGTTAAAAGGGCGAGGAAGGGATGTATGTGTGATAAATGAATTCATAAATGGTATGCAGAAGATACAAGATCAAGTAGGGGCAATTAAGTTGTGTGACTTGAACTGAAACCGCTCTCTCATTGTAGGGTATGAATTTTATCACTGGATACCTGATTCTTGTTACTAAAGATGAAGAGAAAGCCTTCTGGCTGTTAGATGCCCTCATTGGACACATCTTGCCTGGTATGTTTTAATGTTTTTTACCTAGTATAAAAAGAAAAAAAGGTTTGCTTATATCCTCTTCAGAAAGAAATGTCTGAAAATCCACGATTTTCGTTTTGCCAGTCCCTGCCTGACCCCTCTTTTCACACAGGGAAGGCAATTAACGGATTATGAATTTCTACCCGGTAATTTGCGAATCATCACGGGTATTTCTTCTGTGTGAAAGGGTCAAAATTCCCGGATATCCGATCCTGGTAAATTCTTGGGTCGAAGTCCCGGAAATTTCAACCCTGGTTGACCCTTTCATGCAGAAAAAGGACCCGTGTTATTGGCAAATTACTGGGAAGAACTTCTTCACTCAGTAATTTGACTTTCTGTGTGAAAGGGGTATTCCTAAAGACAAATCTTGTTTTTAATAGTCACTTTTCTTGTTCTTGGTCATATTCTAAAATGAAGACAAGAATGATGATTATGAGAGTATTTGTGAATTTGATGCAAGAAGTTTCCATGAGGCAATAGACAGATGTACCTTTTTTTAATTTGCTTCTATGCAAGAAAAGAATGCATGTATAAGTTATGTTTCTGTTTGTTTAAATGTGTTGTTTATATGTTTTACGCATTGTTATTGTTTCTGCATGTTTTGGGTTTTGTTTTGTTTTTCTTATGAAACGTGTCTCGAGCTTGCTTAAAAATAATAATAATTATTTTTTTGTTCTTCATCAATATTTGCATGCATACCACCCACATCTTTTAATTGTTTAAGCAAATGCTTTGATTTGACATTAGAGCACTTTTGTTTTGATAAGTGGTAAGAATTACAGAATAAAACCATTTTGATTCCATGATGTAAATAAAATAGGAAAGACCAATGGGGTCAGTACTGTATTTTTTATAGCAACTGTACCTTTCCCTTATTACACTGCAACATGTATTTCAATACAGTGGCAGCTTTGACCTGCTACTAGGCATATAAATGTTACTTGGACAGATTCTATCATTCTTTCCTTACCCCTTTGGCTGCCGTTGTTCCTTTCAGTGTTCAGTTGGGAATTTGCCAGCTTGAATGGAACCGTGTAACATTATCCTGGCAATAGTGTGAGTGTTGGGCTCTGTAGGAATTTGCCATCCCTTCACTGCTCACCTCTATGTGGTGTAGAGTTGCTCAGAGCAAGCATTTGGTTGACTTATGTAATGTAGGATCTTTAGAAATTTACTTTGAATAGCTTGGTGCAGAGATAAATGCAGGTCCATTTGTGGAGCATATGTAGTGTGTTTTCTCACTGTTCAGACATGTCATACAAGTGTATGCAAGTATGGTCCGTGCAGAGTTATATGTATTTCACTCATATCTCTACTTGCAGGTGATTAGACTTAACTGGGCTGTAACAATGTGTTCTCCCATATGCTCCAGTGAGGTGTGTCAACGGAATTGCGAGCTATAAAAGGTTGTAGATACGTGTAAAGATGCCAATTTTGAGCTGAATCATTTTTAATTGAGCTCCATCTATGATGACTGCTACCACAAATGTATGGATTGGGAGCATTCTGTTAGTGCCCTGTAGTCTGCATAAAGATAAAGATACAAATGCAATTCCAGGTGAAAGAAAATGTGGCTGACCGGAGTTTCCCGCACTTTCTTTGTATTAAACCTGCCCCCCGTCCCCCACATTCCCCTTGTATTCTTTGTTTTTATGTTATCAGAGCATGTAAGTTACTTACCTCCCAATCGTGATAATTTCAGCCGGACAGTAACGCTGACGTGAGCACTGTTCTGCTGTCCCAGACGAGTGTTGCAGTGTCCCACGGGTCAATCTTCATTTTGTGCCGGGAGAGGATCAGGGCAGGCCAGCAGCTACCGGAGTGCTGGGCTTGCCCCCAATGTGTTGTGTAATGGGGCATGATGCACAGTCACGCCCCCAAAGATCATACGTTAGGGGTGTGGCCTAGCTATTATACACCCCATTTCACATGCAGGTGTCCTGCTACTGACTTTCAGTGTTGGTAAGCGTGCAATTATGTAAGATTTTATGTTCTTGCCTGTACACTTTTGTACTTTGTTTTGCCCCTATGTATATGGTACTGGGAAAAGATCATAATAAGAATATAGTGTTCCCCCTAGGAATTTTTGAGGGCAGGGCGCCGGTCTGTGGGGGCACTTGTGCGCGCGTCTGAAAACTGGGCGTGGCTATGCAAATTGGGGGGGGTGGCTCTAAGACGTCTTTAGAGCGGGCAGTGCGACCCCAACAGATGTCACTAAAGGGGGCGGCCGGCGGCGTCACTTAAGGGGTCGTGGTCAGACGGCAGCATCACTAAAGGGGGCGTGCCTAGCACCTACGGAGGTGCTGGGCTTCCCCCAAGTGCTCTCCCGTAACATGAATGGATGCTGTGCACATACGCACTGCATCTATACACGTTGGGAGAGCAGGGAGCGGGCAGGCTGCTTTAGCAGGGCGCCACAGAAAGGGAAGGGCGGCTTTTGCCTTTAAAAAATCAGGCAGGGTGCGGCGCCCTGCTAAAACAGCCTAGCGTGAACACTAAGAATAATTCTGCAATAGCCCAATAATGTTTCATAAAATTGAAACATATTTCTAAATTACTTGCATAAGGCTTCTGATAACATAGATACAATGAAGCTAATACATTCTGATAACATAGATACAATGAAGCTGATACAATGAAGCTAATACATAATCAAACTTCTTATTAGAAGTTCATAAGCACAGTGCATAGGATCTTCTGAACGTGCAGTCATTCCTGAAATTTCTGCACACTCCACAAATGTTCCTATCCCGTTAAGGCTGTCCTGTTTATTCTAAACCTTGGCACATGCTGTATACAACTACTGTATTTAAAATCTATTAATTGTAAGTAACATGTAAAACTTGATTATTTGTTTTGTAGGAGAGGATATAGTTTTGCTATTGATGACTATATATGTAGAAATGCTTCAGTAAGCATATCATTCTACTCTGATCTTTAGTTTAATACAGCTTGCTGAGGGCTGTGGCAGTAAAGGTAAAATCTGCACACTGTATTAGGTTATACATATATATTTGGTTTAAAATGTGTTGGTGGAAAGTCTGGGATGAAGTATGTAATCTATACAGATGTGTTCTCATCTTCCCTCAATATGCCACATAACGAGAGATGCGTGGTGACGCGATGGCAGGATGGGGTTACGACGGGCTATACGAGTGTGAAGGAACACGTGGCCGCGGGAGGAGTACGTCACCCGCGAGTCACATGATAGTTCATTATATAAAAACAGCTGAGCTACATTAGAGGTTTTTGATTGGCTGATGATCATGTCAATCATCTCTCTATTCAAGTTCTGATTGGTGGTGTAATTTCTCACCAATCAGACTCTGCTGCTATTTAAACTCGTAGCCTGAGGTCATGTTTGTTTTCTCAGCTGACCAGACAAGGCACGCTGCACTCCAGGGGTATGTAATTGATTTTATAAACTTGTTGTTATCGGTTTTATAATGGTGAAAAACCTTTGGGACATAGTGATTTCTATACTGTGGATATTGATCCTAATGGATTTTTTATAAACTATTTTTTATCAATTGTATTTATATGAATTATGAAATGTATCTAATGTGTCATAATGTAGGGAAACCTACAATTTAAATCTGTATTTAAGTTTATAGTTATTTTACACTGTGAATCTTGAAAAAGACGCTGCATAGCGTCGACAGTGTTTTTGGTGGGTCACATTTCAGCTTATCCATAGAGGGGAATAAAACCATATGATACCCTGGTCTGTTGTCAGCTGATTACCACCATTTACATTTCCTCATATGGTACGGCTATTTGTTTACCCTTTTATTATACTTTAAAAATAAAAAAGTGTCTTTTTCCTAATTGGCGTTTATCTTTGGCTTTTGATTTGTCATGAGGGATATCGCCACATAACTGCATCTGTGAGGAATGTTCAAGGAACGCTAAAAGAAACCTTTATGCACTTTGAATACGTCTTACACAAGTAAGCATACATGTAAGAACTTCACAATCATCATTCCTGAACACCAATTCGGGTGCTTTCCAAAAGGAGGTGGATTTCTGAACTTCTATTGGGACTATACCAACACCTTTATTCTCAGCTTTGCACGGCTGGGAAAGATTTTCAATCATTACAGTATTACACTATGTTGTGTTTTCTGTTTTTCTTTTCATATTGATTTGAATATCATCCGTCCACGGGGACAAATCTGGATATTTGGGACATTGGAGCGCAAAGTGAGAGTGTACCTTTTTTTTTCTTTCACATTGTATATAGGTTGGTGACCCATTAAGTACCTTCCATTGCAGCTTCTTATTGCAGCGCCAAAAGAGAAAAAACAACCTTTTTTCATAACATAACGAGAGATGCCTAACGTGAGTGAGCTAAAAAGGTCCCAGCAACTCAGCCTCTCTTTTTAGCAAAAAAAAGTTTCTTATTCTCATCACTGTGTGAATAGGATGCACAAGCAGACTCTGCTGATTAAAATGATATGCAGCATGCCTATATTCTCTGTGTGTCTGCGGCTGTATATCTGTGTATAAAATGGTACTTTCGGTGTTTTCTTATACGTCCTAGAGGATGCTGGGGACTCCAAAAGGACCATGGGGTATAGACGGGATCCGCAGGAGACATGGGTACACTATAAGACTTTGAATGGGTGTGAACTGGCTCCTCCCTCTATGCCCCTCCTCCAGACCTCAGTTAGATTCTGTGCCCAGAGAGACTGGACACACACAGGGGAGCTCTCCTGAGTTTCTCTGAAAAGACTTTGTTAGGTTTATTATTTTCAGGGAGACCTGCTGGCAACAGGCTCCCTGCCTCGTGGGAGTGAGGGGAGAGAAGCAGACCTACTTCTTCTGAGTTCAAGGGCTCTGCTTCTTAGGCTACTGGACACCATTAGCTCCAGAGGGTTCGATCACTTGGTGCGCCTAGCTGCTTGTTCCCGGAGCTGCGCCGTCAACCCCCTCACAGAGCCAGAAGAAAGAAGCCGGGTGAGTAAAGGAAGAACAGAAGACTTCAGTGACTGCAGAAGACTTCAGAGTCTGAGGTACCGCGCAGCGGTCATGCTGCGCGCCATTGCTCCCACACACAAGCGGCACTACAAGGGTGCATGGCGCAGGGGGGGCGCCCTGGGCAGCAATATACCTCATGTTTATAGCTTGGCAAAGTGGTATACAGTGCATAGGCACTGTATACAGACCCCCGCCAGTATAATAATGTAAATAAATAGCGGGACTGAAGCGCGCCGATAAGGGGGCGTGGCTTAGCCCTCAACACTGCATCCAGCGCCATTTTCTCCTCAGAGATGCTGGCCCCGCCAAAACACTGATGCACAGCTCACTGTGTAAAATGGAAGGGGGGGGGGGCACAGTTGTTTAGTGCAAAAATAAAGATATATATATATATATATATATATATATATATATATATATATATATATATATATATATATATATATATATATATATATATATATATACACCAAACGATAATGATGAGGCGGCACTCAGAGTCAACAAACTGTATTGGTGCAGTAATCAACGTTTCGGGGTTTCCCCCTTCGTCAGGATAAGTGCAAAGCATACAACAGTGAGTTTAAATACCACTTACCCCCTCCTACAGTGCATCCCCTTTTGTCCGGTGTCGCTGGCCGCGCCGTCCCGGGCCCCAGACTGACGTCACCGTTGTCTCACCGGAAGTGACGCGTCGGCGCCGGGAGGCGCGTCCATAGCAACACAGCTTGGAGTCTACAAAAAAAACCCATAGTAACCAGTGTAAACAATGCGCCGTGAATACTGCATCTTACGACACGGCTTAAAAACAGCATCAGTGCATACTCTATATCATATTCTAAAAACATTTGTGAATGATAAAATGTAAAGTGCTTAATACAGTAACCTAAAAACATTTTTCAGCGTATGACAACAATATACCTTGCTGTGTAAAAAATGACATAATAATAAAAACAGAATGATCAAACTCCTGCCCGTTTCCAAAGTGCCTCAATTTCAACTACAAGCTAATTTTTTCTTTTCTAGTCTACATTGCTTCCTTATCACTATATCCGCTAAAATCACTGATTATGCCTGACGACGGTTGAAATAAAATTACCGAAACGTTGCAAACTTATGATGGGCTGAGGACCCGTTCTTTGTTAAAGTCCTGAGAGTGCCGCTCAATTCTATGTGTTTATACAGTGGATAACTCTGCAAGAGAAGGCACCAGGTATTATATTCATTTAATCAGGAGTGCCGACCACTTGGACATCTAATATATATATATATATATATATATATATATATATATATGTATGTATGTATGTATATATATATATATATATATATATATATATATGTGTAATATATATATATATATATATATATATATTATGATATGTATGTGTGTATTTAAATGTGTATATTTATACAAAAAATTTATAATGAATGCTGAAATAAACTTTTCCTTCTCATGGGCTGGCGCTCTGTTCGATAACTCTAGGTCAGCCGTGACAAGATGGTTTCAAATCATCACGAGGATTCCGAGTGTTTATTCTTTTCCCGCCATGGACAGAATAAAGTGAGTGTCATCCCCTGTTCTGCACGGGGCCCTGTCACAAAGGATCGTTTACAGGAAGCTAAGTGATATTTTCATTATATGCTTTGATTATACTTGCATTGCATGCGCAGGGGGGAGTGATTGTATTCAGGAATGGTCGGTTACTTGGTCATCCGATATAATTACCCTGAGGAGAGATGTGTTACTCCTTGTGTTGGGTCATGTCTAGAACATTGCAACATACTACCGTGCGACTACAAGGGATGGGACTCTTGGGTGCGCGGGCCACTTCCATGGCGGTCTCGGCTAGGAGGGCGTTGTGGATTCACCAAAGAGATGCAAATGCTGAATCCGAAAAGAAGTGGAGTCTCTTCCCCATGAAGGGAAGCCTGGTTGGTGATGGCCTTGTTAATATGCTCTCAGCAGGTGCCACGGGTAAGTTTACTTTTCTCTCCCTATGTTCCCTCACAACGGTTGGTGACGCATTGTTGTAGGATGCAGTCATTTTGACCAAATAGATAAGGATTCCCCTTTTTTTGCTGGTAAAGGAAGGTGAAAAAAGGTAAAAGGTCAGCTGCCTCTTCAGGTTCACAGGTGCAGAAATCATGGGACGTTAGGTCTATCTTGCGGGGGCCCACACAGGTGGGACCTTGTCTAAAACTCTTCAGTCAGTCCTGGAAAGGACATGGACCAGTGAGTTAAAGATAGAGTCCCTAGGGGGACATACGGGAGTTCCAGACGTTCCCCTCAATGATTTTTTTTAAATCAACCTTACCGATCCTCCTCGTGACAGGGAGGTAGTATGTGACACAATACAAGAGTTGTGTCTGGATCAGATCATTGTCCTGTTGTTCCGGTCATAAAAGAAGAAGCTGTTGTTCAAGCTTTTTCGTGCTCCCGAGGTCGGACGACTCGATCAGATAAATCCCAATTTTTCCTACTTAAGCTTCATGAAGAAATCTCTCATGGCAGGGTTCTCCACTCTGAATGTGGAGTAAGGAGGTCTAATTACGGTTTCTTCCGCTTTAGGCTTACCTGAGGTTTGCGATTTAGGATTGTTGTTACCATTTCACCAGGGTGATGGCGGTATGATGGTTTTCCTTCATTAGTAGGGAGTCCTATTTATTCTGTACTGGATCGCTCTCCGAATTATGGAGAGATCGAGAAGCCAAATGGTGCGAAACGTTTTTTTCTCCTTGACTGTTCTTCAACAACAGGACTTGCCAGAATCCCTGTTGGTCCCAACGACGCGGTGATCGGCTTGGGCAATATTATTAGAGGCAGTACTGAGGAGAGTTTATTTGCTTCCAAAAAAAAAAGGGGGAAGCTCTGAGAATTCAGAGTCTGGCAGGCCTGCAACGGTGTTTATCCGTCGATACAGTCAGTTGCCGAAAAAAGATGGTTGGGGCCTACGAGGCCATTCAGTGGGCAGGTTCCAGGCCTGAGTGTTTAGCAGGACCTATTGGACAAGTGGTCCGGTTTCCACCTGGGATAATCATGGTTTCAAGACCAGTATGTTGCTCCTGTGGTAGCAGCGCAATTCTCACTGAGGACAAGTGTCATGTTAGGATACTTCTCGCCCCATTAACGGTCTAGAGTTAAGGGCCATTTATAATGGTTTTCTATAGACAAGAACCGGAGAAGAAATGGCAGAAACCAGAAAGATTTTCCGCTGGGTGACGAAAACATTTACGCGCTCTATCAGCAATGTTCGTTCCAAGAGTGGACAACTGGGAAGCAGACTTCCTCGGCGGACTCGTTCTCCGTTCAGGATGATTGAGTCTTTATCAAGCGGTTTTTCACAGAAGTGTTACGTCTTTGGAGAATTCCGGAAATAAACAAGGTGACATCTCGCCTTGACAAGAAATTTCAGAAATTTTGTTACGGGTCGGGGGTCCCCTCAAGCATTAGCGGTGGACACCCTAGTGACACCGTGGGTGTTTCGGTCAGTCTATGTGTTCCCTCCACTTCCACTCTTTCCAAAAATGTTAAAAGAGTTGAAGAGGAACAAGAGTTCAGATGATCCTCCTTGTTCCAGACTGGTCAAGGAGGGCTGGTATCCAGATCTTCAGCAAATTACTCATAGGAGATCCCTGTCCTCTTCCTCTGCGAGAGGATCTGTTATGGCAGGGGCCGTGTGGGTTTCTAGACTTAACGCGGTTTCCATTGACGACTTGGAGATTGAACGTCGGATTCCAGCCCGGAAGGGTATTTCCAGTGAGGACTTCCCTACTCTCTTTCAGTCAGGAAAGAAGTAACGTCAAAACATTACCACCATATTGGAGAAGAAAAAAATTGTGTCTTGGTGTGAATCCAAGTAGGTTCCTACAGAAGAATTCCAATTGGATCGTTTTCTCCCTTCTTTTCTTAAAGATCGTGTGGAGGCGATCTTTGGTTGGGATCGATTTAAAGTCAGATTTTAGCCTTATCGGTTGTATTCCAAGAAACACTTGGCCTCCTTTCCAGAGTTGATACTTTCGTAAAAGGAGTCTAACACATCCATCCTCCCTTTGTGCCTCTGTGACACCATGGGATCTTTACGTGGTGTTGCAGTTCCTGCAATTTCTTTGGTTGAACTTTTCAGTTTGGTTAAGTTGAAATTTCTCACTTGGAAAGAGGTCATGCGCTTGACCTTGGCATCTGCAAGGCGGGTGTCCGAGTTGGCGGTTTGGTCTCAAAAGAGCCCTGTTTAATCTTCCATGAAGATAGAGCGGAGTTGAGAACTCGGCAGCAGTTTCTGCCAAAAGTGGTTTCATCGTTTTCATTTGAACCAACCTATGGTGGTGCCGGTGGCTACTGACACCTGTGTGACATCGGAGTATCTCGATGTGGTCAGAATTTTGAAAATTTGTGTTACCAGATTGGCTCGGATCATGAAAACGGAGGATCTGTTATCCTATATGCTCCCAACAAGATTGGGGTTCCTGCTTCCAAGCAGACTATTGCACGCTGGATCTGAATTAAAATTAAGCTTGCTTGTTTTACGGCTAGTTTGCAGATACCGAAATCCGTGAAGGCCCATTCTACCGAGAAGGTGGGCTCATCCTGGGCGGCTACCCGAGGGGTCTCGGTTTATAGCCTTGCAGAGCAGCTGCTTCGTCGGGTTCAAACAATTTTGCAAATATTCTACAAGTTTGATACCCTGGCTGTTGAGGCCCTCTTGTTTGGGCAATCGGTGCTGCAGAGTCATCCGCACTCTCCCGCCCGTTCTAGAGCTTTGGTATAGACCCCATGGTCCTTTTGGAGTCCCCAGCATCCTCTAGGACGTATGAGAAAATAGGATTTTAATACCTACCGGTAAATCCTTTTCTCTTAGTCCGTAGAGGATGCTTGGCGCCCGTCCCAGTGCATACTGTATCTGCAGTTATTGGTTATGGTTACACATGTTGTGTTTCCTTTCAGTCGGTCTGTTGCCGACGTTATTCATGCCATGGCATGCGTCATGCTATTATTGGTCGTGTTTACACACAGGTTGTGTTACAATTTCGGTCAGCATATTGCTGTATATTTTTTCATGCTGTCGGCTGGTGTTCTATTGAATGCCACTTTCTGCGGCATGTTTGAGGTGTGAGCTGGTATGACGCTCACCGTGTTTAAACAATAAATTCTTTCCTCGAAATGTCTGTCTCCCTGGGCACAGTTCTATAACTGAGGTCTGGAGGAGGGGCATAGAGGGAGGAGCCAGTTCACACCCATTCAAAGTCTTATAGTGTGCCCATGTTTCCTGCGGATCCCGTCTATACCCCATGGTCCTTTTGGAGTCCCCAGCATCCTCTACGGACTAAGAGAAAAGGATTTACTGGTAGGTATTAAAATCCTATTTTCTTGCATACTGTAGCGTACTACAGGTTGAGTATCCCTTATCCAAAATGCTTGGGACCAGAGGTTTTTTGGATATCGGATTTTTCCGTATTTTGGAATAATTGCATACCATAATGAGATATCATGGCGATGGGACCCGAGTCTAAGCACAGAATGCATTTATGGTTCATATACACCTTATACACACAGCCTGAAGGTCATTTTAGACAATATTTTTAATAACTTTGTGTATTAAACAAAGTTTGTGTACATTCACACAATTCATTTATGTTTCATATACACCTTATACACACAGCCTGAAGGTCATTTAATACAATATTTTTAATAACTTTGTGTATTAAACAAAGTTTGTGTACATTGAGCCACCAGAAAACAAATATTTCACTATCTCACTCTCACTCAAAAAATTCCGTATTTGGGAATATTCCGTATTTGGGAATATTTGGATATGGGATACTCAACCTGTATTTCGTATGCAGATACAGCCACGCTCGCAAACAGAATATAGGCATGCCACATATCATTTTAATCAGCATAAGCTGCTTGTACATTCTATTCGCATCGTTATGCATCTCAGTGGAAAATGTTGCACGTCTTTTCTGGCAATTTCCCCATTCCCTTTCTTAAGGCCCCCATCCACTAGTGCAATGTAGGCTCTTTTTATGCGATTGAGACGGATTGCATGAAAAGTGTCACATCGCATGTCCTTTTGGTGCGATTCCTCGCATCGGAGTCGCAGATCACACGGGACTGACCATTATATTTCTCTGTATCGCACAGAAATAGGTTTAATAATGTTAGATCGCATGAGATAAATCACATGTACAAAATAAACTCAAATAGCAAATCGCAATTGCAGGGCTGCCGGCCAGATTGCAGGAAAAAAAGGATCTAACTCATTGCTGAGATAAAGCTCGCTAGTGGATGGGGGCCTTTATACTCTGTATCCCCTAATATTTCTCTGTTGTTTTTTTCTTCTTTATGTCTTATTGTATGTTCTGTTTGTTGAAAATTAAAACCCAATAAATATAATTGTGGAAAAAAAAAAACAAAGAAAATGTCCCACGTAAAGACACTGCTCTACCGAATCACACCATGGCATGGGGTGGATAGAAGGCCAGTTTAATGTGCAGGGAGGCTAAAGAAATCCGTATTTTGCTCATTTCTAAATGAAATATGTGATAAACAGGGGTGCACAAAGTTGAAAAGACTAATGGGCCACATTTAAAGATTTCACTGAAAGATATGAACGATCTCGTTCATTAATGAACAAGAAATCGTTCATATCTTGCAGTGTGTAGGTATGAACGATGCGCGGCCCTGCGCTCGTTCATCATTGGTGCCGGCTCGTTCATACCTGCAGGCCAATATGGACAATCGGGCAGCTCGGCGGCCAGTCGCCGAGTGTGTAGGACCCTTAAGAATATAATTATATACAAACAAATCCCATCTGCATGCAGTTGCAAAACATGTAACAAATAAAAATACTCGTGTAAAATATTTAATTTCTTCTCCTATAACAAATATTTATTCAATCTTTATATAAAATGAATCCAACTTTTGTTGCAGTGTCTCTCTTTTGCCCGCATTTTTATAACATTGTCCTGGCATAAATTGACCGCAAGTGGTTCAGCGGTCAGCCAGTCTGATGCTGTGTATAGGGCTGATTCAGATGTGGGCCGCATGTAATGATGCCTGAGATCGCTGGAGGTGCGAGATTCCGGCTAATCTCGGACATTTTTTTAAAGGGACAATCGCTTAAAAGGCATGGTTTTGCCTTGTAAGTGATTGCCCCTTTAAAAAAAACATACAAGATCTGACGGCATCTCGCACCTCCGGTGATCTCAGATGTCATTACATCCGGCCCGTGGTTGGAGTTGCTCTCACTGCTGCTTCCTCATGTGCCGGCTTGCGGAACCCATGGGTACACGCATGCCTCCCGTTGCAGAGGCCAGGAAGTCTCTGTGCAACACAGAGATCCCTGGCCTCTTCCCTCTCCCTAAATGGTGGCGATATGCGTCTATTTTGGCAAACTGAGGTCGTCGCTGCCCGTTTCCCACCCCCAAATGGCATCCTCTGTTGCAGGACCCGCTCACACACGCGCAAAATGGGTCCTGCGCATGCACAAAGTACCAATAATCGGTACTTTGCGGTGCAGGACGGCACTCTATCCACATCTGAATCAGGCCCAATGTTCCTATGACCACCGCCTTGTCCCTTTTCTTTATTCTTAGGTGGTGGTACACATAATGTAATGGTAATTATTCAGCGTCTTTTTTTTATTTTATTTTTTTTACCCCCCCCCAGTTTTTATTGTATAAGGCACCACAAACAATCATTGTTCACTTTGCATATTGTTCATCGATAAAAAAATAAACTAACACTTCTATTTTTAAAAGCATTTTTTAATACCTACCTAAAACATTTGCACCGGACTGTATGTATTAGAACAGACGGGAAGTAGTCAGATGACTGGTGGTCGGGATCCCGGCAGTCAGCATAACGACACCGCCAGGGGGCCCAGGACATGTCCCACTCGTGGGTGTCCACAACACCCAGAGAGTGGGAAGAGAATCAGTGGCGAGCACAGTGAGCTCGCAAGGGGTTTCGTTGAGCTCGCCCCCCCTGCCGGCATACTGGGTGACCAATGGTCGGGATCCCGGCGGTCAGCATACAGACACCGGGATCCCAACCGCTGGTCACCCGACCCCAACGCGAATAGGCATGTCAAGCTCAAAATCCCAACTGGGTCGAATAATCAAGGTCTAAGTCGTGTGGGCCAAAAGAAAAAGTCTTGCATGTAATTTTGAAAGGGTTATTAGAAAACCCAACAATACAGTATAATCACAGAAATGTCAAGTATCTGGAAGAAAACCACTTTAATAGTGTGAGCTCGGAACGGTGTTATTCCCCCGAATATATCACTGTGCGGCCCCCTCTCCTCTATATGTTAATAATACCACATACAGGTATCAGTGTGAGCTGGGAACTGTGTTTTTCCCACTCATACTTTATATCACTGTGCGGTCTCCTCTCCTCTATAATACATATCAGTGTGAGCTAGTAAGATGTATCACTTCCAGCCCCCCTGTGTCCCTCCAGTCCAGCCACATGCCCCCTGGGATACCCTCTTGCTCCTTGTGTCCCTTCCAGCCACAAGCCCTCCTGTGTCTATTAAGCCTTGTTTTCTATCCAGATTCCAGAAGAATACTGCTGCAATTAGGGCAGCTGTCGGGTACACAAACCTACAGGGTGTGACGGCTTCAGTGCAAATGACGCTGAGCAGGCGGGATGCGGCGGGGGGCAGAGCTTTGGCAGCCAGGCATGCATAGCAGCTCCCAATGTAAAAATCCTATATTTGATAGAGGCCATAATGCTGGCACTAGACCAAGTTATCAACACCAGAAAATGCAGTATTAAAGTAAATAATGCAGGAATAGGTTTGCAGTATAGATCATGTCACTTGATGTATTTTCCTATATGCAATAGAGTCATTTTTGTATCTAACAATGAATGCTAAAGTTAAAATGACAAAGTTCTATGACCAGAATTCAGTTACATCAAATCAATCAATCAATCAATCAATCAATCAATCAATCACAGAAGGGTC
Organism: Pseudophryne corroboree; assembly: GCF_028390025.1. Classification (NCBI taxonomy): domain Eukaryota; kingdom Metazoa; phylum Chordata; class Amphibia; order Anura; family Myobatrachidae; genus Pseudophryne; species Pseudophryne corroboree. The sequence continues at coordinate 354,466,826 of NC_086445.1, forward strand.
GCTTTACAGAAAATATTACTCTATTCTAAAATGTTTTTCCCAGAGCTACTTTGGAAATGTCAGCATATCCACATTTTCTGTCTGCGAAAACAGTTGTTTCTCTTGCGTCCTAGAGGATGCTGGGGTCCATTTTAGTACCATGGGGTATAGACTGTTCCGCAGGAGCCTTTGGCACTTTAAGACTTTTTAACAGTGTGAACTGGCTCCTCCCTCTATGCCCCTCCTCCAGACCTAAGTTTAGAAAGTGTGCCCAGGAGACTGGATGCACACCAGTGGAGCTCTACAGAGTTCTGCTGGAAAATACTTTATTAGGTTTTTTATTTTACAGGGAAGCTGCTGGCAACAGCTTCCCTGCTTCGTGGGACTTAGGGGGAGAAGTAGGAACCAATTTCTCCATTAGTTCAATGGCTCTGCTTCCGCTGATAAGACACCATTAGCTCCTGAAGGGTACTGAACACAGCCCAAGCCTGGCCAGCATTCACTACCACAGCACTGCCGCCACCCCCTAACAGAGCCAGAAGTCAGAAGGCTGGTGAGTATCTTACCGGAGTCCTGCAGAGATGGGATCCTCCGGTCATCATTGGCGGCATACAGGTACACGCGCAGCGCGGGACGCTATGCATAAACATGTCTCTCAGCACAAGGGCGGCAGTATAAATATTGTAATCATTGAGGTAGAATTGCGCCATTACAGGGGGGCGGGGCTTCTCCTCAGACTTGCCAGTAACACTCATTGGGCGCCATTTTCTCCTACAGAAACGCCAGAGTGATGATCCTAAACGCTGCTTCTCCTCACACATCGCTGATTCAAGTACCAGGGTGTAATAGAAGGGGAGGGGAGCACATATTATTGGGGTCTGCGGACTTCATATTGAAAAACAGCGCTGTGATTGTGTATACTGTATGCAATACATATAGGGCGCGTGGTGTGGACTGGCAAATCCCTCTGGGTCCCTCTGACAGACATTAGGGTAGATCTGTCCCCATAGCTCCCCTGTGTGAGAGTGGTGTGGCTGTACAAGTGGGTACCATGTCTAGAGAAAACTCTTCCCCAGAGAAACCCATTTTGGATGCACAAGAGTGTTCTGAGCCGGTGTGGGTGAGAAAGTTGCAGAGTAATATGTCTAAGCTGGCAAAGAAATTCTCTGAGTCTGAACAGCAAAGTATTGGAGACAGTCTGTGGAGGATGCACTGTTTGCTGATTCCTCCACGTCAGGGCTGGCCAAACCGGACCTCAAGATCTACCAACAGTTCACATTTTCCAGACCACCTAGCTGGTGCACAGGTGTAATCACTACTAATTAAGATGTGCTGCATTCATTCCTAACTGACAATTCTACAAGTCTCCAGGAGGCCTAGAAAACATGAACTGTTGGTAGATCTCGAGGACCGGTTTGGCCAGCCCTGCTCCACGTCATCCACCCGGGACCCCTCCAGTTTCCAGAAAAGGTCTTTGGCCCAGATTATGCAAAGGGACACTGACACGGATTCCGACACTGATGTCGACACTGGGGATTTGAGAGGGGTAGTCCCCAAACTAGCTAAGATCATTCAATGTATGATAGTCGCTATAAAGGAGGTGTTAGAATTTACTGACACAACACCTGCACCTGAGGAAAAAGGATTATTTTAAATTAAATAAAAAACAGGTGGTGACTTTTCCTCCATCTAAGCCGGACTTAAATGCATTCTTTGAAGAATCCTGGTCTAACCCGGAAAAGAAGTTTGCTATTCCTAGGAGGTTGCGGGTAGCGTACCCTTTCCCTGAAGAGGACAGGCGTAAGTGGGCGTCGCCCCCAATGTTAGACACCTCAGTCTCTAGGTTGTCGAAGAAAATAATTTTGCCTGCCCCAGGGTCAGCTTCATAAAAAGAACGTGCTGACCGCAAGTTAGAGACGACTTTAAAGTCCATCTATATAGCTATGGGTACGTTACTCAGGCCCACAAATGCTTCTGCGTGTGTAGGTAACGCAGTGGAAAAATGGGCGGACAACTTAATTGTAAATATCGACACTGACGATAAAGATGATATGCTTCTAATTCTAGGTCATATCAAAGATTCCGCAGGTTACTTAGTTGAGGCTATGAAGGATGTTGGCTTACTGGGTTCAAGATCCTCTGCTATGGCGATTTCAGCCCGCAAGGCACTCTGGATCCGCCAATGGAATGCTGACGCAGAATCCAAAAGAAATATTGAGGCGCTCCCCTACAATGGTGAGGCCCTCTTTGCTGAAAAGCTGGATGCCATGATATCCGCTTCTACATCTGGCAAATCAGCATTTCTGCCGTCGGCAGCTGCGTCGACTAAAAAAGTATATCATTCTCATACTATGCAGTCCTTTCGGCCCAACAAGTACAAAAAGGCAAAGAGTACCCCTTTCTTCACAGGAAGAGGTAGAAAACCTACAACACCATCAGGCTCACAGGAGCAGAAGTCAACAACTACCTCTGCTAAAGCCACAGCATGACGCTGGGGCTCCCCTGTGGGAGTACGATCGGGTGGGGGCACGGCTACTGTTTTTCAGCCAGGTCTGGGTTCACTCAGATCTGGATCCTTGGATATTACAGATAGTATCCCAGGGTTACAGGTTGGAATTTCAAGACCTTCCCCCATGCCGATTTTTCAAATCAGCCTTTCCAGTTTCTGTTCAGGACAGCACAAATGTGCTGAACACAACACAGAAATTATGTCAAGACAAAGTAATTTCTCTGACGTCCTAGTGGATGCTGGGAACTCCGTAAGGACCATGGGGAATAGCGGGCTCCGAAGGAGGCTGGGCACTCTAGAAAGATTTATGACTACCTGGTGTGCACTGGCTCCTCCCACTATGACCCTCCTCCAAGCCTCAGTTAGATCTTGTGCCCGGCCGAGGTTGGATGCACACTAGGGGCTCTCCTGAGCCCTTAGAAAGAAAGTATAGATTTAGGTTTTTTATTTTCAGTGAGACCTGCTGGCAACAGGCTCACTGCAGCGAGGGACTAAGGGGAGAAGAAGCGAACTCGCCTGCTTGCAGCCGGATTGGGCTTCTTAGGCTACTGGACACCATTAGCTCCAGAGGGATCGACCGCGGGCCCAGTCCTTGGTGTTCGGTCCCGGAGCTGCGCCGCCGTCCCCCTTACAGAGCCAGAAGCAAGAAGAGGTCCGGAAAAACGGCGGCAGAAGACATCAGTCTTCACCAAGGTAGCGCACAGCACTGCAGCTGTGCGCCATTGCTCCTCATACACACTTCACACTCCGGTCACTGAGGGTGCAGGGCGCTTGGGGGGGGGGGCGCCCTGAGCAGCAATAAAAACACCTTGGCTGGCAAAAATACCACAATATATAGCCCCAGAGGCTATATATGTGGTAAATACCCCTGCCAGAATCCAGAAAAAAGCGGGAGAATAGGCCGCGGAAAAGGGGCGGAGCTATCTCCCTCAGACACACTGGCGCCATTTTCTCTTCACAGTGCAACTGGAAGAAAGCTCCCCAGGCTCTCCCCTGTAGTTTTCAGGCTCAAAGGGTAAAAAAGAGAGGGGGGGCACTAAATTTAGGCGCAATATTGTATATACAAGCAGCTATGGGGGAAAATTCACTCAGTTATAGTGTTAATCCCCTCATTATATAGCGCTCTGGTGTGTGCTGGCATACTCTCTCTCTGTCTCCCCAAAGGGCTTTGTGGGTCCTGTCCTCAGTCAGAGCATTCCCTGTGTGTGTGCGGTGTGTCGGTACAGCTGTGTCGACATGTTTGAGGAGGAGGCTTATATAGTGACGGAGCAGATGCCGATAAATGTGATGTCGCCCCCTGTGGGGCCGACACCAGAGTGGATGGTTAGGTAAAAGGTATTAACCGACAGTGTCAACTCCTTACATAAAAGGGTGGATGACGTAACAGCTGTGGGACAGCCGGCTTCTCAGCCCGTGCCTGCCCAGGCGTCTCAAAGGCCATCAGGGGCTCAAAAACGCCCGCTCATTCAGATGGCAGACACAGATGTCGACACGGAGTCTGACTCCAGTGTCGACAAAGTTGAGACATATACACAATCCACTAGGAACATCCGTGACTTGATCCCGGCAATAAAAATAATGTGTTACACATTTCTGACATTAACCTCTAAAAATGGGGTTTTTATGTTTGGGGAGAAAAAGCGGGCAGTGTTTTGTTCCCCCATCAGATGAATGAATGAAGTGTGTGAAAAGCGTGGGTTCCCCCTGATAAGAAACTGGTAATTTCTAAAAAGTTACTGATGGCGTACCTTTTCCCGCCAGAGGATAAGTTACGCTGGGAGATATCCCCTAGGGTGGATAAGGCGCTCACACGGTTGTCAAAATAGGTGGCACTGCCGTTTTAGGAACGGCCACTTTGAAGGTACCTGTTAATAAAAAGCAGGAGGCTATCCTGAAGTCTGTATTTACACACTCAGGTACTAGACTGAAACCTGCAGAGCGTGCTGCTGCAGCGTGGTCGGTGACCCTGTCAAACATACTAGTTTGCTAACATGAGAACATATTAAAGACGTCGTCTTATATATGAGGGATGCACAGAGGGATATTTTGCCGGCTGGCATCCAAAATGAATGTAATGTCCATTCTGTCAGGAGGGTATTAGAGACCTGTCACTGGACAGGTGATGCTGACCTTAAAAGGCGCATAGAGATTCTGCCTTATAAGGGTGAGGAATTATTTGGGGATGGTCTCTGGGACCTCGTATCCGCAGCAACAGCTGGGAAGAAATATTTTTACCTCAGTTTTCTTCACAGACTAAGAAAGCACTGTATTATCAGGTACAGTCCTTTCGGCTTCAGAAAAGCAAGCGGGTCAAAGGCGCTTCCTTTCTGTACAAAGACAAGGGAAGAGGGAAAAAGCTGCACCAGTCAGCCTGTTCCCAGAATCATAATTCTTCTCTCGCTTCCTCTGAGTCCACAGCATGACGCGGGGGCTCCACAGGTGTAGCCAGGTACGGTGGGGGGCCGTCTCAAAAGTTTCAGCAATCAGTGGGCTCGCTCACAGGTGGATCCCTGTTTCATTCAAGTAGTATTTCAGGGGTACAAGCTGGAATTCGAGATGTCTTCCCCCCGCCGTTTCCTCAAATATGCCTTGCCGACAACTCCCTCAGGCAGGGAGGCTGTGCTAGAGGCAATTAATAAGCTGTATTCCCAGCAGGTAATACTTAAGGTGCCCCTACTTCAACAAGGACGGGGTTACTATTCCACACGGTTGGGGTACCGAAACCGCATGGTTCGGTGTGACCCTTCTTTATATTTAAAATCCTTGAACACATGCATAAAAAAATTCAAGTTCAAGATGGAATCGCTCAGGGCGGTTATTGCAAGCCTGGACGAGGGGGATTACATGGTATCCCGGGACATCAAGGATGCTTACCTGCATGTCCCTATTTACTATCCTCGTCAGGAGTACCTCAGATTTGTGGTACAGGATTACCATTACCAAGTCCAGACTCTGCCGTTTGGACTGTACATGGCACCGAGGGTGTTACCAAGGTAATGGCCGGAATGATGATACTCCTTCGAAAAAGGGGAGTTTTAATTATCCCGTACTTGGACAATCTCCTTATAAGGGCGAGGTCCAAGGAGCAGTTGCTAGTCGGGGTAGCACTATTTTGGAAAGTGCTACAACAGCACGGTTGGATTCTAAACAGTCCAGAGTCACAGCTGGTTCCTACGACACGTCTACTGTTCCTGGGGATGGTTCTGGACACAGACCAGAAATAAGTGTTTCTCCCGGTGGAGAAAGCCAAGGAGCTGTCATCTCTAGTCAGAGACCTCCTGAAGCCAAAACAGTTATCGGTGCATCATTGCACGCGAGTCCTGGGAAAAATGTTAGCTTCCTACGAAGCAATCCCATTCGGCAGGTTCCATGCAAGAACTTTTCAGGGGGACCTGTTGGACAAGTGGTCCGGGTCGCATCTTCAGATGCATTAGGCTGATAACCCTGTCTCCAAGGACCAGGGTATCTCTACTGTAGTGGCTGCAGAGTGCCCATCTTCAAGAGGGCCGCAGGTTCGACATACAGGACTAGGTCTTAGTGACCATGGATGCCAGCCTTTGAGGCTGGAGGGCAGTCACACAGGGAAGAAACTTCCAGGGACTTTGGTCAAGTCAGGTGACTTGGGCCATTTACAATGCCCTGAGTCAGGCAAGGCCTCTGCTTCAAAACCAGCCGGTCCTGATCCAATCAGGCAACATCACGGCAGTCGCCCATGTAAACCAACAGGGCGGCACAGGAAGCAGGATGGCGATGGCAGAAGCCACAAGGATTCTCCGATGGGCGGAAAATCATGTGTTAGCACTGTCAGCAGTGTTCATTCCCGGAGTGGACAACTGGGAAGCAGATCTTCTCAGCAGACACGACTTCCACCCGAGAGTGTGGGGACTTCATCCAGAAGTCTTCCAAAGAATTGTACACCATTGGGAAAGGCCACAGGTGGACATGAAGGCGTCCCGCCTCAACAAAAAGCTATAAAAGATATTGCGCTAGGTCAAGGGACCTTCAGGCGATAGCTGTGGACGCTCTGGTAACACCGTGGGTGTACCAGTCGTTTTATGTGTTCCCCCCTCTGCCTCTCATACCAAAAGTACTGAGAATAATAAGAAGGCGAGGAGTAAGAACGATACTCGTGGTTCCGGATTGGCCAAGAAGAGCCTGGTACCCAGAACTTCAAGAAAATGTATCAGAGGACCCATGGCCTCTGCCGATCAGACAGGACCTGCTGCAGCAGGGGCCCTGTCTGTTCCAAGACTTACCGCGGCTACGTTTTGATGGCATGGCGGTTGAACGCCGGATCCTAAAGGAAAAGGGCATTCCGGAGGAAGTCATTCCTACGCTGATTCAAGCCAGGAAAGATGTAACTGCAAAACATTATCACCGCATATGGCGGAAATATGTTGCTTGGTGTGAGGCCAAAAAAAAAAAAAAAAAAAGGCCCCAACAGAGGAATTTCAACTAGGTCGATTTCTGCATTTCCTACAAGCAGGAGTGTCTATGGGCCTAAAATTAGGCTCCATTAAGATACAGATCTCGGCTCTGTCGATTTTCTTCCAGAAAGCATTAGCTTCAGTACCTGAAGTTCAGACATTGTAAAAGGAATGCTGCATATTCAGCCCCCGGTTGTGCCTCCAGTGGCACCTTGGGAACTCAACGTGGTGTTGAGTTTCTTAAAATCACATTGGTTTGAACCACTAAAAACCGTGGATCTAAAATATCTCACGTTGAAAGTGGTCATGTTATTGGCCTTGGTTTCGGCCAGGCGTGTATCAGAATTGGCGGCTTTGTCATATAAAAGTCCTTATCTGATTTTCCATATGGATAGGGCAGAATTGAGGACTCGTCCCCAGTTTCTCCCTAAGGTGGTATCAGTTTTTCACTTGAACCAACCTATTGTGGTGCCTGCGGCTACTAGGGACTTGGAGGATTCCAAGTTACTGGACGTAGTCAGGGCCTTGAAAAATTATGTTTCCAGGACGGCTAGAGTCAGAAAAATTGACTCGCTATTTATCCTGTATGCACCCAACAGGCTGGGTGCTCCTGCTTCTAAGCAGACTATCGCTCGCTGGATCTGTGACACGATTCAGCAGGCGCATTCTGCGGCTGGACTGCCGCATCTTAAATCAGTAAAAGGCCATTCCACAGGGAAGGTGGGCTCATCTTGGGCGGCTGCCCGAGGGGTCTCGGCTTTACAACTTTGCCGAGCTGTTACTTGGTCAGGGGCAAACACGTTTGCAAAATTCTACAAAATTGATACCCTGGCTGAGGAGGACCTGGAGTTCTCTCATTCGGTGCTGCAGAGTCACCCGCACTCTCCCGCCCGTTTGGGAGCTTTGGTATAATCCCCATGGTCCTTACGGAGTTCCCAGCATCCACTAGGACGTCAGAGAAAATAAGATTTTACTCACCGGTAAATCTATTTCTCGTAGTCCGTAGTGGATGCTGGGCGCCCATCCCAAGTGCGGATTGTCTGCAATACTTGTATATAGTTATTGCCTAACTAAAGGGTTATTGTTGAGCCATCTGTTGAGAGGCTCAGTTATATTCATACTGTTAACTGGGTATAGTATCACGAGTTATACGGTGTGATTGGTGTGGCTGGTATGAGTCTTACCCGGGATTCAAAATCCTTCCTTATTATGTCAGCTCGTCCGGGCACAGTGTCCTAACTGAGGCTTGGAGGAGGGTCATAGTGGGAGGAGCCAGTGCACACCAGGTAGTCATAAATCTTTCTAGAGTGCCCAGCCTCCTTCGGAGCCCGCTATTCCCCATGGTCCTTACGGAGTTCCCAGCATCCACTACGGACTACGAGAAATAGATTTACCGGTGAGTAAAATCTTATTTTCCTTGGTTCCTGCCGAACAAAGGAACCAAGGTTTTTGTTCAAGCCTGTTTGTAGTGCCGAAGCCGGATGGCTCGGTCAGACCGATTTTAAAACTAAAATCTCTGAATCTTTATTTGAAAAGGTGGAGTTTCAAGATGGAGTCCCTGAGAGCGCTGATCTCCACCTTGGAAGAAAAGGAATTTCTGGTGTCAGCGGACATCAAGGATGCTTACTTGCATGTTCCCATTTTTCCTCCACATCAAGCATTCCTGAGGTTTGCGGTTCAGGACTGTCACTACCAATTCCAAACATTACCTTTCGGGCTCTCCACGGCTCCGAGAATATTCACCAAGGTGATGGCAGAGATGATGGTTCTCCTTCACAAGCAAGGAGTCAACATAATTCCATACTTGGACGATCTCCTCATAAAAGCGAGATCCAGGGAAAAGTTAGTCCAGAACATAGCATTGTCCCTGACGGTGCTTCAACAGCACGGTTGGATCATCAACTTTCCAAAATCACAATTGGAACCGACGATGAGGTTATCATTTTTCGGAATAATACTGGACACCGAAGTACAGAGAGTATTTCTACCGATGGAAAAGGCTCAGGAGATCCAGAGCATGGTCAAACAACTTTTGAGACCACGACGAGTATCAAATCATCAGTGCATTCGCCTGCTGGGGAAAATGGTAGCGGCTTACGAGGCGCTACAATATGGCAGATTGCATGCCAGGGTTTTCCAGTGGTCCGGGTCGCATCTCCACATGCATCAAAGGATAATCTTGTCAACGAAAGCCAGAATTTTCGCTCCTGTTGTGGCTACAAATTTCTCACCTCCTGGAGGGACGCAGGTTCGGGATTCAGACCTGGATCCTGGTGACCACGGATGCAAGTCTCCGAGGTTGGGGAGCAGTCACGCAAGGGGAAAGCTTCCAAGGAAGATGGTCAAGTCAAGAAACTCTCCTTCACATAAACGTTCTGGATTTGAGAGGTGTGTACAACAGCCTTCATCAAGCGGCACGCCTTCTTCAAGGTCGTCCCATACAGATCCAGTCAGACAATGTAACAGAAGTAGCTTACATAAACCGTCAAGGCGGAACAAAAAGCAGAGCGGCAATGGCAGAGGTGACAAAGATACTCCTCTGGGCAGAAAGACATGCAAAAGCTCTGTCAGCAATTTTCATTCCGGGAGTGGACAACTGGGAAGCAGACTTCCTCAGCAGACACGATCTCCACCCAGAAGAATGGGGCCTCCACCCAGAATTATTTACGGAGGTAGCAAGTCGTTGAGGCGTTCCTCAAGTAGATATGAGGGCATCACGTCTCAACAAGAAGCTTAAGAAATATTGTTCCAGGTCGAGACCCACAAGCAATAGCAGTAGATGCACTGGTAACCCAGTGGGTGTTTTAGTCGGTGTATCTGTTCCCTCCACTTCCACTAATACCAAAAGTTCTCAGGTTCATCAGAAGAGCAAGGGTTCGAGCAATCCTCATTGCTCCAGACTGGCCAAGGAGGGCTTGGTATCCAGATCTTCAGGAGTTATTACTAGAAGATCCTCGGCCTCTTCCTCTTCGCAAGGACCTGCTTCAGCAGGGTCCGCTAGTTTATCAAGACTTACCGTGGCTGCGTTTGACTGCATGGCTGTTGAGCGCCAGATCCTAGCCCGTAAGGGTATTCGCAATGAAGTCATTCCCACACTTATTCTGGCCAGGAAAGGGTTAACGTCCAAACATTACCATCGTATTTGGAGAAAATATGTATCTTGGTGTGAATCCAAGAAGTATCCTGCGGTGGAGGTTTCAATGAGGACGGCTTCTCCTATTCCTACAGGCGGGTGTGGATGCTGGATTGAGATTAGGGTCTATCAAGGTCCAAATTTTCGGCCTTGTCCATTTTCTTTCAGAAACAGTTGGCTTCCCTTCCTGAGGTCCAGATGTTTGTGAAGGGGTTTCTGCGCATCCAACCTCCCTTTGTGCCTCCTGCGGCGTCATGGGATCTTAATGTGGTGTTGCAGTTCCTTAAATCGGACTGGTTTGAACCTCTGCAAGAGGTGGAGTTGAAGTTTTTAACTTGGAAAGTGGTCATGCTGTTGGCCTTGGCTTCAGGCAGACGAGTGTCTGAATTAGGGGCTCTGTCATATAAGAGTCCTTATTTGATTTTTCATGAAGATAGGGCTGAACTGAGAACACGTCAGCACTTTCTTCCGAAGGTTGTTTCTTCTTTCCATATCAATCAACCTGTGGTGGTGCCAGTGGCTTCTGACACCTCATCCATTTCAAAGTCCTTGGATGTCGTCAGAGCGTTGAGGACTTATGTTGCAAGGGCGGCTCGGATAAGGAAAATAGATTCTTTGTTTGTCCTCTTTGACCCCAACAAGATTGGGTGTCCTGCTTCTAAGCAGACTATTTGATTAGGGGTACCATTCAGCACACTCATTCCACGGCAGGATTGCTGTTACCGACTTCGGTAAAGGCCCACTCTACCAGGAAAGTGGGTTCGTCCTGGGCGGCTGCCCGGGGTGTGTCTGCGTTGCAAATCTGCCGAGCTGCTACTTGGTCAGGTGCAAACACGTTAGCTAAGTTTTTTTACAAGTTTGATACCTTGGCTGCTGACGACATTAAATTTGGTCAGTCAGTTCTGCAGGAACATTAGCACTCTCCCGCCTGTACTTGGAGCTTTGGTACATCCCCATGGTACTAAAATGGACCCCAGCATCCTCTAGGACATAAGAGAAAATAGGATTTTAATTACCTACCGGTAAATCCTTTTCTCGTAGTCCGTAGAGGATGCTGGGCGCCCGCCCAGTGCTCACTTTTCATGCAGTATTACGTTTTATCTTTTTACACAGATTCTCATGTGTTAAGATGTTTTTACAGCAGTTGCTGTTACGTTTTGCATGCACGTTGGCATGGGTTATGTTAAAGGCCATGTTAGGCGGCATGTTTTGTATGGTGTGAGCTGATGTGAATTTCACCACTAGTTTAATGTCAGTTCTTCTCTCAAAGTTGTCTGTCTCCTCGGGCACAGTTCCTATACTGAGGTCTGGAGGAGGAAGGAGCCTATACTGAGGTCTGGATAGAGGGAGGAGCCAGTTCACACTGTTAAAAGTCTTAAAGTGCCTAAGGCTTCTGCGGAACCGTCTATACCCCATGATACTAAAATAGACCCCAGCATCCTCTACGGACTACGAGAAAAGGATTTACCGATAGGTAATTAAAATCCTATTTTTTTTTTTGTCATGCCTTCATTCAGGATTTTTTTTTTTACAATTTATAGTAGTGTTTTGCGAATAAACCACATTGTTCTCCTATCTGAAAAAGATTGTGTTGACACTTTAATAAATATATTTGTAGGTCCTTAGATCCTTTTTGCAGTGACTTGCAAAAGAATCTCTATATATTGTTGTACAATATGTGTATTACAGAGCTAAATTATAGGCCATCGTATAGAGAAAATAGGATTTTAATTACCTACCGGTAAATCCTTTTCTCGTAGTCCATAGAGGATGCTGGGGTCCACATTAGTACCATGGAGTATAGACTGGTCCACTAGGAGCCGTTGGCACTTTAAGAGTTTGAGAGTGTGGGCTGGCTCCTCCCTCTATGCCCCTCCTACAAGACTCAGTCTAGAAACTGTGCCCGAGTAGATGGACATATTCGAGAGATGGATTTTACACAGATAGTGGTGAGATTCACACCAGCTCACACACAAGGCAAACCAAGCTAACTAGCTTGAAACATCAGCAACGGCTGAACAATGGTTGTCATTCCGAGTTGATCGCTAGCTGCCGTGGTTTGCAGCGCAGCGATCAGGCTAAAAATCGGCATTTCTGAGCATGCGAACGGGCTGCAGTGCGCACGCGCGACGTAGTTTCACAAAAAACTATGCAGTTTTACACAAGGGCGAGCGTCAAGAGTCCTGTTGATCGGTGAGTGATTGACAGGAATGGGGCGTTTCTAGGAGATAACTGACCGTATTCCGGGAGTGTGCTAAAAAATGCAGGCGTGTCAGGTAAAAACGCAGGCGTGCCTGGGGAAATGGGGGAGTGGCTTGCCGAACGCAGGGCGTGTTTGTGACGTCAAACCAAGAACCAAACAGACTGAAGTGATCGCAAGGAAGGAGTAGGTCTGCAGCTACTCTGAAACTGCTTGAAACAATTTCAACACTGTTCTGCTAACCTTTCGGTCGCACTTCTGCTAAGCTAAAATACACTCCCAGAGGGCGGCGGCTTAGCGTTTGCACTGCTGCTAAAAGCAGCTAGCGAGCGATCAACTCGGAATGAGGGCCATTATTACTTACCAAGTAACAAAGCGTAACTTAACCAAGAACTAAGCAGTACTGAACTAAGTAACCACTGCAGGACCACGAAGCGCTGGGCGAGCGCCCAGCATCCTCTATGAACTACGAGAAAAGGATTTACCGTTAGGTAATTAAAATCCTATTTTCTCTTACGTCCTAGAGGATGCTGGGGTCCACATTGGTACCATGGGGATGTACCAAAGCTCCCAGAACGGGAGGTAGAGCGCGGAGGCTCCTGCATAACTGATTGACCAAACTTCAGGTCCTCAGAGGCCAAAGTATCGACCTTTTAGAACTTTGCAAATGTGTTCGACCCAGACCAAGTAGCTGCTTGGCAAAGCTGTAAAGCTGAGACACCCCGGGCAGCCGCCCAGGAAGAACCAATTTTACGAGTAGAGTGGGCCTTAACGGACTTTGGACACTGCAATCCTGCCGTAGAATACGCATGCTGGATAGTGAACCTGATCCAGCGAGATATTGTCCTCTTAGAAGCAGGACACCCAAGTTTCTTGGTATCATACAGGACAAACAGAGTCCGATTTTCTGTGACGAGCAGTCCTCTTCACATAGCTTTTCAGAGCCCTTACAACAACCAAGGACTTTGATGAAACTGAGGAGTCAGTAGCAACTGGCACCACAATAGGTTGGTTGATATGAAATGCCGACACAACCTTCGGAAGGAACTGCGGACGTGTCCGGAGCTCAGCTCTGTCTTCATGGAAGATCAAGCATGGGCTTTTACAAGACAAAGCCCCCAATTCTGACACACGTCTAGCAGAAGCTAAGGCCAACAAAGTGACAGCCTTCCACGTGAGAAACTTGACCTCATCCTCCTGTAGAGGCTCAAACCAGTCCGACTGGAGGAACTGCAACACCACGTTAAGATCTCAGGGCGCCGTAAGCGGCAACAAAATGAGGTTGGATGTGCAGAACTTCCTTCAAAAAGGTTTGAACCTCAGGGAGGGCAGCCAACTGTTTCTGGAAGAAAATGGATAGGGCCGAAATCTGGACCTTTTCGAAACCTAATCTCGGGCCCATATCCACACCTGCTTGGAGGAAGAGGAGAATTCATCCAAGTTTAAACTCCACCGTAGGAAACTTCTTGGATTCACACTAAGACACATACTTTTTCCAAATGCGATGGTAATGCTTTGACGTTACTCCTTTCCTAGCCTGTATCAGGGTAAGAATAACCTTGTTCGGAATACCCTTCCGAGCTAATATCTGGTGTTCAACCTCCATGCCATCAAACGTAGCCGCAATAAGTCTTGATAAGCGAACGGCCCCTGCTGGAGCAGGTCCTCCCGAAGAGGAAGAGGCCTCTGCTCTTCTAGCAGTAGATCCAGAAGATCTGCGTATCAAGCCCTTCTTGGCCAGTCCAGAGCAATGAGGATTGCCTGAACTCTTGTTCTCCTTTATGAGTCTTAGAACTCTTGGAATGAGTGGAAGTGGAGGAAATGCGTACACCGACTGGCACACCCACGGAGTCACTAGGGCGTCCACCGCCACTGCTTGTGGGTCCCTCGACCTGGAACAATATCTCTGAAGCTTCTTGTTGAGATGAGAGGCCATCATGTCTATTTTGGGTACACCCCAAAGATCTGTTACCTCCTTGAACACCCCACTCTCCTGGATGGAGATCGTGTCTGCTGAGGAAGTCCGCTTCCCAGATGTCTACTCCCGGAATGAAGATTGCCAAAAGCGCCAATGCGGGTTTTTCCGCTCAGAGGATGATTCTTGTTGCCTCTGATATTGCAGTTCTGCTCTTCGTTCCGCCCTGTCGGTTTATGTAAGCCACTTTCGTTACATTGTCCGACTGCACTTGAATGGCCCGATTTCTCAGAAGATGGGCCGATTGGATAAGACCGTTGTAGGCGGCTCTTGGTTCCAGAATGTTTATCGGCAGGCCGGCTTCCAGACTTGACCACCGTCCTTGGAAAGTTTCCCCTTGAGTGGCTACGCCCCAGCCCTGGAGACTTGCATCTCTGGTTAGAAGGATCCAGTCCTGAATCCCGAACCTGCGGCCCTCCAGAGGTGAAGTAATTGCAGCCACCAGAGGAGTGAGATCCTGGCCTTTGGCGACAGATGTATTCTCTGGTGCATGTGTAGGTGAGATCCCGACCATTTGTCCAGGAGATCCAGTTGGAAGGACCGAGCATGAAATCTCCCGTACTGCTGAAGCATTTACCAACAAGACATGTATGTATTGACATAAGTGTTTCCTTTAGTTTGATGATGGATATAAAGCTTCCACACCTGATTCTTAAGTTATTTAATCTCCATATTTGTAAATATCATATCTGATGTTGGCACAGTGTACATTGACATTTATATAAGTGATAATGGAAATGATAGGATCACACACCTCATTTCAGAACTACATCTGTGAATGACAGCTAGCAGATATAACAGTGTGTCCAGATTATATAGTACTATTTTCCTTTCATGGTTTCCTCACCTGTACTAGAAGCATTCAAATTGGAACATTAGTACAATGCAGATGTAATGGAGAATACCAGAGATGTCAACAGGGAGGCAACTATTTATTACACGTATTACCATGATCTCAGATGACCAGAGCTATGATGCCTGTAAGTTAAAGTGTGCTGTGTCTGCCTCACCAATAACTGTGCTTGGTGTCAGACGCTATTGCTCTTAGCCATAGTGCTTAGCACAGTCATGTGGGCGGCTGTAGTGAGAAGCTGCTGTATACTCTTGACCCCGGTGTGCATGTTGTTAACAAGAAAGAAATAAGCACCATGAAATTAGGAATTTCAAGATTACCACTGTATTTCTGGATACTACTGATCTGGAGATTGTAATAAGTAGATTACAGGTATTAGTACTGGGAGTGCAGGTCTTATTTTTGGCAGTGTGTTCTTAAGCTAGAAGTAACTGAGAGCAAGGTCGCATGCTGATCATAGTTATAAGCGCATAACCATAAAAGCCAATTTCTTTGCAGAGTAGTTTTTTGCAGATTACACGCTTTACTCGTGTAAATTGGGAATCTGCAGGACCTATGTAAATCAAGGCCAAACAGCTTTGTTCAATCCTCTGTTCTTTGTTTTTAAATGGATGTGCTTGGAATATATGTTCCGCACACTAAAAACAACAGTAGGGTTATGTAAGATGCACCAATGTGCCAATCTGTTTGGCTTCTGAAGCTGTGTATCTGTGTGGGAATCATGTACTTGGCTTCATAAAATAAGTTGTGTGCACTCTGCTAGGCATGTTCACCTGTTATATGAAATAGTGTTTCATAGGGCTACACTTTGTATGGTTTATGATGTAATCAGATCAAAGTAGATGATGGTCCGCAGAGCATAATTGTATATAATTGTAACTCAAGTGTTTGGTTCCTTTTGGTGAATTAAAAAAGTGTATCACAGTTATATTGTGCTGCTCTTCACTTGCCTCCTAATGATTGGAGGCTGCAATAGGCTTGTGTTTTTGATTCTTATTTTGCTCCTATCCGTATAGAAGTTATGTATCTATTCTTTATATGATGCCATACAATGTATACGGTGCCTTGCAATACAGGAAACAACTACTAAGGAAAAACAATGACTTTATGAATGCATTTAAATACTTTTGAATATAAATAATAATAAAAAATATATTTAGCAATAAGGCGGCACTCTAGAGTCTTGAAAAGATGTGAAGTGGTGTATTTAATTCATGTCCCAAGACGTTGATGAATTAAATACACCACCGCTTCACATATTTTCAAGACTCTCTAGGGTGCCGCCTTATTGCTATATTACAGTTACGGGTCGCAGGATCTAGTGGGAAGGCTGCAGTGCCCATTATCTGCATCCTTCTATATGTGAGTGCCGGACTGTTTTGTGTGTGTGTGTGTGTGTGTGTGTGTGTGTGTGTGTGTGTGTGTATATAAAATATATAATATATAACCCCTTGATGAAGTCTGTGTGACGAAGCTCATTGGGCAACCTGATACTGACCTCACCTCATATTCAGATAAGCTACTTCCTTTTACAAATATTTGCACTTTACTTATGTGTTTTTCATTATTGTGTGTTTGTTTTTTGCCCCATTTTTTTTAAAGAGATTTGTACATTAACTATTTTTAGATTATTGTTAATAAATTATATATTTATATACTGTCATAACATTTTATTATATATAATATGATACGCAACCTGTGTGTGTGTGTGTGAATTTCGCAATTTCGGCCACCACTGTGTGTGTGTGTGTGTGTGTGTATGTATGTATGTATGTATATGTGTGTGTGTGTATATATATATATATATATATATATATATATATATTATATATGTGTGTGTGTATATGTATGTATGTATATGTATGTGTGTATATATATATATATATATATATATATATATATATATATATAATTTTTTTTTTTTTTTCTCTGACGTCCTAGTGGATGCTGGGACTCCGTCAGGACCATGGGGATTAGCGGCTCCGCAGGAGACAGGGCACAAAAATAAAAGCTTTAGGACTAGGTGGTGTGCACTGGCTCCTCCCCCTATGACCCTCCTCCAAGCCTCAGTTAGGTTTTTGTGCCCGTCCGAGCAGGGTGCAATCTAGGTGGCTCTCCTAAAGAGCTGCTTAGAAAAAGTTATTAGGTTTTTTTTTTTCAGTGAGTCCTGCTGGCAACAGGCTCACTGCAACGAGGGACTTAGGGGAGAAGAAGTGAACTCACCTGCGTGCAGGATGGATTGGCTTCTTAGGCTACTGGACACCATTAGCTCCAGAGGGATCGAACACAGGCCCAGCCATGGAGTCCGGTCCCGGAGCCGCGCCGCCGACCCCCTTGCAGATGCCGAAAAGTGAAGAGGTCCAGAAACCGGCGGCAGAAGACTTTTCAGTCTTCATGAGGTAGCGCACAGCACTGCAGCTGTGCGCCATTGTTGTCAGCACACTTCACACCAGCGGTCACTGAGGGTGCAGGGCGCTGGGGGGGAGCGCCCTGGGCAGCAATGATAATACCTTGTTCTGGCTAAAAATACATCACATATAGCCCCTGGGGCTATATGGATGTATTTAACCCCTGCCAGGTCTCACAAACACCGGGAGAAGAGCCCGCCGAAATAGGGGGCGGGGCCTATCTCCTCAGCACACAGCGCCATTTTCCTGCACAGCTCCGCTGCGAGGAAGGCTCCCAGGACTCTCCCCTGCACTGCACTACAGAAACAGGGTAAAAAAAACAGAGAGGGGGGGCACTTTTTTGGCGATATTGATATATTAAGCTGCTATAAAGGAAACAACACTTCTGTAGGGTTGTTCCTATATATTTATAGCGCTTGGGTGTGTGCTGGCAAACTCTCCCTCTGTCTCCCCAAAGGGCTAGTGGGGTCCTGTCTTCGATAAGAGCATTCCCTGTGTGTCTGCTGTGTGTTGGTACGTGTGTGTCGACATGTATGAGGACGATGTTGGTGTGGAGGCGGAGCAATTGCCGGTAATGGTGATGTCACCCCCTAGGGAGTCGACACCGGAATGGATGGCTTTGTTTATGGAATTACGTGATAATGTCAGCACGTTACAAAAATCAGTTGACGACATGAGACGGCCGGCAAACCAGTTAGTACCTGTCCAGGCGTCTCAGACACCGTCAGGGGCTGTAAAACGCCCTTTACCTCAGTCGGTCGACACAGACCCAGACACGGACACCGAATCTAGTGTCGACGGTGAAGAAACAAACGTATTTTCCAGTAGGGCCACACGTTATAGGATCACGGCAATGAAGGAGGCTTTGCATATCTCTGATACTGCAAGTACCACAAAAAGGGGTATTATGTGGGGTCTGAAAAAACTACCTGTAGTTTTTCCTGAATCAGAGGAATTGAATGAAGTGTGTGATGAAGCGTGGGTTAACCCCGATAGAAAACTGCTAATTTCAAAGAAGTTATTGGCATTATATCCTTTCCCGCCAGAGGTTAGGGCGCGCTGGGAAACACCCCCTAGGGTGGATAAGGCACTCACACGCTTATCAAAACAAGTGGCGTTACCGTCTCCTGAAACGGCCGCCCTCAAGGATCCAGCTGATAGGAGGCTGGAAACTACCCTGAAAAGTATATACACTCATACTGGTGTTATACTGCGACCAGCCATCGCCTCTGCATGGATGTGCAGTGCTGGGGTGGTTTGGTCGGATTCCCTGACTGAAAATATTGATACCCTGGATAGGGACAGTATTTTATTGACTATAGAGCAATTAAAGGATGCTTTTCTTTATATGCGAGATGCTCAGAGGGATATTTGCACTCTGGCATCGAGAGTAAGTGCGATGTCCATATCTGCCAGAAGAAGTTTATGGACGCGACAGTGGTCAGGTGATGCGGATTCCAAACGGCATATGGAAGTATTGCCGTATAAAGGGGAGGAATTATTTGGGGTCGGTCTATCGGATTTGGTGGCCACGGCAACAGCCGGGAAATCCACCTTTTTACCTCAGGTCCCCTCCCAACAGAAAAAGACACCGTCTTTTCAGCCGCAGTCCTTTCGTTCCTATAAGAACAAGCGGGCAAAAGGACAGTCATATCTGCCCCGAGGCAAAGGAAAGGGTAAGAGAGTGCACCAAGCAGCTCCCTCCCAGGAGCAGAAGCCCTCCCCGGCTTCTGCAAAGCCCTCAGCATGACGTTGGGGCTTTACAAGCGGACTCAGGGGCGGTGGGGGGTCGACTCAAGAATTTCAGCGCACAGTGGGCTCACTCACAGGTGGACCCCTGGATCCTGCAGGTAGTATCTCAGGGTTACAGGTTGGAATTCGAGAAGTCTCCCCGTCGCCGGTTCCTAAAGTCTGCTCTGCCAACGTCTCCCTCAGACAGGGCGACGGTATTGAAAGCCATTCACAAGCTGTATTCTCAGCAGGTGATAGTCAAGGTACCCCTCCTACAACAGGGAAAGGGGTATTATTCCACACTATTTGTGGTACCGAAGCCGGGTGGCTCGGTAAGACCTATTCTAAATCTGAAATCTTTGAACCTGTACATACAAAAATTCAAGTTCAAGATGGAGTCACTCAGAGCAGTGATAGCGAATCTGGAAGAAGGGGACTTTATGGTGTCCCTGGACATCAAGGATGCTTACCTGCATGTCCCAATTTGCCCTTCACATCAAGGGTACCTCAGGTTCGTGGTGCAAAACTGTCATTATCAGTTTCAGACGCTGCCGTTTGGATTGTCCACGGCACCTCGGGTCTTTACCAAGGTAATGGCCGAAATGATGTTTCTTCTGCGAAGAAAAGGCGTATTAATTATCCCTTACTTGGACGATCTCCTGATAAGGGCAAGGTCCAGAGAACAGCTGGGGGACGTAGTAGCACTAACCCAAGTAGTGCTGCAACAGCACGGGTGGATTCTGAATTTTCCAAAATCTCAATTGACCTCGACGACACGTCTGCTGTTCCTGGGAATGATTCTGGACACGGTTCAGAAAAAGGTGTTTCTTCCGGAGGAGAAAGCCAGGGAGTTATCCGAACTTGTCAGGAACCTCCTAAAACCAGGAAAAGTGTCTGTGCATCAATGCACAAGAGTCCTGGGAAAAATGGTGGCTTCTTACGAAGCGATTCCATTCGGCAGATTCCACGCACGAACTTTTCAGTGGGATCTGCTGGACAAATGGTCCGGATCGCATCTGCAGATGCATCAGCGGATAACTTTGTCTCAACGGACAAGGGTGTCTCTTCTGTGGTGGTTGCAGAGTGCTCATCTGTTAGAGGGCCGCAGATTCGGCATACAGGACTGGGTCCTGGTGACCACGGATGCCAGTCTGAGAGGCTGGGGAGCGGTCACACAGGGAAGAAACTTCCAGGGAGTGTGGTCAAGCCTGGAGATGTCTCTTCACATAAATATACTGGAGCTAAGAGCGATTTACAATGCTCTAAGCCTGGCAAAACCCCTGCTTCAGGGTCAGCCGGTGTTGATCCAGTCGGACAACATCACGGCAGTCGCCCACGTAAACAGACAGGGCGGCATAAGAAGCAGGAGGGCAATGGCAGAAGCTGCAAGGATTCTTCGCTGGGCGGAAGATCATGTGATAGCACTGTCAGCAGTGTTCATTCCGGGAGTGGACAACTGGGAAGCGGACTTCCTCAGCAGACACGATCTACACCCGGGAGAGTGGGGACTTCATCCAGAAGTCTTCCACATGATTGTGAACCGTTGGGAAAAACCAAAGGTGGATATGATGGCGTCCCGCCTCAACAAAAAACTGGACAGGTATTGCGCCAGGTCAAGAGACCCTCAGGCAATAGCTGTGGACGCTCTGGTAACACCGTGGGTGTTCCAGTCAGTGTATGTGTTTCCTCCTCTGCCTCTCATACCAAAAGTACTGAGAATTATACGGCAAAGGGGAGTAAGAACGATACTCGTGGCTCCGGATTGGCCAAGAAGAACTTGGTACCCGGAACTTCAGGAGATGCTCACGGAAGATCCGTGGCCTCTACCTCTAAAACGGGACCTGCTTCAGCAGGGACCGTGTCTATTCCAAGACTTACCGCGGCTGCGTTTGACGGCATGGCGGTTGAACGCCGAATTCTAAGGGAAAAAGGCATTCCGGAAGAGGTCATCCCTACCCTGGTAAAAGCCAGGAAGGAGGTGACTGCACAACATTATCACCGCATTTGGAGAAAATATGTTGCGTGGTGTGAGGCCAGGAAGGCCCCGACGGAGGAATTTCAACTGGGTCGATTCCTACATTTCCTGCAAACAGGATTGTCTATGGGCCTCAAATTAGGGTCCATTAAGGTTCAAATTTCGGCCCTGTCGATTTTCTTCCAGAAAGAATTGGCTTCAGTTCCTGAAGTCCAGACTTTTGTAAAAGGAGTACTACATATACAGCCCCCGGTTGTGCCCCCAGTGGCTCCGTGGGATCTTAATGTAGTTTTGGATTTTCTCAAATCCCATTGGTTTGAGCCACTCAAATCGGTGGATTTGAAATATCTTACATGGAAAGTAACCATGCTACTGGCCCTGGCTTCAGCCAGGAGAGTGTCAGAATTGGCGGCTTTATCGTATAAAAGCCCATATCTGATTTTCCATTCGGACAGGGCAGAACTGCGGACGCGTCCTCCGTTTCTGCCTAAGGTGGTTTCAGCGTTTCACCTGAACCAGCCTATTGTGGTGCCTGCGGCTACTAGCGATTTGGAGGATTCCAAGTTGCTGGACGTTGTCAGGGCATTGAAAATATATATTTCAAGGACGGCTGGAGTCAGAAAATCTGACTCGCTGTTTATACTGTATGCACCCAACAAGCTGGGTGCTCCTGCTTCTAAGCAGACGATTGCTCGTTGGATTTGTAGCACAATTCAACTTGCACATTCTGTGGCAGGCCTGCCACAGCCTAAATCTATCAAGGCCCATTCCACAAGGAAGGTGGGCTCATCTTGGGCGGCTGCCCGAGGGGTCTCGGCATTACAACTCTGCCGAGCAGCTACGTGGTCGGGGGAGAACACGTTTGTAAAATTCTACAAATTTGATACCCTGGCTAAAGAGGACCTGGAGTTCTCTCATTCGGTGCTGCAGAGTCATCCGCACTCTCCCGCCCGTTTGGGAGCTTTGGTATAATCCCCATGGTCCTGACGGAGTCTCAGCATCCACTAGGACGTCAGAGAAAATAAGATTTTACTTACCGATAAATCTATTTCTCGTAGTCCGTAGTGGATGCTGGGCGCCCATCCCAAGTGCGGATTGTCTGCAATACTTGTACATAGTTATTGTTACAAAAAAATCGGGTTGTTATTGTTGTGAGCCGTCTGTTCAGAGGCTCCTACGTTTGTCATACTGTTAACTGGGTTTAGATCACAAGTTGTACGGTGTGATTGGTGTGGCTAGTATGAGTCTTACCCGGGATTCAAAATCCTTCCTTATTGTGTACGCTCGTCCGGGCACAGTATCCTAACTGAGGCTTGGAGGAGGGTCATAGGGGGAGGAGCCAGTGCGCACCACCTAGTCCTAAAGCTTTTATTTTTGTGCCCTGTCTCCTGCGGAGCCGCTAATCCCCATGGTCCTGACGGAGTCCCAGCATCCACTACGGACTACGAGAAATAGATTTATCGGTAAGTAAAATCTTATTATTATATTAAGGAGAGCATATAAGGCCCAGATTATTCACGTTAATTGTGGGCAGTGGTGCTTTTATTCATTTAGACTAATAGGAAGCTTGCATAGGAGAGGCAGTGCATGACTATATACATTTATTATGTGTTGTAGCTGTTCTGCCAGCACTGTGCCTTTTACATAATGTGGAAAGAAATTGGCATCTCCATAAATTACCAGTGTATGTTTTTAGACTACAAAAAGTTGATGGCATTTTTTTCTTTTCTGAAGTTTAAGGAAAATTCTTTGTTGGTTTATATTATTTTTTTAATCTATGTTTGCAATTGGGCAGTGGTGACAGGATAATGAACACTTTTTTTTCATCTGATTTAGTTTACTAGAAGGTAGAGCTAAATTGCATGAGTTACATTGAGGCCCGTGTAGAAATGATGTAGACCATGTCATGCCACAATTAGGATGAAAATATTCAGATAAACACTGATTCAAATAAAATACTTATTTTTGTTTTGTTTCCCTAGACTACTATAGCCCTGCAATGATTGGTCTTAAAATTGACCAGGAGGTACTAGGGGATCTGGTAAACATTAAGATTCCAGCCGTAGGAGGCTTAATGGAGAAGCATGGGGTGATGTGGACTCTTGTGGTTTCCCGATGGTTTATATGTTTATTTATTGATATCCTTCCAGTAGAGGTGAGTGTGACGGTCATGGAATTAAAGATCTGAAAATATCTTCCATTAATAATACAGCTATTGCTCAAATAATAACGGTATATTTGAACTGGGGCTAACCGGGGTATCCCATTAGCCGCAGTAATTTACCGTGGCTAATAGGATACCCCCCTAAATTGAAGCCTGAACCTGCATTATCCTGCCATTTTGCCTGGCCACAATAAGCCACATGTAATTATATGTGCATTTTCCCCTTTTATTTTTAAATTACAACACATCTCTTATACAGATGGGTCCACATTTATCTTGAACTCTAATAGGATTAATTGAGCCTGGCCAGTCGGACTTAATCCCCTCCTTTAATGACTTAATCCCCTGCTGTATTGTTCTCTGTATTGTATTGCAGCTGAGAACAATAGATGAAGGGTTAATGCTAATAAGTCATGTTGGGACTAGGCACAGAAAACTAGTCAAGAGAACGGTGGACCCATCTGTATAATATGTAACTAAGCATTGTACTTTTCTTTTGTAAATAAAGTGCTCCTTTGCTAGTCTATTTTCCTATATGCTCCAGTCCCCAGTATTAGGAGATGTTTTTAGATACTATAGTACACTATAACTTATTTATAGAAGCAGGGTAAGATCAACTGAGTGGTGGTTTGTGCCACTGAGCTTGTGCGATTGTGATAGTGTTCGGGGGGACCCGTGGGCCCTTTTTTGTGACACCTTTTTGTATATTGCCACAAGTTGTGGCAGTAAGGATAGGTCATTGGTACAGCAGGCAGAGTGGTAGAATATTCCTAGCGAGTATTATATTGAGCTCTATCTAAGCTACACGATCGCAGTCCTGGTGCTGGTATAGTTCCAGCAAACCATTATTGGCCTAGTCAGTGCAAAATCAGGGATACTTACTGGGGTTCCTGACAGTAAGTGTACATTTTTTTGCAACGCTTAGAGTATTGTAGGATAATTTAATCACAATCTAGCATGGCACAAAATGGATAGATTAGAAATTATTGTACTAACCACCCCAAGCCATTTAACCCAATTTACTTTTTCAAAGTGCAAGAATAATAAAACAGCAACTTTAAACTGTAATGAGTCTTGTATATTAAAATCTAGTTTACTAAGATTTGAGAGAGATGAAAGGAAGGAGAAATCACAAGTCTGGGTGGATTAGTATTAGTGGCAGAAAGAACTAATTACAAAATCTAGCCACAAGGGCGTGGCCTGGAGGCTGAGCTGAGAAGAAGCACGGGCAGTGAGCTCCACTGTCTTTGAGGAAATAAAACCTCAATATTCCTCCCCCAGCCCCGTAGAAACCCTCTGCACTCAGCCCCTCTGACTGTAAAACCCCCCAGCTGTGGTGGATTAGAGCTGCGGAATCGGGGAGCCGGTATACTGGCTCCCGCGGGTTGCGGCCTATCCACCACTACGAAGCCGGGGCCTAAATTTTGAGAACCACCGCTGCAGGACGTACGGAGCATCGACCTCAGAGGCGTCTCCAGAATACCCTTGCCTGGGTCCCCTGGGACCGGACCCCCTCTCCGAGCTGCCGAGACACTCCACGCTGCGGGAGAGAGAGGAGAAGCGGACGGAGCGCAAACACCGACGGCCCGGAGCTCCGGCGGCGGCCATCTTAGATCTCGGGGACCACGGAGAGACGCGACGGACGTGCAGCCCAGCGCCTCTTACAGCTAAAGAAGTGAGCTGCTCCCCCTACCCGCTCCCTTCCAACACAGCCCGCAATACTCTGCGCTAGTCGCCGGGGAGGACACCGTAAAACATAAAAAAAAAACATAACAGCCTTGCCTTAAGGCCGGTCCTCAGCCCCCTCCTCAGGATATGAACGGTGGATGCTAACTCCTCCTGGACCACTCACATAAACCTCCCTGAACCACTGATATTCAGAGGCAGAGTGGGGACCCCAGAGTCACTGACATCGGGAAACCGCCAATAAGCACCTGATAACAAAATCACCTGCAGTTGTACTCCGCATCACAACAAATTTCTGCCCACCTGAGGATAAGGAGCTGATCCTTGCGACTGATAGCCCTCGGACAGGGGCGAAAAAAAATTGCCGCTAGATCCCCATGACCTGCCCGTGCTGTGCCGAACTATAATCTTTTGGTTTCGCCCCTCTTCTCATCACACCCACCGAAACGCACACAGTGTGCAATAGATGACGGCGGCCATTTTGGGCAGCGTAGAAAACGTTGACCCGGCTGCCTGAGGGATCACTGGCATCTCACAGCTTCCCGCTGCACTCACGTGCCAGCCCCTTGGATCCCATACTACCCCCCTCACCTCAACCCAACCTAACGCAACACGAATAGGTGTAGCAAAACCCCACCTCATCATCTCAGAGTCCGCGACTCCCTGCTTCCCGAGCCGAAAGCCTAGACTGTCTGGAACCCCCTACCTCCTTAGAAGATACATTCCCCACCATGGAAAAATACGTGGCCAAAACGCTCCGTGCGAATAAAAATTCTCAAAACAAAAATAAATCAATGGCCAAAGAGAGGGAACTCAGCCCTATTCTGCAGGGATCTCCATCATCGCCAACCAGGTGAATCACCGATGACATACTACCTACTGACGTCCATGCTAGTCCATCATGAATACAAAGGGCCAGAGAAATATCAGACATCATATCACCCTTACTAGACGCAAAATTAGCACCCCTAATGGAAGCAATCACATCAGCAGCAGCTCAACTGACCCAACACACCCAACGCCTAGCTGAGGCCGAAGACCGAATATCCACCTTGGAAGATGATTATCAAACAATTCAATCCCAACAACAAACACACGATAGCACCCTAATGGCCATGACCGACAAGATTGAAGATTTAGAAAATCAAAATCGTCGGAACAACTTGCGCCTGATTGGCCTCCCAGAAACCGTCAGACAAGCAGACCTAATGGACTTGGTCACACACTGGCTTCCCACAACCCTTAACCTATCCTCTTCCCCCACCTCTTACCTGGTAGAACGAGCCCATCGTATTGGCCCCGACAGGCAATCTTCACAATCCTCTTCGTCCCGTCCCAGACCAGTCATTTTCAAGATACTAAATTACCTTGACAAAGTGAAGATCATGGAAGCCTATCGCAAACGCTCTGACCTACGATATGAGGAATCCAAGCTTCTTCTGTTTCAGGACTTTTCCTTTCAAGTCTCGACACGACGACGGGAATTCTCCCCTGTATGCAAGGAACTCTATGCCAAAAACATCAGATTTGCCCTCCTATACCCGGCAAAACTGAGAATCCTCCATGCCGGTAAACCTCATTTCTTCGACACACCAGATTCTGCTCGGAATTTCCTCAAGTCCCTACCATCTTCACAGCCTAACTCTCGAATGGATGATGCGGACTGACTTGCCCGGACTTAAGTATTTTTCTATGTTGCTGTATCTTTTCCTCTTTTCTAATGGATAACACATGGTTGATTGTTGCTATATGGTTACTACACACTGGGTTGGGTGGGGGCCCCACACGCATACCGCAGATGCGGGTGCGGTGGGATTCCCTTACTCAATTTATTCAATTTCACATTTCACCCTTTCTCCCTTTCCCTTTTTCTACTCAAACAAAAGTTCCTGTTGTAGATAGACGGTTATTATTACTGTCTTCCTGGGTTCAAAAAGTAAAAAAATGTTATGACTGGTGGCCTATACTATATCGGCTACCATTTTCTTTATGCATTACATTGTTTAGTTACTGTATGTACACCCTAACTCCGTTGGTTCGCCCGACATATTATTCTTGTCCTCCCCTTGCGTGCTGGGACGGGGGATTGGACTTTCTCTTGTGGCTTCCCCTTCTGCGTTCCACTAGACTAAGCATTGGATAATGCCAGCCCCTAGAGACGCTGCAGCCTCTGTGGACGGCTCAAAAACGTCCCTCAAATTGGTCTCGTGGAACATAGAGGGCCTGAACACACCGATCAAGAGGAAAAAGATCTTAACGCGCCTCAAAAAATTTCATCCTGATATAGTGTTTTTACAGGAGACACATTGGCATCTCAATGACCCCAACACACTTAGAGACACCTGGGTGGGAGACTTCAAAAGCGCTTCCTATACTACTAAAGCGAGGGGAGTACTTCTTCTATTTCGCAGATCTTTGAACTATAAGATTAAGGATGAATGGGTAGACCCCGAGGGCAGGTTTCTGTTCCTAAAGGTAGAGGTCGAAGGTGAACTTTTTACTCTAGCATGTATTTACGCCCCTACAGGACCAAATGTTTCCTTTTTCTCAGATATTTTCGTTAAATTACAGGACTGGATGGAGGGAGTCTTGATTATAGGGGGTGACCTTAATATTGTGATGGACCCACTACTAGATGTATCCGGTGGCCCCAGACAGCTAAATTGCAATAGATCCACACCACCCCCCCCTGTCACTAATGCAAGACTCTTTACAACTATTGGACCCATGGAGATTCCTCCATCCTGACTCTAGGGAGTATTCCTTTTTCTCGCACCCCCACAAAATATTCTCCAGACTGGATTACTGGCTAATACCTGCCTCCTCAATACATAGAATAATAGAATCCACCATAGCTAATATACTCATATCCGATCACGCCCCCATCACCCTGACAATAAAGCTAACTACACCCCGACAATATTCCTATATCTGGCGATTCCCTGAATATCTTGCACACTCTGAAGACTTCAAACTCTTTTTGTCACAATCATACCTCAACTACACACAGGATAACACAGCACATGTCAATGACGTAAATCTTTTTTGGCAGGCTTCTAAACCCGTCCTTAGAGGGCAGATTATTTCCTATGTTGCTGCCAGGAAAAGACAGCTTCGGGAAAGGATGGCGGAGGCATCCCTTCAGGTTGCCTCGACCTATTCCCAATTACTAGCAGACCCATCTGAAACTAATAGGAAATTATATAAAGATACCAAATTGATACATGATACCCTCTGTGCCGAACAGGCCAAGCTATTCCTCTCCTTCCAATCTAATAAATACTTTCGCTGGGGTAACCGCCCAGGGAAATTGTTAGCAAACCTGGTAAAAACTCATGCAACACCAAAACACATCTCCTCAATTAGAGATACAGACGGACCCCCCTCAGTGACACAGGAACAGATTAGCGACACTTTCCTAGCTTTCTTTGAAAAATTATACACCGCACCACCTGACTACCCTACCGCGGGCATGGACTTTTTGACACAGGCAAACCTCCCTACACTCTCTGAAAGTGATAGAGATTTCCTTACTAACCCTGTTACTGCAGCAGAATTGGAATCAACCATTAAATCCCTGGCAAATGGGAAAGCCCCAGGCCCTGACGGCATGTCGGCGACCTATTATAAACTACTTCTCCCGCACTTAAGTGAACACCTCAGGCAATTATATAATGCGCTTTTGAAGGGACACCCTGCTCCGACAGGCTTTAACACGGCCCGAGTCATAGTTCTCCCTAAACCTAATAAAGACCATACTTTAGTTTCATCCTATCGACCAATCTCATTGTTAAACCAGGACTTTAAAATATTTACAAAGATTCTAGCCACTCGTCTCCAAGCGATCCTACCCAAATTGCTACACCCTGCCCAGACAGGATTCATGCGTAATAGACACTCAGTACATAATGTTCGCTCACTGCTAGCAGCTATGTATAAAACCCACGATTCCTTGGAACTGGACAATATGGTATTGAGCTGTGACGCAGACAAAGCTTTTGACCGAGTATCTTGGGCCCACATTGACAGACTACTTAGACTTCAAAACTTTGGTACTGACTTTATCAAGGTATTTCATAGCATCTACCAAACACCACAAGCCTTTCTGACGGTGAACGGCCACAACTCGAGACTATTTTCCTTATATCGCGGTACTAGACAGGGCTGCCCCTTATCCCCCCTCTTATTCAATTTGGCCTTGGACCCCCTGCTTCGCCATTTCTGTGGAGAAAACAGATGGCACGGTATAACATTGGCCAATCACGAAATCAAATTTTCAGCATTTGCAGATGACATTTTGCTTTATTTTAGCAATCCCCGAAAAGCCATCCCACACTTACTTGACATCCTAAACTCATTCGAACTAGTCTCTGGCTTTAAAATCAATCACTCCAAAACAGAAGCATTAGCTTTCTTTCCCTCAATGAAAACTGGCTGGGGGGACACGTTCCCATTTCACTGGGCCATAAACAACTGCATCACTTACCTAGGGATTATATTCCCTGATAACCCATCCAAACTATACTCACTTAATTTCCCCCCACTATTTGCTAGGACATACGCAGACTTCACTAGATGGTCCCACCTCCCCCTCACGTATACTGGCAGGAGTCACTTATATAAAATGATAAGCTTTCCCCGCTTCCTTTATGTATTACAGATGCTCCCACTGATCCCACCCAAACACATACTAGCTCAATTGGACAAAGCACTGTCCAAATTTGTTTGGGCAAATAAACACCCTAGATTCTCATTGTTCAAACTACGCCAACCTCGCTCTCTTGGAGGTCTAAATTTACCATGCCTTCACTCCTATGCCTTGGCAGCCAACTACAGGATCGCTCTAGACTGGATTGGCGGTCGGGACATATACGCCAACACGCAGCTGGAACAGTCTTTATTACACACCACCCCTACTTCCATACCTCACTGTGTGACAGACAATATACTTATCTCTTCTACCTGTGTCGCCTGGCGACAGATTCGCTCACGCCTAAACATATCACAATATTCTTCACTATTCCTACCTCTCTGGGGTAACCCAGAATTCAAGCCTCATAATACCTCCTCTATATTTCAGACTTGGTACGATGGAGGTCTAAAATTCATTCATCATTTTTTACATACCGAAACTCTGACCTTACACACTCCCAAATTATGGCACGTTTTCCATCCTTACGAATCCCATTTTTCCCCTTCCTTCAGGCATGTAGCTATGTACAAAAGACTACATCTTCGTTATCCATACATGATAACTCCCATGCCCTGGACAAAACATTACGACTCACTCCGAATAGCAATTTTCCCACAGCACTCATATACACACACTCCCGCACCCTACTAGATGTGGAATCCAGCTCAACAGGCCTCCTTAAATGGAAATTAGAATTCCCAGATCTCACGATGAAACGGATTCTGGAGGCCAACACCTACCTAGATAAAACACTAGGCTCAGTTTCATACTCGGAAATGCACCAGAAAATCCTACATAGAGCATATGTTACCCCCAAGCTACGCAGCCCCCTCCTTTCACTGTTTCAAATGCACTGCCCCAGAAGCGGACCTTGTACACTGTCTATGGTCGTGCCCCAAGGTACGTACACTCTGGCAAGCGCTCCAATCATATATCACAACCGACTTACAGTTACAATTTACCATCACTAAGACATGGGCATTCTGGGGCATATCCCCGAAACAACCCACTCCCGACCTGTCCAAGGGACAACGCATTCTATTAATTAAACTGGCAGCAGCCACCAAAAAGACGATTCTCTCACAATGGATCTCCACCGATCCTACCCCCATCTCACTATTACACCCTAGGATCTCTCATCTGTTCCATCTAGATTGGACCAATACTGCTTTACAGAAAGACAAACTGACCGAGAAATTTTTCCATATTTGGCTGCCCTATGTCCAGACCCTACCCCAGGTTACAAAGGAGGCCCTGCGGAAATGTTTCAAAGACACTAAATGGTACTTACTTGAGACCCTGGACTCCGCAGCCCCCTTTTGAGCCTAAGACTCTATGTCGCTTAAATATACCAACTAAATCTCTCACATTCTGGATATCAGTACACATCCCTTATTGTTGTTTCAACACTACTATTACCTAGGGCTTCCACGGAGTATAATTATAAATATATTTATATTTATTGTTATTAATATTTCTCTGACGTCCTAGTGGATGCTGGCACTCCGTCAGGACCATGGGGAATAGCGGCTCCGCAGGAGACAGGGCACAAAATTTAAAAGTTTGACCACTAGGTGGTGTGTACTGGCTCCTCCCCCTATGACCCTCCTCCAAGCCTCAGTTAGGTTTTTGTGCCCGTCCGAGCAGGGTGCAATCTAGGTGGCTCTCCTAAAGAGCTGCTTAGAAAAAGTTTGTTAGGTTTTTTTTATTTTCAGTGAGTCCTGCTGGCAACAGGCTCACTGCAACGAGGGACTTAGGGGAGAAGAAGTGAACTCACCTGCGTGCAGGATGGATTTGCTTCTTAGGCTACTGGACACCATTAGCTCCAGAGGGACGATCACAGGTACAGCCTGGATGGGTCACCGGAGCCGCGCCGCCGACCCCCTTGCAGATGCCGAATAGAGAAGAGGTCCAGAAACCGGCGGCAGAAGACGTCTCAGTCTTCATGAGGTAGCGCACAGCACTGCAGCTGTGCGCCATTGCTCTCCGCACACTTCACACCAGCGGTCACTGAGGGTGCAGGGCGCTGGGGGGGGCGCCCTGGGCAGCAATGTAATATACCTATTCTGGCTAAAATATATCACATATAGCCCCTGGGGCTATATGGATGTATTTAACCCCTGCCAGGTTCCAAAAAAACCGGGAGAAGAAGCCCACCGAAAAGGGGGCGGGGCCTATTCTCCTCAGCACACAGCGCCATTTTCCTGCCCAGCTCCGCTGCGAGGAAGGCCCCCAGGACTCTCCCCTGCACTGCACTACAGAAACAGGGTAAAAACAGAGAGGGGGGGCACTTATTGGCGATATTTATAATATTTGAGCTGCTATAAAGGGAACACACTTATTAAGGTTGTCCCTATATATATTTATAGCGCTTGGGTGTGTGCTGGCAAACTCTCCCTCTGTCTCCCCAAAGGGCTAGTGGGGTCCTGTCTTCTATCAGAGCATTCCCTGTGTGTCTGCTGTGTGTCGGTACGTGTGTGTCGACATGTATGAGGACGATGTTGGCGTGGAGGCGGAGCAATTGCCTGTAATGGTGATGTCACCCCCTAGGGAGTCGACACCAGAATGGATGGCTTTGTTTATGGAATTACGGGATAGTGTCAGCACGCTACAAAAGTCGGTTGACGACATGAGACGGCCGGCAAACCAGTTAGTACCTGTCCAGGCGTCTCAGACACCGTCAGGGGCTGTAAAACGCCCTTTACCTCAGTCGGTCGACACAGACCCAGACACTGACACTGAATCCAGTGTCGACGGTGAAGAAACAAACGTATTTTCCAGTAGGGCCACACGTTATATGATCACGGCAATGAAGGAGGCTTTGCATATCTCTGATACTGCAAGTACCACAAAAAGGGGTATTATGTGGGGTCTGAAAAAACTACCTGTAGTTTTTCCTGAATCAGAGGAATTGAATGACGTGTGTGATGAAGCGTGGGTTACCCCTGATAAAAAACTGCTAATTTCAAAGAAGTTATTGGCATTATACCCTTTCCCGCCAGAGGTTAGGGCGTGCTGGGAAACACCCCCTAGGGTGGACAAGGCGCTCACACGTTTATCCAAACAAGTGGCGTTACCGTCTCCTGATACGGCCGCCCTCAAGGATCCAGCTGATAGGAGGCTGGAAAATACTCTAAAAAGTATATACACACATACTGGTGTTATACTGCGACCAGCAATCGCCTCAGCCTGGATGTGCAGTGCTGGGGTGGCTTGGTCGGATTCCCTGACTGAAAATATTGATACCCTGGATAGGGACAGTATTTTATTGACTATAGAGCAATTAAAGGATGCGTTCCTTTATATGCGAGATGCACAGAGAGATATCTGCACTCTGGCATCAAGAGTAAGTGCGATGTCCATATCTGCCAGAAGAAGTCTATGGACACGACAGTGGTCAGGCAATGCGGATTCCAAACGGCATATGGAAGTATTGCCGTATAAAGGAGAGGAATTATTTGGGGTCGGTCTATCGGATTTGGTAGCCACGGCAACAGCCGGGAAGTCCACCTTTTTACCTCAAGTCCCCTCCCAACAGAAAAAGCCGCAGTCTTTTCAGCCGCAGTCCTTTCGTTCCTATAAGAACAAGCGAGCAAAAGGACATTCATATTTGCCCCGAGGCAAAGGAAAGGGTAAGAGACTGCACCAAGCAGCCCCTTCCCAGGAGCAGAAGTCCTCCCCGCTTCTGCAAAGGCCTCAGCATGACGCTGGGACCTTACAAGCGGACTCGGGGGCGGTGGGGGGTCGCCTCAAGAATTTCAGCGCACAGTGGGCTCACTCGCAGGTGGACCCCTGGATCCTGCAGGTAGTATCTCAGGGTTACAGGTTGGAATTCGAGAAGTCTCCCCCTCGCCGGTTCCAAAAGTCTGCTTTGCCAACGTCTCCCTCCGACAGGGCGACGGTATTGGAAGCCATTCACAAGCTGTATTCTCCGCAGGTGATAGTCAAGGTACCCCTTCTACAACAGGGAAAGGGGTATTACTCCACGCTATTTGTGGTACCGAAGCCGGACGGCTCGGTAAGACCTATTCTAAATCTGAAATCTCTGAACCTGTACATACAAAAATTCAAGTTCAAGATGGAGTCACTCAGAGCAGTGATAGCGAATCTGGAAGAGGGGGATTTTATGGTGTCCTTGGACATCAAGGATGCTTACCTTCATGTCCCAATTTGCCCTTCACACCAAGGGTACCTCAGGTTCGTGGTACAAAACTGTCATTATCAGTTTCAGACGCTGCCGTTTGGATTGTCCACGGCACCCAGGGTCTTTACCAAGGTAATGGCCGAAATGATGATTCTTCTTCGAAGAGAAGGCGTATTAATTATCCCTTACTTGGACGATCTCCTGATAAGGGCAAGATCCAGAGAACAGCTGGAGGTCGGAGTAGCACTAACTCAAGTAGTGCTCCAAACAGCACGGGTGGATTCTGAATTTTCCAAAATCCCAACTGATCCCGACGACACGTCTGCTGTTCCTAGGGATGATTCTGGACACTGTTCAGAAAAAGGTATTTCTTCCGGAGGAGAAAGCCAGGGAGTTATCCGAACTAGTCAGGAACCTCCTAAAACCAGGGGCAGTGTCTGTGCATCAATGCACAAGAGTCCTGGGAAAAATGGTGGCTTCTTACGAAGCGATTCCATTCGGCAGATTCCATGCACAAATTTTTCAGTGGGATCTGCTAGACAAATGGTCCGGATCGCATCTGCAGATGCATCAGCGGATAAAATTGTCGACAAGGACAAGGGTCTCTCTGCTATGGTGGTTGCAGAGTACTCATCTGTTAGAGGGCCGCAGATTCGGCATACAGAACTGGGTCCTAGTGACCACGGATGCCAGCCTGAGAGGCTGGGGAGCGGTCACACGAGGAAGAAACTTCCAGGGCGTGTGGTCAAGCCTGGAAACGTCTCTTCACATAAATATACTGGAGCTAAGAGCAATCTACAATGCTCTAAGCCTGGCAAAACCTCTGCTTCAGGGTCAGCCGGTGTTGATCCAGTCGGACAACATCACGGCAGTCGCCCACGTAAACAGACAGGGCGGCACAAGAAGCAGGAGGGCAATGGCAGAAGCTGCAAGGATTCTTCGCTGGGCGGAAAATCATGTGATAGCACTGTCAGCAGTGTTCATTCCGGGAGTGGACAACTGGGAAGCAGACTTCCTCAGCAGACACGATCTTCACCCGGGAGAGTGGGGACTTCATCCAGAAGTCTTCCACATGATTGTGGTCCATTGGGAAAGACCAATGGTGGACATGATGGCGTCCCGCCTCAACAAAAAACTGGACAGGTATTGCGCCAGGTCAAGAGACCCTCAGGCAATAGCTGTGGACGCTCTGGTAACACCATGGGTGTACCAGTCAGTGTATGTGTTCCCTCCTCTGCCTCTCATACCCAAGGTACTGAGAATTATACGGCAAAGGGGAGTAAGAACGATACTCGTGGCTCCGGACTGGCCAAGAAGGACTTGGTACCCGGAACTTCAGGAGATGCTCACGGAAGATCCGTGGCCTCTACCTCTAAGAAGGGACCTGCTTCAGCAGGGACCGTGTCTATTCCAAGACTTACCGCGGCTGCGTTTGACGGCATGGCGGTTGAACGCCGGATCCTAAGGGAAAAAGGCATTCCGGAAGAGGTCATCCCTACCCTGGTCAAAGCCAGGAAGGAGGTGACTGCACAACATTATCACCGCATTTGGAGAAAATATGTTGCATGGTGTGAGGCCAGGAAGGCCCCGACAGAGGAATTTCAACTGGGTCGATTCCTACATTTCCTGCAAACAGGATTATCTATGGGCCTCAAATTAGGGTCCATTAAGGTTCAAATTTCGGCCCTGTCGATATTCTTCCAGAAAGAATTGGCTTCAGTTCCTGAAGTTCAGACTTTTGTAAAAGGAGTACTACATATACAGCCCCCGGTTGTGCCCCCAGTGGCACCGTGGGATCTCAATGTAGTTTTGGATTTTCTCAAATCCCATTGGTTTGAGCCACTCAAATCGGTAGATTTGAAATATCTTACATGGAAAGTAACCATGCTACTGGCTCTGGCTTCAGCCAGGAGAGTGTCAGAATTGGCAGCTTTATCATATAAAAGCCCATATCTGATTTTCCATTCGGACAGGGCAGAATTGAGGACGCGTCCTCATTTTCTGCCTAAGGTGGTATCAGCGTTTCACCTGAACCAGCCTATTGTGGTGCCTGCGGCTACTAGCGATTTGGAGGATTCCAAGTTGCTGGACGTTGTCAGAGCATTGAAAATATATATTTCAAGGACGGCTGGAGTCAGAAAATCTGACTCGCTGTTTATACTATATGCACCCAACAAGCTGGGTGCTCCTGCTTCTAAGCAGACGATTGCTCGTTGGATTTGTAGCACAATTCAACTGGCACATTCTGTGGCAGGCTTGCCACAGCCTAAATCTGTCAAGGCCCACTCCACAAGGAAGGTGGGCTCATCTTGGGCGGCTGCCCGAGGGGTCTCGGCATTACAACTCTGCCGAGCAGCTACGTGGTCAGGGGAGAACACGTTTGTAAAATTCTACAAATTTGATACCCTGGCTAAGGAGGACCTGGAGTTCTCTCATTCGGTGCTGCAGAGTCATCCGCACTCTCCCGCCCGTTTGGGAGCTTTGGTATAATCCCCATGGTCCTGACGGAGTCCCAGCATCCACTAGGACGTCAGAGAAAATAAGATTTTACTTACCGATAAATCTATTTCTCGTAGTCCGTAGTGGATGCTGGGCGCCCATCCCAAGTGCGGATTGTCTGCAATACTTGTACATAGTTATTGTTACAAAAAAATCGGGTTGTTTATTGTTGTGAGCCATCTTTTCAGAGGCTCCTACGTTATCATACTGTTAACTGGGTTCAGATCACAAGTTGTACGGTGTGATTGGTGTGGCTGGTTTGAGTCTTACCCGGGATTCAAAATCCTTCCTTATTGTGTACGCTCGTCCGGGCACAGTATCCTAACTGAGGCTTGGAGGAGGGTCATGGGGGGAGGAGCCAGTACACACCACCTAGTGGTCAAACTTTTAAATTTTGTGCCCTGTCTCCTGCGGAGCCGCTATTCCCCATGGTCCTGACGGAGTCCCAGCATCCACTACGGACTACGAGAAATAGATTTATCGGTAAGTAAAATCTTATTATCTATGCTGTATTGATTATGTAATGCATACCACAAATTTTGTTTCACTATTAACTTACCAGTCAATAAAAAACTTTTAGAAAAAAAAAAAATCTAGCCACAAACCTATTACCAAACATTATTGGAAGGGTAAAATCGGTGCAAAACCCAAGATTTCCATACTTTGCAAACAATAGTGAGGATTTCTTCCTGAAACAAGGTTGTATACAAGACCAATAAACATGCCATATTCTATTTAAGACTATTTGATCGGAGGGGACGACACTTTCCACTCCCCAACCAGCTGACAGGTGACTGCCGATTTATAGAATGTATAATACATTTATTATGAGGCTGGGTGGCAGCAGGAACAGGGAGCTGTAGCAGGAATCCTGGGATATGTGCAGATAAGCAGAATGTAAACCTGGGATATGTGCTGATAAGCAGAATGTAAACCGGGGATATGTGCGGGTAAGGGGGTAATTCTGAGTTGATCGCAGCAGCAAATTTGTTAGCAGTTGGGCAAAACCATGTGCACTGCAGGTGTGGCAGATATAACATTTGCAGAGAGAGTTAGATTTGGGTGGGTTATTATGTTTCTGTCCAGGGTAAATACTGGCTTCTTTATTTTTACACTGCAATTTAGATTTCAGTTTGAACACACTACACCCAAATCTAACTCTCTCTGCACATGTTATATCTGCCCCCCCTGCAGTGCACGTAGTTTCTCATACGTCCTAGAGGATGCTGGAGTCCACTTCAGTACCATGGGGTATAGACTGTTCCGCAGGAGCCATGGGCACTTTAAGACTTTTCCAGAGTGTGAACTAGCTCCTCCCTCTATGCCCCTCCTCTAGACCTCAGTTTAGAAAATGTGCCCAGGCAGACTGGTCGCACTCTAGTGGAGCTCTACTGAGTTTCACTAAAAGACTGTTAGGTTTTTTTTGTTTTCAGGGAGGCTGCTGGCAACAGTCTCCCTGCTTCATGGGACTTAGGGGGAAGAAGTAGGAACCAACTTCCTAAAGAGTTTCATGGCTCTGCTTCTTGCTGACAGGACATCATTAGCTCCTGAACACTATCTGCGGCTATGCGCTCACTCCCACAGCACACCGCCACCCCCTTAACAGAGCCAGAAGTCAGAAGACTGGTGAGTATTATTACCGGAGATCTGCAAGAGGGACGTCCGGTCATCGTGGGCGCGGGGGCTGGGGCGGTGCGCCCTGGGCCACATGAAACCTACTCTTAGACTGGCAAAAGTAGTATATTATGCCGTGGCACAATCTACACCCCCGCCAGTATAAATATTTTTGTGATAAATTCTGATGGGAAACGCGCCATTACAGGGGGCGGGGCTTCCTCCTCAGTCAGCCAGCACACTGCTCAGCGCCATTTTCTCCAAGCAAGCTGCAGGGGAAGAAACGCTGGTCCTCCTCCACTTCTGAACCAAGTATCAGGGTGCAAATAAGGGGGCACAGTTTACAATTTGGCATTATAAAAGCGCTACAGGTCTCTGTGGACATTTTATATTACACAGGGACTTTAGTCATTGGCGCTGAGTTGTGAACTGGCAAATCTTTTCTGTGTCTTTCTGACAGACTTTACTGTGGGTCTGTCCCCTATAAGCCCCGGAGTGTCTGTGGTGTGATTGTGCACGTGTGTAACATGTCTGAGGCAGGGAGCTCTTCCCCTGAGGGAGCCATTTTAGGGACGCAGAGTTGTAATGTGGTGGCGCTGCCGGCTTACCACGAGCCTGAATGGATGAAAGAATTACGTGATAGTGTGAATCATATCAGTAAGAGATTAGATAAGTCTGAGTCTCATGCAGAAACCTGGAGAAAATCCGTGGAAGATGTGATTTTTAATAGTTCTGCCCTTTCATCCACAGGGGACCCCTATGGTTCACATAAAATGTCATTTGCACAGGTAGTACAAACTGATACCGACACGGACTCTGATTCCTATGTCGACACTAGTGATTCCAGGGGAAAAGATCCAAAATTAGCGAAAAACATTCAATACATGATTGTTGCTATAAAGGAGGTTTTGGAAGTTACGGAGCCCCCTCCTTTACCACAGAGAAGGCTTATTTCTATAAAGAAAAGAAAATTAATGTAACTTTTCCTCCATCTCTGAAAAGAAATTTCAGATTCCCAAAAGAATTCAGGTAGCTTACCCTTTCCCTGCTGAGGACAGGAAAAGGTGGGAGCCACCCCCCATTTTAGACAGTGCCCTGTCACGGTTAACAAAAAAGGTGATTCTTCCTGCGCCTGGGACGGCTTCACTAAAGGAGCCGGCAGACCGCAAGTTGGAGACTAAGTTGAAATCTATTTATGTGGCCAATGGGACACTACTCAGACCTACCATTGCCTGTGCGTGGGTGGGTAGTGCTATTGAAAAGTGGCTAGAAAACTTGTCATCAAAAATTGACACAATAGATGAGACGAGATACTCCTAACGTTAGGTCATATCAAAGACGCTGCTGCGTACATGCTAGAAGCCATGAAAGATATTGGCCTCTTGGGATCAAGAGCCGCTACCATGGCAATCTCAGCACGGGGGGCGTTGTGGATTCGCCAGTGGAATGCTGATGCAGATTCCAAAAGGAATATGGAGGCACTCCCGTATAAAGGAGAAGCCTTGTTTGGAGATGGCCTGGATGCCTTAGTGTCTGCGGCTACCGCAGGTAAGTCGACATTCTTGCCTAATGCTCCTGCGCCGGCAAAAAAGACACATCACTCTCAGATGCAGTCCTTTTGGCCCAATAAGTACAAAAAGGGTAAAGGTTCCCCTTTCTTTGCGGGCAAAGGAAGGGGAAAAGGAAAAAAATCCACAGCGTCTACAGAATCACAGGAGCAGAAGTCAACTTCTGCTTCTGCCAAATCTTCAGCATGACGCTGGGGCTCCTTTGCGGGTGTCCGCTCAGGTGGGGGCACGTCTAAAACTCTTCAGTCAGTTCTGGGTTCAATCTGGCCTGGACCTGTGGATCCTACAAATAGTGTCCCACGGTACAAACTGGTGTTTCAAGACGTTCCCCCATGCCGATGTTTCAAATCGGCCTTACCAGTTTCGATCACAGACAGGGAGGTGGTAGCAGCAGCAGCAGTACAAAACTTGTGTCAGGATCAAGTTATTGTCCTGGTTCCCCTGTCGCAACAAGGAGAAGGGTTTTATTCAAGCCTCTTCGTAGTTCCGAAGCCGGACGGCTCGGTCAGACCGATTCTAAACCTGAAAACACTGAATCTCTACCTGCAAAGGTTCAAGTTCAGGATGGAATCTCTGAGGGCAGTGATTTCCAGTCTGGAGGAAGGGGACTTCATGGTGTCAGTGGACATAAAAGATGCTTACTTACATGTTCCCATTTATCCTCCACATCAAGCTTATCTGAGATTCGCAGTATAGGATTGCCATTACCAATTTCAGACGTTGCCGTTCGGACTCTTCACGGCTCCGAGGGTGTTCACCAAGGTGATGGCGGAGATGATGGTCCTTCTTCGACAGCAAGGAGTCGATATAATTCCTTACCTGGACGATTTCCTGATAAAAGCGAGGTCCAGGGAAAGGTTGGTGCAGAACATTGCACTCTCCCTGACAGTTCTTCAACGACACGGTTGAATCAGAAATTTTCCAAAGTCACAGTTGAAACCGACGACAAGATTTTTTTCTGGGGATGATACTGGACACAGAAGTACAGAGGGTATTTCTTCCAGTAGAAAAGGCTCTGGAGATCCAGAGAATGGTCAAACAAATTTTGAAACCAACAAGAGTGTCGATTCATCAATGCATTCGATTGTTGGGAAAGATGGTAGCGGCCTACGAGGCCGTACGGTTTGGCCGATTCCATGCCAGAGTATTCCAGTGGGACCTGTTGGACAAGTGGTCCGGATCCCATCTACACATGCATCACAGGATAATCCTGTCATCAAAAGCCAGAATTTCGCTCCTGTGGTGGCTACACAGTTCTCACCTCCTAGAGGGACGCAGGTTCGGGATTCATGACTGGGTCCTAGTAACCACGGATGCAAGTCTCCGAGGCTGGGGAGCAGTTACTCAAGGGGAAAGCCTCCAAAGAAGATGGTCAAGTCAAGAAACC
Organism: Pseudophryne corroboree; assembly: GCF_028390025.1. Classification (NCBI taxonomy): domain Eukaryota; kingdom Metazoa; phylum Chordata; class Amphibia; order Anura; family Myobatrachidae; genus Pseudophryne; species Pseudophryne corroboree. Next base: position 354,507,771 of record NC_086445.1, read on the forward strand.
TGTCTTCACATAAACGTTCTGGAGTTGAGAGCCATTTACAACGGCCTTCTACAAGCGGTGCATCTTCTTCAAGATCAAACCGTATAGATCCAGTCGGACAATGTAACAACAGTCGCGTACATAAATCGTCAGCGAGGAACGAAAAGCAGAGCGGCGATGGCAGAGGTGACAAAGATCCTCCTCTGGGCAGAAAGACATGCAAGAGCTCAGTCGGCAATTTTCATTCCGGGAGTGGACAACTGGGAAGCAGACTTCCTCAGCAGACACGATCTCCATCCGGGAGAATGGGGCCTCCACCACGAAGTCTTCGCAGAGGTGACAAGTCTTTGGGGAATTCCTCAAGTAGACATGATGGCATCTCGTCTCAACAAGAAGCTTCAGAGATATTGTTCCAGGTCGAGAGACCCTCAAGCAATAGCAGTGGATGCACTAGTGACCCAGTGGGTGTTTCGGTCAGTGTAGGTCTTCCCTCAACTTCCACTAATACCAAAAGTTCTCAAAATCATAAGAACAAGGGTTCGAGCGATCCTCATTGTCCCAGATTGGCCAAGGAGGGCTTGGTATCCAGATCTTCAGGGGTTGCTCATAGAAGATCCTCGGCTTCTTCCTCTTCGCGAGGACCTGCTGCAGCAGGGGCCGTGCATGTATCAAGATTTACCGTGGCTACGTTTGACTGCATGGCTGTTGCGCGCCGGATCCTAGCCCGAAAGGGTATTCCCAAAGAAGTCATTACCACGCTTATTCAGGCCAGGAAGGGAGTAATGTCTAGACATTACCACCGTATTTGGAGAAAATGTGTCTTGGTGTGAAACCAAGAAGGCTCCAACGGAAGAGTTTCAGTTAGGACGTTTTCTCCATTTTCTCCAGGCGGGTGTGGATGCTGGCTTAAGATTGGGTTTAATCAAGGTCCAGATTTCGGCCTTGTCTGTGTTTTTTCAGAAACCATTGGCCTCCCTTCCAGAAGTTCAGACGTTCGTGAAAGGGGTTCTGCACATCCAACCTCCATTTGTGTCTCCTGTGGCACCATGGGATCTTAACGTGGTGTTGCAGTTCCTTCAATCAGATTGGTTTGAACCTCTCCAAGAGATAGAGTTGAAGTTTCTCACTTGGAAAGTGGTCATGTTGTTGGCCTTGGCATCCGCAAGGAGCGTGTCTGAGTTAGGGGCCTTGTCTCACAGGAGCCCTTACTTGGTCTTCCATGAAGATAGCGCTGAGTTAAGAACTCGTCAGCAATTTCTTCCAAACGTGGTTTCTTCTTTCCATATAAACCAACCTATTGTGGTGCCAGTGGCTACTGACACCTTCACTACTTCAAAGTCTCTGGATGTGGTCAGAGCTTTGAGAATTTATGTTGCAAGAACAGCTCGGATAAGGAAAACAGAGGCTCTGTTTGTCCTGTATGCTCCCAACAAGATTGGGTGTCCTGCTTCTAAGCAGACTATTGCGCGCTGGATCAGAGGTATGATTCATCACGCTCATTCCACGGCAGGATTGCCGATACCGAATTCGGTGAATGCCCATTCTACTAGAAAGGTGGGCTCATCCTGGGCGGCTGCCCGGGGGTTCTCGCATTACAACTTTGCCGAGCAGCTACTTGGTCAGGGACAAACACGTTTGCTAAGTTTTACAAGTTTGACACCTTGGCCGATGAGGACCTAAAGTTTGGTCAATCGGTGCTGCAGGGTCATCCGCACTCTCCCGCCCGTACTGGAGCTTTGGTATAACCCCATGGTACTGAAGTGGACCCCAGCATCCCCTAGGATGTATGAGAAAACAGGATTTTAATATCTACCCGTAAATCCTTTTCTCCTAGTCCGTAGAGGATGCTGGGCACCCAACCCAGTGCGTACTTTACCTGCAGTTGTTATTTTGTTGTAGTTACACAGGTGTTGTTACAATTATTTTCAGCATGTTGCTGCAATAGTTCATGCCTGTTGGCATGTGTTATGTTGAATGCCATGTTGTGCAGCATGGTTGAAGTGTGAGCTGGTATGAATCTCACCATTAACTTAAAAGTAAATCCTTTTCTCGAAATGTCTGTCTCCCTGGGCACAGTTCCTATACTGAGGTCTGGAGGAGGGGCATAGAGGGAGAAGCCAGTTCACACTCTGGAAAAGTCTTAAGAGTGCCCATGGCTCCTGCGGAACCGTCTATACCCCATGGTACTGAAGTGGACCCCAGCATCCTCTACGGACTAGGAGAAAAGTATTTACCGGTAGGTATTAAAGTCCTGTTTTTGCCCAACTGCTAACAAATTTGCTGCTGTGATCAACTCTGAATTACCCCCAAAGGTTCTTAATGGTCTATTTACTAAGCCTCTGGTGGAGATAAAGTGGCCGGAGATAAAGTACCAGCAAATCAGCTCATAACTGCCATGTCACAGCTGGGTTTAAAAAATTACAGTCTGTGATTGGCTGGTACTTTATCTCCAGCGTAAATATTTTCAGCATTTTTTTTTTTTTTAAGTAGGAAGAAGTGATATTTAGCTTTTTGAAGGTGCAAATTAATCTGTTTCCCAATCACCACCAAGTACATTCAGATTCGCAGTGTCCAACTACCCCATGTATCCTTGATATCACTTATTCTTAGTTATACCCCTTTTACTCTGACAATTTTATCCCGGGATTTTGCACGTGAACGCGCATCATCCCGGGATTTTTGTCAGTGTGAATGGGTACAGGGACAATTTCCCGGGACGAGTATCCCGGGTTTTCAACCCAGGTCTCGACCTGGGTTGAATCCGGGACCGTTCCGGGAAGCTGTGCAGTGTAAACGGGTATACTGGGTCAAGGCGACCTGGCACCCGTTCTCTGCATAGGAGGAGGCGGTGCTTGGAGAAGATTATCTCCAAGCACCGCCTCCGGTAGAGTCAGCGGTGACGTCACCGACCCGGCAATATGCCGGGTCGGGCCGCTAATGTAAAAGGGTCATTCCCGGGAATGTGTCCCGGCAAATATACCGGTACACATTCCCGGGAATGACCCGAAGCTGCGAGTGTAAAAGGGGTATTAGTGAATAGGCTGAATGTTCACTGACTGATTACCTCCATTGTATGTGGGGTAATGGTTGCACTTAAAAGGCAAATTCGATGTATTAAACATCTCACAATTCTTCTTACCTGTGGGGGTAGTGCTTTAATGCTTTACTAGACCATACCAAGGTAGACTTTTTGTCATCTAGGCAGCATGATGCCAAGCTAAACTATTCTACATAAAAAAATATCTCTGGGGGGAATCTTGTAACGCAGGCTCAACTATAATTCCCCAGGTAAGGGAACTTTTGGTTTTGGATGGTTCTCCTTTTAAATCTGAAAATTAATCTCTCCTTTACTTTAGATAGGAAAGGACATGTTAAATGGATCCCAGAAAACTAGTTACAAAACTTTAATTGTGAAAAAAATATTTAATCCCTGCACTTTCTCACTGCAGCAAATGGAAGGGCAGCACTAACTCACCATAAATAGTGCAGCATCATATTTATGAGTATTTTAGTGCTGTGAGTGTATCCGGAAAAAAAATAATTACTTTGAAAACATATGTACAATTTTTTACAATATAGTGCATTATCCTAATACAATCAAAAATACAAAAACCCAGTTTCCATATAGATAAGAAAGTGATCTACTTATTCCAAGTATGTCTAGATAAGATCCACAGGTTAGAGCATGGGTGGTCAGACCTTTGCTAATCTACTGTAGAGACTGATACTGTTTTGCAATCTACTTAGTAGGGACATTAGTGTGGCATGGTGCCTTTAAAATGGGTGTGGTCTTGCTGCTAGGGGCGTGAGGACTGTTCTGCCCAAAATCTGAGACAAGGATGCAGCTATATACCATTTACACGATTTTATGCTGGTGTCTGAGACTGGTGCAGCTGGGAGACAAGATGGTGCAATTGACTTGACTTGTGTTCTTCCCTGAAGACCACCACCACCACCAGGCTCTCAAAACAAAATTAAGAAGTAATTCTCCACACTGCAATGAGGTCCCACCAGTGGACTGCAATTAGGGTCCCCACTGTGTGCCTTGATGCACATGCAGAATTGCAGTCCGTTTGGTGGAACCTCACTGCAGTTTGGAGAATTTTTTTATGTAATCTGGCTCCTTGTTATTGATGTGGTCTGAATTATCAGCCTATACTATCCATATGGTATTTATTGCTTTTACCTTTTTAAGTGATACCTATATATTTAATATTGTATTTGTGATGTTACATACAGTGTTGTACTAGATCAATCTCCATTTCTTTTTATGGCTGTTTTGGGGACAATTTATTCATTCTTGTAAAGGAGGGTCATAAAGGCATGCTGATATGCCCATATATTAAAACCTCAAGTAAAGGTATTTAGGGGTATATGCAATTGCGGTCGAATTCCCGAAATTGTCAAAAACGGGACTTTTTCGCCAAAAAAAAAAAATCGACAATGCAATACAGTACTTTCCGTCAAAAAACGGACTTTCCAAATTCGACTTTTTGAAATTCGACTTTTGTCAAATTCGACTTTTCTGCAATGGTACAAATGCTGCAATTCGACAAAAGTATATTCAATTGAAGTTTGGAAATTCGACAACAGTGCTTTTAGACAGTAAATTCGTCATTTTCAATCCGCCACACTTTGGTGGGTGAAACTAATAAAAAAAATTTAAAACATGTTTTTTTTGGTGTTTTTTTTTATTGGTAATAGCATATCTATTTATATTATAAGGGATTAGGTACTTGGTTTGTCTTTTTGGGAGGCACAAGTATTATTTATATATTTTTTTAAAATATATATATATATATATATATATATATATATATATATATATATTTTTTTTTTTTTTAGATGGAATGGTAATATCCCGAAAAAAAATGGCGTGGGGTCCCCCCTCCAAAGCATAACCAGCCTCGGGCTCTTCGAGCCGGTCCTGGTTCTAAAAATCCGGGGGGGAAATGGACAGGGGATCCCCCGTATTTTTAAAACCAGCACCGGGCTCTGCGCCTGGTGCAAAAAATACAGGGGACAAAAAGAGTAGGGGTCCTCCGTATTTTTTACACCAGCATCGGGCTCCACTAGCTGGACAGATAATGCCACAGCCGGGGGTCACTTTTATACAGTGCCCTGCGGCCGTGGCATTAAATATCCAACTAGCCACCCCTGGCCGGGGTACCCTGGGGGAGTGGGGACCCCTTCAATCAAGGCCCCCCCCCCAGCCACCCTAGGGCCAGGGGTGAAGCCCGAGGCTGTCCCCCCCCCTCCCCATCCAAGGGCTGCGGATGGGAGGCTGATAGCCTTGAGAAAATGTAAAGAATATTGTTTTTTCCTGTAGTACTGCAAGTCCCAGCAAGCCTCCCCCGCAAGCTGGTACTTGGAGAACCACAAGTACCAGCATGCGGGAGAAAAACGGGCCCGCTGGTACCTGTAGTACTACTGGGGGAAAAATACCCAAATAAAAACAGGAGACACACACCTTGAGAGTAAAACTTTATTACACACACACCTGCCGACACACACATACTTACCTATGTTGACCCGCCGACTGCCACGTCTCCTGATCCGACGATCCGGGGTACCTGTGAATCAAATTATACTCGCCTCAATCCAGTGTCCAGATATAAATCCACGTACTTGGCAAAAAAAACAAACCGCATTTACCCGGACCACGCACTGAAAGGGGTCCCATGTTTTCACATGGGACCCCTTTCCCCGAATGCCGGGACACCACGTGACTGCTGTCACCGAGGTCACTTCAGCCAATCAGGAAGCGCTACTTCGTTGCACTCTGCTGATTGGCTGCACGTCTGAGCTGTCAGACAGCGCCTCGCAAAGCCTCTCCATTATACTCAATGGTGGGAACTTTGCATCAGCGGTGAGGTCACCCGCGGTCAGCGGCTGACCGCGGGTAACCCCACCGCTACCCGCAAAGTTCCCACCATTGAAAGTAATGGAGAGGCTTTGCGATGCGCTGTCTGAGGTCACACGCGCATACAGCCAATCAGGTGAGTGCAACGAAGTAGCGCTTCCTGATTGGCTGAAGGGACCTCGGTGACAGCAGTCACGTGGTGTCCGGCATTCGGGGAAAGGGGTCCCATGTGAAAACATGAGACCCCTTTCAGTGCGTGGTCCGGGTAAATGCGGTTTGTTTTTTTGCCAAGTACGTGGATTTATATCTGGACACTGGATTGAGGTGAGTATAATTTGATTCACAGGTACCCCGGATCGTCGGATCAGGAGACGTGGCAGTCGGCGGGTCAACATAGGTAAGTATGTGTGTGTCGGCAGGTGTGTGTGTAATAAAGTTTTACTCTCAAGGTGTGTCTCCCCTGTTTTTATTTGGGTATTTTTTTTCCAGTAGTACTACAGGTACCAGCGGGCCCGTTTTTCTCCCGCATGCTGGTACTTGTGGTTCTCCAAGTACCAGCTTGCGGGGGAAGCTTGCTGGGACTTGTAGTACTACAGGAAAAAACAATATTCTTTACATTTTCTCAAGGCTATCAGCCTCCCATCCGCAGCCCTTGGATGGGGGGGGACAGCCTCGGGCTTCACCCCTGGCCCTTGGGTGGCTGGGGGGGGGACCCCTTGATTGAAGGGGTCCCCACTCCCCCAGGGTACTCAGGCCAGGGGTGAATAGTTGGATATTTAATGCCACGGCCGCAGGGCACTGTATAAAAGTGACCCCCGGCTGTGGCATTATCTGTCCAGCTAGTAGAGCCCGATGCTGGTGTAAAAAATACGGAGGACCCCTACTCTTTTTGTCCCCCGTATTTTTTGCACCAGGCGCAGAGCCCGGTGCTGGTTTTAAAAATACGGGGGATCCCCTGTCCATTTTTTCCCCGGATTTTTAGAACCAGGACCAGCTCGAAGAGCCCGAAGCTGGTTATGCTTTGGAGGGGGGACCCCAAGCCATTTTTTTCCGAGTTTTTCCCCGTTTTTAAAAAAACGGAACAAATCCGTCAAATCGGCCGTTTTTCGGCAGCTGGACTGTCGAATCCGTTTTTTATTGCATATGGTCAATTTCGGCACCCACTTGCCGAAATTAGTCTGTCGAATTGAAAAACGGGCGATAATTTGCCGCGATTCGCCGCTAATTGCATATACCCCTTAATCTTTATGTGATAAGGTGTCTAACCTATGAATCTTACAGATATGTCATCCTACATCTTGCCTCAATACGCCACGCAGCGGGAGATGCCTGGCTTGAGTGAACTGACAGGTCCCGTGCAATTCTGCTAGCGTTTGGAGTCTTTTTTTGTCAAAATACATCCTATTCACATCGCTATGCAAATAGGACGCACAAGCAGACGCTACTGATTAAAATGATATGCGGCTTGCCTGTATTATGTTTGCATCTGCGGCTGTATCTGTATATGAAATGTTACGTTACATTGCTTTCTAGGAAACACTGTAGCATAGCATTTCATGTGAATAAGATGTATTTTAATGGAACAAGTTGCATAAAAAGATGATCTGTGCTACCGAGCGGGACTAGAAGGTCTGTTTAACTTGCCAGGAGGCTAGATGTATGTAGACACATCTGTATCTACACATACTTAAATAAGTAAGTAGATTACTTTTTTCATATCTCTGGACACTGGGTTTTTGTGTTTTTGATTGTATTAGGATAGTGCACTATTGTATATATTTACATGTTTTTCATTATATTTTGGATATACTGTACTCGCGTGTTATGAAAGCTTGCAAGCAGCATGAGTATTTCTGATGTTTTGTAGAATGTAATTTGTGACTTTTGTTTATAATTTTTTTTTATAATCTTTGTTTTTATCCTTTAAAAGTTCTGAGTTTTATTTTCTGTTCGTGTTATGCATAAAAGCACTGTTCTCACATTTCAGACTGTATTGCGAATATGGGACTGTTTGTTCTACGAGGGATCAAAAGTTCTTTTTCGTGTGGCCTTAACACTAATAAAGCAGTACCAAGCTTTCATATTGGAAGCCAAAAATTTCCCAGATGTTTGTGATAAGTTCAAGGCGATAACAAAAGGACAGCTAGCTACAGAATGTCACCTCTTCATGCAGGTATTGTATATGTAAAAGATTAAACCTTAATGGAAATTTAGCTGTAAAAATGTGTTTTATCAGCTTGCCAGCTGTCGGGATCCCAGTGCTCAGCATACCGGCGCCAGGAACCCGACAGCCGCCATACCGACAAATATTCTTCCTCTTGGGGGGTCCACGACACCCCTGGAGGGAGAATAAATCACGCCAGCGTGGCGAGCGTAGCAAGCTTGCAAGGGTCTCTTTTGCACTCACCCCGCTACTGGCGGTCGGGATCCCACGCTGGTATGCTGGGAGCCGGGATCCCGACAGCCGAAATAACGTAGTAGACCCTTATGGTCGAAGGCTCATTTTCACTTGTTTGCTTTTAATTACATTAATTTTTCTTTTCTGTCCCTGGGCTAGCACAGAAAGCCTTCACACCTGGGTAACAGTAGGCGTCACAAGATTAGGCCAGTTGGTTACGAAGGGAAGGCTTAAGTCCTTTACGAAGCTAGCAACTGAGCATTTCCTCCCTCGGCAGGATAGTGGTCATGGGAGGTGAGGATCTGGAAAGTCCTGTTCACTCTAAACTTGGCTGATATGCCAATAGCTCAGTATAAACAAGCACTTAAATTGTTCTGATAAAGCAGTAGCGCTGATTTACAAGAGATGTACCTCTTCCACAACAATCCATTCTGGACTTTCCATAAACCAGGTTGACCTCATTATTTTTAGCTGACAAATTAAAGTCATTTTGCACACTTTAGTATAGAATTTATAGATACTGATATATTCACCAAACTACGCCTCAAGTCTCCTCTCCATCCAGATGAGTCGAGCGTACATACACACCAGTTCCCCATACTCCCCAGCCACGACATTGTGGCATTGGAAGTCTTGTGGGTACCCAACAGTAACCACAGATTCCATGCAATCAATATCAAGATGAAGGTAGAAGTAGATGCACCAGACCCCATCGTGAGCAACAAGCACAGCACACTCCCAGTTATCTGGAAGATATTGCCCAACACAGGCGGTGAGATCAAACAAAGGACAGATACAGACCAAGTAAGACTCTGGACAGCTGAGACACTGGACAACCTTATTTTATGCAGTATTCATATGTATCCCCTCTCTGTCAAGTTTATCATTATACACTTTTACCTGTCTATTTGTATGTTGGTAACTTCTAATAATAATAAAAACAAATTTCCAAAAAAGACGGTTCAAATGACAGCAGGTCGGAAGCAACATTGTTTGGCATGGGATTAACTAGAAATTTCCTCTTCAGTCCCCATGGCAGCATACACAATGGGGTTAATTTACCCCTTCCTCCAAAGTCAGACAGGAAAGAAGGCATACCTATAGGGTTGTACTTCTCTCCATCCAGTGTCTTATTATATATTTTCTCCCTGTCTTTTCATCCAAGAGTCAGACTAGATAGATGTTTTGTATGTTTTTAGGTTTGGGGGCCTACATATGGCTACACTGCAGCCAGGAGTGTGGAGAAGCTTAAGTGGCTCATTCCCCGGAAGGAAGCTGGCGACACAAAACATTTTTAAGAAGCAATCCCTTCCCATTTTCACTATATCATTACTGGAAATTTTTCTCTATGCACCTTCAATACTGTAACCTTATTGGATTTGACATTGATTAAGTTTTAGGTCAGAAGCTCACAACTTGGGGTGCCACATGTAACAACATTTAAATAATTCCTGGCCTGAGCATTATGAAGAAGAAATGGTCTCAGTCAAGGACAGGAAAAAGTTTTTGACCCCTTACTGATACAGTATTTTCAGCTTTTGCATATTTCTCACGCTTATTTGTTTCAGCTGTTATATCAAAACTAAAGACAAAGAGAAACTGAGTGAACACAAAATACTTTTTTATTTGATCATTCAAGCAAAAAACATATCCAACACTTATATCACCCATGTGAAAGATTGGTATAACTGGTTGTGCCACCTTTAGCAGCAACAACTGCAACCAAACACTTGTGATAACTGTAGATAAATATTGCCCATAACTGAGTTTTGGACCACTTTTCTCAGCAGAATTGCCTTAATGTAGCTACATTGGAGGATTTTCGAGAATAAACTGCCTGCTTAAGGTCCTGCAATAGCATCTAAATTGGTTTTAAGTCAGGACTTTAACTAAGCCCCACCAAAACCTTTATTTTGTTTATTTTAAGCCACTCAGAGGTGGACTTGCTCCTGTGCGTCAGATCATTGTTATGCTGCATAACCCAATTGCACATGAGCTTTGAATCATGGTCTGATGACTGGTAATTCTCCCTCAAAATTTTCTGGTAGAAGCAAAATTCATTCCATCAGTTATGGCAGGTTGATCACGTCCTCGGGAGCAGCAAACTATCCCTACACTATCACACTGCCACCACCATGTTTGACTGTTGGCATGATGTTCTTATTGTGGAATGCTGTGTTAGCTTCCAAAAGTTCACTTTTTGGTTATTTAGTCCACAGAACATTAACCCAAAAGTCTTGGTGGTTATCAATGTGTTTTTTGGCAAATGTGAGACAAGCCTATATAGTTCCTCTTGCTAAGAAGGGGGGTTCACCTTGCAACTCTCCCATTTTCTCTGACGTCCTAGTGGATGCTGGGAACTCCGTAAGGACCATGGGGAATAGACGGGCTCCGCAGGAGACTGGGCACTCTAAAAGAAAGATTAGGTACTATCTGGTGTGCACTGGCTCCTCCCTCTATGCCCCTCCTCCAGACCTCAGTTAGATTTCTGTGCCCGGCCGAGCTGGATGCACACTAGGGGCTCTCCTGAGCTCCTAGAAAGTATATTTTAGGTTTTTTATTTTACAGTGAGACCTGCTGGCACAGGCTCACTGCAACGAGGGACTAAGGGGAGAAGAAGCGAACCTACCTGCTTGCAGCTAGCTTGGGCTTCTTAGGCTACTGGACACCATTAGCTCCAGAGGGATCGACCGCAGGACCCGTCCTTGGTGTTCGTTCCCGGAGCCGCGCCGCCGTCCCCCTTACAGAGCCAGAAGCTAGAAGAGGTCCGGAAAAATCGGCGGCAGAAGACTTCAGTCTTCACCAAGGTAGCGCACAGCACTGCAGCTGTGCGCCATTGCTCCTCTTGTACACCTCACACTCCGGTCACTGAAGGGTGCAGGGCGCTGGGGGGGGCGCCCTGAGCAGCAATAATTAGACCTTGGCTGGCAAAATAATCACAATATATAGCCCCAGAGGCTATATATGTGATAAATACCCCTGCCAGATTCCATAAAAAAGCGGGAGAAAAGTCAGCCGAAAAAGGGGCGGAGCTATCTCCCTCAGCACACTGGCGCCATTTCTCCCTCACAGCTCCGCTGGAAGGAAGCTCCCTGGCTCTCCCCTGCAGTCTGCACTACAGAAGGGTAAAAAAGAGAGGGGGGGCACTAAATTTAGGTGCAGTATATAATTTATAGCAGCTATAAGGTGATATAATTCAGTTAGTCCCTGTATTATATAGCGCTCTGGTGTGTGCTGGCATACTCTCTCTCTGTCTCCCCAAAGGGCTTTTTGTGGGGTCCTGTCCTCTGTCAGAGCATTCCCTGTGTGTGTGTGCGGTGTGTCGGTACGGCTGTGTCGACATGTTTGATGAGGAGGCTTATGTGGAGGCAGAGCAGATGCCTATAAATGTGATGTCACCCCCTGCGGGGCAGACACCTAAGTGGATGGACTTATGGAAGGAATTACGTGCAAGTGTCGACTCCTTACATAAAAAATTTGACGACATGCCAAATGCGGGACAGCCGGCTTCTCAGCTCGTGCCTGCCCAGATGACTGAAAGGCCATCAGGGGCTCTAAAGCGCCCGCTACCTCAGATGGCAGACACAGATGTCGACACGGATACTGATACCAGTGTCGACGACGAAGAGTCTAATTTAATGTCCACTAGGGCCATTCGTTGCATGATTGAGGCAATGAAAGAGGTATTACACATTTCTGATATAAACCCAGGTACCTCAAAAAAGGGTATTATGTTTGGGGAGAAAAAACTACCAATAGTTTTTCCCCCATCTGAAGAATTAAATGAAGTGTGTGAAGAAGTGTGGGCTTCCCCCGATAAAAAATTGGTAATTTCTAAAAAGTTACTAATGGCGTTCCCTTTCTCGCCAGAGGATAGGTCACGTTGGGAAACACCCCCTAGGGTGGATAAAGCGCTCACACGCTTGTCAAAAAAGGTGGCACTACCGTCTCCGGATACGGCCGCCCTAAAGGAGCCTGCTGATAGAAAGCAGGAGGCGATCCTGAAGTCTGTATATACACACTCAGGCATTATACTGAGACCAGCGATTGCTTCAGCATGGATGTGCAGTGCTGCAGCTGCGTGGTCAGATTCCCTGTCGGAAAATATTGACACCCTAGACAGGGACACTATTCTGCTAACCGTAGAGCATATAAAAGACTCAGTCTTATACATGAGAGATGCACAGAGGGAGATCTGCCGACTGGCATCTAAAATAAGTGCTCTGTCCATCTCTGCTAGGAGAGGCTTATGGACTCGGCAATGGACAGGGGATGCAGATTCGAAAAGGCACATGGAAGTTTTGCCTTATAAGGGTGAGGAGTTATTCAGGGATGGTCTCTCAGACCTAGTTTCCACAGCAACAGCTGGGAAGTCAGCATTTTTGCCCCATGTCCCCCCACAGCCTAAGAAAGCGCCGTATTATCAGGTACAGTCCTTTCGACCCCAGAAAAACAGGCGGGGAAAAGGCGGGTCCTTTCTGTCCAGAGGCAGAGGTAGGGGAAAAAAGCTGCAACAAACAGCAGGTTCCCAGGAACAAAAGTCCTCCCCCACTTCTTCCAAGTCCGCCGCATGACGGTGGGGCTCCACAGGCGGAGCCAGGTACGGTGGGGGGCCGCCTCAAAAAATTTCAGCGATCAGTGGGCTCGCTCACAGGTGGATCCCTGGATCCTTCAAGTAGTATCTCAGGGGTACAAGCTGGAATTCGAGGCGCCTCCCCCCGCCGTTTCCTCAAATCTGCCTTGCCAACAACTCCCTCGGGCAGGGAGGCTGTGCTAGAGGCAATTCACAAGCTGTATTCCCAGCAGGTGATAGTCAAGGTGCCCCTACTTCAACAAGGACGGGGTTACTATTCCACACTGTTTGTGGTACCGAAACCGGACGGTTCGGTGAGACCCATTTTAAATTTGAAATCCTTGAACACATACATAAAAAAATTCAAGTTCAAGATGGAATCGCTCAGGGCGGTTATTGCAAGCCTGGACGAGGGGGATTACATGGTATCCCTGGACATCAAGGATGCTTACCTGCATGTCCCCATTTACCATCCTCACCAGGAGTACCTCAGATTTGTGGTACAGGATTGCCATTACCAATTCCAGACACTGCCGTTTGGACTGTCCACGGCACCGAGGGTGTTTACCAAGGTAATGGCAGAAATGATGATACTCCTTCGAAAAAAGGGAGTTTGAATTATCCCGTACTTGGACGATCTCCTTATAAAGGCGAGGTCCAAGGAGCAGTTGTTGGTCGGAGTAGTACTATCTCGGGAGGTGCTAAAACAGCACGGATGGATTCTAAACATTCCAAAGTCACAGCTGGTTCCTTCCACACGCCTACTGTTCCTGGGGATGGTTCTGGACACAGAACAGAAAAAAGTGTTTCTCCCGCAGGAGAAAGCCAAGGAGCTGTCATCTCTAGTCAGAGACCTCCTGAAACCAAAACAGGTATCGGTGCATCACTGCACACGAGTCCTCGGAAAAATGGTAGCTAAATACGAAGCAATTCCATTCGGCAGGTTCCATGCAAGAACTTTTCAGTGGGACCTCTTGGACAAGTGGTCGGGATCGCATCTTCAGATGCATCGGCTGATAACCCTGTCTCCAAGGACCAGGGTGTCTCTGCTGTGGTGGCTGCAGAGTGCTCATCTTCTAGAGGGCCGCAGATTCGGCATACAGGACTGGGTCCTGGTGACCACGGATGCCAGCCTTCGAGGCTGGGGGGCAGTCACACAGGGAAGAAATTTCCAAGGACTTTGGTCAAGTCAGGAGTCATCCCTACACATAAATATTCTGGAACTGAGGGCCATTTACAATGCCCTAAGTCAGGCAAGGCCCCTGCTTCAAAACCAGCCGGTACTGATCCAATCAGACAACATCACGGCAGTTGCCCATGTAAACAGACAGGGCGGCACAAGAAGCAGGATGGCGATGGCAGAAGCCACAAGGATTCTCCGATGGACGGAAATCACGTCTTAGCACTGTCAGCAGTGTTCATTCCGGGAGTGGACAACTGGGAAGCAGACTTCCTCAGCAGACACAACCTACACCCGGGAGAGTGGGGACTTCATCCAGAACCGTTGGGAAAGGCCACAGGTGGACATGATGGCGTCCCGCCTCAACAAAAAGCTAAAAAGATATTGCGCCAGGTCAAGGGACCCTCAGGCGATAGCTGTGGACGCTCTAGTGACACCGTGGGTGTACCAGTCTGTTTATGTATTCCCTCCTCTGCCTCTCATACCAAAGGTACTGAGAATAATAAGAAGGCGAGGAGTAAGAACGATACTCGTGGTTCCGGATTGGCCAAGAAGAGCTTGGTACCCAGAACTTCAAGAAATGATATCAGAGGACCCATGGCCTCTACCGCTCAGACAGGATCTGCTACAGCAGGGGCCCTGTCTGTTCCAAGACTTACCGCGGCTGCGTTTGACGGCATGGCGGTTGAATTCCGGATCCTAAAGGAAAAGGGCATTCCGGAGGAAGTCATTCCTACGCTGATAAAAGCTAGAAAAGAAGTAACCGCAAACCATCATCACCGTATTTGGCGAAAATATGTTGCGTGGTGTGAGGCCAGGAAGGCCCCTACTGAGGAATTTCAGCTGGGTCGTTTTCTGCACTTCCTACAGTCGGGAGTGACTATGGGCCTAAAATTGGGTTCCATTAAGGTCCAGATTTCGGCTCTGTCGATTTTCTTCCAGAAAGAACTGGCTTCACTGCCTGAAGTTCAGACATTGTAAAGGGTGTGCTACATAGTCAGCCCCCTTTTGTGCCTCCTGTGGCACCTTGGGATCTAAATGTGGTGTTGAGTTTCCTGAAATCACATTGGTTTGAGCCACTTAAAACTGTGGATCTGAAATATCTCACGTGGAAAGTGGTCATGTTATTGGCCTTGGCTTCGGCCAGGCGTGTGTCAGAATTGGCGGCTTTGTCATGTAAAAGCCCTTATCTGATTTTCCATATGGATAGGGCAGAATTGAGGACTTGTCCCCAGTTTCTCCCTAAGGTGGTATCAGCTTTTCACTTGAACCAACCTATTGTAGTGCCTGCGGCTACTAGGGACTTGGAAGATTCCAAGTTACTGGACGTAGTCAGGGCCTTGAAAATTTATGTTTCCAGGACGGCTGGAGTCAGGAAAACTGACTCGCTTTTTATCCTGTATGCACCCAACAAACTAGGTGCTCCTGCTTCTAAGCAGACTATTGCTCGCTGGATTTGTAGCACAATTCAGCTGGCGCATTCTGCGGCTGGATTGCTGCATCCTAAATCAGTAAAAGCCCATTCCACAAGGAAAGTGGGCTCATCTTGGGCGGCTGCCCGAGGGGTCTCGGCTTTACAACTTTGCCGAGCTGCAACTTGGTCAGGGGCAAACACGTTTGCAAAATTCTACAAATTTGATACCCTGGTGAGAGGAGGACCTTGAGTTCTCTCATTCGGTGCTGCAGAGTCATCCGCACTCTCCCGCCCGTTTGGGAGCTTTGGTATAATCCCCATGGTCCTTACGGAGTTCCCAGCATCCACTAGGACGTCAGAGAAAATAAGATTTTACTCACCGGTAAATCTATTTCTCGTAGTCCGTAGTGGATGCTGGGCGCCCATCCCAAGTGCGGATTGTCTGCAATACTTGTATATAGTTATTGCCTAACTAAAGGGTTATTGTTGAGCCATCTGTTGAGAGGCTCAGTTATACTTCATACTGTTAACTGGGTATAGTATCACGAGTTATACGGTGTGATTGGTGTGGCTGGTATGAGTCTTACCCGGGATTCAAAATCCTTCCTTATTGTGTCAGCTCTTCCGGGCACAGTATCCTAACTGAGGTCTGGAGGAGGGGCATAGAGGGAGGAGCCAGTGCACACCAGATAGTACCTAATCTTTCTTTTAGAGTGCCCAGTCTCCTGCGGAGCCCGTCTATTCCCCATGGTCCTTACGGAGTTCCCAGCATCCACTACGGACTACGAGAAATAGATTTACCGGTGAGTAAAATCTTATTTATACTATTTTTGCCCAGTCTCTCTTATGGTGGAATCCTGAATGCTGACATTAACTGAGGCGAGTGAAGCCTGCAGTTCCTTAGATGTTTCTCTGGGTTCTTTTGTGGCATTCTGGACGAGTCATTGATGTGCTTTTTGAGGAAGTTTGGTGGGCTGGCCACTCTTGGGAAGATTCACTCATGTTTCAAGTTTTCTTCATTTGGAGATCATACCTCTCACTGTTGTTCTTTGGAGTCTCAGAGCATGAGAAATGGCTTTGTAACCCTTTCCAGACTGATATTTCAATAACTTTTTCTCATTCCGCTGGAATTACTTTTGATTGTGCCATACTCTGCTGCTTGTTGAGACCTTACAGCCAACTTCACATTTCTGGAAAGGTTTTATGTTAGTCATATTTAGATTGAGCATGGCTAGCGGTAATCAAACCTAGTAGTGTCAGTAACTCAGCTGGCCGTCAGATACGCCAATCTGAAGTTGCTTTTGTGCTTATTGGTTACTTCAGCACTCAAGGTTAATAACAGTGTCACTGCCAGCAGCAGGGACATTTTTGGTGATCTGTCACTAGGTAGCCCTTCGCTTCTACCTATACACAATGTATTAATATTCAGATGATAAAATCACATTCATGAGGCATGGATTTTGACAGATTATAGAGGCCTATGTATTCTTCAAGAACACAAAGAGAAATACACTAAATCAACTGTTTTTAATTTTACAAATATTTCCAAGGCTTACAGTTAAAATATTACAGATTGACATACAATAAACAGACTCATTTCAGAAATAAAAAGGGAATAAAGCAGTATAACTCATAATGAAGTATGAACTGCCAGGAAAGAGATCACGTAGAAATTGTTGGAACACATCAGCATCTTCTAGGAAGTGAACACCTCCCATAGATTCACCAAACATGTTATCTTTCCAGCAAGCTGCTCCTGGGACCCCACCTTGTTTTTCTTCCTTTTTTTGAAGCAAAAACACTGTATACAATTTTGCAAGACATAGGCGCATGATTTAACCATAAGAAATATTATACATAGTGATAAGCAACATGCCACAAAACATCTCCAAACACACTTCCAGGTGGCATCCACTACAATATAAAGGTGTTCATATAGGTCAAGTGTAGGATACAAAGCATGTGCACAATGATTGGATATAAATGTAAGTGATAGCAATACGTTTTCACTGTAAAAAAAATAAAAATCTGCAATAACATTTTCTTGTGCCCGTTTTTGCATGAAAAACACATTATCTTGGATAAGTTTCCAGATCCATGTGTTTTTGCGATCACGGCTGCAAAAATACAGTGTCAGCTATCAGGAATAATTTAATTACCTCCTGGGGATCAATTAGTCACGGTAATTTACCATGACTAATTGAAACACCCCCTCCCCTCCCAAATGTGTGATAAATCAGAAAAAAAATAGAAGAGATCAGGAAGGAGGAAAAAAAAAATTTTTATGCCACTGTATGCATTGATTGTAGATCTGAAGCTAAGGAAATGGCTGCAATTGATAGTTGAAAAATTTGTTGACAAGTTAAAAACCTTAATTTGTACTGTTTGGGACCAGAAGCTGCCTGGGTTTTTCAGGGAAGCTTTACAATAATTTCAGGTCTTATTAAATGGCTGAAGAGGGCCTTTGCTAATACTTAAATCACTTGGTAAGATTTGAACCAATTAAAAAATATAGTCAGTATGGAATGGCTAGAAGAGTTGGAGAAGTAAAAAAGTTACATTAAGTAGCGGGGGCAGCTTTGAGGCCAGCAGTGGCGGCTCCAGAGACATCAAGAGCCTTGAAGCTATGAGGCAGTGCCCTGGAACGTGTACAGGATGGCATTTAATGGGAGCGAGCTCTCAAATTTGTGCAAGATATGCATCTAACAATACATTCGTGAGGCCTCCTTGGATGCAATAAGACAATCTTCCAGAATTTTGGCCCACTCTGTGGCAGCAAGACTAGGCATCTGCGACCGCTCCGGACATCCGGCCCTGCTGCTCCATGGGTGTGCAATCGCAGTGAGTTCCTTCCTCTCCGTCCCCGGCTGCGGTGGTGCCCGGATCCCTGCCTGTGCCTGATGTTGCTTATGGGAGACCGCTGTGCTGTGTGCTCGTGCCCTGGTGAAGTCCCGCTGGGCTACATCCTTGCTGTTGCCGGCGCCATCTTGGACAAGTGTGGCCGGGCTGCACTTTGAGCCGCTGGTGCAGGCAGACAATTATTAATACACACCTTCCCAGGTTGGGGCTGTATTGCTCCTGTATATCTACCTCTCCTGGTTGGGGGGTACACTCAATTCTGCTATCAGCAGCGTGGAAGCTTTGTTCCCCTTGTTCCTGTGCACATCCACCTCCTGTGTCTGCGATTTGTCAAGTTTGGGTCCTCCATTACAGCTGCTCTATATAACAAATATTCAGTGTTTCTCTACATACTACAGATGTCTGTTAGGCACCCCCTGCAGCCATGTTTAACCCTGTTAGTACCTCTGGACTTCAAATCTCATCTATCCTGAAGGCTATTGCGGAATCTGAGAAAAGGGTTCCTAATATGTTTGGAGGAGACTGTTGCGGTGACTGTTTCTCCTGAGGGGTCCGTCTGCCCGCCTGTGTTGATGCCCTCGGAGCCCTTGGGTGAGCCTGTATCTATAATGCCTGCTGCTCCACTACAGCCGATGCTTAGTGCAGTGGGTTCCTCTGCACAACACATTATAAATGGATTGAGGGAGCTGCAGATTAATGTCATGCATATGCATCGTTTTTCATGGTTGGTGTTGGTGCGTGGGATGTCGGCGGCAGCCTCCATCTTATTATTTGGACCCCCACAGCAATCTCATTTAAGGCTTCGAAGTGTGACTTTTTTGACATTGGAGAACTGTATGTTATCACATCACAGTCCGCGGAGGTGCTAGGGAGAGAGATTTCCATTCTATTATTTTTGTGGATCTGCAGCCTATACTCTTCTCTACTTGGATAATGCTGTGCAAGATGGCTGATGACTCCATTTGTTTGTTGGTCGACTCCTCGATTCTGGAATGGACCCTTCCCCCAGACTGATTTTGTTCCTTTCCAAGTCTGTGTGTTGCTTCACTGGTTGCCAGGACCCTTGCTTTGTTTCATTTTATCAGTGATTCTCTCTAAAATATTGTCCACTCTCATGCTTTTTGCATGTCTTATTATTGGTACAACTTCGTTATTACATGGTTCCAAACTAAGGGGTCTGTTTGCTGAGCCTTGGATGGTGGTGGAGTCGCTGGAGATGGGGTGCCGGCCAGTCGGCTCCTGGCTGCCATGTCGCAGGCTGTGTCTGGGAGATGGCAGTTGGGAGCAGATTGGCTGGTGCTTTATCTCCAGCGACTTTGTCTCCGTCCAGGGCTTGGTAAATAGACCCCTATGTTTCATTTGAATATTTTTCATCTGAGAGTTTATGTATCCAGATCTGCATTGGAATGTCTGTTTGGTATGGCGAACATTATCCCTCGTATTTTATGGTCACTTATCTTATTTCCTTATATTCATATACGTACGCTTATATGAGGGAAATTTATTAAATGTAGATTCTGGCCCATTTGTGTTTTATTTTTAGTTGCCCCAGTTATATCTATTTAGTTCTTGTTTTGGGAAGCCGGGGTGGGTTTTTTTAGGTCTTAGACAAGTTAAGTAGCTTGGGGGGGGGGGTTTCTGGGGATCCAGGTATACCTAGGTTGGGGTTAGGTTATACAGGTGGGGGTTTCTGGGGTGGTTTGTTTTGGGGGGTTCTGTTTTGATTTAGCTAGACTTAGGGGGTTTGTTTAATTATATGGCAGGTGTTTTAGGATTTTTTTATTTTTCATTCTTCCTTCACTCTGACTATTCTATTCATGGTCTGCAATGTCGTTATCTCTGTACTTTTATATGCCTCCGGTATTGGTTATTTTCACTTAATCCTTGATGTGTTAGCTCACATGGCGCCTGTAGGTTCTTATTGCTTATTATACTGTGGGGTGCTTTGTATACCCTGGTTTTGCTGGACATATACTGTACTTTTACTTTGTATACATTGTCTGACCGTACTCCTATTTGCATACTACTTGCTTTACTGTATCTGCCATTATTGTTTATTTTCTTATTTTTGGGGTGTTCTGAAAAAACATACAATAAAAATTACAGAAATTTTAAAAAAGACTAGGCATCTGCAATCCAGGGATGTAACTTTCTAAGAATAGTCTGTCACTTCTCTTTGAGAGAGAAGATTATTGGTCATTAGTTGGATGCTTTATTTTTTAAACTCTCCTGTGGTAGATCAAATTGGATGCTTCCAGACAGCAATCTAAAATGGTGGCTGCTCAATCAATTTAGTAATACTTTTTTAGGTGCATGAAATGGAGGTGTTATTGTAAACTAGAAAAAGACAACAATTTTCACCCGGCACACCGAAAAGTATCAGCAATAGGACTTGAACATTACATGATACTAGAAAATTCAGAGATCTTAGTTGCATATATATGCAAATATATGGTTAAGCCACGTCAAGCCTTCTCCAATACTGGTGGTCCTTAATGCTACATGACAATAGCACCCACTCTGGGTCACATAATTGCTTATAGTTATGCTACATGATGATAGCATAAGGCAGACCTAACAAAGTATTTTCACAGGGGAACAGGTGGAGAAAGCCAAAACATTTCAAGTAGGCATAGGCAAGTATCTACAGGCCTGGTATAGGCTTTGGGAAACCTAAAAACAGGTGCAGCAAGAATATTTATTGTGCCCGCAGGAGACGGAATTTCAAGGATCCTTCAGACCTCCTCCATAATTATGTCATAATGGTCACATTTTCAGAGGACTTCAAATTGAAAGGCAGACTTTAAAAATTCCTAGAAGAATGGACTTCAGCAACTACTGATGAATTGATTTAGCAGTACCAAACATATGTTAAAGCACCTGCCCTCCTGTCCAACTATTCTAGCTCAATGCGAAAGAGGTGCATTGAACAAGGATAGTTCCCTCCCATAATCCTTTCCTAATTTGTCCTGTTAACTTTTCGATATCCTGTATAATAAAAGGCTAAATTGTTTTGCGCCGGTACCTGCTGTACTGCCATAATCTCCTGCTCATCAAGCTATTTTTATCCCATTATCTACATACTGTATGCTATAAGCTAACTTGGACAGGGGTAGTGTCTGTTGTTGTTTCACTTCCGAACCACCTAATGGCATTTAATAAAATGCTATTTAAAGAATAAATATAGAATAAATTAATGCATATTTTATTTTTCTTCTGTTGCAGAAAATCTTTACTGACCCCGGAACTTTATCGAAAACCACAATCGGTAAATTAAGAGAGAAACACCGCTCACAGTTACTGACTCAGGAACAATGAAAGACTGACGGATATGACAGACACATTCCTTTAATATAATAATTGCACTGAATAAATATTTGCTGGAGTGCAACAAGTTGTTATACAATAAATATGTTGCACTCGTGGCTGTGAGACATTAACAGGTAATGCTGACTGTTAGCACAGGCTATGAACCTGCCTTTTTTTTAGGGCTTTAAACACTACTGTATTTGGAAATTTGTAGACTTGATATATCTACTTTTCTGTGATCTTTGGTAAATATTAAAATATTTATTGTTTGAAACAATAATAATCTATACACTACTGCAGTAGTTCACACTACTGTTTAAAACACCTGTAATTGTATTAAAATATTTATTACGATAACTTTGTGCTGCAATATTTTTTTCCTGGCATTTGTTTTGCATTAAATGTAATGTTTACTAAATGTTACCACTTTTCAGTGTTCTGGACTACACAGCGTTGTCTTCTGGCTAAAGCTGTTGTGTACAGTGTAGCATTATTGTGTTCTGATGTTACTGGAGTATAAATTAATTAGGAAAGCTAAGTATCCAAAATCTTGTATCCAAAATGTTTTTATTATTTTGCAGCACAGCAGCCTGCTAATGGCGCTATTTCTGCAGGTACAGAATTGCACACTTCGCTTTCGTTCTAAAACGGCAAGCAGCGCTGCATTGCAGGAGGCTACATATTCAAGTGGATTTATTTAAAATTCAAGTAGTTGCACTAACTGAATTAAGCTAGTACAGCAGTCTCCTTCCTGCTAGTATATTTAGAACACTGATCACCTTCACAAGGGGGAAAAAATGCGAGCGAGTCCATGATATTGCCACATTGTCATCTGAGTACCTGGTGCACCTGAGGCAAAGGAATGTGCATTGTAGACATAGGACTGTGGGCATAATGCCATGCACCAGGTGACATATGGTGGTAAGGAACTATTGTGCTACGCATCAGACTGTGTTGGAGGACATAAAGCTGGAAGCATTATTAGGGGACTGGGTATTACACCCTGGACACATGCCTGTAATTGCAGACTATTACGGAGACCAAAAGGATGGTGTATGTTTTCTTGCATGCATAATATTAACTTCTCTACTTTACAAACAGCCACAATGCATAGAGCTCAAGGCATATTCTTACTCTGGGGAACACTGGACCATGGGATTGCAGGCTGGGCTGGAGCTTGGCACTTAAACTACTGTAACTTTATATGTAAGCTCCTCCCCTTGCAACCCCAGAATGCCAGTACTTATTTAAAAGAGTCCAGGTGGTGTCTTACACTTTGACCAGACCTGTACAACAAGGTTTATTTCTACACAAGGACCTTCCTCGGTTGCATTTTAATGGCCTGGCTTTTCAAACTGACCTTTTCAAGGCTAAAGTTTTTTTACTCTCTCAATGGTCTGTTCTATGCTGTGAACCTGGAAAAAGGTTTTGTCACACAAATACCACAGAGTATGGAAATGCTACTTGTTGTGTTAACACAGAAGGGTTCATACCTTCAAGTTTCGCCTCTCTCATTTCTTGGCCTTAATTCAGGGTGCGTTTGGAGGCCAGATTAAAGCTTTGTTCTTTGACAGTACAGATTTCAGCCACGTCAGTTTATTTCCAGCAGTGTTTGGGCCTTCTTCCAAAGGTCTGACATTTTTACAGGGTGCGGTGTGTGTCCAACCACCATTTTGTCCGCCAGTTGCACCGTGGTATCTTAATCTGGTCATATAGTCTCTCAAACAGGCTCCATTTGAGCCTTTACATTCAGTGGATCTTCAGTTTGTAACTTGGAAGCTAGTCTTCCTTATGGCTATTGCCTCAGCCCGGCATGTTTCCAACTTAGGGGCCTTGTCTTGCAAGCCTCCTTTTCTCATCTTCCATGGCAATACAGCAGTTCTCTGTATGGTTCCTATGTTACAACTGAAAGTTGTTTCAGCTTGTCTCTTAAACTGGGAAATTGTCATTCCGGTTTTTCCTCCTTTGGCCACTTCCTGAGAACCGGTATGATCTGGACTCTAATAGACTAAGTTTGATGGATGCAGGATTTACTTGGACAAGACTTTTTCTGTCCACCGCTCGGATTCTCTGCTTGTACTTATGATGCACATAAACGCAGTTGACTAGCTACAAAACAGACCATTGCACGTTGAATCTGCTTGGTCATCGCTCAAGCCTATTCTAGTGTGGGGTGACCGACAACACACCGGGTGTCAGCACATTCCACTAGGGTGGTAGCCACCCTTTTCGGCAGCGTGACACAAGGATTCAGCAGAACAGGTCTGTCATGCACCTACCTCGTCCTCTATCCACACGTTTTCAGACTTTTGCATCTGACAATGCCAACTTTGGGCTTACAGTTTTCCTGTCAGGCAGCCTGAGCCTTCCCTCCACCTGGGGCGACTATTGTATGTCCCGTGGTCCAGTGTTCCCCTGTCTTGCTGCAAGAGAAAAGAGGATTTTTAGTCACTTTACCATGTAATCCTTTTCTCTTAAGCAGGCTTGGGAACACTGCGTCCTCTCCCTCACTCTGTCATGTGGGGTTTTGGGTCTTGACGGTCTTTTCCCCTACTGTTTTGCTTTATTATACTGACCGTTTCACTGGGTTACTGCTACTCCTTACCGGACTCTTTTAAATAAGTACTGCCATTCTGGGGTTGCAGGGGGAGGATCTTACATTTTAAAGTTACAGTAGTTTAAGTGCCAAGTTCCAGTTCAGCCTGGAATCCCATGATCCAATGTTCCCCAGCCTGCTTTAGAGAAAAGTATTCAATGGTAAGTGACCAAAAATCCTCTCTTTCTCCTACAAGGTGCCTAGCTTGCAGGGTTATGCACAACAGCCAGGTAAATACATAGTTGGTTTTATGCACACTTACATTTTTGATGTGCAACCATCTCTACACAATGTGTGTACCTCCATATGTAAGTTGGACAGCACTGATGTAGACTGTTTTATAACTGAAGTTTGCAGTAGGTGACAAAAACTGATCCCAAAGGTAGTAAAGAGTCCTTTAACCTGGGTAAGTTCACAGCTTTTGCCAAAAGTCCCTACCAACGCACTATGATCTGTCCAGATTCTTTTCAAAGGTGTAAAGAGACTTTGGCAGAGTCATATACTGTATAAGTACGATGTGCAATTAAAAATGATCCATTCAGAATTTTCCTAAAACCCTATGTCGTGCATTGTTAAAACATAATAAAACAGAGCCATACAATTACACATTAATACAGGTTCAGAGCAGTCTGTGTTCCAGCTGATTCCCAACTGGATGTGTCATTTTTCCCAGTGTTCTCTTTTCTCTTATTCTGAAACTGGACACCTTCTTCAACAGAAGATAGCTACAGTGGTGGGCACCATGTTTGCTCCAAAATATGCCAATATATTCATGGGGCTATGGGAAGATATTAACATCTGGATAACCCACCCATTTGGAGCAAACCTGGTGTCCTAGTCATGCTTATTGATATTTTTTTTGATTGAGTGGGATCTATCGAATATAGAAACTTTTTGGGAGGTCTTTTAATGAAAATTATAACCTCAAATGGACCTTTTGAAAAAAATAGGAATTTTGTACCTACCGGTAATTCCTTTTCTCGCAGTCCGTAGTGGATACTGGGAAAAGTACTTTCAGTACCGTGGGGTATAGATTGGGTCCATTGGAGCCTGGGCACTTTAAGAATTTAATAGTGTGTGCTGGCTCCTCCCCTCTATGCCCCTCCTAGCAGACTCAGTCTTGAAATTGTGCCCGAGGAGACGGACATACATGAGAGAAGGAATAACATGTAAAGCAGTGAGGCAATGAACCAACACAATAGGAAAGCGGATGCACGCCCGAGCAGAGGAGAGCAATGCAAACCCTATAAGAGTAAATAAGAATTTACTCACCGGTAAATCTATTTCTCGTAGTCCGTAGTGGATGCTGGGACTCCGTAAGGACCATGGGAATAGCGGCTCCGCAGGAGACTGGGCACAACTATAAAGAAAGCTTTAGACTACTGGTGTGCACTGGCTCCTCCCACTATGACCCTCCTCCAGACTTCAGTTCGGATACTGTGCCCGGAAGAGCTGACACAATAAGGAAGGATTTTGAATCCCGGGTAAGACTCATACCAGCCACACCAATCACACCGTATAACTCGTGATACCATACCCAGTTAACAGTATGATAACAACTGAGCCTCTCAACAGATGGCTCAACAATAACCCTTTAGTTAAACAATAACTATATACAAGTATTGCAGACAATCCGCACTTGGGATGGGCGCCCAGCATCCACTACGGACTACGAGAAATAGAATTACCGGTGAGTAAATTCTTATTTTCTCTGACGTCCTAAGTGGATGCTGGGACTCCGTAAGGACCATGGGGATTATACCAAAGCTCCCAAACGGGCGGGAGAGTGCGGATGACTCTGCAGCACCGAATGGGCAAACTCTAGGTCCTCCTCAGCCAGGGTGTCAAACTTGTAGAATTTAGCAAACGTGATTGATCCCGACCAAGTAGCTGCTCGGCAAAGTTGTAGAGCCGAGACCCCTCGGGCAGCCGCCCAAGAAGAGCCCACCTTCCTCGTGGAATGGGCTTTCACTGATTTAGGATGCGGCAGTCCAGCCGCAGAATGTGCAAGCTAAATCGTACTACAGATTCAGCGAGCAATAGTCTGCTTTGAAGCAGGTGCACCCAACTTGTTGGGCGCATACAGGATAAACAGCGAGTCAGTCTTTCTGACTCCAGCTGTCCTGGAAACATAGATTTTCAGGGCCCTGACTACGTCCAACAACTTGGAAGCCTCCAAGTCTTTTGTAGCCGCAGGCACCACGATAGGTTGGTTCAGATGAAAAGCTGATACCACTTTAGGGAGAAACTGGGGACGAGTCCTCAATTCTGCCCTATCCATATGGAAAATCAGATAAGGGCTTTTACATGACAAAGCCGCCAATTCTGATACACGCCTGGCCGAAGCCAAGGCCAACAACATGACCACTTTCCACGTGAGATATTTTAAATCCACGGTTTTTAGTGGCTCAAACCAATGTGACTTTAGGAAATCCAACACCACGTTGAGATCCCAAGGTGCCACTGGAGGCACAAAAGGGGGCTGAATATGCAGCACTCCCTTAACAAAAGTCTGGACTTCAGGTAATGAAGCCAGTTCTCTCTGGAAGAAAATCGATAAAGCCGAAATCTGGACCTTAATGGAACCCAATTTAAGGCCCATAGTCACCCCTGACTGTAGGAAGTGCAGGAAACGGCCCAGCTGAAATTCTTCCGTTGGGGCCTTCCTGGCCTCACACCACGCAACATATTTTCGCCATATGCGGTGATAATGGTTTGCGGTTACTTCTTTCCTAGCTTTAATCGGCGTAGGAATGACTTCCTCCGGAATGCCCTTTTCCTTCAGGATCCGATGTTCAACCGCCATGCCGTCAAACGCAGCCGCGGTAAGTCTTGGAACAGACAGGGCCCCTGCTGCAGCAGGTCCTGTCTGAGCGGTAGAGGCTATGGGTCCTCTGAGATCATTTCTTGAAGTTCCGGGTACCAAGCTCTTCTTGGCCAATCCGGAACAATGAGTATAGTTCTTACTCCTCTTCTCCCTATTATCCTCAGTACCTTTGGTATGAGAGGAAGAGGAGGGAACACATAAACCGACCGGTACACCCACGGTGTCACTAGAGCGTCCACAGCTATCGCCTGCGGGTCTCTTGACCTGGCGCAATACTTTTCTAGCTTTTTGTTTAGGCGGGACGCCATCATGTCCACCTGTGGCCTTTTCCAACGGTTTACAATCATTTGAAAGACTTCTGGATGAAGTCCCCACTCTCCCGGGTGGAGGTCGTGCCTGCTGAGGAAGTCTGCTTCCCAGTTGTCCACTCCCGGAATGAACACTGCTGACAGTGCTACCACGTGATTTTCCGCCCATCGGAGAATCCTTGTGGCTTCTGCCATCGCCGTCCTGCTTCTCGTGCCGCCCTGTCGGTTTACATGGGCGACCGCCGTGATGTTGTCTGACTGGATCAGTACCGGCTGGTTTTGAAGCAGGGGTTTTGCCTGACTTAGGGCATTGTAAATAGCCCTTAGTTCCAGAATATTTATGTGCAGGGAAGTCTCCTGACTTGACCATAGTTCTTGGAAGTTTCTTCCCTGTGTGACTGCCCCCCCAGCCTCGAAGGCTGGCATCCGTGGTCACCAGGACCCAGCCCTGTATGCCGAATCTGCGGCCCTCTTGAAGATGAGCACTCTGCAGCCACCACAGCAGAGACACCCTTGTCCTTGGAGACAGGGTTATCAGCCGATGCATCTGAAGATGCGATCCGGACCACTTGTCCAACAGGTCCCACTGAAAAGTTCTTGCATGGAACATGCCGAATGGAATTGCTTCGTAGGAAGCTACCATCTTTCCCAGGATCCGCGTGCAGTGATGCACCGACACCTGTTTTGGTTTTAGGAGGCCTCTGACTAGAGATGACAGCTCCTTGGCTTTCTCCTCCGGGCGAAACACTTTTTTCTGTTCTGTGTCCAGAACCATCCCCAGGAACAGTAGACGTGTCGTAGGGACCAGCTGTGACTTTGGAATGTTTAGAATCCAGCCGTGCTGTTGTAGCACCTCCCGAGATAGTGCTACCCCGACCAACAACTGCTCCCTGGACCTCGCCTTTATCAGGAGATCGTCCAAGTACGGGATAATTAAAACTCCCTTCTTTCGAAAGAGTATCATCATTTCGGCCATTACCTTGGTAAAGACCCTCGGAGCCGTGGATAGACCGAACGGCAACGTCTGGAATTGGTAATGACAATCCTGTACCACAAATCTGAGGTACTCCTGGTGAGGATGGTAAATGGGGACATGCAGGTAAGCATCCTTGATGTCCAGTGATACCATGTAATCCCCCTCGTCCAGGCTTGCAATAACCGCCCTGAGCGATTCCATCTTGAACTTGAATTTTTTTATATATGTGTTCAAGGATTTCAAATTTAAAATGGGTCTCACCAAACCGTCCGGTTTCGGTACCACAAACATTGTGGAATAGTAACCCCGTCCTTGTTGAAGTAGGGGTACCTTTACTATCACCTGTTGTGAATACAGCTTGTGAATTGCCTGTAACACTGCCTCCCTGCCTGAGGGAGTGGTTGGTAAGGCAGATTTGAGGAAACGGCGGGGGGGAGACGTCTCGAATTCCAGCTTGTACCCCTGAGATACTATTTGAAAGATCCAGGGATCCACCCGTGAGCGAGCCCACTGATTGCTGAAATATTTGAGACGGGCCCCCACCGTACCTGGCTCCGCCTGTGGAGCCTCAGCGTCATGCTGTGGACTTAGAGGAAGCGGGGGAGGACTTTTGCTCCTGGGAACTGGCTGTATGCTGCAGCTTTTTCCCCCTACCTCTGCCTCTGGGCAGAAAGGACGCACCCTTAACCCGCTTGCCCCTATTGGGCCGAAAGGACTGTACCTGATAATACGGTGCTTTCTTTGGCTGTGAGGGAACATGGGGTAAAAATTTAGACTTCCCAGCTGTTGCTGTGGAAACGAGGTCCGAGAGACCATCCCCGAACAACTCCTCACCCTTATAAGGCAGAACTTCCATGTGCCTTTTGGAATCTGCATCTCCTGTCCACTGCCGAGTCCATAACCCTCTCCTGGCAGAAATGGACATTGCACTAATTTTGGATGCCAGCCGGCAAATATCCCTCTGTGCATCCCTCATGTATAAAAGTGCGTCTTTAATATGCTCTACGGTTAGCAATATAGTGTCCCTGTCTAGGGTATCAATATTTTCCAACAGGGAATCTGACCACGCAGCTGCAGTACTGCACATCCATGCTGAAGCAATAGCTGGTCTCAGTATAACACCTGTGTGTGTATATATAGACTTTAGGATAGCCTCCTGCTTTCTATCAGCAGATTCCTTCAGGGCGGCCAGAGACGGTAGTGCCACCTTCTTTGACAAGCGTGTGAGCGCTTTATCCACTCTAGGGGATGTTTCCCAACGTGCCCTATCCTCTGGCAGGAAAGGGTACGCCATTAGTAACCTCTTAGAAATTACCAGTTTCTTATCAGGGGAAGCCCACGCTTCTTCACACACTTCATTTAACTCCTCAGATGGAGGAAAAGCTACTGGTAGTTTTTTTCTCTCCAAACATAATACCCTTTTTTGTGGTACCGGGGTTAACATCAGAAATGTGCAACACATTTTTCATTGCCTCAATCATGTAACGTGTGGCCCTACTGGAAGTTACATTAGTCTCATCGTCGTCGACACTGGAGTCAGTATCCGTGTCGACATCTGTGTCTGCCATCTGAGGTAGCGGGCGTTTTAGAGCCCCTGATGGCTTTTGAGACACCTGGGCAGGCACAGGCTGAGAAGCCGGCTGTCCCACATTTGGTATGTCGTCAAACCTTTTATGCAAGGAATCGACACTGTCACGTAATTCCTTCCACAGCACCATCCACTCAGGTGTCGACCCCGCAGGGGGTGACATCACATTTACAGGCATTTGCTCCGCCTCCACATAAGCCTCCTCATCAAACATGTCGACACAGCCATACCGACACACCGCATACACACAGGTAATGCTCTGACAGAGGACAGGACCCCACAAAGCCCTTTGGGGAGAGAGAGAGAGAGTATGCCAGCACACACCAGAGCGCTATATAATACAGGGACTAACTGAATTATATCCCCTTATAGCTGCTAAATATATATATATATATATATATATATATATATATATATATACTGCGCCTAAATTTAGTGCCCCCCCCCTCTCTTTTTTACCCTTCTGTAGCTTGCAGACTGCAGGGGAGAGCCAGGGAGCTTCCTTCCAGCGGAGCTGTGAGGGAAAAATGGCGCCAGTGTGCTGAGGGAGTTAGCCCCGCCCCTTTTTTGGCGGATTTCTCCCGCGTTTTTGAAACTCTGGCAGGGGTATTAATTTACACCTATATAGCCTCTGGGACCATATATGGTGTATATTTGCCAGCCAAGGTGTGTAATATTGCCCTTAGGGCGCCCCCCCCCAGCGCCCTGCACCCATCAGTGACCGGAGTGTGAGGTGTACATGAGGAGCAATGGCGCACAGCTGCAGTGCTGTGCGCTACCTTGGTGAAGACCGCAGTCTTCTGCCTTCGATTTTCCGGACCTCGTCATGCTTCTGGCTCTGTAAGGGGGACGGCAGCGCGGCTCCGGGAACGAACACCAAGGTCGGGTCCTGCGGTTGATCCCTCTGGAGCTAATGGTGTCCAGTAGCCTAAGAAGCCCAAACTACCACCTGTTAGGTAGGTTCGCTTCTTCTCCCCTTAGTCCCTCGCTGCAGTGAGTCTGTTGCCAGCAGATCTCACTGTAAAATAAAAAACCTAAATATACTTTCTTTCTAGGAGCTCAGGAGAGCCCCTAGTGTGCATCCAGCTCAGCCGGGCACAAGAATCTAACTGAAGTCTGGAGGAGGGTCATAGTGGGAGGAGCCAGTGCACACCAGTAGTCTAAAGCTTTCTTTATAGTTGTGCCCAGTCTCCTGCGGAGCCGCTATTCCCATGGTCCTTACGGAGTCCCAGCATCCACTTAGGACGTCAGAGAAACAATGTTAACCAACATGGTACAGGGGCAGCAACAGCAGACCCAACCAAGAACACAACCTAGTAAGCAGGAAAACGAGGCACTAGGGCGGGCCCTCAGTATCCACTACAGACTATGAGAAATGTTCGACCCAGACCAAGTAGCTGCACGGCACAACTGTAGAGCCGAGACACCCTGGGCAGCTGCTCAGGAAGAACCCACTGACCTTGTAGAGTAGGCGTGTACAGAACTTGGCAGCGGCAAAGCTGCTGTAGAATAGGCTTGTTGAATGGTCAACCGAAGCCAACAAGCAATGGACTGCTTAGAAGCAGGTGAGTCGGACTTCCTATGATGAGCAGTCCTCTTGACTTAAATCCTCAAAGCCCTAACCACATCCAAGGACTTTGGAGCAACCAACGTATCCGACAGTACCAGAACCACAATCGGTTGATTAATGTGAAAGGCCAAAACCACCTTTGGTAAAAACTGCGTGAGTCCTGAGCTCCGCCCTATCCTCATGAAATATCAAATATGGGCTCTTACAAGATAAGGCCACCAATTCAGACGCATGCCTAGTCGAAGCTAAGGCCAGTAACATTACAGTCTTCCAAGTAAGATACTTCAATTCTGCCCTCAAACTAATCCGACTGGAGAAAGGTCAAGACCACATTAAGATCCCACGGAGCCGTGGGAAGAACAAAGGTGGCTGAATATGAAGAACACCCTTCAGGAAGGTGTCTACTTCCGGAAGCACCGCAAGTTGCTTCTGGAAGAAGATGGAGAGACGAAATCTGCACCTTGATGGAGCCTAACCTTAGGCCCATATCCACACCGGCTTGCAGAAAACAGCCCAGTTGAAACTCCGCAGTAGAATATTTTCTACTCTCACACCAGGAAACATATGTCCCCCAGATACGGTGGTAATGGTTTGACGTGACCACCTTACGGGCCTATACCATTGTTGAAATAACCTTGGAAGGAAGACCTTTTCTGGCTGGAATCTCCTTCTCAACCTCCACGCCGTTAAACGTAGCCACAGTAAGTCTGGATAGATGAATGGTTATTGTTGGAGAAGTTCCTCCCGGAGCAGCGGAGGCCAGGGTTCCTCCAGAGACCGGGTCAGGAGGTCCGCATACCAGGCCCATTGAGGCCAATCTGGGGAAATGAGAATTGCCTGAACATTTTCCCTTTTGAGTCTTTTTAGAACTCTGGGAATGAGAGGGATTGGAGGAAACAAATACAGGAACTGGTAAGTCCACGGCGCCATCAGGGCATCCACTGCCACTGCTTGTGGATCCCTTGTCCTGGAATAGTACCAACATAGCAGCCATCAGGTCTATCTGCGGACAGCCCCATAGGTGAACCAGTTGTTGAAACACCTGAGGATGTAGGCCCCATTCCCCCGGCTGGAGGTCATGCCTGCTGAGGAAATCCGCTTCCCAGTTGTCCACTCCTGGAATGAATATTGCAGAGATGTTCTTTACATTGGCTTCCGCCCAAAGGAGAATCCTGGACACCTCCTGCATTGTGGCCCTGCTTTTTGTTCCAATTTGTCGTTTATGTACTGCCATAGCGTTGTCTGACTGCACCTGGATGGCTTGGTTGCGAAGAAGATAGGCTTGTAGAAGAGCATTGTAAATTGCCCGGAGTTCCAGAATATTTATCGGGAGTGTAGATTTCTGACTCGACCTCTTCCCCTGGAACTTCGCCCCCTGGGTCACAGCACCCCAACCTCCGGAGGCTGGCATGCGGCATCGGCAAAATCCAAGACTGCAAACTGAAACTTCGACCCTCCACAAGGTGAGGTACCTGAAACTACCATAACAGGGAAATCTGTGCTTTTGGAGACAGAAATACACTCTGATGCATGTGCAGGTGAGACCCCAACCATTTGTCCAGGTGGTCCAGTTGGAATGGACGTGCATGAAACCTGCCATACTGGATTGCCTCGTATAAGGCCACCACCTTGCCCAGTAGGTGGATGCAAAGATGAACAGAGACCTTGCGAGGCCTGAGCACCGAGCGCACCATAGACTGAATAGTCAGGGCCTTGTCCAGTGGAAGGCACACCTTCTGTGATACCCTGTCCAGTATCATTCCCAGGAACTGGATCCTTTGTGATGGGTCTAGGTGCGACTTTTGCAAATTTAGGATCTACCCTTGATCCGTAAGCAGGCGAGTAGTTAAGTTGATGCTGTGTAGCAGACGTTCCCTGGACACTGCCTTTATCAGGAGGTCGTCCAAGTAGGGGACTACTGTTGATTCCTATCCAGCGCAATTGCAGCATCATTTCTGCCAGGACTTTTGTGAACACCCTCGGAGCAGTGGAGAGACCGAAGGGCAAGGCCTGAAACTGTAAGTGGTGGTCCATCATGGCAAACCAGAGGTAAGCCTGATGTGGAGGCCATATTGGGATATGCAGGTAAGCGTCCTTGATGGCCAGAGATACTAGGAACTCCCCCTCCTCCAGACCAGAGATCACCACTCTCGGGGACTCCATCTTGAACTTGTACACCCGTAGATACGGGTTCAGAGATATTAGATTCAAGATGGGCTTTACCGACCCGTCCGCCTTCGGTACAACCGAACAGACTGGTGTCAAAACCCTTGCTATGTAACGTAGGGAGTACTGGGACCACAACCCCCGTTTGTACCAGCTTTTGAATGCAAGGTAACTCTTGCTAAGGGTAAAGCTGATAAGCCGGACTTGAAGAATCTGTGAGGAGGCGTCTGAAATTCCAGCCGGTAACCTTGGACTATGAGATCCCTCACCTAAGGATCCTGACAGTACTGTTCCCACATGTGGGCGAAGTGGCGAAAGCGAGCACCCACCTGAAAGTCTCCTTGCTGCTGAGGCCAACCGTCATGTGGAGGCCTTGGTGGAGGATATATACAGATGTCTGGTCCAGGGGTCCAGCAGCAGCTAGTTTATGGGACTTACCGCGATTTCCTCTAGCCGCATTAGAGGCAGCTCTGGCTCTGTTTCTGAATCTTGCCACACGAAAGGACGCAGGGAAGGCCCAGTGTAGGGACGCATAGCAGGGGGCGCAGCAGACGGTAAATATGTAGACTAACCCTCTGTTGCCTGGGAGATCCACATGTTCAGTTCCTCCCCGAATAAGGCTTCTCCTGTAAATGGAAGATTTTCCACACCTTTCTTGGAGTCAGCATCCGCTGACCAAGTGCGCTGACCGCCATAGCCATGGTACAACCATTGATAAGACAAAATTCCTTAATTGCCTCACTCATAAAATTTGCATCATCCTGGATATGGTGCAGGGAGAGAGTCAAACAAACGTATTACTTTATCAGACCATTTAACCATGGCTCTAGGATTACAGTATAGATAGATTTGAGGATAGTCTCAATCTTGCGATCAGCAGGGTCTTTTAGTAAAATGGCCCCAGGTACAGGCAGTACAAGTTTCTTAGATAGCCTGGACACTGACGTATCTACTGACGGGGAATTTTCCCATAACTTCCTATCCTCAGAGGGGAAAGGATAGGTATTAAAAATCCGCTGGGGAGTTTTAAACTTCTTGTCAGGGTTAACCCACATTTCTCTGGAAAGCCAGTTTAATTCCTTAGAAATGGGAAAAGTGGCCGAGGATTTTGGTTTTACATAGTAACATAGTAATTGAGGTTGAATAGAGGCAAGATGCCCATCGTGTTCAACCTGTATTAAGTTGAGTTGATTATAATGTACCTACTGAAGTAATGTTTTATGACTAGTTAACACCTATCAAACATATTACACCCGGATTATCAATTTCAATATTTTAAGTTTTATAACCTTGGATATCTTTTTCAATCAGAAAATATCCAATCCATTTTTAAATGCATTTACAGAGTCCGCCTTTACCACATTCACTGGCAGGGAATTCCAAATCCTTATTGCCCTAACAGTGAAGAACCCTTTCCTCCGTTGCATACGGAATTTCCTGTCCTCCAGCCTCAGCGAGTGCCCATGTGTCCTAAATAGAGATGAGCGGGTTCGGTTTTACTTGGATTTACTCTGGTATTTCGGGTTTTGCTTATTGGCTATCCAAAACGCGTGACATCCGTGATCCAATAAGATGCCATTTCGAGCCCCGAGTAAAACCGATCCCGCACATCTCTAGTCCTAAACAGAGTCCTTTTAATAAATAATTCCTCTGATAACTCTTTGTAGTGCCCCTTTATATATTTGAAGATGTTAATAATTTATCCTCTTAGACGCCTCTCTTCCAGTGTATACATATTCAACCTAGTAAACCTTTCCTTGTGATCCAGTCCCTCTAGGCCTTTAATTAATTTAGTAGCTCACCCTTGAACCCTTTCGAGTTCACCGATATCTTTTTTATACAGTGGTGCCTAAAACTGAACACACTATTCCAGGTGCGGACGTACCAATGATTTGTACAGCGGCAGAATGACATCCTCTTCCCTTGTCTCAATTCCCCGTTTTATGCACGCTAGCACCTTACTTGCCTTCTTTACTGCGCACTGACACTGTATATGGTTATTAAGCCTATTATCAGTGAGTACCCCCAAATCTTTTTCCAATAATGTTATCCCTAGACTTTCCCCATTTAATATGTAGGATGCAAGTTCGTTTTTAGTCCCGAAATGCATAACTTGCATTTCTCTATATTGAACCTCATTCACCATTTAGACGCCCAGACTTCAAGTTTAGATAAATCATTCTGCAGAGACTCCACATCTATTTCCGAATTAATTACCCTACACAGTTTAGTATAATCTGCAACGATTGACACTGTGCTTTCTAGGCCTATTTCTAGGTCATTGATAAATATGTTGAACAGTAGTGGCCTGAGTACAGACCCTTGTGGTATTCCGCTGACTACTGGGGTCCAGGTTGAGGACTTCCCGTTGACCACTACTCGCTGTACTCTGTTATCCAGCCAGTTACTTATCCATGTACAGTTTTTCCCAGGCCAAGCTCCTTTCATTTGATGATCAGTCTCCTGTGAGGCACTGTATCGAAGGCTTTAGCAAAATCTAAGTAGACCACATCCACTGCTTTTCCCTGGTCAAGATTATCGCTCACTTCCTCGTAGAAGCTAATTAAGTTAGTTTGACATGATCTGTCCCTCACAAACCCATGCTGGTTCTTGCTAATAATCTTAGCGGGCTGTAGATACTCCTGTATGCTAGCCCTTAGAATTCCTTCCAATATTTTCCCCGCTAGCCGGGATCCCGATGTAAATGCTCACCACACCTTTGGCGTCTACTTCAGCATCTGTTAGGGGGTGGCAGTTAGCTGCTGGTGTATGCACACACAGTGTGGTGTGTGAAACAGCACCTCAGGCACTCAGTGTCCTGTCAGCAGGATTACGAATCCATTAACCCTCAGCAGGTTGGTTCGTGTCCCCCTAAATCCCACGACGCAGGTTGCCAACCAGTACTTCCTGAAAAATAAACTAAAATTCTGAAGAAAACTCTTGGAGCTCTCCAAAAATGCACCCGGCCCATTTTCTAAACTGAGTCTGCTAGGAGGGGCATAGAGGGGAGGAGCCAGCACACACTATTAAATTCTTAAAGTGCCCAGGCTCCAATGGACCTGATCTATACCCCATGGTACTGAAAGTTCTTTTCCCCAGTATCCACTAGGACGTTGGAGAAAGTAAGATATCAGTTAACTTTTTAGATGATATGGTATACGTTAAAGATAAAATGATTCATACAAAAAACTATCATAAATCTACTAATTCACTATCACATATTATATCTGAAAGTTGCCATAATACCAACTGACTTCATTCAATTCCTGGAGGGCAATTGAAATGCTTGTACGGAGTTAGAAATATATTTGAAGAGCAGGCTTCTGGTATGAAGTAGGTTTTCATATCATGTGGCTATGATAAAAATAGAATAGAGAAAGATTTAAATTTAGCACATGAGGTTGAAAGAGAAATGTTGTTATCTGTAAAGGGCGATATTGCAAGTTTTCGTACAATTGCGACGAATTCCTGAGATGGATAGCATGAAAAATGTCAAATTGCATGTACTTTTCTTGCGATTGCGTGTGTCAGCAATCGCAGATCGCAAGTGCTGCACGTAATATTTATCGCAATTGCATGGAAATAGGGGCACATCGCAGTGCTTTTGAACACTTGTGATCCAGTCGCATGTGATTCATCACAGAAGTTTCTAGACTGGCAGCTTGGACACTCCCACACACACGCCCAGCAGCAGCAGCGGAACGGGACAGCACACTGCTACTTGTGATTCATTCTTCCAAAGGGACTGCAAACATACCCAGAAAGACTAAGAAATCTCAATATGTATAGTTTGGAGCAGAGAAGGGAAAGGGGAGACATGATAGAAACTTTCAAATATATGAAGGGTTTTAACAAAGTCCAGGAGGGAAACATTCTCCAAATGAAGAGAAGCAATAGGACACGAGGACATGCACTGAGACTGGAGGGGGGGGAGGTTCAGGGGAAATTTGCAGAAAAATTATTTCACAGAAAGGGTAGTGGACAAGTGGAATAGCCTCCCATCAGAGGTGGTAGAGGCTAAGACAGTAGAGCAATTTAAACATGCATGGGATAGACATAAGGATATCCTTACAAAGACATAAGGATCAAATAAGGTTAGTGATAAAAAATAATATAAAAAAAATAAAAAAATAAGGGGCAGACTAGATGGGCCAAGTGGTTCTTATCTGCCGACAAATTCTATGTTTCTATCAGATAGCAAGTGAGTACCAGCATCTGCACCAATCACACTAGCTACAAAGTATTGCTTGTAAATAGTATTGGTTGTATTGCTTGTCCACTGCCCACCTCCCCCCAAACCCCATAACATGTGCATCCTGTTTAGGTCTAGGAGAAGCTGGGAGACACAAAGTGTTTATAGAACCTGTTGGTGCCCATCCTCATTACCTACACTGTAGCCCTATTGTGGCCCACATAGCTACTGCTGTGCCAAAGTGTTTATAGAACCTGTTGGTGCCCATCCTCATTACCTACACTGTAGCCCTATTGTGGCCCACATAGCTACTGCTGTGCCAAAGTGTTTATAGAACCTGTTGGTGACCATCCTCATTACCTACACTGTAGCCCTATTGTGGCCCACATTGCTACTGCTGTGCCAAAGTGTTTATAGAGCTTATTGGTGCTAATTAATGACACATTTATTTCCATCAAAACTTTTATTTTTAAAAATTTTAACATTAACCATAAACAACAAAATTCTTACCTAACAAAGTAATAAAACGAAAACATTCTTTTGCCTGCCTCCTTTTTTGCAGATATTTCTCTTGACAAAAATTTGGATTTCGTCACTGGCTTCATTGAGCTGGTACAATCCAAGGAATGCTTGGGGAAAGTTAAGGCCAAACGCCTTTCCGCCAATGAGCAGCTCGTGGAATTTAGCAAGCCATTCTTTGCGGCAGCTGATTTGGAGTGGGTTAAAAAAAGATGGCACAACCCCCGCTCAGTCTACAAAACAGAACAGAGAAAGCACGAGGATTCGAAGCTGTCCGGGGCAGGCACTGACCAAATCTATAAGCCTTTATTATGGTATTATAGCCATATGTCCTTCCTCCATCCCAAGGCCAGACGCAGCGGAGAGTGAAACGGGTGAAGCTTTGCAGTCCGCATCTGTAAATATTTAGTGATTGACACTTTAATTGCCCCAAATCCACCACACACCACATTCGTGACTTTATTGCAGTCTCCTGCATGCACCTACGCCATTAAAATAGGCCAGGTACTTCTCTCTCACCTGGTTTGCACGAGCAGTCCCCGAGGAGAGGAGAGGAGAGGAGGTGCTTGCAGGGAAGGCATAGGTGAATCCTCCTCTTCATCTTCCGGTGCTGCTGCTGTGACCATTGTCCTATGCTGGCTTGTTTGAGTGTTCTGAAAATTGAGGCCGTGTGTTGTTTCTCCTCTAGAAGCCAAGTTCATCTGATTTGAGTTAAGTGTCTCCTGCCAGTTGCCTTGCCACTCTTCAACACTTGCAGGGAACTAGGGATTTTTTTTTTATAAATTACCACATGTTAACCATTTGACTTTTTACCCCACAGTTTTCAACTTTGGAGCCAGAAATGTCCAGCAGCCCAGACCTCTCTGTTTTGGGGGAAACAGAGGACACCACACAAATCCCACCTGCACATCAAACAAGTTCACCTGTGCCTCCTACCCCAAAGCACAAAAACACTCAGGAGGATGAGGAGGAAGCTGCTTGCTACCAGCAAATCAAGAGAGCATTAACAAACCCTCCAGACCATTTTTCCGAGTTTGGAACATGCACAGCAAGGTGTACCCGCGATGCCCCTCTAGACCAAGTTGAACATTATGAGCAACTGGCCCATGAGATGGTGTTTATGATGAGGAGAGGCCGCCTGAGTGATGACACAGTGATCGGTCACCGTTCCACAGTCGGCTCAGATTATATGGCACCACCACAACCTACCCCTCCCACCCAATCTCAGTCTATTCCTCCCACCCAACTGCAGCCTATTTCACACACAATTTCAATGCCTCTTCCGTCCATGCCGAGCCTACTCTCCCACCAATTTTCCCTAGATCTTTTTCTACTGCTACGCTGGAGGGTGAGGATGATGCATTTTAGTTTTTTTTTTGGTAAAAGTAATATGTTATACTCCCAATAAATATGATGAGGTTTGGTGATCTATGGTGCTTTGTTTGCAGAGTTTGAGGGGAGGATACACACATGCTGCAAGTGTATAGTCGTGGGGCTGGGACCACTGACTCGGCACTTAACAGCATATGTATATTCTCTGGGTCCAATCTGCAATCAAAACACCATATATCCCTCCCATGTTAGGAATATATTTACTGCACCATATTTATTGGGAATTACAGGGATTGGCTAAAAACCAGACAGGCCCAGATACTCAAATGCCACACTGTACTGAACTCCCACCCTAATCTTGGCCACTTTTTGGATAAAGAGCTGCAGGTTCCCACCCGGGTGGGGGAGGGGGGTTCTTTGCCCAGGGGGTTTATGTGTCAGCAGTCATTGTGGAAAAAGGGAGGGGGAGATTCCAGCTGTTCTGCATGATCCAGGGATGTTTTTACAAACCGGAACAACCTAGACCATACAGAGATGCTGTAATCTCTCGGGGTCCCACAATGACCACAGACATATACACCCCACCAGGCTGGAAACCCCACAACCCGGGGCGTATGGGGATGTGCAGTACTTTCTCCAAAATTGCTGGGATTGGTGCAGGGATCCAGTATGGTGTGGCGTAGGGGCTCCGGGTGTTTCTGGCTTTGATCCAATCCCTGTACTATGATAGTTTGTGTATTTTTATACTGTTTTTGTGTATTTATGGTTGTTGAAAGCCATGCTGGCTACAGTGCAAATATATGTCACGTTGGCAATAAAAATAAGATTTTAAACCTACAGGTAAAAAATTTTCTCGTAGTCCGTAGAGGATGCTGGGACTCCGTAAGGACCATGGGGATAGACGGGCTCCGCATGAAATATGGGCACTTTAAGAAAGACTTTGGATCTGGGTGTGCACTGGCTCCTCCCTCTATGCCCCTCCTCCAGACCTCAGTTAGAGAAACTGTGCCCAGAGGAGACGGACAGTACGAGGAAAGGATTTTAGTTAATCTAAGGGCAAGATTCATACCAGCCACACCAATCACACCGTATAACCTGTGATATACAATCTAGTTAACCGTATGAACAACAACATATTATCGGTCCATAACCGACGAAACTATAACATAACCCTTATGAAAGCAATAACTATATACAAGTCTTGCAGAAGTAGTCCGCACTTGGGATGGGCACCCAGCATCCTCTACGGACTACGATTTACCGGTAGGTTTAAAATCTTATTTTCTCTAACGTCCTAGAGGATGCTGGGACTCCGTAAGGACCATGGGGATTATACCAAAGCTCCCAAACGGGCGGGAGAGTGTGGATGACTCTGCAGATCCGGATACCAGGTCCTTCGTGGCCAATCCGGAACAATGAGTATTGTTCTCACTCCTCGTTTTCTTATTATTCTCAACACCTTGGGTATGAGAGGAAGAGGAGGAAATACATAGACCGACTGGAACACCCACGGTGTCACTAGGGCGTCCACAGCTACCGCCTGAGGATCTCTTGACCTGGCACAATACCTTTGTAGCTTTTTGTTGAGACGGGACGCCATCATGTCTATTTGGGGCAATCACCACCGACTTGCAATCTGTGCGAAGACTTCCTGATGAAGTCCCCACTCTCCTGGATGCAGGTCGTGTTGGCTGAGGAAGTCCGCTTCCCAGTTGTCCACTCCCGGAATGAACACTGCTGACAGTGCACTTACATGATTCTCCGCCCAGCGAAGAATTCTGGTTGCTTCCGCCATCGACACCCTGCTCCTTGTGCCGCCTTTGCGGTTTACATGAGCTACTGCGGTGACATTATCCGA
Source organism: Pseudophryne corroboree (assembly GCF_028390025.1). Taxonomy (NCBI): domain Eukaryota; kingdom Metazoa; phylum Chordata; class Amphibia; order Anura; family Myobatrachidae; genus Pseudophryne; species Pseudophryne corroboree. The sequence goes on from NC_086445.1 coordinate 354,549,278, forward strand.
CTGAATCAGCACCGGTCGGTCGCGAAGTAAGGTCTCCGCTTGACGTAGGGCGTTGAATATGGCCCTCAGTTCCAGGATGTTGATGTGAAGACAAGTTTCTTGACTTGACCAAAGGCCTTGGAAATTTCTTTCCTGTGTGACTGCTCCCCAACCGCGGAGGCTCGCGTCCGTGGTCACCAGGATCCAATCCTGAATGCCGAACCTGCGGCCCTCTAGAAGGTGAGCACTCTGTAGCCACCACAGGAGAGAAACCCTGGCCCTGGGGGACAGGGTGATCCGCTGATGCATGTGCAGATGTGACCCGGACCATTTGTCCAATAGGTCCCACTGGAAAATCCTTGCATGGAACCTGCCGAAGGGAATGGCTTTGTATGTCGCCACCATTTTTCCCAGGACTTGAGTGCAATGATGCGCTGACACTTGTTTCGGCTTCAACAGGTTCTTGACTAGAGTCATGAGTTCCTGTGCTTTTTCTTCCGGAAGAAAAACCCTTTTCTGGTCTGTGTCCAGAATCATGCCCAAGTAGGACAAGCGAGTCGTAGGATCCAGCTGCGACTTTGGAATATTGAGAATCCAGCCGTGTCGCTGTAGCACCTTCAGTGAAAGGGATACGCTGTTCTGCAACTTCTCCCGTGATCTCGCTTTTATGAGGAGATCGTCCAAGTACGGGATAATTGTGACACCCTGCTTTCGCAGGAGCACCATCATTTCCGCCATTACCTTGGTGAAAATTCTCGGGGCCGTGGAAAGCCCAAACGGCAATGTCTGAAATTGGTAATGACAATCCTGTATTGCAAATCTCAGGTACGCCTGATGAGGAGGATATATGGGAACATGCAGGTATGCATCCTTTATGTCCAGCGATACCATAAAATCCCCCCCTTCCAGGCTGGCGATGACCGCTCTGAGCGATTCCATCTTGAACTTGAACCGTGTTAAGTAAAGGTTCAGGGATTTTAAATTCAAAATGGGTCTGACCGAACCGTCCGGTTTCGGGACCACAAACAGGGTTGAGTAGTACCCCTTCCCCCTCTGAAACAGGGGAACCTCGGCCACCACTTGTTGAAGACACAATTTTTGAATCGCCGGTAACACTATCTCCCTTTCCAGGGGAGAAGTTGGTAGCGCCGATTTGAAAAACCGGCGAGGAGGCACCTCTTCGAATTCCAGCCTGTATCCCTGGGAAACAATTTCCATTGCCCAGGGATCCACCTGTGATTGAATCCAGATGTGGCTGAACAGTCGAAGACGTGCCCCCACTGGAGCAGAGGCCGGGGAGGACTTCTGTTCCTGGGAACTAGCTGTGTTGTGCAGCTTTTTACTTCTGCCCTTACCCCTGGCAAGAAAGGACGATCCCCGTACTCTTTTGCTTTTATTTGAATGAAAGGACTGCATTTGATAATAAGGCGCTTTCTTAGATTGTGAGGGAACATAAGGCAAAAAATTCGATTTACCTGCCGTAGCTGTGGAGACGAGGTCCGAGAGGCCCTCTCCAAACAAATCCTCACCCTTGTACGGCAAAAACTCCATATGCCTCTTTGAGTCGGCATCCCCCGTCCACTGTCGGGTCCATAAGACTCGCCTAGCATAAATGGACATAGCGTTTATTCTGGAACCCAGTAAACTAATGTCCCTTTGTGCATCCCTCATATATAAGACAGCATCTTTTATATGCCCTAGGGTCATTAAAATGGTATCCTTATCAAGGGTCTCAATATCCGATGATAAAGAATCTGTCCATGCTGCTACAGCACTACAAACCCAGGCCGACGCAATTGCCGGTCTGAGCAACGTACCAGAATGAGTGTAAATGGACTTCAAGGTAACCTCCTGCTTGCGGTCAGCAGGATCCTTGAGGGTAGCCGTATCTTGGGACGGGAGCGCTATCTTTTTTGATAAGTGTGTCAAAGCTTTGTCTACCCTAGGGGAGGATTCCCACCGTATTCTGTCCTGTGACGGGGAAGGATACGCTGTTAGAATCCTTTTGGGAATCTGCAGTTTTTTGTCTGGAGTTTCCCATGCTTTTTCGCATAATTCGTTCAGCTCATGTGAGGAGGGAAAGGTGACCCCCAGGTTTCTTTCCCTTATACATGTGTACCCTCGTGTCAGGGACAGGGGGTTCCTCAGTAATATGCAAAACATCTTTAATTGCGATAATCATATATCGAATACATTTAGCCACCCTTGGCTGCAATTTTGAATCATCGTAGTCGACACTGGAGTCTGAATCCGTGTCGGTATCTGTGTCAACTATTTGGGATAGTGGGCGCTTCTGAGACCCCGAAGGTCCCGGCGACATAGGGACAGACATGGGTTAACTCCCTGACTGTACCGCAGCTTCAGCTTTGTCTAATCTTTTGTGCAATAAATTAACATTAGCACTTAAAACATTCCACATATCCATCCTGTCAGGTGTTGGCGCTGCCGACGGAGACCTAATATTCATACACTCCCCCTCCTCCTTAGGTGAGCCTTCAACCTCAGACATGTCGACACACGCGTACCGACACACCACACACACCACACACACACACACACACACACACACACACACACGGAAGCTCTTTTCTGAAGACCGGTTCCCCACCAGGCCCTTTGGAGAGACAGAGAGAGAGTATGCCAGCACACACCCCAGCGCTATATGACCCAGGAAAAAACACAGAATGTTTACCCAGTAGCGCTTATGTATAATGTATATGCGCCAATTATGTGCCCCCCCCCCCCCCCCTCTACTTTAAAACCCTCTTTCACCGTGTGTCAAGCAGGGGAGAGTCCAGGGAGCTTCCTCTCAGCGGTGCTGTGGAGAAAAAATGGCGCTGGTGAGTGCTGAGGGAGAAGCCCCGCCCCTTCGGCGGCGGGCTTCTGTCCCGCTCAAAATTACAATAACATGGCGGGGGCTCTTTTTATACATGTACAGTGCCCAGCTGTACCTGTATATATGTGCATTTGCCACCTGAGGTGTTTATTGCTGCCCAGGGCGCCCCCTCTGCGCCCTGCACCCTTACAGTGACCGGAGAGTGTGAGGTGAATGGGAGCAATGGCCCACCGCTTCACTGCTGTGCGTTACCTCTTATGAAGATCATTTCTTCTGCCGCCTCTGAAGTCTTTTCCTCACATACTCACCTGGCTTCTTTCTTCCGGCTCTGCGAGGAGGACGGCGGCGCGGCTCTGGGACGGACGGCGAGGGTGAGACCTGCGTACCGATCCCTCTGGAGCTAATGGTGTCCAGTAGCCTAAGAAACAGAGCCCTGAAACTCAGAGAAGTGGGTCTGTTTCTCTCTCCTCAGTCCCTCGATGTAGGGAGTCTGTTGCCAGCAGTCTCCCTGAAAATAAAAAAACCTAACTAAAATACTTTCTTTTACAGGAAACTCAGGAGAGCTCCCTGAAAGCACCCAGTCTCCACTGGGCACAGTATCAAACTGAGGTCTGGAGGAGGGGCATAGAGGGAGGAGCCAGTGCACACCCAGATCCAAAGTCTTTCTTAAAGTGCCCATGTCTCCTGCGGAGCCCATCTATGCCCATGGTCCTTACGGAGTCCCAGCATCCTCTAGGATGTTAGAGAAATATACTTTTTGACTTGTTGTATGCTACTTTAGCAAAAAATTTTACCACTTAAACCATGTTGGCCACAGTGAAAATATATGCCATATTGGCATTTGTGGTGCACTTTTTTGGATGTTTTTCCTCCGATAAAATTTTTTTACTAATCAGGTAAACAAGTGTGTCGTGTTGTTCTTTTACCTTAAAATACTGGTAATTTTGCAGAGGTGATGGTCCCAAAATTTAGATCTTCTAATGAACGTCCAGTAGCCAGATACCTCAAGGTAGCCATCAGTTTCTCCTCAGGTGGAATGGCCCTCTGCATCTTGGTATCCTGCCTCTGAATATAGGGAGTCACCAGGGCCAGGAACTCCTGGACTGTATCATCATCCATACGCAAGGGTTGTTCTCTGGCCGCTGTTTATATATATATACACTGATTTAAGCCCACCCCATCAGATCAATCATATGTGAAATTGCAGGTTAAAAAAGGCCCTTGAGATATATGGCATGTGATAGATAGCAGTGCGTTAGATTGCCTGAGATAAATCACATGTAAAAATACACTCAAGTATGAAATCGCAATTACAGGCCTCCCATGCAATTTTCCTACAATCTGGCCTCATTGCTGAGATACATCTCCCTAGTGTATGGGGCCCTTAAAGGAGAAAGATAAAGGGGAAAATGATAAATATACATTTATTATTTTAAAGCCAAACACATGGAGTAAGAACGGGATGCAGTCAATTTGCCAGCTCACTGTATCCCGGCGGTCAGGATACAGACTCCAGCATCCTGACAGCTGGAATTCCGGCACATGGGCTATTCCCACTCATGGGTATCCACGACACCCATACAGTGAGAATAGAACCTGTGGCAAGCCACCGAGCCTGCAGCATGGCGAGTGCAGCAAGCTCGCAAGGGGACTCGGCACTCTCCCCGCTGCAGGCATTCTGGCAGGTGGATGCCGCTGTTGGGATCTTTACAGCCAGCATCCCACCAGCTGGTAAATAGTATGTAACCCATTAGAACATGTCCTTAAAACGCATTGGTCCATTTTGTTAAGGAACCCGATTATAGGACCACTAATTCCTAGCAGGTCTACCTATATTTATAGGTAAGCTTCAAAATTACCAAATTCTGGTTAGAAGTGCCCATCTTAATACAGAGGAAAAACAGGCCAAATTTTTTCAATAGGTTTTAACAGATCTGGTACATGACATTGGGTGTAAAAACATTAAGTGCACAGCAACAAAGAAATGTGAGTCCATTATGATTAATAAGAAACATGAAATCAAAGATTTTATTACTGGTACTAAAAACGTAGCCTATGCAATAGAATGCACTTGTAACAAATTCTACATATGTAGGACTATTAGACCTTTTAACGGTGAGAACATTTAAACATCCAAAATGGCTTAGAAACCCATGCATTGTCAGCACAATTTAAGAAGGAGCATACAGTAGGTGCGCAATTGATGGGATTAAATTTAAGGGTTGTACTGACGGGAGAGATGTGTGCGACATTAACACAGACCGCTCAGCATACATCTCTCCCCCCGCTCAGCACAGCGCGATGTGCTGAGCGAGGAAGGGGGAAGCGACGACGGGGGGCCGCTCACTTCACACAGCGTTGAAGTGAACGACCCGCTAGATTGAGCCTGCATGCAGGATCAATCTAGCACCGGCGCTAGCGATGCGCGGCCCATCGCGCGGCCCATCGCTGGAGGGCATACACACGATAAATCCCTGCTTAAACTCTGAGCAATCTAGTCAGATTACTTAGATTTTAAACACGGATCTCTCCGTGTGTAGCCCCCTTAAGACTTAAACAGCCTTTTTTTCGAGCTGTGGGAATGTTTTATAGATTTTTACTTTGGCTCTTAAACTCCAGATACATTTGTGTTTTTGTTGGACCTCTTGGTATGAAACCCATATTTATTGGAAGACGCACCAATTTATTTGCCACCTACAGGCTGATGGGGATGTAGTTATGTGACCTGCTTGTCACCTTACCTCTCCCTACATCCCGTACCCTCACAATCCCGACGGTAGGCATGCCGACCAACAGGGACTATTCCCACTCGTGTGTGTCCATAGAGCGGGAATAGAACTTGAGCCCGCAAGGGGCTTGTTGCATTCGACCCTCCCCCCCCGCAGGCATTCTCCTGCCGGGATGCCTGTGTCGGTATGCTGACCGCTGGTCACGCAATACACACCCGGCTGATGTGCACCCTGTTTACTGTTTTATATTTTTGGATCTATTTGGGGTTTCTCGTATGAGGGGGTGAGATTACCACACTTAGTTTAAATGACATGTAGTGTTTTGCCTTTTGACTGTACCGTCTGATACAAATGACAATGATGCTGTATTATTTTTGTGTACTTGTCTGTAATAGGCTTTCATGTTACACATTACCTATTTTGTTTTTCGGTATATGGTGTTTTGTAATATAAGAGGGAAATCCCGCACTCTCACCCATCCTAGACAACTGCTGGGGTGCCAAATCAGAGTCCAACCCACCAAAGGCGGGACCCATAGTACAGTACAGTGTTTCCCACAATAGTGGGAATGATAGCACTCTCCAGACTTCCAAAGTATGAAATATCAAAAAAACATTTATTAGAAAAAATTGAATTTTTTTTCTAATAAAACCGCTCCATGTGGTATACAAGGGTTCTCCAACGTTTCGGTCCAAGCCAGGACCTTTCTCAAGGTTTTGGCAACACACTTACAGCAGCAAAATAGAGTCACAGATGTAGATGCAGGGAACTGGAACTGGAACTGAGGTCTAAGCCTCCCAGGTCCCTGTTAAATACCCAGTGTCAACTAGTAAAGAGCGCCAATCCCGCTCCAACAGGACGGGTGGTGCTCTCCACAGCCTGGAGTGCATGCATCACTTCCGGTACTACCAGAAGTGACCTGGTGGAGCGTGTATAGTAGTACATATTAATAAAGAAATAGAGGAGTATTGCACAGTATTACCAGCGCTGGAGGTATATTACATACAGGGAAGGTAACAAGCAGTGGGGTGGTGCAATAGTGTAGTGCACCACTGCCGCCACGTCCATGCATACAGTATGCATTCCTCAGCCCGGAAGTGCTGACGTCACTTCCGGTAAAGTCGGAAGTGAGCCGCAGTGTAACAGGTCAGGGGGTATAACAGAGACCCGGGAGAGAGCAAATACCAGGGTATGATATACATACAATAAACAGTCAATACATATATAGTGATATAGCAGACGTAATCCTAAGAGATAATAAAGTAAATTACACGATGCATATTAGGCGGTGCGTATGTTATACATAAACCAATCTAGCAAAGTTAACATACAAAAAAGGAGAGGTAAATTAAGAGGAAGCATATTATGGACTGAATAATGATGTCATATTCTAGAAATAGGAACAAGAACTATTTAAATCAACAACAGGAGAACGGATGTAATTACAATAATTCACGTGAAGCGCATATAGCTAATTTTAAATTATTTAAGAAAAATTGATAATGGGTTGTTCGCATTCATGCCCCTTGGGGCAATTGTGTCCAATCTATGAATCCAGTAACTTTCCTTTTTTCGTAGTGAGAGGGTTCGGTCACCACCACGTTTTTTTTTTTTTTGGGGGGGGGGGGGGGGATCCAGTCAATAAGTTTTGCATCGTAGATCAGAAACCTGATGTCAAAAGTTCATAAAATGGTGTGAAACTGGCTGTTCCGCTGTCCCTGATTCAATGGCCTGATGTATAGATGTTCTGTGATTCGCCATCCGTCTGCTGGTCATTCCTACATAATAGATGCCACAGGGGCACGTCAAGATATAAACCACATGATCCATGGTACAGTGCAATTTAAATCTAATGTTGATTGGACGTTGTGGATGTGGAAACGTAGGGCCCGTCAACATACTCCTACATATGACACACCCCGTGCACTTCTAGCAACCAGGTTTTCTCTCATGTAGCCATGTCGTGGTGTTGGTCTTGCTAGGACTATCCATGGGTCTGAGTAACATTTGTTTAAGATTAGGCGCTTTGCGATATGCCATCATGGGTGGATGACTTCTTTTTAATTTAAGATGAGCATCAGTAGCAAGAATAGGCCAATTCTTACATAGAGCGCCACTGACTCTATTGGACAGGTTATCATAGGTGGTGGTAAATATCATACGATTTGGTGTAGGAGGTGTGCTTGGAATGGTTGTTGTAGAGCCAAATTTGTTTCTTGCTTTCAGAAGACCGTGTTGGATGTTTTTCAAACTATACCCTCGTTCCTGAAAACGTAGTGTCATTTCGCGGAGTTGTGCTTCTATTGTATCCTTGTTGGAATTATTACGCATTACGCTAAAAAATTGAGAGATGGGTAGGTTATCCTTGAGTGTGGGTGGATGTTGGCTACTAGACAGTAGTAGGGTATTTCTATCTGTGGGTTTCCTGAATAATGTGGTATTAATGGTATTTCCCTCAAGTATAATATTAATATCCAGAAAATTTATTTGATGTGCATCAATCTGATGGGTGAATTTAACTGGATTGTCCAGACCATTCAGGGCCATAACCATCCCATTAAATGAGTACACAGACCCCTTCCAAAGCAAGAATACGTCAATAAAACGTTTGTAAAAAAAGTATTTGCGAACCATATGTAGGAAAAATGTCTGTTCATAAGCCCTCATGAAGATATTCGTGTAGACAGGTGCTAGATTTGACCCCATCGCTGTCCCTGAGCATTGTATATAGTACTTCTCCTGATAGACAAAATGGTTGTATTTGAGGACAAGGCTTGCTAGTTCAAGTATGAATCCAATAGGTGGAAGGCTGGGTGGTTGCCGGTTTAGTGCATTTTCGAGTGCCTGCAGGCCTTGCTCATGATGAATGATCGTGTAGAGAGTGCCAACATCCGTCTTGGCCAGTAGAGTATTGTTCATCCTCAGATGAAGATTGGAGAGCTTGTGTAAAAAATCGGATGTATCCCGCACATAGCTATCACTCTGGTGTACTATGGGTTGTAGAAAGGAGTCAACATATATTGCAAGAGGTTGCAATAATGAATTCCTAGTTTGGATGATTGGCCTGCCAGGTGGGTGTGAGAGGGTTTTGTGAATCTTTGGGAGGATGTAAATGATGGGGCAGACAGGGTACTCCACAGTGAGAAAGTCAAAGGTATTTTTGTCTGTCCAGTTTGATCTATATCCTTCCAGTAATACGCGATCAACAAGAGTTTTGAAACCAGGGATGGGATTGGTGTTTTGACATGTGTAGGTCGTGTCATCCGCCAACTGTCTAAGGATCTCAGCGTTATAGTCTACCCAGTCCTGCACAACAGCACCTCCTTTATCAGCAGATCGGATTACAACACTGCTATCCTGTTTCAAAAGGGTAAGGGCCTGTCGTTCGGTTTTAGGCAAATTGTCAAAACGTCTATTTGGTGTAGCAGTATGGATATCATGCTCAACCATGCGAATAAAATTTTTGATGCTTGGGTTAGAGGAGGTAGGGTCAAACGTAGATGGTTTACGAAATGGTACTGTATTAGTACTCAAATCAGACGTGAAGTGTTCACGTAATCTAAGTATATGGCCAAATTTATACATTACAACTGTAGTGTCAAATGACTTATGTGGACAGGTGGGGACAAATGAGAGACCCCTAGAAAGGAGTTTCTTAGATGCTTCAACTAATGGTCTACTGGACAGATTGAACACTAGGTCCGTGTTTTGTCTCGACACCTGCGACACATATCTCCCCTTCCTTGGGTGTGGTCTGCGTGGCCTGTGGCGGGGGGGGGGGGGGATGTCGCTAGTCGTGGTGTGATCTAAAAATGCCATATGTGGAGGGTGGGTGTCTGAGTAATCCGTATCAGAAGCAGAGGATGAAGAGCCAGTATCAGTTGTGTAAATTTGTCTCCGACCTTGCCGACGTTGTCTATAGGGTCTCTGTGATCTATTTTGCCTAGAGTCTCCTAGCAGCCATCTATAAACTGTGTGATTTTGGTAATCGGAGACTACAGTAGTTTATTGCGTTTAAATGCTGTGATCTCCTTTTTGTAGGTGTCAATCTGTTTTGCAATATGATATTGCTCTGATGAATAAAAGAAATTCTAAAAAAGGAACAGTCAGAGATGTAATTATATTACACAATCCACTGCAAGAACATAAATGAAGCTGATTTATCATTATGACACCCTTATACCAGCAGGGTTAAATAATGATTTTAAAAAGGTGGTTTTTATCGTTTTCTTTATAAGACAGATGGTTCTCATTTACCTTTTTATTTGATGGTGTTATCTACAGTATCATGGATGGTTTAACATTCTTTCCTATATATCTATTTCCTTTATGTAATCATTTAAAGATGGATTAGAGATATGTAAGCCTATTTAATTTAAACTTTCAAAAACAACTAATCCCGTATACAGAGAACGGACTTCAATAAAATGGTCACCAGTATTTTTCCAGTGCATGCATCTTTGGCTTCAACACATACTGTGGTAAGGGCTGCATCCCTTCTGACATGACACGTGCACAACAAGAATAGCGCCACCTCCGACATGATGCAGGCGACAACAGGTGGTCATCAACTTCCGGTTTTGGAAGACGTGAACACTGGGAACTATGTCACTTGCAGAAGTTCGGGGAATCGTCGGGAACACAGATTGCTCTGAACCTCTATTAATGTATAATGGTATGGATGTCTTATGCTGGGTACACACCTACAGATATATCTGCAGATCAATTGATCTGCAGATATATCTATAGACGGATCTGGCAGTGTGCTGCGCATACATACTACCCGATCCATCGGGGACTGATGTCATAAATGGGGCGGGCACTTACACATACACGCCCAGTTTAGCTGTCAGTCACTGCCGGCTGATGTAGCTTGTGTTCGGACGGCCCGCTGACCGCCCGTACACACAGACGTGCCAATATACCTAACAATATATTGGCCATCGGCTGGGCAGCAGGGCCGCCATGATATCTCTGTGAACGACGGAGTACACACTGGCCGACGGACCCGTGATATATCAGCCAGTGTGTACGCACCTTTAAGCTTATATTTTAACAATGGAATAGAGTTTTAGAAAAATTCTGTTTGGATAATTGTTAATTGCACATGGTACTTATATCTGACTCTGCCAGAGTCCCTTTACACCTTGGAAAAGATCCTGGACAGATCGAAATGTTTTGGTGGAGACTTTTGGCAACATCTGTGAACTTACCGTGGAACCCCTTTTTAACATCTCATGGTGAGAGAGACTTCCCTCTGTGGGCTGCTTCAATAAAATTGTGCCGAGCACCTGGATTATTTTGAAGGTGGTCCTGGAGTATTTACAAGCCACATAGTACATGCTCAACTACAAGTGATATGCCATGAGTGTACTGGGTGGGGGGCAACCACATTAATCATTTAACATTTGGTGTTGGTGCAGGCTCTGATGTTGAGATTATACTACATGCTTGAATATCAACGTACAGCTGTGAGTCTTATATGTTGATGGCAACCCCAATAATCTCTGTTGACTAGGGTGGTGGATCAAAACTAGAGATGAGCGGGTTCTATTTTACTCGGTTCTCAAAACGGCATCTTATTGGCTCACGGATGTCTCGTGTTTTTGATAGCCAATAAGATGCCGTTTAGAGAACCGAGTAAATCCGAGTAAAACTCGAACCCGCTCATCTCTAATCAAAACCTCACTCCTTTATTTAAACTCAATTTTGTATCACATTGGGTATTGTGCAATTGCATATGTAAACAGGATTACAGAATTGATTGTTGTATTTTTTTCTCCATTTTATGTTATTCCAAGACATACTCATTTTATGGAGAACTGAAACTATCAAATTTATAGGGGAATAATATCTATCGTTGTCAATCCTAAGCGCCATTGACCCGATATTGCTACTGTGGTTATATAAACAAACTTTTGCCTATGAAGGCATTCTCGCAGGAGAAGTATCTTACGATACCTGTCCTGCAGCTTCCGTCCAGCTCCGGCATCTGACATTGTGTGCATTCACAAATGTCTCCTGAAGTAATTTGCAGGGACAGTGGTTATTGCTGCTGCAGTCCCTACAGTTAGTACATAGACTTGTTACATTGGCAGCACCGCCTCCGTTATTAATACATAGGCCTCTCAGTCCAAAAATGCCTACTATATTGCAGTATGCCCAACTTGCTTCAAAAAGTAATCAGGAGTTCAGTCTGTATTCTGAATTGCCCGAATCTGCCAGCATGTTCCTGGCTAAACGGAGTATAGATGTGGTTACTCGGGTATCATTTCTGCTGTATTTATATTTTGAGGCTCCATAAAGAGTCACATAAAAAGCCTTGTTTTATACATATTTATATTTTGTTAGTGACTTATCTGACCATGCACAATTGTCTAAGCACATTATATGGGCCAAAATTACAATCTGCGTATTCTCAGATAGATTGCACTGTATTCCAACTCACTCAGCCACACTTTGGTTTGTTTTCTTTCTTTTTTACACCAAACACGTGGTTCCCAAACTGGGTGCTGCAGGACATATGTAGGAATGCTACAGATTGGTGGTCTAATGTGAAAACTAGCGATGGTGGCTGCCAGTCATAATATAAGTGGACAAGTGGAATCCCAATCCTATCCAACTCCACATAACGAACTGAACATAAAAGGATGATATAACAGCATGATTAAAAAAAAATGGTGTGATTCAAGAAAGTTTGGGATCCACTAACTTAAGGATTTTTGTATGTATGATACTCTATACAAATATTTATTTTTTGAAGTAGTACTTTTTTTGCTTTTTTTATTTTATTTCCGGTTGTCTTGTACCTACTGTTCATAACATTTCATTTTGTTTATTGTATAGATTGTCATGTTGCTGTAATGTTCTGTTTGAATATAGAATCAGATCATTGTGATGTTAGACTGGTTCCACCAATATCTTATATAAAAAAATAAGATTTTACTTACCGATAAATCTATTTCTCGTAGTCCGTAGTGGATGCTGGGACTCCGTAAGGACCATGGGGAATAGCGGCTCCGCAGGAGACAGGGCACAAAATAAAAGCTTAAGGATCAGGTGGTGTGCACTGGCTCCTCCCCCTATGACCCTCCTCCAAGCCTCAGTTAGGATACTGTGCCCGGACGAGCGTACATAATAAGGAAGGATATTGAATCCCGGGTAAGACTCATACCAGCCACACCAATCACACCGTACAACTTGTGATCTGAACCCAGTTAACAGTATGATAAACGCAAAGGAGCCTCTGAAAAGATGGCTCACAACAATAATAACCCGAATCTTTGTAACAATAACTATATACAAGTATTGCAGACAATCCGCACTAGGGATGGGCGCCCAGCATCCACTACGGACTACGAGAAATAGATTTATCGGTAAGTAAAATCTTATTTTCTCTGACGTCCTAGTGGATGCTGGGACTCCGTAAGGACCATGGGGATTATACCAAAGCTCCCAAACGGGCGGGAGAGTGCGGATGACTCTGCAGCACCGAATGAGAGAACTCCAGGTCCTCCTCAGCCAGGGTATCAAATTTGTAGAATTTAGCAAACGTGTTTGCCCCTGACCAAGTAGCTGCTCGGCAAAGTTGTAAAGCCGAGACCCCTCGGGCAGCCGCCCAAGATGAGCCCACTTTCCTTGTGGAATGGGCTTTTACTGATTTTGGCTGTGGCAATCCTGCCACAGAATGTGCAAGCTGAATTGTACTACAAATCCAACGAGCAATCGTCTGCTTAGAAGCAGGAGCACCCAGCTTGTTGGGTGCATACAGGATAAACAGCGAGTCAGATTTTCTGACTCCAGCCGTCCTGGAAACATATATTTTCAAGGCCCTGACAACGTCAAGCAACTTAGAGTCCTCTAAGTCCCTGGTAGCCGCAGGTACCACAATAGGTTGGTTCATGTGAAATGCAGAAACCACCTTAGGTAGAAATTGAGGACGAGTCCTCAATTCCGCCCTGTCAGAATGAAAAATTAAGTAAGGGCTTTTATATGATAAAGCCGCCAATTCTGACACACGCCTGGCTGAAGCCAAGGCTAACAGCATCGACACCTTCCATGTGAGATATTTTAAGTCCACAGTGGAAAGTGGTTCAAACCAATGTGACTTTAGAAAACTCAACACCACATTGAGATCCCAAGGTGCCACTGGAGGCACAAAAGGAGGCTCTATGTGCAGCACCCCTTTTACAAATGTCTGAACTTCAGGTACTGAAGCCAGTTCTTTCTGGAAGAAAATCGACAGGGCCGAAATTTGAACCTTAATGGACCCTAATTTTAGGCCCATAGACAGTCCTGTTTGCAGGAAATGAAGGAAACGACCCAGTTGAAATTCCTCTGTAGGGGCCTTCTTGGCCTCACACCACGCAACATATTTACGCCAAATGCGGTGATAATGTTTTGCGGTTACGTCCTTCCTGGCTTTGACCAGAGTAGGGATGACTTCTTCTGGAATGCCTTTTTCCCTCAGGATCCGGCGTTCAACCGCCATGCTGTCAAACGCAGCCGCGGTAAGTCCTGGAACAGACAAGGCCCCTGCAGTAGCAGGTCCTTTCTTAGAGGTAGAGGCCACGGTTCATCCGTGAGCATCTCTTGAAGTTCCGGGTACCAAGTCCGTCTTGGCCAATCCGGAACCACGAGTATAGTTCTTACTCCTCTCCTTCTTATGATTCTCAGTACTTTTGGTATGAGAGGCAGAGGAGGGAACACATACACTGACTGGTACACCCACGGCGTTACCAGAGCGTCCACTGCTATTGCCTGAGGGTCCCTTGACCTTGCGCAATATCTGTCCAGTTTTTTGTTTAGACGTGACGCCATCATGTCCACCTTTGGTTTTTCCCAACGGTTTACAATCAGGTGGAAGACTTCTGGGTGAAGTCCCCACTCTCCCGGGTGAAGGTCGTGTCTGCTGAGGAAGTCTGCTTCCCAGTTGTCCACTCCCGGAATGAATACTGCTGACAGTGCTATCACATGATTTTCCGCCCAGCGAAGAATCCTTGCAGCTTCTGCCATTGCCCTCCTGCTTCTCGTGCCGCCCTGTCTGTTTACGTGGGCGACTGACGTGATGTTGTCCGATTGGATCAACACCGCCTGACCCTGAAGCAGAGGTTTTGCTTGACTTAGGGCATTGTAAATGGCCCTTAGTTCCAGAATGTTTATATGAAGAGACGTTTCCAAGCTTGACCACAGGCCCTGGAAATTCCTTCCCTGTGTGACTGCTCCCCAGCCTCTCAGGCTGGCATCCGTGGTTACCAGGATCCAATCCTGAATGCCAAATCTGCGGCCCTCTAGTAGATGAGCACTCTGCAGCCACCACAGGAGAGACACCCTTGTCCTTGGCGACAGGGTTATCCGCTGATGCATCTGCAGATGCGATCCGGACCATTTGTCCAGTAGATCCCACTGAAATGTTCTTGCATGGAATCTTCCGAATGGAATCGCTTCGTAAGAAGCCACCATTTTCCCCAGGACCCTCGTGCACTGATGCACTGAGACCTGTCCTGGTTTTAGGAGGTTCCTGACTAGCTCGGATAACTCCCTGGCCTTCTCCTCCGGGAGAAACACCTTCTTCTGGACTGTGTCCAGAATCATTCCTAGGAACAGTAGACGTGTCGTTGGAATCAGCTGCGATTTTGGAATATTTAGAATCCACCCGTGCTGACGTAACACTACCTGAGATAGTGCTACTCCGACTTCTAACTGTTCCCTGGATCTTGCCCTTATCAGGAGATCGTCCAAGTAAGGGATAATTAAAATGCCTTTTCTTCGTAGAAGAATCATCATTTCGGCCATTACCTTGGTAAAGACCCAAGGTGCCGTGGACAATCCAAACGGCAGCGTCTGAAACTGATAGACAGTTTTGTACTACAAACCTGAGGTACCCTTGGTGAGAAGGGTATATCGGGACGTGGAGATAAGCATCTTTGATGTCCAGAGACACCATATAGTCCCCTTCTTCCAGGTTTGCTATCACTGCTCTGAGTGACTCCATCTTGAATTTGAACCTTTTTATGTAAGTGTTCAAGGATTTTAGATTTAAAATTGGTCTCACCGAGCCGTCCGGCTTCGGTACCACAAACAGCGTGGAATAATACCCCTTTCCTTGTTGCAGGAGGGGTACCTTGATTATCACCTGCTGGGAATACAGCTTGTGAATGGCTTCCAAAACTGCCTCCCTGTCGGAGGGAGACTTTGGTAAAGCAGACTTCAGGAAACGACGAGGGGGAAACGCCTCGAATTCCAGTTTGTACCCCTGCGATACTACCTGTAGAATCCAGGGATCCACTTGCGAGTGAGCCCACTGCGCGTTGAAATTCTTGAGACGGGCCCCCACCATATCTGAGTCTGCTTGTAAAGCCCCAGCGTCATGCTGAAGACTTGGCAGAAGCAGGGGAGGGCTTCTGCTCCTGTGAAGCGGCTGCATGGTGCAGTCTTTTTCCTCTTCCTCTGCCCCGGGGCAGAAAAGAATGGCCTTTTGCTCGCTTGTACTTATGGGAACGAAAGGACTGAGTTTGAAAAGACGGTGTCTTTTTCTGCTGATGTGGAGTGACCTGGGGTAAAAAGGTGGATTTTCCAGCCGTTGCCGTGGCCACCAGGTCCGATAGACCAGCCCCAAATAACTCCTCCCCTTTATACGGCAATACTTCCATGTGCCGTTTGGAATCCGCATCCCCTGACCACTGTCGCGTCCATAACGCTCTTCTGGCAGAGATGGACATAGCACTTACTCTTGATGCCAGGGTGCAAATATCCCTCTGTGCATCACGCATATATAGTAATGCATCCTTTAAATGTTCTATAGTTAACAAAATATTGTCCCTATCCAGGGTATCAATATTCTCGGTCAGGGAATCCGACCATGCGACTCCAGCACTGCACATCCAGGCTGAGGCGATTGCTGGTCGCAGTATAACACCAGTATGTGTGTATATACTTTTTAGGATATTTTCCAGCCTTCTATCAGCTGGTTCTTTGAGGGTAGCCGTATCAGGAGACGGTAACGCTACTTGTTTTGATAAACGTGTGAGCGCCTTATCTACCCTAGGGGGTGTTTCCCAACGCGCCCTAACCTCTGGCGGGAAAGGATATAATGCTAATAATTTTTTAGAAATTAGCTGTTTTTTATCGGGGGAAACCCACGCTTTTTCACACACCTCATTTATTTCCTCTGACTCAGGAAAAAATATTGGTAGTTTTTTCTCACCCCACATAATACCCTTCTTTGTGGTACTTGTAGTGTCAGAAAGGTTCAATGCCTCTTTCATTGCCGTGATCATGTAACGTGTGGCCCTACTGGACATTACGTTTGTCTCGTCACCGTCGACACTAGACTCAGGGTCTGTGTCGACCCACTGAGGTAACGGGCGTTTTAGCGCCCCTGACGGTGTTTGAGACGCCTGGACAGGCACTAATTGATTTGCCGGCTGTCTCATGTCGTCAACAGTTTTTTGCAAATTGCTGACATTATCACTTAATTGTTTAAATACAATCATCCAGTCAGGTGTCGACTCCCTAGGGGGTGACATCACCAACACAGGCAACTGCTCCGCCTCCACATCATTTTCCTCCTCATACATGTCGACACACGCGTACCGACACACAGCGGGAATGCTCTGATAGAGGACAGGACCCCACTTAGCCCTTTGGAGAGACAGAGGGAGAGTCTGCCAGCACACACCCAGCGCTATATATATATATATACAGGGATAACCTTATATAAGTGTTACTCCCTTATAGCTGCTGTTAATATATTTATTTGCTGCCAAACGTGCCCCCCCTTCTCTTTTTTACCCTGATTCTGAAGCAGGACTGCAGGGGAGAGTCAGGGAGCCGTCCTTCCAGCGGAGCTGTGAGGGAAAATGGCGCTTGTGTGCTGAGGAGATAGGCTCCGCCCCTTCACGACGTCCTTATCTCCCGCTTTTTTGTGTAAAATGGCAGGGGATTAAAATACATCCATATAGCCCAGGAGCTATATGTGATGTATTCTGTTTTGCCACCTAAGGTATTCTGTTATATTGCGTCTCAGGGCGCTCCCCCCCCAGCGCCCTGCACCCTCAGTGACCGGAGTGTGAAGTGTGCTGAGAGCAATGGCGCACAGCTGCGGTGCTGTGCGCTACCTTAGTCTGAAGACAGGATGTCTTCTGCCGCCGATTTCACCGGACCTCTTCGTCTCTTCTGGCTCTGTAAGGGAAACGGCGGCGCGGCTCCGGTGACCCATCCAGGCTGAACCTGTGATCGTCCCTCTGGAGCTAGTGTCCAGTAGCCTAAGAAACCCGATCCACTCTGCACTCAGGTGAGTCCGTTTCTTCTCCCCTTAGTCCCACGATGCAGTGAGCCTGTTGCCAGCAGGACTCACTGAAAATAAAAAAACCTAACTAAACTTTTATTCTAAGCAGCTCAGGAGAGCCACCTAGATTGCACCCTTCTCGGCCGGGCACAAAAATCTAACTGAGGCTTGGAGGAGGGTCATAGGGGGAGGAGCCAGTGCACACCACCTGATCCTTAAGCTTTTATTTTGTGCCCTGTCTCCTGCGGAGCCGCTATTCCCCATGGTCCTTACGGAGTCCCAGCATCCACTAGGACGTCAGAGAAATACAGGTTTATATGAACACAAACCAATTCTGGACTTACTACAATTCAAAAGAGTGATCCAAAAACAAGAGTTATGGTAGACTTACCCTTGTTAACTCTTTTTTTTATTGAGGGCCATAAGATCCACAAGGTACAATGGGGTTTAGGTGGTTAGAGAGGATCGGGCACCAAACAGTTAAAGCTTTCAAGTCCCAGGATACCTCTGTCCCTCCTCTCCTATACCCCACCACCAGCCAAAGGCTAGACAGTTTTTATGAACAAGCCCAAAGCAGGAGAGGGGAGAAGGAAGAATGGTGCACACAAGAAACACTCAAATTATAGAAGGGAACCAGTGACCAAGAGGAATAAACCCATAGAAGCTAAGTGGATCCTATGGACATCAAAGAAAAAAAGAGTTAACATGGGAGAGGTGGGGGTGGAGGAGGCAGCTCAGAGGCAGGAAGCCTTGTGAGGGATCGCACTCTGAGCCTGGGGAGGAGCTATCGGGGGAAAGCCTACCTTCCCTATGCTAACATCAACCTCCAGGCTGTGACACCGTGCAATGGTCCCCAATGTCTAATTGCCCTGGTAGTCTAGTGGGGGTGCAGATGAACCAGACAACCACATCTGCGGCTATGGTGGTCTCCGCACCCAGAGTCACAGGCTGCCAATAAGCGTGAACCTACGCAAGCGGGTAATCGACTTATCTGCTTCCCGTTACCCGACTGGAACCCTGGGTAGTCTAATGGAGCCTGCTAGCATAGCTCCGCTGGTACTCGCTGAGATCACTGGACCGCTTACCAGTGTCACATCATCAGTGGGGAATTGGTGGAGCAGCAGTGCTGGTGCTCTGTAAGACACCCAATAAATTAATCATAAAAAGAAGGCTTGGGGTGGCTTAAAGCTGCTACCCTGTCTAAAGGTGCATCCGGCTCCTGCTGGCAGTAAACTAAAACTGGCCTCTAGAATAGGGGTGGGGTATTGACAGGGAAGGACCAAGGTATCCTGGGAGCTGAAAGCTTTAACTGCTTGGTGTCAGGTCCATTCCAACCACATACACCCCATGGTATCCACGTGGACTCCCTATGTACCCTGAAGAACTATATATACCCCTAAAATGTATAATCTTTGGGGAGGTTTAATTTTTTTAATCAAATCAGATTATGAAAGGGCGTTGACCAAGACTGGTCACACACTGGAAAAGGATTCTTCTGCTGCACCTTCAGGAATAACGGTTCCTCTTAGCCACAGAAAGAACTGTTCAAATACAGTATAATCTAGCATCATCACTTCCGGCTCTACTGCAAGCTGTTAATGTGCATATTATGGACATCTTCAACCTGACCAATATCACAGCATCAGTGCCATAACA
Organism: Pseudophryne corroboree; assembly: GCF_028390025.1. NCBI lineage: Eukaryota > Metazoa > Chordata > Amphibia > Anura > Myobatrachidae > Pseudophryne > Pseudophryne corroboree. The sequence continues at coordinate 354,568,767 of NC_086445.1, forward strand.
TACTTTACTAACCAAAGAATAATAGGCGGGACATTCTTACCCCTTTTATTACAGTATAATTATAAGGCACGGAACTTAACAGTAAAACGGAAAATATATACTGTTGTTTAACTGGATTTTGTCATAACTGCTGGGCCCTTTAAGACCTACTTGACTCCTGTCCAAGACTGGCCAGGTGACTCCTGAACTTGCAATGGTCAGTTTCCATGGAGAGTAGACAACCATCCTAGATTTTGTCGACCTCCTCAGGGGTAGGATCATGACAACAATTTAGCATGCTGCTGTGGTGCAGCCACAATGAGGCAATTCACAGCATTACTTTACACTGAGGTATTCTTACTTTAAGTAGGTAAGGATGCTTTAAGATGCATCTTGGACAGAACACCACAATGTCCCTACTCAACGCTTAGCATTTTGTAAAGCAAAAAAGAAAATGTAAACATTTCTTTGGCCAAGTTAGAACTACATGCTGTCTGACCATGCTTGCACATCTGTGACGGGCCACACTTAAATATCACTGTAATAGACAGCTTGGCAGTATATGGGGAAAATTAAATATAAAGTATAGATCTTGGGCACTATGTCAAATCAGATATAAACTTTTGAATAATGCAAGGACAATTTATTCATACAATAAGAAACCTAAAATCTACAACGGAGCAATTAGCACACAATTTGCAGACAAAAGTTCCCGTTTTTCTTTATTTTTCACACAATTAGTAGCATAAAAAGGGTACTGCTACATATCACTTTTCTGAAATTGTCAACTGAATAATATCATTGATCGTAACAGTCTTGGATGGTAGGAATTGCAGAGTACATTCCAGACTATACCCTGGAAAAGGCTCCCAAATTTGATCAGAAACGGGTAACCAAGGTCCCATTGTTGGAGAGCTGCATGCACAGATAACAGGCCAACACGTTTTGAGCTCCATTTGATCTCTTTCGAAAGGCAGGTATCTTGGGTAGTCCCTTTATATACCTGCTGTCAAACAGAAGTGCTCATCCCACAACTTCTGGTGCTCGTGGTCACCGGAAGTTGGGTTAAACATCCAATTCCTGTTCCACCGAGAGTGCACCCACTGACCAGAAGTGATCCGTACCCCATCTTCCTGTTGGCGACAATGCAGAAGTTCAGTTCTGTCTCCCCAGTTCATATTTGCCATGTGCGCTCTTCATGCTGGATATTTTTGATGCTGAACTTGCGGTTTCCTCAGTAAAAGCGCTGCAAATTTAATTCTTATAAGTGTATATAGTCCCAATGTGGATACGGAGTCCATAGTTCCATGAAATTATATACATTAGATAAATTAATATATTCCAAAAAGATAAACACAAAAATATTTTAAAAATACATTTTAAAATGGAGAAGTGCCTCTCAGGAATGATTAAAAAAAGACTGGAGACTCATTCGCTGTCATTTTAAGAACTCAAAGGGGGATTCAGGTAAGCACATCAAGTATTTTATGTCCATAGAAATCTAAAAAGCACCTGGAAAAACAGAGACTAAAGAATGTCATAAAGGGAGATGGAATGGATCTTCAAACGCAAAACTTGAATACTAGATGGTCTTAAGGACTTTGAATGAAAGTGTTTTCTATGATCCCCTTTCTCCTAGTTTTTCGTCTCTATTTTTATACCCGTTTTAATTCTAAAATTTTTTTTCTATATTTCTATTTTTTTGTGTTATCTTTTTGTATGTACTTATTGGAATATACTCCATTTATTTTAATGTATACACAGACGGAGCCTCGATTATCTTGGCTGTTTCTCTGCCTAAACTGAGGTTTAGCGTCTAGGCGATAGCTTAGGTTGCAGAGTTTAATCACGGACAGGCGCGTTGAGGCACGACTACATACTAAGCATGCAATACACATCTCTACCACTGGGTGGCTAATGGTCCACTAATCCAGTACTTTACATTGAATAGCGGCAGATTGATCTACAGTACAAGCTCTGGCAAATGGTCAGTGACGACTGTAATGTTAATATACAGTCCTCTACTGCATACACAGATGGTGACCAATGGTCAGACAGAGTAAAAAAAAAAAAAAATAGTTTAGACGGACGCAAATGAACATGTTAAAACACTTGCCATGTTACTGAATGTGAGCATCCAAGTCCCGTAGACAAAGCAACAGAGTAAAAATTTAGTGTATGCATACGCAACTAATGTGTGAAAGGAATAATGTAGTTCATTGACTTTAAAGTATGTACAGTGCAATAAATACCATGTTTTGCAACATGAGCGTCTGAGTCCCCTAACAGCATAAACGAACACCAATGGGAAGGAATCGCTGCTTGCAGTACTTTTACACATGAACTTGTGCATCTTCCATGCAGCAACGTGGGCAAGCAGTGAAGGCTTCCGCCTCCCATGCTTAGAGTCCCGAGTTTGTTTCTCAAAGTGTGAATGTATTAATTTTTTTTTTGACACTCAATTTATTAAATTTTTTTTTTGTAATTCATTGTAATCCATTCAACAGAAGTGCACACACATAAGTCAGGGTAAATCTGCAGGAGCGTCTGATTCCGCTATCTAAATTACACAGCGGTAATGAGCACCCATAGACATACCAATAAATATAAATGAGTGTATCCTGACACAATTAACTGTTCGAGCAACACAGTACTGTAGATCGGCGATAGAGAATCTGTGTTGCACTTTATGAGAAGGGATTACTGCTACTGTACCATTTACACACCTATCAAAGCACTGCAGTTCTCTAGCTGATTTTCATATATAGTACACTGTAGTATTGTGTTGTACATTTATTGTAACCTGTCTACTGTATGAACTGTGTAGGCTCCCAGGGAGGAAGGGGGAAGTGGGATGGAGGTAGGGGGAGGTGGTGGTAAATACTGTGTTTTGCAATATGAGCGTCCGAGTCCCCTAACGGCATAAACGAACACCAAAGTTTCATATACTGTACTGTATTGTGATGGCCTATATCACAAAACATACCCAGAAAGACTTAAAAATCTCAATATGTATAGTTTGGAGCAGAGAAGTGAAAGGGGTGACATTATAGAAACTTTCAAATATATAGTACAGGTACAGTATCAACGGTTTTAACAAAGTCCAGGAGGGAAACATTTTCCAAATTAAGAGAAGCAATAGGACACGAGGACAAGCACTGAGACTGGAGGGGGGGGGGGGGGGGGGGGGGTTCAGGGGAAATTTGAGGAAAAATGACTTCACAGAAAGGGTATTGGACAAGTGGAATAGCCTCCCATCAGAGGCAGTACAGGCTAAGACAGTAGAGCTATTTAAACATGCATGGGATAGACATAAGGATATCCTTATAAAGAAATAAGGATCAAATAAGGTTTGAGATAAAAATATGGTTAAAAAAAAAAAAGGGGCAGACTAGATGGGCCAAGTGGTTCTTACAGTATCTGCCATCAAATTCTATGTTTCTATGTACATAATTCTGTTGAAAAGAGTACAGTATTTCATGGAATTAACCTTTATTTGTCATTAATTTTTTTTTCACAGGCTCTACACTGGAACAGGCCACTGAAGAGTAGGAGGATGATGAGGCGGCATTGAGTGGTAAGAATTATTACCGACATTGAGCTGATGCGACCATAGCCGTCTGATGTGACACTTATCAGATTTTTCTGGCAAATGCGTAGAAATTGGATGAAAATTGCACGAATCGGAATAGTGGATGGGGGACTTTAGATGGGTGTTCTTTTTTCAACTGGTGATGTTGCCCATACAGTAGCAACTGATCACATTCCACATTAACTAACACTTATCTAGCTACGCTTACAAATGATAATGCTGTAGGTAGAATGGTTGGTTGCTATGGGCAGCATCACCATTTGTAAAAAAAAAAAAAAAAAAACTCCCATCTTACTAAATTAGCTTGTGTCTCTCTCCCTGACACTGCCTCTCCATTCATCTCTCTCTAGCTACGGTCAGTGGTGAATTTCCCATTAGGCACATACAGTACCTAGGGACGGCATCTGCTTGGGGGCCCCAGTTGCATGCTTATGCGGATACTGTCATCCCAAAAATTATCAGTACAGTAACCGCTAAATATTTTCACTGTACTGTATAATATGCCATCTTGAATGTAGTGTAAATAGGTAGCACATACTATACAGTACTGTCCCTGTCAGCTGCCCTACGGTACGTGGTAAATATGTATACATACAGTAATTCACAATTTAAAAAATCATAATTTTTTTATTATTCTATTACAGTAAATTGACTATCATCAAATGAAAGCATCTAACCAATCAATAAAAATAGTAAAATTAGGCAGGTGGGGGGCAGCGGTAACTGTTGTGCATAGGGGTGCCCTCATCCCTAAATCTTCCCCTGGCTACTGTAGCACTCTTTTTCTCCATCTCTCTCTTTCCTTGACACTGTATATAGACACTGTATATAGTATCTGCCCCACCAACCCTCCCTCCTTCTGACTCTCCCTCTCTCTCCGACACTCTATACTGTACCTGACACTGGGCCGAATTCAGACCTGATCGGTGCTGTGCGTTTTCACACAGCTCCAGTCAGGCTTGAACTGTGCATGCGCTGCAGTGCGCCGGCGCATGCCAGACAGTTGATGTTCACCTGAGCCCTGCGATCGTCTCTGCCTGACAGGCAGAAGTGGTATCTGGGCGGAAGGGGGCGGGCCGGTGGAGTTTGGCCTCTGTTTTAGGGTCACTGCCCAGGCAACGAAGGTGTGCGGGGGGCGGGAGGGGGGGGCACGGCAGCTGCATGCGTCACATGCAGTCACTGCAACCCTCACAGCGATGAGTAGCTCCCTGCCAGCATGCAGGAGCCGCGCTGGTAGGGAGCTACTCGTCAAGTACAAAAGCATTGCCGCTGTGCAATGCTTTTGTACTTGTGCGACAGGGCAGAGCCAGACGTGCGGGGTGGACTAGCCCTGTGATGGGCGTCCCCCCTCATGTCTGAGTAACTGATCATAGCCGTGCAAAATTTTGCACGGCTACGATGAACTCTGAATTACAGTAGGCCCACTGTATCTCTCTCCATCACTCTCTCTCCCTGACACGGTCTCTCTCTTCCTACTGTATTTCTCTCTTGCTTCTCCCCCTCTCAAAGATCTTTGATTATGCTGGCTGCCTTAGTCATAATCAGCAGCATACGGCCACTCCCAAATTTTCTGAAGGTCTGGGGCCCCTTGGAATCACAGAGTCTGTCACAAGCATCCCCTTTCTTAAGTTGTTACTTTAATATGGTACTTTGCCATAGTACAGTAGAATACTGTATGTATAAACAAAATTGTTGGGTGTACATTAGGCTGGTCTATAAATATACTGTACAGTAAGTCAGTTTCCAAAGAAACACTCTTCAATACTGTACATCAGGGATGGGAAACCCTCAGTCCTCCAGATGTTGAACTAAACATCCCAGCATGCCCTGCAACAGTTTTAGCATGGCAAAATAGCAAAACTAGCAAGGCATGCTGGCACTATGTGTAGTTCGTTCAACAACAGCTGGAGGACCGAAGGTTCAGTGTACAGAGTGAATAATAAAAATTAAATAAATGGATCAGTAACGAAAATGCACCATGTACAGTGCTGTACAGGACACTAGTCTTTTCCACAGGAAATGTGTTTTAAAGATACTGTATGCACTAAATCAGGGGTTCTCAAACTCGGTCCTCAGGACCCCACACAGTGCATGTTTTGCAGGTAACCCAGAAAGTGCACAGGTGTATTAATTACTCAGACATTTTAAAAGGTCCACATGTGGAGCTAATTATTTCACTTGTGATTCTGTGAGACCTGCAAAACATGCACTGTGTGGGATCCTGAGGACTGAGTTTGAGAACCTGTGCACTAAATGTATAGTAAATGATTTTTTTTTTTTTTTTATTACAAACACACAAATGCATCCCAGACGGAAATCCAGCTTATGGTGACAGGACTCATTTACTGTATCCCCACCTATAGTCGTGGTGTATTTTAGATAGCATAATGAGACGCTCCTGCAGCATTGCCCCGATTCATGTAAAACCTGTGTGCATACAGTATCTCTATTGAATGTAAAGTACAGTATATTACAATAGAAAAAAAAATTCCTCATGACAGATACACAAGCTCATGTCTAAATATACAGTAAGCAATGATCCCTTGCCATTGGTTTTAAATTATGTCCTGATGGCTAAGGGACTTGGCCACTCACATACTGTACTGTATCCCTGACTTCAATGGACCATACTGTACTGTTGCTTCAACTCGTTTTGTGTCTGTATACACTATATTTATTAATTGATCACTCTATGGGACCTCATTGCCCCTGTGTATTTTAGCTAGGGTATTGAGACTCTCCTTCAGCATTGCTCTGTAGTTTGTCAACTTGCTATGTGATCGAGTCTGGTGTATCGCATACAGCACCCTCCAACTGTACCTTTTTGGCAGGTACAGTACCTTTTTTTTTTTTTCTTAATGGTCTGTACCTGCCAAAAAGGGCTTTGTACCGATTTTTGACTCTCCAAATTAACATTGAAAGTATACGAAAAGGGCCTTGGCCACACCCCCTTTTACCTGTGGTCACACCACTTTCCTAATTTATACCGATTTTCATGTGTAAAATGTTACAGGGTATGGTACAGTATCATAATGTGCATAGAGCTCGCTTATCCCCATCGCCCCTGTGTATTTTAGCTAGGGTATTCAAACACTCCTTCAGCATTGCCCTATAGCCTGCAAAACCTGTGCCGTCGCTCGCTCCGTAGCCGAGGGCTTCCACAGGGCAAGGGATAACGAGCGGCAGCCATTTTGTCAACTTGTTATGTGTTCAAGTCTGGTGTATCGTAATGTGCATAGAACTCACTTATCCCCCATCACCCCTGTGTATTTTAGCTAGGGGATTCAGACGCTCCTTCAGCATTGCCCTGTAGCCAGGAAAACCTATGCCGCCACTCGATCCATAGTCAAGCGCTGCCACGAGACGGGAAAAGTGGGTCACCTGCGGCGGCCATTTTGTCAGTTTGCTATGCGATCGAATCCAGTGTATAGAGCTCGCGTATCCCTATTGCCCCTGTATATTTTATCTAGGGTATTGTGATGTTCCTTTAGCATTGCCCTGTAGCCTGCAAAACCTATGCCGTTGCTCGCTCCATGGCTGAGGGCTGCCACGAGGCGACTGGAGTCAGGTGGCGGCCATTTTGTCAACTTGCTATGCGATACAGTCTGGTATATTGTAATGTGCATACAGTAGAGCTGGCTTATCCCTACTGGCTCTGTGTATTTTAGCTAGAGTATTGTGACACTCCTTCAGCATTGCCCTGTAACTTAAAAAAACTTATGCAGTTGTTGGCTCGATAGCTGAGGGCTTCCACGAGGCAAGGAGTCACGGGTGGTAGCCATTTCAATTGAATCTGCCCTGCTACAGAATTGTATGTGTACCTTACGGTGCATAGAACCTTATCCTCGTAACCACTGTGTATTTTACAGTAGATACGCTCCTGCAGCCTTTCCCTGCTTTATGTAAAACTTGTGTGCACACTTCTATTGAATGTGAAAGTATAGTACAGTACAGTACAATAGATACAAAAATCAAAAAATTAATAGTGTCTGGAAAAAATTAACACTTTGGGAATCGAACCCGGGACTCTAAGCATGGGAAGCGGAACACTTCACCACTCGGACACGTCGCTGCCATATGACAGATGAATAAGTCCATTGGTTTTAATTATGCTGTAATGGCTACGGGATTTGGACGCCAACATACAATATCCCTAACATCAGTAGACCACAATATGTACCTGTAACACGATCGTTTGCGTCTGTGTACACTACTGGTTTTATTTGTTTATTTGTCTGCGGGACTTGGACACAAATATTCCTACCGTCAATGGACTAAACTGTGGCTTTATCACGTTCGATTTTAAAAAGCGACATCTGGTGGATGATCACAGGTATTACACTTAAAGGTAATGCCAAACGTTCTGTGCGCCTACCTATGACTAGGCGTGCCTCCTTGCGCCCAGGCACACTGCGTATGCCCGATCGCGACTAACGCCTCAGCCAGCCAAAATAATGGAGGCTCCATCTGTACACACTTCTCTTTCGAGGAACTATGGACTCCGTATCCACATTGGGAATATATACCCCTAATATAAAAATGTAATCTGCGGACCTTCTACTGAGAAAACTGAAGGTTTAGCATAAAAAAATAAAAAATTAATATCCAGCATGGGAGAGAGCATGTGTCAAAGGTGAACCGGTAACTCCTCATAGAACTTCCAACTGGAAGTCGTGGCACTAATCATTTCCGGTCAGTGGGCAGACTGCGAGGAACAGGAACCAAATGTCTAACAATAATAATATCAATATCTATAAATCACTTTCATCCTAATAGGACTCAAAGTGCTTTCCATTTGCCTTTACAGCACAAAATACAACACAAGCTTAACAGGGGTGGTCTTCAGTATGCCGACTGTCGGGATCCCGGCGCACAGTATACCGGCGACGGAATCCCGACAGCCGGCATACCGACACTTTCTCCCTCGTGGGGGTCCGCGACCCACCTGGAGGGAGAATAAAATAGCGTGGCGCGCGTAGTGCGCCACTGTGCCCGCAAGGGGCTCATTTGCGCTCGCCACGCTGTCGGTATGCCGGCGGTCGAGCTCCCGGCGCCGGTAGCGCTGGGAGCCTTTTGCAGGGAATAATCCAGAACGTACTCTGCAATTCCTAGCACCCGCAACTCCTATAGTGGTACGATCAATAATATTTAGTTGGCATTTTATGAAAAGTAATATGTAGCACTGCCTTTGTAGGCATCTGATTGTGTGAAAAACTGGGCTAATTGCTCTCATGTAGATTTTACATGTTTCTTATTGTACAAATAAATTGTCCCTGCATTATTCCTAAATTTGCATCCAATTTACCAAAGATAAAAAAGTATTGGCCTTGGGTGCTAATACAGGTTGAGTATCCCTTATCCAAAATGCTTGGGACCTGAAGTATTTTGGATTTCGGATTTTTCTGTATTTTTGAATAATTGCATACCATAATGAGATATCCAGGTAATGGGACCTAAGATTAAGCACAGAATGCATTTATGTTTCATATACACCTTATACACACAGCATGATGGTAATTTTAGCCAATATTTTTAATAACTTTATGCATGAAACAAAGTGTGTGTACATTGAGCCATCAGAAAACAAAGGTCTCACTATCTCACTCCAAAAATTCCGTATTTCGGAACATTTGGATATGGGATACTCAACCTATAGAATCTTCTCCCATGGATCCATTGGGATACACAGTGTATTGAATACTAGACTTGCTTTGTCTTGGTTGCACTTTATAAATATTTCTAACTATCTATCATATGGGGAAGACTGCCCTTTAGCAGCGAGTCAGCTGCCAGAAGAATTGCATTTAATAAAAGAACAATGCACATATCATAACAGTGGATCTCTCCCCTAAAAATATGGTAAGGTACACCTCTGCTATTATGTTACTTCTCAGAAAAAAGCGCACTAGTGACACATACCATAAAGAAAACAAATATTTTATTGTTAAGACAACGCAGACATTTCTTCAAGTGTACAACCCCAATCAGGCATCAAGCTAGGCAACCTGCATATACATATCTATACTGTACACGTGCAGAAAAATATCATCCAGCTGTAAGTTTAAATTAAAGACAATATCCTGGAAAATAAAAACACCCATTTTATTTAGAAAAAGTAACAGCTCTGGAAAAGCAGAGCGTCCATAACTGCAAACATGACTTATAATAGAAATAGTGCATTATTAATGCCCCGCATGAGCATAGCATTTACTTTTCTAACTAAATGAGAAAATTATAGTCACTGTAACCCAAACAAAAAAACACAAATAGTTGTTACATTTAGATTGGTGTAAGTCATTTCCGTTATTAATCACATGTGCAGGATGATCTGCAATACTTAGTACCTGTAGAACAGAACATTTTCCCTTTGAGCATGAAGAGTAAGATCGTTACTGAACGCCTATGCAAAAATAGTGCATTGATAAGTAAGAACGCCTTGTGTATAAGCACTTTGTTTCTTCCACTGTGATAAGAAACAGCCCAACCCTAAGCAAACAAAAGAAATTGAGACTCATAATTTCAGGAGCAGATCCTCAGTGCATAGTCAATATATGCTTGTAAATGGCAGGTCACATTAAGACAGCAGAATCTCTTAAAATGCATGAAAATTATGCCCACACAAATACATTTCCCTAATTCAAATTATTGGCTCACTGCAATTCTGTGTTGAGCTAGTGGTAAAGCTGCACGAAAAACCCATGTTGGTTATATTGTTTGATATCCAGCATGACTTCTCTTTCTTCCGATGAGATAAGCGATCAGTACAATTAAAACAAGTCCAGCGAGACAAGCGCCAACTACAATGGGCACTAGCATGCCATTCTGATCTTCTGCACATTCCACAGCTAGAAGAAAAACAATTACATTATGCAAATAATTATGGAATATAACTGGAGTCAATAACCATTCCTAAACATAATTACTAAGCCCCAAAAAGGCAAAAATATACGTTATGGTAAGAACTTACCGTTAATAACGGTATTTCTCCTAAGTCCACATGATAACATTGAGATATAATGACGTGACAGCGGATTTGCACCAAACGGTCAAAGCTTTTCGGCTTCCCAGCATGCAACGGGCCCGTCCATATATCCCCGCCTCCTGGCTCAGGCAATCAGTTTTTCCAAAGCTCAAGGCAGGAGCATCATAGAGAGCCACAATCAGGTAAGAAGAACACATATGCACACCCTTCCATACAAGAAGGAAGAGGTTAGTGAGTAAAAGGATCCTCAAATCAGGTGCATCAGGGTGGGATGCCTGTGGACTTAGGAGAAATACCGTTATCAACGGTAGGGTCCACAGGTTATCCACAGGATAACATTGGGATGTCCCAAAGCATTAGTGGTGGGGATGCTCCTGATTGGACAGGAGAATCCTACGCCCGAATTCAGCATCCTGAGAGGCAAAAGGTATCAACGGCATAATGTCTAATGAATGTGTTAATGGAAAACCATGTGGCTGCCTTATATGTCTGTTCTGCTGAAGCACCATGTTGTGCTACCCATGATGGACCTACCTTACCAGTATAGTGAGCAGAAACATTAGCTGGAACAGGGAGATCAGCTTGAGAATATGCTTCTGAAATCTCACAGGCAGAACACAATGGTAGGTAAAAAATGGTGCTATTCAGTTGCTAACATAAAATGTAATTTATAAAAATTAAATGTAAAAATAAATAAATAAATAAATAAATAAATAATGTAATAAAAGCATAATAACATGCATCAAATAAGGAGTCCTACCGGAAGGATGGTCCTCCTTGGCAAAATCTCCTCCACTGTTCCTGGGACAGTGGAGATTTTGCCAGGGAGGACGTTTAGAACTGGTAGCTTGTGCAGGGTATGTCCAGACTGCTCTGCACTACTTTGTGACCTGCAGCTCCCCCACCATCCTTCCTTATCAGCAGGCCATCCTCTTGTAAAGTCCATAGAGAACAAAGAGAGAATCTGTCTTTCTGATAGCACTGACACGATCTACGTAGATCCTTAAGACACGGACTACTTCCAACGATGCATCTCCCGCAGAAAGGTCCTGCCTTTGGAAGGCCAGGACTGCAATCTCCTCGTTAAGGTGGAATTTAGACACCACCTTAAGAAGATACCCAGATTTAGTTCTGAAAACTGTTCTATCTGGATAAAAAAAAAAAAAAAAGAGAGAAATGCGAGGACGACATAATGCCCCTAAATCTGAAACTCTTCTAGCTGAAGCCATGGCCAGTGTAACGAGAACTTTAGCTGTCAACCATTTAAGATCCACTCTTAAGTGGTTCAAATGGAGCAACTTGAAGAGCATTTAGGACTAAAGTTAAATCCCAAGGACTCTGTAGGAGGAACAAAAGGAGGTTGAATGCGCAGCATTCCCTGGAAAAAACTGCGCACATTCTATAGATTGGCAATTTTCTTTTGGAACCATACAGTCAATGCTAACACTTGCACTCTCAAGGAAGCCACCCTTAAACATTTATCCATTCCTGCCTAAAGGAATGCCAAGACCCTGGAAACTCTGAAAGGTCTAGGGTCAAATTGCTGTTCACTGCACCATTGAATCTAGGCTTGCCATATTCGGTGATAAATGCAAGTTGAGGCAGGTTACCTTGCTCTGAGAATTGTCTGAATTACCTGTTGTGAGAATCCTCTCGACTTCAGGATAGTTTATGGCGGGAGACTCGGAGGAAACTGGTCATGAACTGGGGGGAGGGGCGATCAGGGGAGTGTCTGACTTCCCGCTGCTGACATCAACCCTAGGGATCGCGGCCTCATACTACTCCTGGAGCCTATGATCCCTAAGGCCTAGCGCTAATGCACACTAGGTGGCAGCCGCGTCAGTGACTGTTTGGTAGTCTCCTCCCAAAACAGTGCGGCTGTGTCCGCGTTCCCCCTCTAAGCGGAACCGATGCCTTACCATCTCCCCGTGCTCCGGCCGCAGCCTGGTAATGTCTGCTGGACTGCTAGTATATCAGACACAGACGCCCGCCGAAACAGCACTGTACTCGTGGGTAAGCGTTGTCGCGACCCGGCAGGGAGTTGTTGTAGCGACTCTTTCTAAGGTACGTATAAGACGCTTTTTAGAAAGATCACTCAGGAAAAATAGTAAGACTATAAAAATAAAATAAGAAAGCTTAGGGCTGCTAAAAAACAGCAGCCCTGTCACCATGGTACGGCTTTCATCCACACCAAACAAAAAACGGATTTGCCTGAGCTAGGAGACGGGGATATATGGATGGGCCCATTGCATGCTGGGAGGCCGAAAAGCTTTGACAGTTTGGTGCAAATCCGCTGTCGCGTCATCATATCCCAATGTTATCCTGTGGATAACCTGTGGACCCTGCAGGAGAAAACTATGCACAATCATTGCTGATGTGTTACTTGCAATTTATCATTTATATTACACAATTTAGCCATAACGTGGCACTGTTCAACCCATCTCTACATTTATTACAACTGAATTGGGTTTGGACACATAGAAAACTATAAGCACTCATTCCTCAATAATCTGCTAAAAGGGGGTTCGTTCTACTAGGTGTGCTCCCCTGTACTACATAATCAGGTATAAAGAAAATAATTTAAGTTAGACTACATGGGCCAAGTGGTTCTTATCTGCCATCACATTCTATGTTATGTTAGAATGCATGCAATAAACGCTGGTTTTTGCCAATAATGTATTTAGAAGGGAATTATATATATATATATATATATATATATATATATATATATATATATATATATATATATATATATATATATATTTTATATAATATATATAATATATATTATACACACACACACACACATATATATATACATATATATATATATATATATATATATATATATATATATATACACATACATACATACACACATACTGTATATACATACATACATACATACATACATACATACACACACACTATTGAAAATTATACATACAGAGAAGTAGAATAATTTTCTACAAAATGTTGCTTGCAATTAAGAAACTATATCAGAATCCCATGTTTGGTCTATGGGGATGCATTCAATATCCCGGCGCCGGGATACCGACACCTACTCTCCCTCTTGGGGTGTCCACAACACCCGTGGAAGGAGAATAAATAGTATACTGGGCCACCGAGCCCGCAAAGGGCTCTTTTACGCTCGCCCCATTGCTGGCATTCCGGCACCCTGCACCCCGTGGTCGGGATTCTGGCCGCTGGGATGACAGGCACCGGTATATTGATACCAACTAGTTCTATGGTGTAAGAAAATTAAAAGGTGACAAATGAATAATGGTTGTGAATCCTTTTATAGCCACATGATTTTACGTAAAAGAAAAGGAATCACGTGATATTACAAAGCACACAATTTAAGGCAAGGCATAGTAAACTTTTGCTTCTTACCAGGGCCAAATTTGTTTTCATCTATATCGAAGGCCTGGACTTGAAGGCTATAGGTGTCAATGGCAAAGTTGCTTGCAATCTGAAGATGTTGCTTAGAGTTGCATTTGTACGACTTATGTGTTGTTGCCTGCAGGTAAGATAGGTTTCCATGGTTCAGAATAAACCTGGGATCTGCAAATATAAATAGGTGATTCAACCGTATACTTCTCAAGAAAGGGGAACAAATATGTACACAGTTTAAAAGTTCATCTTTTTCTCGTAGTCCATAAGGGATATTGGGGAATCTAGTACGATAGGGTATAGACGGGGTCCAAAGGAGCCGGTGCACTTTACATTTCTTCACTGGGTGTGCTGGCTCCTCCCCTCTATGCCCTCTCCCACAGGCAGTTATAGGTAAAATAGTGCCTGAAGGAGAAAGGACATATACGAGAGAAGGAACATGAAAACAAAAAGTGGTGAGATTTATATATCAGCACACAACCAACATATAATAACCAGCAACAGCTGGTAACAACAGCAGCTGAACAGGTAACCACACAAAAGAGAACCTGCAGAAAAGTCAACGCACTGAGGCAGGTGCCCAATATCCCTTATGGACTACGTGAAAAGGATTTACCGGTAGGTAATTAAAATCCTATTTTCTCTAGCCTCCATAAGGGATATTGGGGAATCTAGTACGATGGGGACGTCACAAAGCTTCCAGAACGGGCGGGAATGTGCGAAGACTTCGGCAGCACCGCCTACCCAACCTGGGTATCAAACTTGTAGGACTTAACAAAAAAGTGTTCTTCCCCGACAAGGTAGCAGCTCGGCACAGTTGCAAGGCCGAGACTCCACAGGCAGCCGCTCAGGAAGAGCCCACCGATCTTGTAGAGTGGGCCTTTAGAGACTTAGGGGTCAGTACCAGTCAGTCGGCTCGTAACTGCTATGCCACAGGCTGTGTTTGAAAAATGGCAGTTAGTAGCCGATTGGCTGGTACTCTATCTCCAGTGACTATCTCCATCCAAGGCTTAGTAAATAGACACCTTTAGGAACAGGTAAAGTTGCCGACACATAGGCCTGTTGGATAGTAAGTCTAAGCCAACGAGCAATGGACTGCTTCGAAGCAGGACAACCCTTTTTCTGTGCATCATAGAGCACGAACAAGGAATCAGTCTTTCTGATCCAAGCCGTTCGCTTGATATACATCTTCAAGGCTTGCCCAACATCCAACGCCTCCGGAGGAGCAGAAGAGTCAGAACTGGACGGAAACACAATAGGTAGATTCAGGTGAAATGCAGAGACAACCTTCGTCAGGAACTGCTGTCTAGTCTGGAGTTCCGCTCGGTCCTCGTAAAAGACAAAAGCATGGACTTTTACACGATAAGGCCCCCAATTCTGAGACACGACGAGCAGAAGCCAGGGACTATAACATCACCTTCTTCCACAGTCATCAGAGGTTCACACCAGGAGGACTGTAGAAATTCCAACACCACATTCAAATCCCAGGGCGCCGTAGGCGGCACAAAAGGAAGTTGGATGTGGAGAACCCCTTGCAAGAAGGTCTGCACTTCTGGCAACACCGCCAATTTCTTCTGGAAGAAAATGGAAAGAGCTGAAATGTGGGCCTTAATGGAACCCAGACGTAAGCCCTTATCTACATCAGCCTGCAGGAAACGTAAAAAACGTCCCAAGTGGAACTCTGCAGGGGGATACGCGCGTTCCTCGGAAAGAGAGACATATCTCCTCCAGATATGACAATAGCGTTTTGACGTCACAGGTTTCCTGGTCTAAACCATGGTGGCAAAAACTTTTTTGGAAAGGCCCTTGTGAGCTAGGATGTTCCGCTCAACCTCCATGCCGTCTAACGAAGTCGCCGTAAGTTGTGTAGACGAATGGTCCTTGTTGAAGAAGATCTCTTCTTAGTGGTAGAGGCCAAGGGTCTTCGACGGACATGTCCAGAAGATCCGTGTTCCAGGCCCTGAGAGGACAATCCGGGGCAATCAGAATTGCCTGGACTCCTTGATTCCTGATTCGCTTGAGCACCCTTGGGAGCAACGGAATCGGGGGAAACAGGTAGACCAGCCGGTAAGGCCATGGCGACGCCAGTGCATCCACTGCCTTCGCCTGAGGGTCCCTGGTTTGTGAGCAATACCAGTGAAGCTTCTTGTTGAGTCGAGAAGCCATCATGTCTAATTTGTGGGCAGCCCCACCGATGTATGATCTGCTGGAACACCTGACGGTGGAGTCCCCACTCCCCCGGGTGGAGATCATGACAACTCAGGAAGTCCGCTTCCCAGTTGTCCACACCAGGAATGAAGATTGCCGACATGGCTCTTGCATTTCTTTCCGCCCAGGGGAGTATTTTTGACACATCTCGCATGCAGGCTCTGCTTTTTGTCCCTCCTTGTCGATTGATATACGCCACTGCTGTGGCGTTGTCAGACTGTACTTGGATCGCGTGATCCTTGAGCAGAGGAGAGGCCTGAAGCAGAGCATTATAGATCGCCCGGAGTCCCAGAATGTGGATCAGAAGGAGGCTTTCGTGGGCTGACCACCTGCCCTGGAACAGCGCCCCTTGGGCGACAGCTCCCCATCCTCTCAGACACATCCGTCATTAGGAGGGTCCAATCTGGAATCTGGAAACTCCAGCCTTACAGTAGACTGGAGGACTGTAACCACCACAGGAGGGAAATCCTGGCCTGAGGTGACAGCCGGATTAACCGATGCATCTGTAGATGCGAGACAGACCACTTGCTCAGGAGATCCAATTGAAATGTTCTGGCATGGAACCTCCCATATTGGACTGCCTCGTAAGAGGCGACCATCTTTCCCAGCAAACGTATGCAAAGATGGATGGACACTCGAGTAGGTAGGAGCACCACTCGAACCATCTCCTGAAGTGTTCTCGCTTTGTCCTCTGGTAGGAACACCTTCTGTTCCACAGTATCCAGCAACATCCCCAGGAACAGGAGCCGCTGAGTTGGCTCTAGGTGAGACTTCTGTAAATGAAGAATCCACCCATGGTGTGACAGAAGTTGGATCGTGTGGTCGATATGGAGCAATAAAAGCTCCCTGGATCTCGCTTTTATCAGAAGACCGTCCAGGTAAGTGACCACATTGACCCCCTGGACCCGCAACATCATCTCCGCCATCACCTTCGTGAACACCCTGTGGACAGGCCAAAGGGCAGGGCCTGGAACTGGTATTGATCATCCAGCAGGGAAAACCTCAGGTACGACTGACGAGGTGGCCAAATCGGAATATGAAGGTAGGCATCCTTGATATCCAAGGAAACCATGAATTCCTGTTCCTCCAAGCCCGCAATCACCACTCTCAAGGATTCCATTTTGAACTTGAAAACCTTCAGGTGAAGATTTAAGGCCTTTAGGTTCAAAATGGGCCTTACCGAACCGTGTGGCTTCGGTAACACAAACAGGTTGGAGTAACAACCCTTGCCGCATTGTGGTTTGGCACTTAGACAATGACGCAGGACTGTACCAACTTTAGGATGGCTTGTCTCAGCGTAACCTCCAAAGCTGGTAAGCTTGATATGAAAAATCGTTGGGGAGGAGCACCGTTGAACTCCAGCTTGTAGCCCTGAGAAATGAGATCCCTAACCCAGGTATCCTGGCAGGAATCGTCCCAGATGCTGCTGAAGTGACGCAGCCGAGCTCCCACCTCGAGATCTCCTCAGGGTGGGTGGGCACAGTCATGCTGAGGCCTTAGTGGAAGCAGAATTGGTGGACTGTTGCTGAGAACCGATGTTTGCAGGTTTTCTGGTCTTACCTCTGGTGCCTCTAGCCACATTGGAGGCACCTCTGTCCCTAGATCAAAATCTTTTAGACAGAAAGGACTGAATAGACTGCCCCGGGTAGAAGCGTCTCGCCGGTGCGGCCCCAGAGGGGGAAAATGTGGATTTCCCAGCAGTTACTTTGGAAATCCACGTATTCAACTCAACCCCAAAGAGCCATTCCCCAGAAAATGGGAGGGATTCCACACTGCGCTTTGATTCTGCGTCCGCTATCCACTGACGCAACCACAAATTCCTGCATGCAGACACTGCCATGGCAGAAGTCTTAGAATTAATATTCCCCATCTCTTTGTGCAAGTCACACAGGCATGTGCAGTGTCCTGAATGTGCTTCAGGAGAGTCACCATAGTGACCAGAGGCATAGCCCCGGAGAGGCCCTCCTGAATTTGAGTAGCCCACATATGAATGGCATGGGTCATCAAGCAACCTGCTGTGACCGGCCTTTGCGATACACCTGCTGCCATGTAAATAGATTTGAGTGTACTCTATCTTTCTGTCCTCAGGATCCTTCATGGTAAAGGAGCCCGGGGCAGGCAGCACCGCCTTTTTGGACAGTCAAAAGACTGATACGTCAAACCCCGGGGTCCTCTTCCCAGAATTTACTACCTTCAGGAGTAAATGGGAAAGTGCGCAAAAACTTTTGACACATGGAATTTTTTGTCTGGATTTTTCAAGGCCAACTTGAATAGGTCATCTAACTCTGCAGAATCAGGGAATGTGACATCAGGCTTGTTTTGTGTAAAGAAAAACGAATGCTGTGAGGCAGCGTCCTCTAGAAGGAGCTTGAACATGTCCCGTATAGCCAGAATGAGGGGATTCAATACCCTGAGCAGAATCAGAATACCCACTAATGGGATCCAAGTCCTCCCCATCCTCCTGTATATCCCCATCTGAATCAGACAGTAGGGCAGGTAAACCACACTTCTGTGGGCCTGCATGAGAGATGGAGGGCTGTGTAGCATCTGCCCTAGCAGCTAAGTCTGCAACAGCCTGTTGTAGTAGCTGAGTTTTCTGAACATTAGCAGCGAGTTGTGATGAAATATCAGACATCATAGTTTTAAGAGCACCTAGCCAGGAGGGCTCTGGACCCTCTCCCCCAGCCACTTCACTGATTTGTGAAGATTTGCTGCATTGTTCACAGGAAACGGAATCAGTAGATAAGGGAGAGAATCTGGTGTGGCATACACTACAGAGTTTGTGTTTACCCATGTTTACAGTAATCACAATGACATACACACACAGTAATACTTATCAAGCCTGCCCTTACTGTATGTGAGAGGAGACACACAGAGAAAGACCAGCACACCCCTAGCTGCACTGCCCCAGTGAGGCTGTCCGCTAACTTTATCACAGTGAAACACTAGTAAAATTTCTGTCCTGTAGAGGACACAGATTGTGTACAATACCGGCTCTCTCGCTTTGCTACACCCTGTACCAGTTTTTCAGCGTTTCTTGGGAGTCAGGAAGAGCTGTGTGCTGGTTGATGCTGCATTAAGCAGAGGAAGATGCCAAAATGCCTCTGTTTCCGCTCTGAGGTATCTCCACCCACCCCACCCCCAATGGCGCCGGAGCTAGTGATTTTTATACTGGCAGTGTCTACTATCATGCTTTAAAACATCACACAAATGCTAGTTTAAGCCATCTTGAGCAAGTTTACACAGGGGGGCTCTAGCGGGTCACCCCCAGGAGGGTTCCGTATGCCGCGCCCGCATTCAGACGCACTTTGAACCGGGGGACCCCCCTAGCTGGGCCCCCGGCTTGTGCTCCCCACAAACGTCACCTTCAGGCATATGTTAGGGGTGTGCGGCATGCTGCGAATGCGACAGCTAAGGCAGTGCCCCGCTGAACAAACAACCGCCCAGGACGGTGGTCCTGCAGCGGGGAAACGGCTCTGACACCTCGCAAGGCCGGTGACCGCCCCCCCCCCCCCCCCCCTTCCCCCCACCCCCATAACTCTCACGGTGCAGGTATGCTGTTGCCCAGACAGCATACTGAAAATAAAAAAGTTTAAAAGAATTTGAAGAACACTCTCTGGAGCTGCAGAGATGTGCATCCTCTCCCGAGGGCACTTTTTTCTAAACTATCTGTGGAAGGGGGCATAGAGGGGAGGAGCCAGCACACCCAGTGAAGAAATCTAAAGTGCACCGGCTCCTTTTGAGCCCGTCTATACCCCATCGTACTAGATTCCCCAATATCCATTATGGATGCTAGAGAAATATAGATTTCAGTTAACAAAAACACACCTTTTGAATCAGGGAGAGATGCGTTCACAAAAACCTCGCTAAGATAAAACTTGCTTGCATTGGTATTCTGAAAAACAAGAACACAGAGTGAAAAGAAGGAAACATAAGAGTACAGGCTGGCTTGAGAACAGAGAATTAGCATATTTACATCAGTATGCATATTTACAAAATGCATAAAACAAGTATAAGAAAGTTGCAATTCAATTCCTGCTATGAAAAAATAGATCTCCAGGAACTGCCCTAATTGCCCCTTCACTCTGCATTACACTTACCAATGTGAAGTTGAAGGAGAGGTCCACAGTCTTCGATAATAGCATCAAAACTGCTGAACTATTAGTGCAAGTCCCAGCGACATTAATTAGATTTGGATCAATATTGAATGCATAAGGGATTTCCTGGAAGGAAAAAAATAAATACAATTTAAATAATTCAAAAAGGTGTGATCTTACAGCTTAACAATAAAAATGAAACAGAAGCCAGAGGTAGACATGTAGCCTGAGAAGTGGAGTTGAGAGGACAACATTTAGTGTGCAAGCACAGGCACTGACTATTGTCAGGTGCTGACACCCACTGTGCAGAGAGGTGTACTACGATATCCCGGCTGTCGGGATCCCGACTGCCGGAAGGCCAGCAGTGGGGCGAGTGCAAAAGATCCCCTTGCGGGCACGGTGGCGTGCCGCGCTATTTATTTTCCCTCCAGGGAATGTCGTGGACATCCCAAGACTGAGAATAGTTGCTGGGATCCCGGCACCGGTATGCTGAGCGCTGGGATCCCGCCAGCAGGGATAGTGAATGCTTCCCGTGCAGAGAAGTGGAGGTCCTTCTGGGCAGGGTGATGAGGGTTTGTCAAATACAGATTAGTGAACCACAGATAACGAAGAGCTGGCAATGCAATTTGTTAGATTCTGTACATTGTCCTTAGAAATTCTGTTTTATATTCATCTACATATGTATAGTATATGTATTCACATATTGTGCTTAACTGTGTTTACCTGCTCCTGTATGTGTCAATAATCTGCCACCCAGGCAAGAAGCAGAATCAGTAACTTTGGCCACATGCCTCTGTATGTAGATATATCAGACATCCCAGTCCTAACTACTCTATTAGTACATCCCAATGACAAAAAAAAAAAAAAAGGAGATCACATTGTAAGCCAGGATTGCATTGCTGCTGTCAAAGTAAACCAAGGTTTCAGAAGGATACTAACCAGCTCTCTGCTAGGATCTTGGTAGACTGGTATTCTACACTAATCAGCCATCCATATTCCTGCACTACCATTTACAAAGAATGTGAAGAATGAGCATTGTAGGAATCAGATGCACGTCATGAACACTTAGCATAACCTTCCTTGAAAATCTAGTAACAGCACAGACCATAAACGTGTACAAACAGAGAATGATCAACTACAGGTTGAGTATCCCCCCTTCCCTTATCTCAGGCATGGCCAAACTGCGGCCCTCCAGCTGTTGTGAAACTACATATCCCAGCATGCCCTGTCCCAGTTTTGCTGTCAAAGAATGCTAAAGCTGTGTCAGGGCATGCTGGGATGTGTAGTTTCACAACAGCTGGAGGGCCGCAGTTTGGACATGCCTGCCTTATCCAAAATCCCACATTTTTGGGTCCCCTACTGATATAATGACTATATATATCTATTATATGTACATATATATATGTCATTGTCTCAGTAGGGAAAGAAAAAATATGGATTTTAAACCTACCGGTAAATCTTTTTCTCCTAGTCCGTAGAGGATGCTGGGGACTCCTTAAGGACCATGGGGTATAGACGGGCTCCGCAGGAGACATGGGCACTCTAAGACTTTAGATGGGTGTGAACTGGCTCCTCCCTCTATGCCCCTCCTCCAGACCTCAGTTAAAGAACTGTGCCCAGAGGAGACGGACAGTACGAGGAAAGGATTTTTGTTAATCTACCAGCCCACACCATACACTCTGGAATATACCAAACCAGTTTACAGTATGAACAAAACAGCATCAGCCAGAGACTGATCACAACTGTAACATAACCCTTATGTAAGCAACAACTATATACAAGCCTTGCAGAAATTGTCCGCACTGGGACGGGCGCCCAGCATCCTCTACGGACTAGGAGAAATAGATTTACCGGTAGGTTTAAAATCTTATTTTCTTTTACGTCCTAGAGGATGCTGGGGACTCTGTATGGACCATGGGGATTATACCAAAGCTCCAGACCGGGCGGGAGAGTGCGGATGACACTGCAGCACCGATTGAGCAAACATGAGGTCCTCATCAACCAGGGTATCAAACTTGTAGAATTTTGCAAAAGTGTTTGAACCCGACCAAGTAGCTGCTCGGCACAGCTGTAATGCCGAGACGCCTCGGGCAGCCGCCCAAGAAGAGCCCACCTTCCTAGTGGAATGGGCCTTTACCGAATTTGGTAACGGCAATCCAGCCGTAGAATGAGCCTGCTGAATAATGTTTCAGATCCAGCGAGCAATAGTCTGCTTAGAAGCAGGAGCGCCAACCTTGTTGGCCGCATACAGGACAAACAGTGCCTCTGTTTTCCTAACTCGAGCCGTCTTGGCTACATACATTTTTAAGGCCCTGAAATCCTCCAAGTCACTTGTAGCCACAGGCACCACAATAGGTTGGTTCATATGGAACGACGAAACCACCTTAGGTAGAAATTGAGGACGAGTTCTCAACTCCGCTCAATCCACATGGAAAATCAGATAGGGGCTCTTGTGAGACAAAGCCGCTAATTCGGACACCCGCCTCGCAGATGCCAAGGCCAACAACATGACCACTTTCCAAGTGAGAAATTTTAACTCCACCATTTGAAGAGGTTCAAACCAGTGTGATTTAAGGAACCGTAACACCACAATAAAGTCCCACGGTGCCACTGGGGGCACAAAAGGAGGTTGGATGTGCAGCACTCCCTTTACAAAAGTCCGGACTTCTGGGAGAGAAGCCAATTTCTTCTGAAAGAATATAGATAAGGCCGAAATCTGCACCTAAATGGAGCCTAACTTAAGGCCCAAATCCACTCCTGTATGTAGAAAGTGGAGAAAATGACCCAGCTGAAAATCTTCCGTAGGAGCATGCTTGTCTTCACACCAACAAACATATTTCCTCCAGATACGGTGATAATGCTTCGCCGTTACCTCCTTCCTAGCTTTGATTAGAGTAGGGATGACTTCCCCCGGAATACCTTTCCCAGCTAGGATTTGGTGTTCCACCACCATGCCGTCAAACGTAACCGCGGTAAGTCTTGGTACACACAGGGCCCCTGTTGCAACAGGTTCTCCCTGGGAGGAAGAGGCCACGGATCTTCTGCGATCATTTCCTGAAGATCTGAATACCAGGCCCTTCGAGGCCAATCTGGAACAATAAGTATTGTCTGCACTCTTGTTCGTCTTATGATTCTCAATATTTTTGAGACGAGTGGAAGTGGAGGGAACACATAGACCAACTGAAACACCCACGGTGTCACTAGTGCGTCCACCGCCACTGCCTGAGGGTCCCTCGACCTGGAACAATACGTCCAAAGCTTTTTGTTGAGGCGTGACACCATCATGTCTATTTGAGGAAGTCCCCAACGACTTGTTATCTCTGCAAAGACCTCTTGATGAAGTCCCCACTCTCCTGGATGGAGATCGTGTCTGCTGAGGAAGTCTGCTTCCCAGTTGTCCACTCCCGGAATGAAGACTGCGGACAGAGCGCTTACATGATTTTCCGCCCAGCGAAGAATCCTGGTGGCTTCTGCCATTGCTGCTCTGCTCCTTGTCCCGCCCTGGCGGTTTACATGCGCCACGGCTGTGACGTTGCCTGACTGAATCAGAACGGGTAGGTTGCGAAGAAGACTCTCCGCTTGTTGTAGGCAGTTGTATATGGCCCTTAATTCCAGCACATTGATGTGTAGACAAGCCTCCTGGCTTGACCATATTCCTTGAAAATTTCTTCCTTGTGTGACTGCTCCCCACCCTCGGAGGCTCGCGTCCGTGGTCACAAGAACCCAGTCTTGAATGCCGCACCTGCAACCCTCTAGAAAGTGAGCACTCTGAAGCCACCACAGGAGAGACACCCTGGCCCTGGAGGACAGGCTTATTCTCTGATGAATTTGTAGATGGGACCCCGACCACTTGTCCAGTAGGTCCCACTGAAAAGTTCTCGCATGGAACCTACCGAACGGAATGGCCTCGTAGGCCGCCACCATCTTCCCCAATACTCGAGTGCATTGATGAACTGACACTCTTTTTGGTTTTAGCAGGTCCCTGACCATGTTCTGGAGTTCCTGGGCTTTTTCCGTCGGGAGAAAACCCCTCTTTTTTCCCCATGTCCAAACCATGCCCAAAAATGACAGCCGAGTCGTCGGAACCAACTGCGACTTTGGTAGATTTAGAATCCAGCCGTGTTGTTGTAGTACTCTCAGGGAGAGAGACACGCTTTTCAGTAACTGATCTCTCGATCTCGCCTTTATCAGGAGATCGTCCAAGTATGGGATAATTGTGACTCCTTGCTTGCGCAGGAGCACCATCATTTCCGCCATTACCTTGGTGAAAATTCTCGGGGGCCGTGGAAAGCCCAAACGGCAACGTCTGAAACTGGTAATGACAATCCTGTACAGCGAATCTCAGGTACGCCTGAGGAGGAGGATATATGGGGACATGAACGTATGCATCCTTTATGTCTAGTGACACCATAAAATCCCCCCGTTCCAGGCTGGAGATCACTGCCCAGAGAGATTCCATCTTGAATTTGAACCTTTTCAAATATAGGTTCAGGGATTTTAGATTCAGAATTGGTCTGACCGAGCCATCCGGCTTCGGAACCACAAACAGGGTTGAATAAAACCCCTCTCCCTGTTGCATTAGGGGAAGCTTGATAATCACCTGCTGTTGACACAGCTTTTGTATGGCAGCTGAAACTATTTCCCTCTCTGGGGGAGAAGCTGGCAAGGCCGATTTGAAAAATCTGTGTGGAGGCACCTCTTCGAACTCCAGTTTGTAGCCTTGGGATACAATATCTACCGCCCAAGGATCCAAATCCGACTGAACCCAGACCTGGCTGAAGAGCCGAAGACGTGCCCCCACTGGTGCGGACTCCCTCAGCGGAGCCCCAGCGTCATGCGGTGGATTTTGTAGAGGCCGGGGAGGACTTTTGTTCCTGGGAACTAGCCGTAGCTGGTGTTCTTTTCCCTCTACCTCTGGCGAGGAAGGAAGAGCCCCGACCCTTTCTGAACTTATGCGACTGAAAGGACTGCATCTGGTACTGAGGTGTATTCTTTTGCTGTGGGGGGACGTAAGGCAAAAAAGAAGACTTACCCGCGGTAGCCAGGTCCGCGAGGCCCCCCCCAAATAAAAACTTCACCTTTGTAAGGCAAAGCCTCCATATGTCTCTGACATATAGCATCACCTGTCCATTGACGGGTCCACAGGGACCTTCTAGCAGAAACTGCCATGGCATTGGCTCTTGAACCCAAGAGCCCAATATCTGTCGCAGCCTCTCTCATATATAACGCTGCGTCCTTAATGTGACCCAAGGTCAACAAAATACTATCTTTATCTAGGGTGTCGATGTCAGATGACAAGTTATCTGCCCATGCTGCAATCACGCTACCCACCCATGCCGACGCTACTGCCGGTCTGAGCAGGGCACCCGTAGTCGTATAAATTGATTTTAAGGTAGTCTCCTGTCTGCAATCCGCAGGATCCTTGAGGGCTGCCATGTCCGGGGACGGTAATGCAACCTTTTTGGACAAGCGCGTCAAGGCCTTGTCCACCGTGGGCGAGGATTCCCACTGTAACCTGTCCTGAGAGGGGAAAGGATACGCCATAATAATCCTCTTGGGAACCTGCAGTCTCTTGTCAGGAGTTTCCCAAGACTTTTCAAATAAAGCGTTCAGCTCATGAGATGGGGGAAACGTTACCTCAGGTTTCTTTTCCTTAAACATGCAGACCCTCGTGTCAGGGACAGAGGGGTCCTCTGTGATATGCAAAACATATTTTATTGCAATGATCATATATTGAATACTCTTGGCCACCCTTGGGTGCAACCTTGCATCATCATAGTCGACACTGGAGTCGGAATCAGTGTCTGCTATCTGGGAAAAGGGACGTTTATGGGACCCTGAAGGGCCTTGTGACACCGTCAAAGCCATGGATTGACTCCCTGCTTTTTCCTTGGACTCTGCTTTGTCCAATCTCTTATGTAATAAGGTCACATTAGCATTTAAAACATTCCACATATCCAATCCGGTGTCGGCTGTGCCGACGGAGACACCACCACCATCTGCTCTGCAACCTCCCTAGACGAGCCTTCCGCTTCAGACATGTCGACACACACGTACTGACACCCCCACACACACTGGGATATATGAATATGGGGACAGCTTCCCAATAAGGCCCTTTGGAGAGACAGAGAGAGAGTATGCCAGCACACACCCAGCGCCACTAGACACTGAAAACAGTCCCAGCCTGTACAGCGCATATATATATATATATATATATATTATATATATATATATATATATATATATATATATATATATATATATATATATATATATATATATATATATATATATAATTTGCGCCAAATAAATGTGCCCCCCCCCCCTCGTTTTTGTCCCCTGTTACTTGGTTCAGCAGGGGAGAGTAAGGGAGCAGCTTCTCTGCAGCATGCTGTGGAGAAAAAGGCGCTGGTTAGTGCTGGAGGATCAAGCCCCGCCCCCTCAACGGCAGGCTTCAGTCCCGCTAATTTTTTTACACTGGCGGGGGTTTTATAATATACTGCCAGTGTTATGTGAGGTAATTATTGCTGCCCAAGGCGCCCCCCCTGCGCCCTTGCTGTGCTTGTGTGTGTGTGTGTGGGAGCAATTGCGCGCAGCGCGGTACCTCTCTGAAGATCTGAAGTCTTCTGCCGCCTTTGTAGTCTTCTTGCTTCATATACTTACCCGGATTCTATCTTCCGGCTCTGTGAGGAGGACGGCGGCGCGGCTCCGGGACGAACAGCGAGAACGACACCTGTGTTCCGACCCTCTGGAGCTAATGGTGTCCAGTAGCCTAAGAAGCAGAGCCTATCAGTAAAGTAGGTCTGCTTCTCTCCCCTCAGTCCCACAAAGCAGGGAGCCTGTTGCCAGCAGTGCTCCCTGAAAATAAAAAACCTAACAAAAGTATTTTCAGAGAAACTCAGAGCTCCCCTGCAGTGCATCCAGTCTACTCTGGGCACAGGATCTAACTAACTGAGGTCTGGAGGAGGGGCATAGAGGGAGGAGCCAGTTCACACACATCTAAAGTCTTAGAGTGCCCATGTCTCCTGCGGAGCCCGTCTATACCCCATGGTCCTTACGGAGTCCCCAGCATCCTCTAGGACGTAAGAGAAAAATGTGTGATTTTTTATTTTGGATAAGGGATACTCAACCGTATCAGTATATCACTGTGCCGATAATGTTTGTCATTCATATCAGTCCCTGGACCAGTGGAGCTTACAGTTTAATGACCCAACATCAAAACACACACGACCCACCCACAAATGTCAGATCAAGTGGGAGTAAGCCAGAGCACTCAGAAAAAACCCACGCAAACACCGAGAGGACACACAAACAGGTTCAGTATAATTTACGGACGGTCATAATATCAACAGCCATTGACCGACAGTCAAAATATCAACATTCATTATGCAGACATGGTCAAAATGCTGACATGAGTTTTCTGGGGGTTTGTGTCGACCTAGGTTGACATGGACACCTTCTAAGTGTTCCGCGTCCACTCACCATGCTTCGGGCACGGTGCCTCGCTTCGCTCAGCACACTATTATATTCCTCCTCCAGGTCCACTAGGATGGACAGACTGTAGGTCCGCGTACCAAGCCGCCGTGGCCAGTCAGGCACAACTAGGTTGGTAGTGCTGCCCTTCAACTTCAGTTTGCAGAGGACCCGTGGTAACGGAGTAATTGATACACGAGACAGAAGTTTAACGATACCCAAAGAGTGTCCATCAGAAAGGCTATGTTTTCCCGGGAGCGGCTTGAGCCTCGGTCAGAATGACCGCCACTTGCTGCCCGGGCCAATGTCCGAGGAGGACGGGAGGTAGCAAGTTTAGAAGTCAGTTCCCGCATAGCCAGCAGCAAGGTGGACACCCATGCCATACAGTCACCAAGCATTGTTCACAGAGGCTATCATGATCCTGTGACGAACTGTAAAAGTTGGCCTGCTAACCATGTTTACAGTGCCCCTGTTGCAAGTGTATCCCTGTTGATCTAGGTGCAGCACTGAGAAAGACTGGGCGCTATTATCAGTCCCATCAGCCACATAAGGTTTCGCTGGTGTACAGTGCAGGTGGTAGCCGGCGACACTGACCCACTTGTCAGTGCACTGGCCACCGGACCAGGGTGAAGGGGCATTCAGCGGGAGAGTGAAAAACCTGGATTCCTTTGACAGCCAGATATACAAAAAATAAAATTTAAAAATCCATTCAGAAATTCATGCCAGCACCAAAGTGAAACTGAATTAAAGATGACCATAGACGATTCAAATGATGGTTTATGGCCGATGTCAAATACTTTCACCATCGATTGCGGAGAGCCATATGGTTTCCCACCATCAATGGTAGCTGTATTCCCGATGGGTGGTCTTCTGTATGCCGGCGGTCGGGCTCCCGGCGCTCAGTATACCGGCGCCGGGAGCCCGACAACCGGCATACCGACACTTATTTTCCCTCGTGGGGGTCCACGACCCCCATAGAGGGAGAATAAAATAGTGTGGCGCGCGTAGCGCGCCACCGTGCCCGTAGCGTGGCGAGCGCAGCGAGCCCGCAAGGGGCTCATTTGCGCTCGCCACGCTGTCGGTAAGCCGGCGGTCGGGCTCCCGGCGCCGGGATGCTGGTCGCCGGGAGCCCGACCGCCGGCCAGCCGTAGTGAACCCTTCCCGATGTCCCTGTCCCCTGCCCTGTCATTTTCAGGGCTGTTGCTGCACAGAGCTACTAGACTGGCATCCAGCAGCCCTGCACCGACCCTGCCCCTTACACTGTGTGTAAGAGCCAGGAATGGGATGTCCCACTTCTTTCAAAGGCTGAGCTGTCATTCACAGCTCAGCCCCATTCCTCAGTCAGAAGCAGAGCCAGCTGCCAAGCACGCGTAAATACAATAATTGTAAAATCAACAATGAATAGTTACCGGCCAGCAATGGTTTATGTCACCAATGCCATTGATTCCTTCCATCGATGGATGCCACACCGATGGCCATCCCTAAAGTGCCTTCCGTGGGCTGGGGTCGTGGGGTATGGGAGGAGAAGTTGCCTGTGCTGCAGCCAAAAGACATTAACTATTTGGTGCCCAGGACTCCTGCAGCTCCAAGATAACCAAAGTCTATAGAGATCTGAATGTTGTGCATTAGACATCTAGTGGCCAAGAACTTGTTCTAGGTTGTAATGCAAGAACAAAACCATGTAGAATGTAACTGCACTGGCGGGGTGTGCAAGTGCACCCACATCACAGGGTATGCAGTTCATGCCTGCTTTTGAACAGGTTAAATATAAGAGAGAGACATCTGGCATATTTATTAACTGCAACTGTGGTTAACTGGAATCATCCAAAGAAATGGCTGAAGAGTGGCAAGCCAGCCAGAGCAGTCTCTCGGACCAGTGGGTGACCCACTGTCCATACATCCCAGTACCATATTGCTTGGAGGTCTGACACTGAACATAATGAAACATGTTACCTAATTGGACGGGTGTTAGATTTCACTTGGTAGAACATTGAAGCCACGAAACACTTAAAAGTAAATCCTCTCTCATAACAAGACATTAGCGTTTCCTTACAATGAGAAGCTGTAGTTTCAGAGAATGGTGCACCAATAGCCTCCAGACAGCAATGACTGGAGACTTTTATATATAATTAGTGCAACTTATTAACAAAGCTTAAACAACTTTACGCTCTGGTAAAATATGCAGGTTACAGTAGGTTAGTAGGCGTGAGACAACAAACCACAGATTAAGGCTTCTTCCCATCCAGAGAATCACTTACACACTAGCTTCCATGATCTAAATGAAGTAAATGAAGTAAATTTATGCTTACCATAACAACCCTTTTAACATGGATGCTTAAAACCAGGTGAAATGCTGGCTCGAATTTAGCCAGCCACAGAACCTGTGTAATTCAGGAGTGTCCCAGTTTAAGGGTATATTATGGTAAGCCTATGTAAATTAGATACTGGTCAACATGGCTGCTGGACATATGAAAAGTAGGCTGACCAAATAAATTGACTACCCATCAAATGCATCAGAATGAGAATCAGTCATAACGTAACTGGTTAAACCTACTGTAATACTGAGAGATGTAGTACAATTACTGTATATGCTCTAATGACAAATACAAAAAATAAGAATTTACTTACCGATAATTCTATTTCTCATAGTCCGTAGTGGATGCTGGGGACTCCGTAAGGACCATGGGGAATAGCGGCTCCGCAGGAGACTGGGCACAAAAGTAAAGCTTTAGGACTACCTGGTGTGCACTGGCTCCTCCCCCTATGACCCTCCTCCAAGCCTCAGTTAGGATACTGTGCCCGGACGAGCGTACACAATAAGGAAGGATTTTGAATCCCGGGTAAGACTCATACCAGCCACACCAATCACACCGTACAACCTGTGATCTGAACCCAGTTAACAGCATGATAACAGAGGAGCCTCTGAAAAGATGGCTCACAACAATAATAACCCGATTTTTGTAACAATAACTATGTACAAGTATTGCAGACAATCCGCACTTGGGATGGGCGCCCAGCATCCACTACGGACTATGAGAAATAGAATTATCGGTAAGTAAATTCTTATTTTCTCTAACGTCCTAAGTGGATGCTGGGGACTCCGTAAGGACCATGGGGATTATACCAAAGCTCTCAAACGGGCGGGAGAGTGCGGATGACTCTGCAGCACCGAATGAGAGAACTCCAGGTCCTCCTCAGCCAGGGTATCAAATTTGTAGAATTTAGCAAACGTGTTTGCCCCTGACCAAGTAGCTGCTCGGCAAAGTTGTAAAGCCGAGACCCCTCGGGCAGCCGCCCAAGATGAGCCCACCTTCCTTGTGGAATGGGCATTTACAGATTTTGGCTGTGGCAGGCCTGCCACAGAATGTGCAAGCTGTATTGTACTACAAATCCAGCGAGCAATAGTCTGCTTAGAAGCAGGAGCACCCAGCTTGTTGGGTGCATACAGGATAAATAGCGAGTCAGATTTTCTGACTCCAGCCGTCCTGGAAACATATTTTCAGGGCCCTGACTACGTCCAGCAACTTGGAGTCCTCCAAGTCCCTAGTAGCCGCAAGCACCACAATAGGCTGGTTCAAGTGAAATGCTGAAACCACCTTAGGGAGAAATTGAGGACGAGTCCTCAATTCTGCCCTGTCCGTATGAAAAATTAGGTAAGGGCTTTTATAGGATAAAGCCGCCAATTCTGAGACACGCCTGGCTGAAGCCAGGGCTAACAGCATTACCACCTTCCATGTGAGATATTTTAAGTCCACAGTGGAAAGTGGTTCAAACCAATGTGATTTTAGGAATCCCAAAACTACATTTAGATCCCAAGGTGCCACTGGAGGCACAAAAGGAGGTTGTATATGCAGTACCCCCTTGACAAACGTCTGTACTTCAGGAACTGAAGCCAGTTCTTTTTGGAAGAAAATCGACAGGGCCGAAATCTGAACCTTAATGGACCCTAATTTTAGGCCCATAGACAGTCCTGTTTGTAGGAAATGCAGGAAACGACCCAGTTGAAATTCCTCTGTAGGGGCCTCTTTGGCCTCGCACCACGCAACATATTTACGCCAAATACGGTGATAATGTTGTACGGTTACATCCTTCCTGGCTTTGATCAGGGTAGGGATGACTTCATCCGGAATGCCTTTTTCCTTCAGGATCCGGCGTTCAACCGCCATGCCGTCAAACGCAGCCGCGGTAAGTCTTGGAAGAGACAGGGTCCCTGCTGGAGCAGGTCCTTTCTTAGAGGTAGAGGCCACGGGTCCTCTGTGAGCATCTCTTGAAGTTCCGGGTACCAAGTCCTTCTTGGCCAATCCGGAGCCACGAGTATAGTCCTTACTCCTCTCCTTCTTATGATCCTCAGTACCTTGGGTATGAGAGGCAGAGGAGGGAACACATACACTGACTGGTACACCCATGGTGTTACCAGAGCGTCCACAGCTATTGCCTGAGGGTCCCTTGACCTGGCGCAATATCTGTCTAGTTTTTTGTTGAGGCGGGGTGCCATCATGTCCACCTTTGGTTTTTCCCAACGGTTCACAATCATGTGGAAGACTTCTGGGTGAAGTCCCCACTCCCCCGGGTGGAGGTCGTGTCTGCTGAGGAAGTCTGCTTCCCAGTTGTCCACACCCGGAATGAACACAGCTGACAGTGCTATCACATGATTTTCTGCCCAGCGAAGAATCCTTGCAACTTCTGTCATTGCCCTCCTGCTTCTTGTGCCGCCCTGTCTGTTTACGTGGGCGACTGCCGTGATGTTGTCCGACAGGATCAGCACCGGCTGACCTTGAAGCAGAGGTCTTGCTAGGCTCAGAGCATTGTAGATGGCTCTTAGCTCCAGGATATTTATGTGAAGTGATGTCTCCAGGCTTGACCACAAGCCCTGGAAATTTCTTCCCTGTGTGACTGCTCCCCAGCCTCTCAGGCTGGCATCCGTGGTCACCAGGACCCAGTCCTGAATGCCGAATCTGCGGCCCTCTAGAAGATGAGCACTCTGCAACCACCACAGGAGAGACACCCTTGTCCTTGGAGACAGGGTTATCCGCTGATGCATCTGAAGATGCGATCCGGACCATTTGTCCAGCAGATCCCACTGAAAAGTTCTTGCGTGGAATCTGCCGAATGGAATCGCTTCGTAAGAAGCCACCATTTTTCCCAGGACCCTTGTGCATTGATGCACTGACACTTGGCCTGGTTTTAGGAGGTTCCTGACTAGCTCGGATAACTCCCTGGCTTTCTCCTCCGGGAGAAACACCTTTTTCTGGACTGTGTCCAGAATCATCCCTAGGAACAGCAGACGCGTCGTCGGAATCAGCTGCGATTTTGGAATATTTAGAATCCACCCGTGCTGTCGTAGCACTACTTGAGATAGTGCTACTCCGACCTCTAACTGTTCCCTGGACCTTGCCCTTATCAGGAGATCGTCCAAGTAAGGGATAATTAAGACGCCTTTTCTTCGAAGAAGAATCATCATTTGGCCATTACCTTGGTAAAGACCCGGGGTGCCGTGGACAATCCAAACGGCAGCGTCTGAAACTGATAGTGACAGTTCTGTACCACAAACCTGAGGTACCCTTGGTGAGAAGGGCAAATTGGGACATGGAGGTAAGCATCCTTGATGTCCAGAGACACCATATAGTCCCCTTCTTCCAGGTTCGCTATCACTGCTCTGAGTGACTCCATCTTGAATTTGAACCTTTGTATGTAAGTGTTCAAGGATTTCAGATTTAAAATAGGTCTCACCGAGCCGTCCGGCTTCGGTACCACAAACAGCGTGGAATAATACCCCTTCCCCTGTTGTAGGAGGGGTACCTTGATTATCACCTGCTGGGAATACAGCTTGTGAATGGCTTCCAATACCGCCTCCCTGTCGGAGGGAGACGTTGGTAAAGCAGACTTCAGGAACCGGCGAGGGGGAGACGTCTCGAATTCCAATTTGTACCCCTGAGATACTACCTGCAGGATCCAGGGGTCCACTTGCGAGTGAGCCCACTGCGCGCTGAAATTCTTGAGACGACCCCCCACCGTACCTGAGTCCGCTTGTAAGGCCCCAGCGTCATGCTGAGGACTTGGCAGAAGCGGGGGAGGGCTTCTGTTCCTGGGAAGAGGCTGCCTGCTGCAGTCTTTTTCCCCTTCCTCTGCCCCGGGGCAGATATGAGTGGCCTTTTGCCCGCTTGCCCTTATGGGGACGAAAGGATTGAGCCTGAAAAGACGGTGTCTTTTTCTGCTGAGAGGTGACCTGGGGTAAAAAGGTGGATTTCCCAGCCGTTGCCGTGGCCACCAGGTCCGATAGACCGACCCCAAATAACTCCTCCCCTTTATACGGCAATACTTCCATATGCCGTTTGGAATCCGCATCACCTGACCACTGTCGCGTCCATAACCCTCTTCTGGCAGAAATGGACAGCGCACTTACTCTTGATGCCAGAGTGCAAATATCCCTCTGTGCATCTCGCATATATAGAAATGCATCCTTTAAATGCTCTATAGTCAATAATATACTGTCCCTGTCCAGGGTATCAATATTTTCAGTCAGGGAATCCAACCAAGCCACCCCAGCACTGCACATCCAGGCTGAGGCGATTGCTGGTCTCAGTATAACACCAGTATGTGTGTATATACTTTTTAGGATATTTTTCAGCTTTCTATCAGCTGGCTCCTTGAGGGCGGCCGTATCAGGAGCAACTTGCTTTGATAAGCGTGTGAGCGCCTTATCTACCCTAGGGGGTGTTTCCCAACGCGCCCTAACCTCTGGCGGGAAAGGGTATAATGCCAATAATTTTTTAGAAATTAGCAGTTTTTTATCGGGGGAAACCCACGCTTCATCACACACCTCATTTAATTCATCTGATTCAGGAAAAACTACGGGTAGTTTTTTCACACCCCACATAATACCCTTTTTTGTGGTACTTGTAGTATCAGAAATGTTCAAAACCTCCTTCATTGCCGTGATCATGTAACGTGTGGCCCTACTGGAAAATACGTTTGTTTCCTCACCGTCGACACTGGAGTCAGTGTCCGTGTCTGGGTCTGTGTCGACCATCTGAGGTAACGGGCGCTTTAGAGCCCCTGACGGTGTTTGAGACGCCTGGACAGGTATTAACTGTTTTTCCGGTTGTCTCATGTCGCCAACAGTCTTTTGTAAAGTGCTGACGCTATCACGTAATTCCTTCCATACGACCATCCAGTCAGGTGTCGACTCCCTAGGGGGTGACATCACTATTACAGGCAATTGCTCCGCCTCCATACCATTTTCCTCCTCATACATGTCGACACAACGTACCGACACACAGCACACACACAGGGGATGCTCTGATAGAGGACAGGACCCCACTAGCCCTTTGGGGAGACAGAGGGAGAGTTTGCCAGCACACACCAGAGCGCGATATATAGATATATATATATATATATATATATATATATATACACAGGGATAACCTTATATAAGTGTTTTTCCCTTATATAGCTGCTGTATTATTAATCTGCCAAATTTAGTGCCCCCCCTCTCTTGTTTTACCCTGTTTCTGTAGTGCAGGACTGCAGGGGAGAGTCAGGGAGCTTCCCTCCAACGGAGCTGTGAGGGAAAATGGCGCTTGTGTGCTGAGGAGATAGGCTGCCGAGAAGGGGGCGGAGCCTTTCTCCCGCTTTTTTAAGGAAAAACTGGCAGGGGTTAAATGCATCCATATAGCCCAGGAGCTATATGTGATGTATTTTTAGCCATCTAAGGTGTTTTTATTGCGTCTCAGGGCGCCCCCCCCCCCAGCGCCCTGCACCCTCAGTGACCGGAGTGTGAAGTGTGCTGAGAGCAATGGCGCACAGCTGCGGTGCTGTGCGCTACCTTATTGAAGACAGGACGTCTTCTGCCGCCGATTTCCCGGACCTCTTCAGTCTTCTGGCTCTGTAAGGGGGCCGGCGGCGCGGCTCTGGGACCCATCCATGGCTGGGCCTGTGATCGTCCCTCTGGAGCTAATGTCCAGTAGCCTAAGAAGCCCAATCCACTCTGCACGCAGGTGAGTTCGCTTCTTCTCCCCTTAGTCCCTCGGTGCAGTGAGCCTGTTGCCAGCAGGTCTCACTGAAAATAAAAAACCTAAAACTAAACTTTTCACTAAGCAGCTCAGGAGAGCCACCTAGTGTGCACCCTTCTCGTTCGGGCACAAAAATCTAACTGAGGCTTGGAGGAGGGTCATAGGGGGAGGAGCCAGTGCACACCAGGTAGTCCTAAAGCTTTTACTTTTGTGCCCAGTCTCCTGCGGAGCCGCTATTCCCCATGGTCCTTACGGAGTCCCCAGCATCCACTTAGGACGTTAGAGAAACATACTGCAAAAACAACATACATACCTTGCCAGCTTTATTGGTGTAGGTAATATTAAGCTGCAAACCCATCTTGGCCAATATGCAAGCTACCCCAGAAGTTGTATTAACCCTATAATCCCCGGGTTTAGGTGTTTGGGGGTTTACAGGTGCAGTGGTTGGTGTAGCAGTGGTTGGTGGAACAGGTGGTCCGGAGGTTGGACTAGTATCCTCACTGCATAAAGAAACTATAAAGAAATGAAAAGTCAAAATTAACACGCATATGTTCTATAGTTAAAAACGTGCCATATTGCTTTTTTAAAAACTCCAATGTAAAACCTAGATTGCCCACATATTGGAAGTAATCTACAACAGAAAGTTAATGACACTAGATTAGATAATAGCATAATCAAAAAGCAGGTGCTCATCACATGATATTGCCTATGACTCAAACACAACCTTTTTCAGTCTCAAACCCTTGTTGTAATTGGTATTTAAAGATCACATTGATTTCTCCGTTGCAATTGCTTATTGCCCTTTCACACAAGAGTCTCTGACTCGGGGGTTATTCCTGGGACAAACCTGGATAAAATGCAGTGTGGAAGACATGACCTGGGTTACATTTAAAAGCGGACAAATGGCTGTGTATGAAGGGCAGACACGAGTGCAGTGTGAAGGAGAAGTCACAGGCCACGCGGTGAGAAAAGGAGTTTGAGCAGCTGTGACACTGCTTGAAACAAACAGTGACCTGGATTGGACCCGGGATTTAGGTGCGAAAGGGGTATTATTAGCATGCATTGAATGCACATTGGCATAAGGGATGATAGCAAAGATAACTGTCGGGTATAAAACCGTTTTGCCTTCTACAACTATATACAGAGTATTTCTCCTCACGCAACACAAAAAAAAAAAAAAAAAAAAAAAAAAGGACTGTTCCTTCGAGCAATTATAGGAACAAGAATGTTTTGCACTTAAGAGCTAAAATACAGAAGACAAATGAATATTCTGCTTTATATCAAATATAGTCATTGGCAGTTTCACCTGCTACAGGGAAAGCTTAGTCTGAAAATTCAGTAAGAAATAATTTAAGTTATCAGCAAATATCTGGTTTCCCTTTCATCTGCTCTATGCCATGTTTTGTTTTTTCCTCAGTATCAGTACGCATGCAAGGGCATATCTCAAACTCTTGGAAAGTCATGAACCCAAAATGTTGTATTACAAGACAATTAGGACATGTGAATAAGATTAAAGAGGGGGTGGGTGGGTCTTGGGAGGAGATAAAAGGTATTCTGCACGCATCCCAACAACATTTACACATATTAATCAGCACATAAGTCATGCCCTTGAGCCACCTAACCTTACCCTAACACATCCCTTTTGAATGAAACACCAACCACTTGGATGCAATTTCTAAACCCTCTAGAACTCAGTGAATCAGGACAGTTGGGAGGTATGGATTATGGAAACGTTCTAAATATGGTAAGTAGATGATGCCCAGCTGCGCACATAAAGTACTGGGGAGTTACAGTAGTGCTCACTGTGCAAGTTTTTCCTCACAACTCTATGAGGTGAAAGAGAAGACTTACAATGCCAGTTGTCACGATGTGCTGTTCTTGAAAGACAATGTCCCAACACATACAACTA
Organism: Pseudophryne corroboree; assembly: GCF_028390025.1. NCBI lineage: Eukaryota > Metazoa > Chordata > Amphibia > Anura > Myobatrachidae > Pseudophryne > Pseudophryne corroboree. Next base: position 354,606,412 of record NC_086445.1, read on the forward strand.
AATTCCTGCTAGGGGAAAGTTTGCTAACAGGATGCTTTGTTTCAGTAAAAGTAGATAGTCATACCGTTTAAACTGAAGGTTTTGTTGTTCAGATATGCTTCCAATGAAACATTATAAAATGTCACATTTACATTTCCCATTGTGACTTGATGCGGATTTGAACACTTGTAAAGATAGTTGATATTAGCGGCTATTGCCGTTTTCGTTGATGACACTTCCTTAGTTCCTGAAAAGCAAAGAAAATCAATGATATAAAACATTCTTATAAAAAGACAAATGTAAAAGAAATCGCCATAAACTCACCATTCTCAACTGCATTAGGGAAAGTAGCTTTATCTGAAAGATTGTAAGTAAACACTAGTTCATCAACTTGATACTGTGTCTTAGACTTGGTGAAATTCATGCTTAGCAAGTGGCCATTTCCAAACTTGATGACCAGAAGTGGTGCAGTTGTGTTCTCTTTGCCACAGGTGCTTGTTGGATCTGTGGCTGCATTTTCAGGTAACAAAATCAAAGCTGTAACCTGGAATATAAACAAACACACTATTAAACACAAGTGGCAGATTGTTTTTCGAAACTGTAAGATTATAGGGTTCGTAACTCGCTGTAGCTAAATGCAAAGCGTTTTATAGGTGTTGACCATTTTTTGGATAACACCCTTTTTTATATAACACCCTTTTTATATCTTTGCTCTATTTTCTATCACAGACACTCAGATTTTTTTACTCACTGTAAAATCTATGCCTTGAAGTCCATCTGGGGGATACTCCATTACCCCAGGGTATATAGTGTGGGCTTTGGAGACTGGCACTAAAACAGTTAAAAGCTGGCTCCTTCCCCCTATATAACCCTTCCCCCTCCAACAGTACCACAATCTACATAAAGCAACGGCGCACGGAGAAAGACAAAAAGAAAATGAATAGCTGTTAAGTAAAATTGCCTCCAACAGCAAAAGGCAAACTGGCAATAAACCAGAGAAGTCAGGTAAGGAGCTCAGCGTCACCCAGATGGACTGGCAATAGACCAGACAAGTCAGGGAAGGAGCTCAGCGCCACCCAGACGGACTTTGAGGAATGCACTTCACGTTGAGTTGCAAATATAATTTCCTCTTGCATACATCTGAGCTGCACTACCTGAGCTGCACTACCTGCACATCTGAGCTGCACTACCTGAGCCACTTGTGTGGGTTGTAGGGAGGTCATAAAGGCACGTGGAGGCCACACACACTACTGAGCCTCATTTTGACTTGTTTTAAGGACATTACATCAAAGTTGGATCAGCCTGTAGTGTTTTTCCACTTTAATTTTGAGGGTGACTCCAAATCCAGACCTCCATGGGTTAATAAATTTGATTTCCATTGAAAATTTTTGTGCGATTTTGTTGTCAGCACATTCAACTATGTAAAGAACAAAGTATTTAATAAGAATATTTCATTCAGATCTAGGATGTGTTATTTTAGTGTTCCCTTTATTTTTTTGAGTAGTGTATATTATATATATATATATATATATAAAATGGCCCGACCTGACAGCGCTTTTAATGATAATAATCAACACCAATTTTGCTGTGCCCCCCCCGTTTAGCACCCTGTTACTTGTCACAGAAGTGGAGGTCAGGGCCAGCGTCTCATGCAGCTTCACTGTGGAGATAAAATGGCGCTGATTAGAGCTGGGAGGACCAAGCCCCGCCCCCGTAATGGCGCGCTTATGTCACGCTATTTTTTTATACTGGCGGGGGTAGTATACAGTGCCCCTGCACTGTATGTACTTTTGCCAGGCTGATTTCAGGTCTTATTGCTACCCAGGGAGGAGCCAGTTCACACCCATTTCAAGTCTTAAAGTGCCCATGTCTCCTGCGGATCCAGTCTATACCCCATGGTCCTTTTGGAGTCCCCAGCATCCTCTAGGACGAAGGAGAAACAAAATGATTACTCAGAAGTAGGAAGAGTAGAGACTGCCTGCATAAGAACAGTTGTTTAGCAGCAATCTTGAGGAAGAGGGGTGGCACAAAAAAAATAAAAAAAATAAGAATTTACTCACCGGTAATTCTATTTCTCGTAGTCCGTAGTGGATGCTGGGAACTCCGTAAGGACCATGGGGAATAGCGGGCTCCGAAGGAGGCTGGGCACTCTAGAAAGATTTATGACTACCTGGTGTGCACTGGCTCCTCCCACTATGACCCTCCTCCAAGCCTCAGTTAGGACACTGTGCCCGGACGAGCTGACATAATAAGGAAGGATTTTGAATCCCGGGTAAGACTCATACCAGCCACACCAATCACACCGTACAACTCGTGATACTATATCCAGTTTGACAGTATGAAAACAACTGAGCCTCTCAACAGATGGCTCAACAATAACCCTTTAGTTAGCAATAACTATTTACAAGTATTGCAGACAATCCGCACTTGGGATGGGCGCCCAGCATCCACTACGGACTACGAGAAATAGAATTACCGGTGAGTAAATTCTTATTTTCTCTGACGTCCTAGTGGATGCTGGGAACTCCGTAAGGACCATGGGGATTATACCAAAGCTCCCAAACGGGCGGGAGAGTGCGGATGACTCTGCAGCACCGAATGAGAGAACTCCAGGTCCTCCTCAGCCAGGGTATCAAATTTGTAGAATTTTGCAAACGTGTTTGCCCCTGACCAAGTAGCTGCTCGGCAAAGTTGTAAAGCCGAGACCCCTCGGGCAGCCGCCCAAGATGAGCCCACCTTCCTTGTGGAATGGGCATTTACAGATTTTGGCTGTGGCAGGCCTGCCACAGAATGTGCAAGCTGAATTGTACTACAAATCCAGCGAGCAATAGTCTGCTTAGAAGCAGGAGCACCCAGCTTGTTGGGTGCATACAGGATAAACAGCGAGTCAGATTTTCTGACTCCAGCCGTCCTGGAAACATATTTTCAGGGCCCTGACAACGTCTAGCAACTTGGAGTCCTCCAAATGCCTAGTAGCCGCAGGCACCACAATAGGCTGGTTCAGGTGAAACGCTGACACCACCTTAGGGAGAAACTGGGGACGAGTCCTCAATTCTGCCCTATCCATATGGAAAATCAGATAAGGGCTTTTACATGATAAAGCCGCCAATTCTGACACTCGCCTGGCTGAAGCCAAGGCCAATAACATGACCACTTTCCACGTGAGATATTTCAGATCCACGGTTTTTAGTGGCTCAAACCAATGTGATTTTAAGAAACTCAACACCTTGAGATCCCAAGGTGCCACAGGAGGCACAAACGGGGGCTGAATATGCAGCACTCCTTTCACAAATGTCTGAACTTCAGGTACTGAAGCTAGTTCTTTTTGAAAGAAAATCGACAGAGCCGAGATCTGTACTTTAATGGAGCCTAGTTTTAGGCCCATATTCACTCCTGCTTGCAGGAAATGCAGAAATCGACCTAGTTGAAATTCCTCTGTTGGGGCCTTTTCGGCCTCGCACCATGCAACATATTTCCGCCATATGCGGTGATAATGATTTGCCGTAACATCTTTCCTGGCTTTAATAAGCGTAGGAATGACTTCTTCCGGAATACCCTTTTCCTTCAGGATCCAGCGTTCAACCGCCATGCCGTCAAACGCAGCCGCGGTAAGTCTTGGAACAGACAGGGCCCCTGCTGTAGCAGGTCTTGTCTGAGCGGCAGAGGCCACGGGTCCTCTGAGATCATCTCTTGAAGTTCCGGGTACCACGCTCGTCTTGGCCAATCCGGAACCACGAGAATTGTGTTTACTCCTCGCTTTCTTATTATTCTCAATACCTTTGGTATGAGAGGCAGAGGAGGGAACACATAAACCGACTGGTACACCCACGGTGTCACTAGAGCGTCCACAGCTATCGCCTGAGGGTCCCTTGACCCGGCGCAATATCTTTTTAACTTTTTGTTGAGGCGGGACGCCATCATGTCCACCTGTGGTTTTTCCCAACGGTGTACCAGCATCTGGAAGACTTCTGGATGAAGTCCCCACTCTCCCGGGTGGAGGTCGTGTCTGCTGAGGAAGTCTGCTTCCCAGTTGTCCACTCCCGGAATGAACACTGCTGACAGTGCTAGTACATGATTCTCCGCCCATCGGAGAATTCTTGTGGCTTCTGCCATTGCCATTCTGCTTCTTGTGCCGCCCTGTCGATTTACATGGGCGACTGCCGTGATGTTGTCTGACTGGATCAGCACCGGCTGGTGTAGGAGCAGGGATTTTGCTTGACTTAGGGCATTGTAAATGGCCCTTAGTTCCAGAATATTTATGTGAAGGGAAGTCTCCTGACTCGACCATAGTCCTTGGAAGTTTCTTCCCCGTGTGACTGCCCCCCAGCCTCGAAGGCTGGCATCCGTGGTCACCAGGACCCAGTCCTGTATGCCGAACCTGCGGCCCTCTAGAAGATGGGCACTCTGCAGCCACCACAGTAGAGACACCCTGGTTCTTGGAGACAGGGTTATTAAGCGATGCATCTGAAGATGCGATCCGGACCATTTGTCCAACAGGTCCCACTGAAAGATTCTGGCATGGAACCTGCCGAAGGGAATTGCTTCGTAAGAAGCTACCATCTTTCCCAGGACCCGCGTGCAGTGATGCACCGATACCTGTTTTGGTTTCAGGAGGTCTCTGACTAGAGATGACAACTCCCTGGCTTTCTCCTCCGGGAGAAACACTTTTTTCTGGACTGTATCCAGAATCATACCCAGGAACAGTAGACGTGTCGTCGGAACCAGCTGTGACTTTGGGATATTTAGAATCCAGCCGTGCTGGTGCAGCACTTCCTGAGATAGTGCTACTCCCACCAACAACTGTTCCTTGGACCTCGCCTTTATTAGGAGATCGTCCAAGTACGGGATAATTAAAACTCCCTTTTTTCGAAGGAGTATCATCATTTCCGCCATAACCTTGGTAAATACCCTCGGTGCCGTGGACAGTCCAAACGGCAGCGTCTGGAATTGGTAATGGCAATCCTGTACCACAAATCTGAGGTACTCCTGGTGAGGATGATAAATGGGGACATGCAAGTAAGCATCCTTGATGTCCAGGGATACCATGTAATCCCCCTCGTCCAGGCTTGCAATAACCGCCCTGAGCGATTCCATCTTGAACTTGAATTTTTTTATGTATGTGTTCAAGGATTTCAAATTTAAAATGGGTCCCACCGAACCGTCCGGTTTCGGCACCACAAATAGTGTGGAATAGTAACCCCGGCCTTGTTGAAGTAGGGGTACCTTGATTATCACCTGCTGGGAATACAGCTTGTGAATTGCCGCTAGCACCGCCTCCCTGTCTGAGGGAGCAATCGGCAAGGCAGATTTTAGGAACCGGTGGGGTGGAGACGCCTCGAATTCCAGTTTGTACCCCTGAGATACTATTTGAAGGATCCAGGGATCCACCTGTGAGCGAGCCCACTGATCGCTGAAATTCTTGAGGCGGCCCCCCACCGTACCTGGCTCCGCCTGTGGAGCCCCACCGTCATGCGGCGGACTTGGAAGAAGAAGCGGGGGAGGACTTTTGCTCCTGGGAACCTGCTGTTTGTTGCAGCCTTTTTCCGCTACCTCTGCCTCTGGACAGAAAAGGCCCGCTTTTTCCACGCTTGTTTTTCTGGGTCCGAAAGGACTGAACCTGATAAAACGGCGCCTTCTTAGGTTGTGAGGGGACATGGGGTAAAAATGCTGACTTCCCAGACGTTGCTGTGGAAACTAGGTCAGAGAGACCATCCCCAAATAATTCCTCACCCTTATAAGGCAAAACTTCCATGTGCCTTTTAGAATCTGCATCTCCTGTCCACTGGCGAGTCCATAAGCCTCTCCTAGCAGAAATGGACAATGCACTTACTTTAGATGCCAGCCGGCAGATTTCCCTCTGTGCACCTCTCATATATAAGACTGAGTCTTTGATATGGTCTATGGTTAGCAGGATCGTGTCTCTGTCTAGTGTGTCAATATTTTCTGACAGTTTATCTGACCACGCAGCGGCAGCACTGCACATCCATGCTGACGCAATAGCTGGCCTAAGTATAATGCCCGAGTGTGTGTATACAGACTTCAGGATCGCCTCCTGCTTTCTATCAGCAGGTTCCTTGAGGGCGGCCGTATCCGGAGACGGTAGTGCCACCTTTTTAGACAAACGTGTGAGCGCTTTATCCACCCTAGGAGGTGTTTCCCAACGTGACCTATCCTCTGGCGGGAAAGGGAACGCCATTAGTACCTTCGTAGGAATTACCAATTTTTTATCAGGGAAAGCCCACGCTTCTTCACACACTTCATTTAATTCATCTGATGGGGGAAAAACTACGGGTAGTTTTTTCTCCCCAAACATAATACCCTTTTTAGTGGTACCTGTATTTATATCAGAAATGTGTAACACCTCTTTCATTGCCTCAATCATGCAGTGAATGGCCTTAGTGGGCATCAGGTTAGACTCATCTTCGTCGACACTGGTGTCAGTATCAGTGTCGACATCTGCGTCTGCGATCTGAGGTAGCGGGCGTTTCAGAGCCCCTGATGACCTTTGAGACGCCTGGACAGGCACGAGCTGAGAAGTCGGCTGTCCCACATTTGGCATGTCGTCAAATTTCTTATGTAAGGAGTCTATACGTGCACTCATTTCTTTCCATAAGCTCATCCAACTCAGGTGTCTGCCCCGCAGGGGGTGACATCCCTTCTAAAGGCATCTGCTCCGTCTCCACATCATTATCCTGATCAAACATGTCGACACAGCCGTACCGACACACCGCACACACACAGGGAATGCTCTAACAGAGGACAGGACCCACAAAAGCCCTTTGGGGGGACAGAGTGAGAGTATGCCAGCACACACCAGAGCGCTATATAATGCAGGGACTAACTGAGTTATGTACCCTATAGCTGCTTTTTCTATATAAATGTATACTGCGCCTAAATTTAGTGCCCCTCCTCTCTTTTTTACCCTTTTCTGTAGTGTAGACTGCAGGGGAGAGCCAGGGAGCTTCCTTCCAGCGGAGCTGTGAGGGAAAAATGGCGCCAGTGTGCTGAAGGAGATAGCTCCGCCCCTTTTCCGCAGACTATTCTCCCGCTTTTTCCTATATTCTGGCAGGGGTATTTTCCACATATATAGCCTCTGGGGCTATATATTGTGGTATTTTTGCCAGCCAAGGTGTTATTATTGCTTCTCAGGGCGCCCCCCCCCCAGCGCCCTGCACCCTCAGTGACCGGAGTGTGAAGTGTGTGTGAGGAGCAATGGCGCACAGCTGCAGTGCTGTGCGCTACCTTGGTGAAGACTGATGTCTTCTGCCACCGATTTTCCGGACCTCTTCTTGCATCTGGCTCTGTAAGGGGGACGGCGGCGCGGCTTCGGGACCGAACACCAAGGCTGGGCCTGCGGTCGATCCCTCTGGAGCTAATGGTGTCCAGTAGCCTAAGAAGCCCAAGCTGGCTGCAAGCAGGCAGGTTTGCTTCTTCTCCCCTTAGTCCCTCGCTGCAGTGAGCCTGTTGCCAGCAGGTCTCACTGAAAATAAAAAAACCCAATTTCTATACTTTCTTTCTAAAGGCTCAGGAGAGCCCCTAATGTGCATCCAACCTCGGCCGGGCACAAAATCTAACTGAGGCTTGGAGGAGTGCCCAGCCTCCTTCGGAGCCCGCTATTCCCCATGGTCCTTACGGAGTTCCCAGCATCCACTAGGACGTCAGAGAAATAAAAAAACATTTTGGGACAGGACTCCACAATGTAACCCCTGGACACAATTCCACTCATCCAACGGATCCTTGCAGATTTTAAACCAAATATCCTGAAACCTGAGTAAACAGGCCCCCACCACCTGAGGGTGGGTCAGGGCCCTCAGGCCATCATGCAGATTGTCCTGCAGCCTTGGCGGCAGGACAATGGGTTCCAAGGGTACCATGAACTGAAGAGCAACCTAGATGGGAAAATCTAGTCAGACTTCGGAAGGACTAAAAAGTTTCCCTTACCCTTGGGCCTGATGAAAACAGGAAGTCACCCTCAAAAGGGACTGCCTTCAAAGTGTGTTTGGACTCAGTATCAGCCTTCCAGGTCCTAAGCAGGCCACCTGGTCAGGAAGAGGAACCGGACAAAAACCTATTGCAGGACATCACTAAAATGGCACTAAAAGTGGAGATAATAATCATGGAAGACTTTAATCTTTCTGATGTTAACTGGGAGGTGTCTGTTGCTAGTTCCACTAGCAGTATGGACATTTTGAATTCCTTGCAGGGAGCATCCCTGCACCAATTGGTGAGTGAGCCTACTCAGAAAGATGCAATATTAGACTTAATACTTACAATGGAGACAGATTATCTGATGTAAAAGTGGGTGAAAATAAGAATTTACTTACCGATAATTCTATTTCTCGGAGTCCGTAGTGGATGCTGGGGTTCCTGAAAGGACCATGGGGAATAGCGGCTCCGCAGGAGACAGGGCACAAAAAGTAAAGCTTTAGGATCAGGTGGTGTGCACTGGCTCCTCCCCCTATGACCCTCCTCCAAGCCTCAGTTAGGTACTGTGCCCGGACGAGCGTACACAATAAGGAAGGATTTATGAATCCCGGGTAAGACTCATACCAGCCACACCAATCACACTGTACAACCTGTGATCTGAACCCAGTTAACAGTATGATAACAGCGGAGCCTCTGAAAGGATGGCTCACAACAATAATAACCCGATTTTTGTAACTATGTACAAGTAATGCAGATAATCCGCACTTGGGATGGGCGCCCAGCATCCACTACGGACTCCGAGAAATAGAATTATCGGTAAGTAAATTCTTATTTTCTCTATCGTCCTAGTGGATGCTGGGGTTCCTGAAAGGACCATGGGGATTATACCAAAGCTCCCAAACGGGCGGGAGAGTGCGGATGACTCTGCAGCACCGAATGAGAGAACTCCAGGTCCTCCTTAGCCAGGGTATCAAATTTGTAGGATTTTACAAACGTGTTTGCCCCTGACTAAATAGCCGCTCGGCAAAGTTGTAAAGCCGAGACCCCTCGGGCAGCCGCCCAAGATGAGCCCACCTTCCTTGTGGAATGGGCATTTACATATTTTGGCTGTGGCAGGCCTGCCACAGAATGTGCAAGCTGAATTGTATTACACATCCAACTAGCAAAAGTCTGCTTAAAAGCAAGAGCACCCAGTTTGTTGGGTGCATACAGGATAACAGCAAGTCAGTTTTCCTGACTCCAGCCGTCCTGGAACCTATATTTTCAGGGCCCTGACCACATCTAGCAACTTGGAGTCCTCCAAGTCCCTAGTAGGCGCAAGACACCACAATAAGCTGGTTCAGGTGAAACACTGACACCACCTTAGGGAGAGAACTGGGGACGAGTCCGCAGCTCTGCCCTGTCCGAATGGACAAACAGATATGGGCTTTTTTGAGAAAAAAACCACCAATGTGAGATGCTTCAAATCCACAGATTTGACTGGTTTTAAACCAATGTGTTTTGAGGAATCCCAGAACTACGTTGAGATCCCACAGTGCCACTGGAGGCACAAAAGGGGGTTGTATATGCAATACTCCCTTGACAAACTTCTGGACTTCAGGAACTGAAGCCAATTCTTTCTGGAAGAAAAATCGTCAGGGCCGAAATTTGAACCTTAATGGACCCCAATTTGAGGCCCATAGACACTCCTGTTTGCAAGAAATGCAGGAATCGACCGAGTTGAAATTTCTTCGTGGGGCCTTCCTGGCCTCACACCACGCAACATATTTTCGCCACATGTGGTGATAATGTTGTGCGGTCACCTCCTTTCTGGCTTTGACCAGGGTAGGAATGACCTCTTCCTGAATGCCTTTTCCCTTAGGATCCGGCGTTCCACCGCCATGCCGTCAAACGCAGCTGCGGTAAGTCTTGGAACAGACATGGTACTTGCTGAAACAAGTCCCTTCTTAGCGGCAGAGGCCATAAGTCCTCTGTGAGCATCTCTTGAAGTTCCGGGTACCAAGTCCTTCTTGGCCAATCCGGAGCCATGAGTATAGTTCTTACTCCTCTACGTCTTATAATTCTCAGTACCTTAGGTATGAAAAGCAGAGGATGGAACACATACACCGACTGGTACACCCACGGTGTTACCAGAACGTCCACAGCTATTGCCTGAGGGTCTCTTAACCTGGCGCAATACCTGTCCCGTTTTTTGTTCAGACGGGACGCCATCATGTCCACCTTTGGTAATTCCCAACGGTTTACAATTATGTGGAAAACTTCCCAATGAAGTTCCCACTCTGCCGGGTGGAGGTCGTGCCTACTGAGGAAGTCTGCTTCCCAGTTTCCATTCCCGGAATGAAACACTGCTGACAGTGCTATCACATGATTTTCCGCCCAGCGAAAAGTCCTTGCAGTTTTTGCCACTGCCCTCCTGCTTCTTGTGCCGCCCTGTCTATTTACGTGGGCGACTGCCGTGATGTTTTATCCCACTGGATCAATACCGGCTGACCTTGAAGCAGAGGTCTTGCTAAGCTTAGAGCATTATAAATTTACCCTTAGCTATATTTATGTGGAGAAAAATCTCCAGACTTGATCACACTCCCTGGAAATTTTTTCCTTGTGTGACTGCTCCCCAGCCTCTCGGGCTGGCCTCCGTGGTCACCAACATCCAAAACTGAATGCCGAATCTGCGGCCCTCTAGAAGATGAGCACTCTGTAACCACCACAGGAGAGACACCCTTGTCCTTGGATATAGGGTTATCCGCTGATGCATCTGAAGATGCGATCCGGACCATTTGTCCAGCAGATCCCACTGAAAAGTTCTTGCATGAAATCTGCCGACTGGAATTGCTTCGAAGGAAGTCACCATTTTTTTACCATGGCCCTTGTGCAATGATGCACTGATTTTAGGAGGTTCCTGACTAGCTCGGATAACTCCCTGGCTTTCTCTTCCGGGAGAAACACCTTTTTCTGGACTGTGTCCAGAATCATCCCTAAGCACAGGAGACTTGTTGTCGGGATCAGCTGCGATTTTGGAATATTTAGAATCCACCCCTGCTGTTGTAACAGTATCCGAGATAGTGCTACTCCGACCTCCAACTGTTCCCTGGACTTTGCCCTTATCAGGAGATCGTCCAAGTAAGGGATAATTAAGACGCCTTTTCTTCGAAGAAGAACCATCATTTCGGCCATTACCTTGGTAAAGACCCGGGGTGCCGTAGACAATCCAAACGGCAGCGTCTGAAACTGATAGTGACAGTTCTGTACCACGAACCTGAGGTACCCTTAGTGATAAGGGCAAATTTGGGACATGGAGGTAAGCATCCCTGATGTCTCGGGACACCAGATAGTCCCCTTCTTCCCGGTTCGTTATCACTGCTCTGAGTGACTCCATCTTGATTTGAACCTTTGTAAGTGTTCAAATTTTTTTAGATTTAGAATAGGTCTCACCTAGCCTTCTGGCTTCAGTACCACAATATAGTGTGGAATAATACCCCTTTTCTTGTTGTAGGAGGGGTAATTTAATTATCACCTGCTGGGAATACAGCTCGTGAATTTTTTCCCATACTGCCTCCTTGTCGGAGGGAGACCTTGGTAAAGCAGACTTCAGGAGCCTGCGCAGGGGAAACGTCTCGACATTCCAAACTGTACCCCTGGGATACTACTTGTAGGATCCAGGGGTCCTGTACGGTCTCAGCGTCATGCTGAGAGCTTGTCAGAAGCGGTGGAACGCTTCTGTTCCTGGGAATGGGCTGCCTGCTGCAGTCTTCTTCCCTTTCCTCTATCCCTGGGCAGATATGACTCTTATAGGGACGAAAGGACTGAAGCTGAAAAGACGGTGTCTTTTTCTGCAGAGATGTGACTTAGGGTAAAAACGGTGGATTTTCCAGCAGTTGCCGTGGCCACCAGGTCCGATGGACCGACCCCAAATAACTCCTCTTCCTTTATACGGCAATACACCTTTGTGCCGTTTGGAATCTGCATCACCTGACCACTGTCGTGTCCATAAACATCTTCTGGCAGATATGGACATCGCACTTACTCTTGATGCCAGAGTGCAAATATCCCTCTGTGCATCTCGCATATATAGAAATACATCCTTTAAATGCTCTATAGTCAATAAAATACTGTCCCTGTCAAGGGTATCAATATTTTTAGTCAGGGAATCCGACCAAGCCACCCCAGCTCTGCACATCCAGGCTGAGGCGATCGCTGGTCGCAGTATAACACCAGTATGTGTGTATATACTTTTTATGATATTTTTCCAGCCTCCTGTCAGCTGGCTCCTTGAGGACGGCCCTATCTATAGACGGTACCGCCACTTGTTCTGATAAGCGTGTGAGCGCCTTATCCACCCTAAGGGGTGTTTCCCAACGCGCCCTAACTTCTGGCGGGAAAGGGTATACCGCCCATATTTTCTATCGGGGGGAACCCACGCATCATCACACACTTCATTTAATTTATCTGATTCAGGAAAAACTACGGTAGTTTTTTCACATCCCACATAATACCCTCTTTTGTGGTACTTGTAGTATCAGAAATATGTAACACCTCCATTCATTGCCCTTAACGTGTGGCCCTAATAAGGAATACGTTTGTTTATTCACCGTCGACACTGGATTCAGTGTCCCTGTCTGTGTCTGTGTCGACCGACTAAAGTAAACGGGCGTTTTAAAACCCCTGACGGTGTTTTTGAGACGTCTGGACCGGTACTAATTGTTTGTCGGCCGTCTCATGTCGTCAACCGACCTTGGCGCGTGTTGACATTATCACGTAATTCCCTAAATAAGCCATCCATTCCGGTGTCGACTCCCTAGAGAGTGACATCACCATTACAGGCAATTGCTCCGCCTCCTCACCAACATCGTCCTCATACATGTCGACACACACGTACCGACACAGCACACACACACAGGAAATGCTCTGATAGAGGACAGGACCTACTAGCCCTTTGGAGAGACAGAGGGAGAGTTTGCCAGCACACACCAAAAACGCTATAATTATATAGGGACAACCTTATATAAGTGTTTTCCCTTATAGCATCTTTTTTATATATTTCTAACGCCAAATTAGTGCCCCCCCTCTCTGTTTTAACCCTGTTTCTGTAGTGCAGTGCAGGGGAGAGCCTGGGAGCCTTCCCTCCAGCCTTTCTGTGAGGGAAAATGGCGCTGTGTGCTGAGGAGATAGGCCCCGCCCCTTTTTCGGCGGCCTCGTCTCCCGCTCTTAACGGATTCTGGCAGGGGTTAAATATCTCCATATAGCCCCCGGAGGCTATATGTGAGGTATTTTTAGCCAAAAAAGGTTTTCATTTGCCTCCCAGGGCGCCCCCCTCCCAGCGCCCTGCACCCTCAGTGACTGCCGTGTGAAGTGTGCTGGGAGGAAAATGGCGCACAGCTGCAGTGCTGTGCGCTACCTTAAGAAGACTGAGGAGTCTTCTGCCGCCGATTCTGGACCTCTTCTCGTTTCAGCATCTGCAAGGGGGCCGGCGGCGAGGCTCCGGTGACCATCCAGGCTGTACCTGTGATCGTCCCTCTGGAGCTAATGTCCAGTAGCCAAGAAGCCAATCCATCCTGCACGCAGGTGAGTTCACTTCTTCTCCCCTAAGTCCCTCGTTGCAGTGATCCTGTTGCCAGCAGGACTCACTGTAAAATAAAAAACCTAAGCTAAACTTTTCTAAGCAGCTCTTTAGGAGAGCCACCTAGATTGCACCCTTCTCGGCCGGGCACAAAAATCTAACTGAGGCTTGGAGGAGGGTCATAGGGGGAGGAGCCAGTGCACACCACCTGATCCTAAAGCTTTACTTTTTGTGCCCTGTCTCCTGCGGAGCCGCTATTCCCCATGGTCCTTTCAGGAACCCCAGCATCCACTAGGACGATAGAGAAAACCTGGAATCCAGTGATCGTCAAGCAGGATGGTTCAGCATAAACAGAGACTGACTCATCCCACACAAAAACAAAAAGGTGTGAGATTTTAAGAAGGCTGATTTTGTAGGGATAGGAAAATGTGTAAGTGATTCTTTAGCAGAGTAGATGAACTTGGGAGTACAGGAGGGGTGGTAAACATTAAAAAGTGCAATATTAAAAGGCAACAGACCTTTGTATCAAAAAAGTGTTAGGAAAAACACAAGGTAAAAGGAAGCCAGTGTGATTTGCGAAAGAAGTGGCAAGTACTGTGAAAGCAAGAGAGATTCTATTAGGATATAAAAGCAGACATAAAATAGTGAACACAAAAGATATATCTTGTTAGACAGGACACCAAGAAGGTAATCAAATGTGCAAAGGCACAAGCTGAGGAGAAAATGTTTTTTTGTTTTGTTATGTAGATAAGCGAAAGGAGAAAAACAAAAAGGCGGAATAATAAAACACTGAAGACAGAATGGGAGTCTTGTTGAGTGAGACAATGTAATAATTATTTTTGCTCAGTATTCACAACTGAAATAGAGGGGAATGGGCCACAGTTAAGTTGCAAGGATATTCAGAAAAATTAAACAAGTACATTTACAAAAAAGGAGAAGGTCCAAACAAAACTTTCTTTCAAAGCTGAAAATGTATAAATCAATGGGGCCAGGTGGGATACATCCAAGGATACTAAAAACCAAGCTTAAAGGGGTGCTAGTAGCACCATTAACAGAATTATTCAACCAGTCACTAGCTACAGGAGTAATTCCAGAGGACTAGAAAAGAGCACACAGTCCCACTGCACAAAAGTGGAATCAGTAGTAGGGGAATTGATGGAAACACTCTTAAACGTTGTAGATTATCTCAGATCCAGCAATTTACAGGATCCCAAGCAGCATGGATTCACTGGGGGGGAGATCATGTCAAACAAACCTTATTGACTGTGTGACTAAAGTAATAAAGGGCTGTAGATCTAGCTTATCTAGACTTAAGTAAGGCTTTTGACACGGTCTCATATTGCAGACTGCTAAATAAACTTGAACTCTTGGGTTTGGATACTAAGATGGTTGAATGGGTAAGATCTTGGTTGCAGGATAGAAAAAAAAAAAAAAAAGAAGAGGGTTGTAGTAAATGGAGTGCATTCACATTAGGGAAATGTTACCAGTGGAGTACCCAAGGGATCTGTACTTGGACCAGTGCTTTTTAATATCTTTATTGGCGACATTGCAAATTGCATTAAAAAGGGAAAGTATACCTTTTTGCTGATGACACATAAGGTATGCAACAGGGTAGATACACCAGGAGGGGTACAACAAATGATTGAGGATCTAGGTAGACTAGAGGAATGGTCAAGAGGGTGGCAATTACAGTTTAATTAAAAAAAATATGCAAAATCATGCACTTGGGTCTCAAAAATCCAAAGGCTAAATATAGTATTAATGGCACTATAATGGAAACTACGGAGGAAAGTGATCTAGGAGTCACTATTTCAGGTGACTTAAAGGCAGGTAAGCAATGTAACAAAGCAATGAGGAAGGCTAGTCAGATGCTTGGTTGCATAGAGAGGAATCAGCAGCAGAATTAAAGTAATAATGCTACTGTATAGGTCATTGGTATGGCCTCATCTAGAATACTGTATTCAATTTTGGAGGTCATATCTTTAGAAGGATATTAAAAAACATTAAAGACTGTATAAAGGGCAACTAAAATGGTGCATGGCCTACATCACAAAACTTTCCTGGAAGAGACTAATAAATCTCAATATGTATGGTCTGGAGCAGAGAAGGGAAAGGGGAACATAATAGAAACTTTCAAATATATCAAGAGTTTTAACTAGAGATGAGCGGGTTCGTATGCAACGCCAGAATTAATGCCAGTTCAGTTTTATCCGGATTTTTCTTATTGGCTATCCAAAACACGCGACGTCCATGAGCCAATAAGATGCCGTTTTGAGAACAGAGTAAAACCGAACCCGCTCATCTCTAGTTTTAAACAAAAGTCCAAGAGGGAAACATTCTTCAAATGAAGAGAAGTATTAGAACAAGAGGACATACACTGAAACTGGAGGAAGGTAGGTTCAGGGGAAATTTAAGGAAAAATTAATTTACAGAAAGGGTAGTGGACAAGTGGCATAGCTTCCCATCAGATGTGGTAGAGCAATTTAAACATGATAGACTTAAGGATATCCTTACAAAGAAATAAGAATCAAATAAGGTTTGAGGCAAAAAAAAAAAAAAAGACTATATGGGCCAAGTGGTTCTTATTTGGCGTCAAAGTCTATGTTTCTACAAAGCCACAGAGAACATCTGGCGCTACTGCCAAAGATGAGATGCAAGACTGCACATAAACAGTGTCTAATAAGGCATCCCCTATATAAGCCAGAGCCTCCGTAATTTGATCAGCTAAAGAAATAGCCTCAAACGGATCATCTGACTGGGACTTGGAGACCATCTGGGACATCCAGGAATCAAGAGCTTTAATCACCCAGTCGTTAACCAGAATAGGGCGCAGTGAAATGCCAGATAACGAAAATAGCTTTAGCCTCGCTTATCCTATCCAAGGTATCTAAGTGTAATGGACTGAACCGTGGAATAACAGTTCTCGCTAAGCTAGCAATAAGGACGTCTTCCTTTGGTGGAGTCACCCAACGATTGGTGTCCTCCTCGGCAAAAATGCGCATGGTACGCAACGCGCATGCGCTAAGTACTTTCACACAAAACTTTGTAGATTTACACAAGCTCGAGCAACGTTTTTTCATTGCTCGAGTGATCGTAGTGTGATTGACAGGAAGTGGGTGTTTCTGGGCGGAAGCTGGCCGTTTTCAGGGAGTGTGCTAAAAAAACGCAGGAGTGGCTGGAGAAACGGGGGAGTGGCTGGCCGAACGCAGGGCATGTTTGGGACGTCAAACCAGGAACTAAACGGACTGAGGTGATCGCAGTCTAGGAGTAGGTCTGGAGCTACTCAGAAACTGCAGGGAATTATTTAGTAGCAGTTCTGCTAATCTTTCGTTCGATATTCTGCTAAGCTAAGAAACACTCCCAGAGGGCGGCGGCCTAGCGTTTGCAATGCTGCTAAAAGCAGCTAGCGAGCGAACAACTCGGAATGACCACCATCATCTTCTTGGATAGGGCAAACTTCTTTCCTGGGGAGACCCAAGCCTCTTGACGTATGTCAATTAAAAGGTCAGAATGAGGGAAAAAAAAAAAAAAAAGGAGGATTTTAATACCTACCGGTAAATCCTTTTCTCTTGGTCCGTAGAGGATGCTGGGGTAACCATAAGAACCATGGGGTATAGACGGGATCCGCAGGAGACATGGGCACTTTAAGTTTTTGAATGGGTGTAAACTGGCTCCTCCCTCTATGCCCCTTCTCCAGACTACAGTTTTAGGAACTGTGCCCAGGGAGACGGGCATTTAGAGGAAAGGAATTATTGTTAAACTAAAGGTGAGATACATACCACCTCACACCACAAACACACCGTACAACATGGCATTCAACAGAACTCCAGCCAACGGCCTGAACAATGTCAGCAAAAGAATGACTATAAAGTAACACAAACTGTGTATAACCAGAACTGCAGATACAGTACGCACTGGGATGGGCGCCCAGCATCCTCTACGGACTAAGAGAAAAGGATTTACTGGTAGGTATTAAAATCCTATTTTCTCATACGTCCTAGAGGATGCTGGGGTAACCATAAGAACCATGGGGTTACACAAAAGCTCTAGAACGGGCGGGAGAGTGCGGATGACTCTGCAGCACCGATTGACCAAACATGAGGTCCTCCTCGGCCAGGGTATCGAACTTTTAAAAAACTTTGCAAAAGTGTTTGAACCCGACCAAGTAGCTGCTCGGCATAGTTGTAAGGCCGAAACCCCCCGGGCAGCCGCCCAGGACGCGCCCACCTTCCTGGTAGAATGGACCTTCACCGATTTCGGTAACGGCAATCCAGCCGTAGAATGAGCCTGCTGAATCGTAGAACAGATCCAGCGTGCAATAGTCTGCTTAGAAGCAGGAGTCCCAATCTTGTTGGGATCATACAGGACAAAGAGCCTCCGTTTTCCTAATCTGTGCAGTCCTGGCGACATAAATTTTTAAAGCGCTGACCACAGAGAGACTTCGACTCCACTAAGGCGTCAGTAGCCACTGGCACCACAATAGGTTGGTTCATGTGGAACGACGAAACCACGTTCAGCAGAAACTGCTGACGAGTCCTCAACTCCGCTCTATCTTCATGGAAGATCAAATAAGGGCTCTTGTGAGACAAAGCCGCTAATTCAGATACCCGCCTTGCGGATGCCAAGGCCAACAGCATGACCACTTTCCAAATGACGAATTTCAATTGCACCTTTTGTAAAGGCTCAAACCAATGTGATTGAAGGAACTGCAACACCACATTAAGATCTCATGGTGCCACAAATGGAGGTTGGATGTGCAACACGCCTTTCACGAAAGTCTGAACCTCTGGAAGGGAGGCCAATTGTTTTTGAAAGAAAACCGATAAGGCCGAAATTTGTACTTTAACTGAGCCCAATTTCAACACCTGCCTGTAGAAAATGGAGAAAACGTCCCAACTGAAATTCTTCCGTAGGAACCTCCTTCGATTCACACCAAGACACATTTTCTCCAAATACGGTGGTAATGTTTGGACGTTACTCCCTTTCTAGCCTGCAGAAGTGTGGGAATGATTTCACTAGGAATACCCTTTCGGGTTAGGATCTGGCGTTCAACCGCCAAGCCGTCAAACGTAGCCACGGTAAGTCTTGATACACGCACGGCCCCTGTTGTAACAGGTCCTCGCGCAGAGGAAGAGGCCAGGGATCTCCTATGAGTAATTCCTGAAGATCTGGATACCAAGCCCTCCTTGGCCAGTCTGGGACAATGAGGATCGCCCGAATCGTCATTCTTCTTATGATCTTTAGGACTTTTGGAAGGAGAGGAAGTGGAGGGAGTACATACACCGACTGAAACACCCACGGTGTCACCAGTGCATCCACTGCTATTGCTTGAGGGTCTCTCGACCTGGAACAATCTCTCTGAAGCTTCTTGTTGAGACGAGATGCCATCATGTCTACTTGAGGAACTCCCCAACGACTTGCCACCTGTGCGAAGACTTCTTGGTGGAGGCCCCACTCTCCTGGATGGAGATCATGTCTGCTGAAAAAGTCTGCTTCCCAGTTGTCCACTCCCGGAATGAAGACCGCTGACAGAGCGCTTGTATGTCTTTCCGCCCAGCATAGAACCCTTGTGGCCTCTGCCATTGCCGCTCTGCTTTTTGTTCCGCTTTGGCAGTTTATGTACGCTACTGCTGTTATATTGTCTGAATGGATCAGTACGGGCAGATTGCGAAGCAGATGTTCCGCTTGAAGAAGGCCGTTGTAAATGGCTCTAAACTCCAGAACGTTTGTGTGTAGACAAGTTTCCAGGCTTGACCATCTTCCCTGGAAGTTTTCCCCCTGTGTGACTGCATGTGCAGGTGGGATCCGGACCACTTGTCCAACAGGTCCCACTGAAACACCCTGGCATGGAACCTGCCAAACAGGATGGCCTTGTAGGCCGCAACAATCTTTCCCAGTAAACGAGTGCATTGATGGACTGACACTCTTGCTGGTTTCAGAATTTTTCTGACCAGGTTCTGAATTTCCAGAGCCTTTTCCACTGGAAGAAATACTCTCTGTAATTCTGTGTCCAGAATCATTCCCAAAAACGACTGTCGCGTCGTCGGAATCAACTGTGATTTTGGCAAGTTTAGGAACCAACCGTGTTGTTGCAGAACTGCCATGGCGAGTGTAATGTTCTGCACTAGTTGGTCCCTGGACCTCGCCTTTATCAGGAGATTGTCCAAGTATGGGATAATCGTGACTCCTTGTTTGTGAAGGAGAACCATCAATTCCGCAGTCAATTTGGTGAAAATCCTCAGAGCCGTGGACAGACCAAACGGCAACGTCTGAAATTGGTAATGACAATTCTGAATTGCAAACCTCAGGTAAGTCTGATGCGGAGGATAAATGGGAACATGTAAGTAGGATTCTTTTATGTCCACCGACACCATAAAATCCCCTTCCTCCAGACTGGAGATCACTGCTCGGAGTGACTCCATCTTGAATTTGAATCTTCTTAGGTAGAAATTGAGGGAATTTAGGTTCAGGATTGGTCTGACCACGAACAGGCTCGAATAAAAGCCTTCTCCCTGTTGTGATGGGGGAACCTTGATGATGACCCGATTTTGACACAACTTTTGTATTGCGCCGCATATAGGGAGGCCAATCCTGGGCGTTTTTTTCAATCCCGGGATTCGGGATTGAAAAACTGTCAATCCCGGGATTCCCGGGATTGCAGTAGGGACCAGTGAAAGATGTAGGGAGCAGCGCTGGAGGGAGGGAGTAGGTAGCAGTGCGGGAGGTAGGGAGTGTGTAGGTAGCGGTGCGGGAGGTGGGGAGGGGGTAGGCATAGGCGTGCGCAGACACTGACTGCCGGGTGCCGCTCCGGACTCCCCTCCCCTCCCCCCCCCCCCGGCATTATAGTGTTCTCTCACCTCCCCTGTCCTGGATACAGACTGCTCACCTGGGCGGGGGGGGGGGGGGGGGGGGAGAAGAGTCTGTCAGTGTCTGGGCACACTTATGGGGGTAGGTAGCGGTGCGGGAGGGTGTAGGTAGTGGTGCGGAAGGGTTGGTAGCGGAGCGGGAGGGAGGGTGGGTGTAAGTAAAAACACTTACTATTAGGCGGGAGGCCGCGGCCGCCATGGACACACTGAACGCGGCGGCATTTCAAATGAAGCGCCGGCCAATCAGAGCTGGCGGACCGGCAGCCAATCAGGGAAGCTGCGGTAGCTTCCCTGATTGGCTGCCGGTCCGCCAGCTCTGATTGGCTGGCGGCCGGCGCTTCATTTGAATTGCCGCAGCGTTCAGCGTATCCATGGCTGCCGCGACCACCTGATAGTAAGTGTTATTACTTACACCCACCTGCCCTCCCGTGCCGCTTCCAACCCTCACGCACATGTGTACTGTAATCCTTTGAATCCCGGGATTGGAGGCTCCAATCCCGGGATTCAAATCCCGGCATTTTTGGGCCCAAATCCCGGGATCCCGCCGATCCCGGGATTGGCCTCCCTAGCCGCATACTACCTCCCTGTCTGGAAGAGAAGCTGGTAAGGTCGATTTGAAAAATCGGCGAGGGGGAACGTCTAGAAACTCCAGTTTGTACCCTTGGGACACTATTTCTAAAAACCATGGGTCCAGGGCCGAACGAATCCAGAACTGCAGAAGAGTTTGAGACGTGCCCCCACCGGTGCGGACTCCCGCAGAGGAGCCCCAGCGTCATGCGGTAGATTTGGCAGAAGCCGGGGAGGACTTCTGCTCCTGGGAACCTGCCGAAGCCGGTGATCTTTTACCCCTTCCCCTTCCTCTAGTAGCAAGGAAGGAGGAACCTCGGCCCTTTCTGTATTTATTGGCCCGAAAGGACTGCATCTTATAGTGGTGTGTCTTCTTTTGTTGTGAAGGACCGTAAAGCAAAAATGATGACTTACCCGCGGTAGCTGTAGATAGCAAATCTGCGAGACCTTCACCAAACAAGACACCACCTTTATATGGCAGAGATTCCATATTTTTCCTGGAATCAGCATTCCATTTGTGGATCCACAATGCTCGCCTAGCTGAGACTGCCATGGCATTGGCTTTTGATCCCAAAAGGCCAGTATCTCTCTCCGTTTCCTTTAGGTAGGCCGCTGCATCCCTGGTATGACCCAGTGTCAAAAGGACGCTATCCCTATCTAGGGTATCTATCTCAGATGACAAGTTATCTGCCCACTTTTTTATAGCACTACTCACCCACGCAGACACTATGGCTGGTCTGAGCAGCGTATCCGTGGTGGCATAAATGGATTTTAATGTATTTTCCTGCTTGCGATCCGCAGGGTCCTTAAGGGCTGCCGTATCAGGAGACGGGAGAGCCACCTTTTTAGACAAGCGGGATAGGGCCTTGTCCACAATGGGGGTGACTCCCACTTTTCCCTATCCCTGGAGGGAAACGGATACGCCACCTGAATCCTCTTGGGAATCTGAAACTTTGTCAGGGCTTTCCCAAACTTTTTCAAAAAAAAAGAAAAAAAAGAGAGAGAGTGTTCAGCTCATGAGAGGGAGGAAACGTTACCACAGGTTTCTTTTCTTTATACATACAAACCCTTGTATCAGGAACAGCAGGGTCCTCAGAAATATGTAATACGTCTTTTACTGCTACAATCATGTACTGAATACTCTTTGCTAATTTAGGATCCAATCTGGAATCACTAAAGTTGATACTGGAGTCAGTGTCTGTGTCGGTATCTGTGTCTGCCAACTGGGCAAACGGACGTTTTTGTGACCCCGAAGGGGTCTGTACCTGTAATACATCCTCCACAGATTTCTTCCATGCCTGGTTCTGAGAATCAGACTTATCTAATATCTTATTAATACGAGCCACATTAGCATTCAACACATTTACCCAATCAGGAGTCTGCGGTGCCGACAGGGTCACTCCCACAGCCGTTTGTGTCCCTAAAACAGCCTCCTCCTGGGAAGAGCTTCAGCCTCAGACATGCCGACACACGTGTCCTAAACACCTACAGACACACGGGCATATAGGGGACAGACCCACAGCAAAGCCTGCCAGAGAGACACAGAGGGAGTTCTGCCAGCTCACAACCCAGCGCCTAATCACCAATACTGGAACACTAAAGAATGCCCCAGACTTGTAGCGCTTTTATAACAAATATATATTGCACCAATATTCCTGCCCCCCCCCCCCCCCCCCCCCCCGGTTTTGCACCCTGATACTTAGTCAGAAGTGCGAGGAAGGACCAGCGTCTCTGCAGCCTTGTGGAGAGGAAAATGGCACTGAGCTTCGTGCGCTATGAGGACGAAGCTCCGCCCCCTTAAATGCACACTTCAGTCCCGCTTTTTTTAAATATATATTTATACTGGCGGGTGTTAGGACAGTGCCTAGGCACTTATGTCCCCTCTTGCCAGTCCATTTTAGAGGTTTATCTGCTGCCCAGGGCGCCCCCCCTCGACTTTTTGCAATTCGACAGTTGTCAAATTCGACATGTCTGCAATGGTAAAAATGCGGCTTTTCGACAAAAGTATATTCAATTGAAGAATGTCGATTCGACAACAGTGCTTTTCGACAGTCATTTCGTCAATTTCAGTCCGCCTCATTTTGCCGTCGGATCTAATAAAAAAATTTAAAAAAACGTTTTTTTTGTGTGTTTTTTTTTATTGCTAATAGCATATCTATTTATAATAGAAGGGATTATGTACTTGGTTTGCCTATTAGGAGCCACAAGTATTATTTATAATATAATATTTTTTTTTTTTTTTTTACGGACTAAAATAATATGGAGAGATCAGAGCATGTTTTTCAGTGGGAATGTGTAAAAAATCCTGAAAAAAACCAATGCGTTGGGTCCCCCCTCCTAAGCATAACCAGCCTCGGGCTCTTTGAGCCGGTCCTGGTTGTAAAAATACGGGGGGGGAAATGATAGGGGATCCCCCGTATTTTCACAACCAGCACCGGGCTCTGCGTCCGGTCCTGGTGCCAAAAATACGGGGGACAAAAAACGTAGAGGTCCCCCATATTTTTAACACCAGCACCGGGCTCCACTAGTCAGAGAGATAATGCCACAGCCGGGGGACACTTATATCGGTCCCTGCGGCCATGGCATTAAATCACTAACTAGTCACACCTGGCCGGGGTACCCTGGAGGAGTGGGGACCCCTTAAATCAAGGGGTCCCCCCCTCCAGCCACCCAAGGGCCAGGGGTGAAGCCCGAGGCTGTCCCCCCCCCCATCCAAGGGCTGCGGATGGGAGGCTGATAGCCAAGTGACAAAAGAATATTGTTTTTTGTAGCAGAACTACAAGTCCCAGCAAGCCTCCCCCGCAAGCTGGTACTTGGAGAACCACAAGTACCAGCATGCTGGGGGGGGGGGGGGGGGGGGGCGCGCTGGTACCTGTAGTTCTACTGCAAAAAAAAAATACCCAAATAAAAAAACAGGACACGCACACCGTGAAAGTAAAACTTTATTACATACATGCACGCCGACAAACACATACTTACCTATGTTCACACGCCGACTCGGTCCCCTTCACCAGTAGAATCCATGGGGTACCTGAAAATAAAATTATACTCACAAAAATCCAGTGTAGATCGGTCCTCTTCAGAGCTTGTAATCCACGTACTTGGCAAAATAAAAAAACGCCAAACCTGGACCACGCACTGAAAGGGGTCCCATGTTTACACATGGGACCCCTTTCCCCGACTGCTGAGACCCCCGTGACTCCTGTCACAGTGGGTCCCTTCAGCCAATCAGGGAGCGCCACGTCGTGGCACTCTCTTGATTGGCTGTGCGCGTCTGAGCTGTCAGACGGCGCATAGCACTATGCCGCTCCATTATATACAATGGTGGGAACTTTGCGGTCAGCGGTTGACCGCGAGTAACCTCACCGCTGACCGCAAAGTTCCCACCATTGTATAAAATGGAGCGGCATAGTGCTACGTTTTTTGTCCCCCGTATTTTTGGCACCAGGACCGGACGCAGAGCCCGGTCCTGGTTGTGAAAATACGGGCGATCCCCTGTCATTTTCCCCCCCGTATTTTTACAAGTCAAATACAGGACACACACTATCATCAATTGGTCTGTTTTTCGACAGCGGGACTGTCAAATCAGTTTTTTATTGAATATGTCGAATTCGGGTCCTTGGCAGGAGGGTGTCTGTCGAATTTAAAAACGGTCGAATTCCAGCCGGATTTCGACCGCAATTGCATATACCCCATAAAATAAAATAAATATATACACACACACACACACACACACACACACAAACAGAAAGTTCAGCACTCACCACAGCAAGCTCACTTATTTTCACAACATCAATAAATAAATTATGGGGGTTTAACTCATTAACGGTGGCCACAAGCTTTGTTCATGCACCCCTATGCAAGCCCAATTATCTTAAACCTGAGTCAGCTGTTCTTTAGTAATTTATCAGCCAGTGTCAGGTGACTAGTGTACCTTTAAAAGCCATGGAGTATTTGGCAGATACACAGTAAACCAAGTGGGCATATTTGCAGTTATATTATGTGTGACACAGTTGCTAGGTTTTAATTTTGAGACTCTGTGATAGTGTAGGACATGCAAGAAGGTGGGGTACCTTAGCGAGCGGTTTGCAGGCTTCCGTGCATTGGCCAATTCACTAACTAAACCCCCATCATTTATTTATTGATGTCGTGAAAATAAGTGAGCTTGCTTTGGTGAGTGCTGAACTTTCTGTTTGTGTATTTTTAAGTAGGTGGCCATGGGCTACATGCACCCCAGGCCCTATGAGTGCAGACACTGCACCCCGCTTCTGGGGTGGTGAGTGCTGTGGTTTTACATTTGTTGATAGAGAGGATATAGAGATATAGAGATATAGAGATATAGAGATATAGAGATATAGAGATATATATATCCATCTACTGCCGGCACTCTGTACACACAGGACAGCTTGCTCCGGTGCCATATCCAAAATCAAATACAAGTCCATGTAAGAAGGCACTCAGGAGACATCAATAGTAGCAAAAATAGGATTTTGGTACTTACCAGGTAAATCCTTTTCTTTGAATCCATAGGGGGCACTGGAGTACTCTTGGGATATGGACGGGCGTAGCCGAACAAAGGCACTGAATATTTAAATATAGGACTCCCCCCCCCCCCCCCCCTCCATATCCCCGAGTACCTCAGTGTACTCTCTCAGTGTTTTTTACTGAGCGAACAGGAACGATATAGAGAGGTTGACAATGGAGAATACCTATAACATAACGGACAACAACAATGTTGACCCATAACCTTACTGTCAACTAAACAGTTGACACCATAACCGCTAGAACTTTATAATTTGAACCAATCGGTGAAAATGTGTTACCATAAGCTCCTCTGAGCTTAATATCAATCAAGTAAAACTTGTTACCCTAAGCTCCCTTGAGCTTAAAACAACCCAGGTAAAACTGCTCTGGGTGGGCGTCCAGTGCCCCCTATGGATTCAAAGAAAAGGATTTACCTGGTAAGTACCAAAATCCTATTTTCTTTATCATCCACTAGGGGTCACTGGAGTACTCTTGGGACGTACCAAAGCTTCCCTCGTGGGCGGGAGAGCTGTTTGATACTTGTAACAGTAGGCAGCCCAAAGCTAGATGCTGATGGCGCCACCATTTATAACGTGTAAACGTGCACAAACGTGGTGCACATGAAGGCTATATAGCCGCGTTTTAGACGCTCCACGACCCACTGGGTCTGACATTCCCACAGAACCTGTGGGATGAGCTATTACTGACGTAGGCGATTGTAACTTAGCCTTAAAGTAAGCCTGACTTGTAGTCATTATTATTATTACCCAACTGGATAATGTCTGCTGAGAAACTGGCTAACCCCAGTTGGCAGTATCATAGAGAACAAACAACGGATTCATATCACGTACTGTTGACGTTCGGGACATATATAAACGCGTAATGCGTGTACCACATTCAGAATTCTAGAATGTGCTGTCCACACAGGAACCCCTATTGGTATATTGATGTGAAGAATACGAAAGCGTGATTCGTCCGAAGATCTGCTTTGTCATGAGAAAACTCAAATACGGTGGCTTGGAATACAAGGCACCCAAATATGAAAACAAAACCCTTGCCGAAGCCAAGGCTAGAAGAAAAATGTTTTCCAAAGTGAGAAACTTAATTCCCATTTGTTGAAAAGGTTCAAAATATGAAAACTGTAAGAAATCTGAACCCAACTTCAAGTCGCCTGGCGCTGTAGGTGGGATAAATAGAGTCTGAACTTTGATGACACCTTGTAGAAAGATGTGTACAGACGCAAATAGAGGCAAACGTCTTTGAAAATAAGTTTACCACACAGATACCTGCACTCTTAGTGCAGATCAACTCAGTTTTCCATCCCACCCCGTTTAACAGAATACGGGTAACTTGAAGGATGATGTTGGAAACTTCCGAGGTTTACAACCTATGTAAGCACACGAAATTTTGTAATAATGAGCTGCCTTAAGCGGCTTACTATTTCGTAACATGGTTGGTATAACCGATACTGTAATGCTCTATTTCTTAAGAGGGCGGTCTGAACCCTCACCCCGTCAACCGCAGCTGCGGTACATAGATAATAGGTACATAGGTAACTATGGGTAAACTAACGTTCCCTGATGTAACAGGTTGGACGTATTATGAGCGGGCCAAGATCGTGTGCAAGTATTCCTTGAAAATTCGAGAAGCAAACTTCTCCGAAACCCATGAGATACCACCAGTATGACTGTGACAAACTGTCTTATGATCCGTTTTGGCAACGGAGAGAGCAGCGGAAAATGGTGGAGCCAGATACACGATGCTGAATGACCACATGAATGTGAGAGACTCCACCGCCACTGCCCTTGTGATCTGTTTTGTACACATACTGAGCTTTTCTAATTGTGGCGAGATGCCATCATGTATACTTGAGGGTAACCCCCTTCTGTGGACTCACATATGACACACCTCTGGATTTAATGTCCAGTTTTCAGGATCCAAATCCTGACGGGTGAGATCCTCTGTCTAACAGATGTCCACTCACGGAATGATCTCTTGACATTTTCACATAATGGTGTTCTGAGCCATTGAGGATTTGAGTCACATGCCGCATTGCCATGCGGCTTCTTGGTTCTCATGCCGCATTGCCATGCGGCTTCTTGGTTCTCACTGGTTGTTGTGTATGCAACTGCCGTTGCCTTGTTTGACTGCTTAAGGCCAGCGTGAGGCAGGCATCAAAAATTTACATGAAACTCACGGTTGTTCCTCTCCACGGAAATCTTTAGTAAAAGGCGAAAGATTTATTCGTTCTGAAGAGAAACCAGAGTATATCCCTGGTCAGACTGAAAGCGAATCATGTATTGCATTGTAAAATGCACAGAGTTCTAGGACATTTATCGACCGCAATCTGTCGTGTTTTAGAACCTTTGTCGCTGATTTTAACTACAAATCCTGACCCTCTGCGACTGTCGTCCAGAGTATATGCACCCTTGTCCCTCTGTGGGAAACGCGAGTGAAGGGTGGCGAACTAAATTGAAAACACATCTTTATTCTTAATAGGTGAATACACCAATGTACCGCTAGTGTGCGTGTTTTGTGCTAATTACTAGATGTACATTTGTTCTTGCTGGTGTAGTAGGTAAAAGTCTTTGATTTACCGTATTTATAATCTTACCTAGGAATTGACATCGTTTAGACGGAATTAGATGCGATTGTTTTCGAACTTGATCTGCTACCGCAGTATACCTTAGTAGCGCAAGTTAGAGGAACTTTGTTGAGACAGAGTTCTTATGTGAGATGAGCTATCATCCCAACATCACTTTGGTAAATACCCAAAGCGATAAGCAACGGTAGACATGAAATGGTTAATGGTTGTGGCGATTTGCAAACGCTAGAACCTGTGATGAACAAACCGGACTGGGTAAATACGCATTGTGAAGATCAAATGCAATTATGCAAATTTTGTGGCTCCAATAAGCAAATACTAACCGCAGAAAATCCATTTTCTAACTGTAGTAAATGACTTGCTGATTGATATTGCGACGGAGCTGTTTGGTTTTGCTCAAACAGAAGGGAATAAGTAACTCTGACTCTGTTGGCGTACTACTGCCTGGTTTATAAACCAGCAAAGACTAAATGACAACCTGCCAAACCGTTCGACAGAGGCAGTTTTGTACTTTAAGCTGTAAATAGCTGAGACATGTATGAGTTGAAGTCCTGAAACCTCGCAAATGTAACATGTAAAGACGCGCTTCCACAATTGTAAAAGAGGTCATCAAACCACTGGCTTGCTGACTGTAACGTCCTGTCGTTACAAGGCGTGACTGTTTCTTATAAAGGGATAAAACGCCGTTACAAGTATACTGTATGCGGTAATGGCTGAATATCATAAAGGGAT
This sequence comes from Pseudophryne corroboree, assembly GCF_028390025.1. Classification (NCBI taxonomy): domain Eukaryota; kingdom Metazoa; phylum Chordata; class Amphibia; order Anura; family Myobatrachidae; genus Pseudophryne; species Pseudophryne corroboree. The sequence continues at coordinate 354,635,168 of NC_086445.1, forward strand.
AAAATACCGTTACAAGTATATCAAATTTATGAGCAAACAAGCTCTGGCCTTGTCGCGCTTAACTAGCGACAATGAAAATAACCGGCGTTAGCAGAAGCTTTACAGATATACTCTGCAGCTTCTTTTACCAGTGATCGTCATTGTTTCATACATAGATTCTAGTGACCCAAATGTATCCTGGGTTTTTATAATGTTTGACAGAAAATCATCTACCAATGGCGGATCGCGTCCTTTTGGAAACGATTATGTATGGTTGTTAAAAAGCCCCCGCACTATCTGAGTGCTGGACTAATGTACCCTTCTCACTCGTAGTTATCGGTGTGAAATTTGACATAGAATCGTGCATTAAATTATAAGACCAGTGAAATAAACACTCTGGTACCCAAAGGGAAATTGGCCCTTTGGAAAGACTGTCTTTTGTTAGAGCTGGCGGAGACATTCCGAGACTCCGATGTTACCGCTCTTTTAATTTGAATTGCCAATGTTAACATAGGATTTTTAAAATTATTTTTAGTCTGCACTATAGCCCTACTCGCTATGTAGACAGACACCACAATAGGCAACAGACAGACACTTGCACGGCTTAATGAAGTTATTATGTGTCATATATATATATGTTATTGCTGAACAGCCTATTCATATGAAACTCAAGCTTGTTTCTCTCTTCGGAAATCTTTAGCAAAAACCGAAAGATTTATTCGATATGAAGAGAAATCAAAGTATTCTTTATGTGAAAAGCAGTTCACATGGGCATATGAAACCCGAACCAAATTCCTACTAACTTCCCTGCGCCTCTGGTGGCTTAGAGATGTAGGGCAGGAATGTTCTAGAATTAAGTAGAAATACAGATTACATGGCTAACTTATGTGAAACTGAACCAAAAACTTCCCACTAACACCCCTGCGCCTCCTTGTGGAGTATAGGTGTATGGGCGGAATGTTCTGGAATTATAACCTGTAAGAACAGCAATGATTAAAATGACCGTCATGCCATGCTTCCACTGAAAATCACAGGACAGGTTACCTGCTGCAGTGTTAATATAGGCTTAATAGCCTATTATACATTAAATATAGGCTTAATAGCCTATTCTACAGTTACAGGTCTATTATACAGTAAAATCCGTGCAGTTTACAATACATTATCTTGCAGCCTTATGCTTTAGCTAGCCTTCCAGTTATTTCCATTAACTGTTTAAACACTAAGCAGTCTCTTAACCCATGCAGCCTTCTGCTGCTATGGGCTTTACTCAACACTGCCTGCAGTGATGTATTATTTCCAATATATCTTATTCCCAAGCAGCCTTTGCTGCTGCTATGGGTCAATAACTTGTTTAAAACTGAGCAGTCTCTTATTTAAAACTGAGCAGTCTCTTAACCCATGCAGCCTTTGCTGCTGCTATGGGCTTTACTCACCGTCACCCCCCTGCAGCCGCGCTGCTTGTGATGTAGCTTTTAGCTTCTCCCTGTGCAGCGGCCGGAAGCGAGTGCAGGGAGCCTAGGGAAACCCGGGGAGCGCTGCTATATTGCGCCGGGGAGCCCTCCGGAAGAACGGGCGGCGCCTCATACAGCAGTGGCCGGGTGCAGCGCTGGAAGAGCGGCCGGCGTCTTTAGTGACGTACGGCCGCTCGGAGCTTTAGACACGGGTACGCAGAGTGGCTGCTTGGGCGGCGCTCGCGTACAGTGGCTGGGAGAGCGGCCGGCGTCTTTGAATGACGTGCGGCCGCTCGGATACGTTTCTACAGTGGCAGAGTTCTGGTACAGTGGCTGGGAGAGCGGCCGGCGTCTTTGAATGACGTGCGGCCGCTCGGATACGTTTCTACAGTGGCATCTGGTACAGTGGCTGGGAGAGCGGCCGGCGTCTGTGAGTGACGTGCGGCCGCTCTCTTCGTTCAGCGGGGTATCCTGCTAATGAGCGCGCTGTAAGCGGCGGGCAAAGCGGTGGTAACAATAAAGGCTTTCCCCACACAGCAGGGCGGCAGCGTGAGCTGACCGCCCTGACCCCCCACCATACCTTGTAGTGCCGCACTCTGTAAGCTCCGTCCAGATTGTGACGGGGCTTTCATCCTGGCTGTGACGGGGCTTCTTTCTGTAAGCTCCGTCCAGTTGCAGTAGGATACATGCCTGTGGCTGAGGGTGCTCTTTGTGAGGACCGACACGCCATGCGCTTAGCGCCTGTGGCTGTGAGGGTGCTCTTTGTGAGGACCGACACGCCATTCGCTGCCCGTGCAGCGGCACTATCCCGGACCCATGTTTTTCCAGAAACTGGGAAGGGATGTGCTAAGTGTAAAAATAAAAATTAAAAATAAAAATTAAAAATAAAAATCCAAGTGTGGTTATACCACAAGCCAATGTTCGTGCTGTGAGCACCGAAAAAACACAGAGAGTACACTGAGGTACTCGGGGATATGGAGGGGGGGGAGAGTCCTAAATTTAAATATTCAGTGCCTTTGTTCGGCTACGCCCGTCCATATCCCAAGAGTACTCCAGTGACCCCTAGTGGATGATAAAGAAAACTCAAAGTGTATTCACGGTCACGGTGACCGTGAATACACTTTGAGTTTTTGCTACTATTGATGTCTCCTGAGTGCCTTCTTACATGGACACATATATATATATATATATATATATATATATATATATCTCTCCATCTATCTCCGACTGACACTATATATAATATATCCCTCTCCTATCTCTCCCTATATATATGGACCCTGACGCACTTCTCACAGGGCTCAGAATATAGTGATAGCAAAGGCGTGATACCCTAAAGGGAAACCACACAGCAGCTATATGGCATACTCCGTCACAAACACAATGCAGGAATACTGTACACAACAATAATACTGCACTGGACAAGCAATTTATATATAAAAGTAGATATGTATATGCAGAGAGCTATAACAATGTACAGTAGAACTGGATGTATATCACAGAATAATCGTACCACCTATTCTGGCAGCAGCACACTTATTTCTTAACTAACAGTCAAAATGACAGGTAGAATACTCAATCCTGTATACTTTTTCCTTTGCAATCAAATTAGCCTTTTTCTCCGAAACAGGAAAAAAAAAATGGAACTAGTTTCTTCTTCATATGTATAAAAGAATTTATTCCAAACAGTCCAAATAGTACCACCATATGTACATGACAAAATCAATTAAAAAAAGGGGAAAAAGAGAAAAAGTTATAAAGATTTAAAAACAAATCCCAATAAGGACAAAAAGATCCAGAGACAAGGGATATGACTGCAATTCTCCTTTTCAAAAAGCTACTCACAGTACAGCTGTCCGATGCGTTTTGGTCTTAAATGGACCTTTATCAAGAACTCTTTCCTCTGGACCTTTTTGTCTTTATTGGGATTTGTTTTTAAATCTTTATATTTTATTTTTTCCTTTTTTTTTTTTAATTGATTTTGTCATGTACATATGGTGGTACTTCTGGTACTATTTGGACTGTTTGGAATAAATTATTTTATACATATGAAGAAGAAACCATTTCCATTTTTTTCCTGTTTCGGACAAAAAAGCTCATTTGATTGCAAAGGAAAAAGTATACAGTTTATGACAAAGATACCTTTATAGGAGTCATCTATTTATTACCGAGTGAGATGGGGTACGCATATGATTGCCTTTGTGTTTGAGAAAGATACCTTTATATGAATTTCTCATCCCCGATTAGTATAAGTTGGGGTACGCATCCATTGAATAGTCTGCTTTTAAAGATACCTTTATAGGATTTTATCCTCCCCACTCTGAGAGTTTCGGGTACGCCCAGCCATTTGACTTCCGTTTTGAACTAAAGGGAATTATATAGACGTCCTAAAAACATACCTTTATGGGCACCCACTTGTTTCTGTGTGAGTGGGGTACGCCCTTCCTTTTATTTAGTGGAGATGATGAGAAGTTGAGTTTTGTCCTTTGAAACGGTTCTACGCATTTTTTTTTCTTGTTTTTATTTCTTTGATTTAACTTGGAGGAACTCATTACATACTGAAAGAAGATCGTTCCAAACGGAGAATACTGATTCTAATGTTTTCCTACAATTGGAGGGAATCATTCATCTTTATAAACAAGGGATGTATTATATTTTATGTATGCGCCCTGGACATAGATTAATATTTCTTTTTTCTGTATATTGTTATGTAAAAGCGGTGATTTTTACATTGATATTTTCAGTGGACGGGCAGCTTTGCGCCATATAGTTGAACCTTCCATACTTTCTTTTCTTGTGTTATCTCCTGCCTGGTAACATTCTGAAATGGTGTGAAGCGCAAATCACCTGCATCAATTCCTAGGCATACTCCATGAATTCCCATAAACATGGCCTGTTTCCTGGAGGTAGCAGACTGGCGTTCCCTGGGTAGTCAGATCAGTCCTTGGCTTGCCTAAATTGGTTGAGAGTTGCCGGGACCAGACAGCAGGTAAGCCCTTACACTGCAAATAATAAAAATCATTGCCTGATCACCCTTGCTTGAGACAGGAAGTCACATAAGGGAAGAGGAGGAGCTGTATTCCATATGGTCTGGGGCATTTGTATTTAACCTGTGTCAACCTAACCTGTAACGGCTGCCAAAGAGGAGATCAAGAATGTAATCAGATGTAAACAATAACCACCACATAAGACTACCTCTATGCATTACCTGTTTCTCTGCAGTTTTATATTCAACTGTGAAATTAATGGAAAGATCAGCCAATATGCAAGTGATGTTCTGGCCAGTCACTTCAAATTTAACGGAATAAGCAGACTGGAAAATACCTGTGTAAGAAGAGAGAAAAATAAAATAAAACAGTCTATATGTGTATTATTATATATTTAGAACTGACCAGAGAATAGCATATCTCTGCAACTTTATTGTATTAGCATTAATTAGTATCACTGTCACAGCATAGGTTCAGTTAGTAATAGCTAGAACTATAGCTCTGCACTCAGTAAGAAGCCTTATTAAATAAATGTTAATGGCACAGGCAGCATGATTTAATAACTACAAAATGTCTTGAATTTTAGACTCTAGGTCAACCAAATTGGAATAATTGCCTTACTGGAGACAGCAAATCTGAAAAGAATTGCACCAACAATGTCCCTACTGACTCTCTCATACCATAAGACGAATGACTGATAATGAGGATAAAAAATTCAAATAAATTTATTATGACAAAAAATCAATTTTAGATTCATGCATGATATTGCACTGATTAAAACATGAGGATATAGACCTGCAGACAATGTCTGAAGCAAAGTGACTGTGCATAGAGGGAGTGTGAATCTCTCACCGTGTCATGGCCCTGCGGTGGGCTAGCTTTCAAGAAAGCAATTTGCGGTCCAGAGCTGATACAGCCCGGCACCACCGCACAGGGCTTGGATCAGCAAAATGTGTCCCGGACGAGTCAATGCTCCACTGGTTCTGCTGTAGTATATTCTCGTTGACAACGCGTTTCGGTAGGTATGTCCTACCTTTTTCAAGTCAGTAATGGTTCTGTTGTAAACTGTTAGGGTTTTTATACCCATTACCCTAATTTCCATTAGTGTCACCTGTGTCCTGAAGGCGGAACAATGTTTCTCCGGCATGTGTGGCCGGAAGTGACGCACCATGCGTTCCAGCGCATACCGGAAGTTGGTATGGCGTGCGTTCCATGTTACTCCGGCTTTGTATTTCCGGAAGTTCCGCGTCTTGCGTTCCAGCGATACCCGGAAGTTGACATCGCAGGCGTTCTATTCGTTCTGGGAGTGAAATTTTAGATTGAAAATCCACCACGATCATGATGCTTTTTATTTATACATATCCCCAAAACGGAGGTTGTAAACGAACTGCCTGTGGTGAATGGTTCTGTTTCCAAACTGACACCATCATAGAAGAGTCCTCATCCTCCATCTTTGTTATGGGAACGGACCCGCCATTTTCCAATTCTTGAGATTCCAAATCTAATTCCAAAATATTTTTATTTATCTTCCGGAGAATAACCCACTCTGACCAAGCTCGGTGGTACTTCGTATTCCCACTAGTCCTTCCCTAATACCCGAGTGGGTTTACTCCATTATTCACGGTATTTAATATGGAATTTCGTGATCATGCAGGAAATGACATGTAAGAGCAAAAGATAAAAAGAGAAAAATTAAAACAAGAGATTAAACCACTGTGTGAGAATAAAAGATTAATCTAAAAACCACTTCAGTTCAAAATCAGAGTTATGACCATTGGGTTTCAAGGAATTGAGATCAAATATCCAGCGCATCTCACTCTGCGCCAAGCGTTTTTCAAGATCCCTGTTTCTCCAATTAGTTTTTATTTGCTGGATGCCTAGATACCCAATTATATTTCCCTCACATTTTTTGTGTACTTTGCCAAAGTGTTCTGAAAAAGGGTGACTCTCCAGGCCTTTGCGGATGTTGTAGATATGTTCCGCCATTCTAGTTTTTAAAGGCCTGGAGGTTTTGCCCACGTATAAAAGCCCACATTTGCATTCAAGGAAGTAGATTACGTTCCTTGAATTACATGTAACGAAATCTCTGATTTTGTGTTTTTTTCCATTCACTATAAAATCAGTTGTTTTCCGTGGGAGATCTTTTTTATATGTGGTTCGACACATTAGGCATGCTCCACACCTGTGGAAACCCTGATTGCATGTCCTAACCAGGGATTTGTCTGGTAAGCTACTTTTCACCAGACAATCCTTGAGGGATTTTGCTTTTTTATAAATAAACATAGGTTTGTTGGGAAGGATTTTTCCAATAACCGGGTCATCCTGTAGGATCCTCCAATTTTGTTTGAAAATTCGTTCGATTCTTCTGTGATGCGCTCCGTATTTGGTTACAAAAGCCCATTCATAGGGGTTGTCTCTTGTTTCCTTTGGCATTTTTTCTAGTAGTAATGTATTCCTATCTATTTGGGTTACTTGTTCTTCTGCCTTCTCTAGGATAGATTCAGAGAATCCCTTTTCACGAAAGCGGTCTCCCATCTCTTTTAATTGAATGCCTAGTATTTCAGGATCCGAGCAATTTCTTTTAAGCCGTTTGTATTGCCCAACTGGGATGTTTTCTAACCACTTATGGTGGTGCTCACTGTCAATATTAATATAGGCGTTGGAGTCCGTCGGTTTTCGATGGGTAGATGTGCAAATACGATTTCCTTGATTATAAATGTTATCATAAAACCTGCAGATAAGGGCGGGGGGGTTGTTCTCATGAACAAGTCCCAATACATTGGGGAAATTGAAAGGCAATTGGGAGATGAATGCACATACAGAAAACTGAAGGTGGACCCCCTTACTAATATGAGTAAGAAGTTAGAAGAATTAACCAAGAAGGCAGTAGATGCTGGAGCCATATCCAGTACAGAACGGGATTTTATACATCTGGACAATCCGTCCACCCCAACCATCTATATCCTGCCGAAGGTCCACAAGGACATGGCGAATCCGCCGGGTCGACCCATAATTACGGGTACAAACAGTCTGACGTCAAATCTATCAGCGATGGTTGATTCCTTCCTCCAGCCCTTAGTGACCACAACTCCTGCATTCCTGAAAGATACAGGAGATGTCTTAAGAAAACTAGAAGAAGTCTCATGGACCAATGAATGCACAATGGTCAGTGCGGACGTTAGTACCCTCTATACCATCATCAATTGGAATGAGGGAAAAAGGGCAATAGAGTTTTATTTACAAAAAAGTGAGTACCAAGATGTAGTTCAGTTATTTATTTTGGAATCCATTGATTTTATCCTGAATAATAATTATTTTTATTTCGAAGGTGTATATTATCTCCAAATCAGGGGCACCGCCATGGGCACCAGGTTCGCCCCTAGCTATGCAAATCTGTACATGGCCTATTGGGAGATGCAAACAATAGATACCATGAGAACGACGGGGGTGAACCTGGTGGCATGGTGGAGATTCATAGACGATATTTTATTCATTTGGAAGGGTACAGACGTAAGTCTATCCCCCTTTTTAGAATCATTGAATCAAAACAATTTTAATATTCACCTTACTTTTACTCAGAGTAGGAATGAGATAGTTTTTTTAGATCTTAAAATTTATAATCAAGGAAATCGTATTTGCACATCTACCCATCGAAAACCGACGGACTCCAACGCCTATATTAATATTGACAGTGAGCACCACCATAAGTGGTTAGAAAACATCCCAGTTGGGCAATACAAACGGCTTAAAAGAAATTGCTCGGATCCTGAAATACTAGGCATTCAATTAAAAGAGATGGGAGACCGCTTTCGTGAAAAGGGATACTCTGAATCTATCCTAGAGAAGGCAGAAGAACAAGTAACCCAAATAGATAGGAATACATTACTACTAGAAAAAATGCCAAAGGAAACAAGAGACAACCCCTATGAATGGGCTTTTGTAACCAAATACGGAGCGCATCACAGAAGAATCGAACGAATTTTCAAACAAAATTGGAGGATCCTACAGGATGACCCGGTTATTGGAAAAATCCTTCCCAACAAACCTATGTTTATTTATAAAAAAGCAAAATCCCTCAAGGATTGTCTGGTGAAAAGTAGCTTACCAGACAAATCCCTGGTTAGGACATGCAATCAGGGTTTCCACAGGTGTGGAGCATGCCTAATGTGTCGAACCACATATAAAAAAGATCTCCCACGGAAAACAACTGATTTTATAGTGAATGGAAAAAAACACAAAATCAGAGATTTCGTTACATGTAATTCAAGGAACGTAATCTACTTCCTTGAATGCAAATGTGGGCTTTTATACGTGGGCAAAACCTCCAGGCCTTTAAAAAAACTAGAATGGCGGAACATATCTACAACATCCGCAAAGGCCTGGAGAGTCACCCTTTTTCAGAACACTTTGGCAAAGTACACAAAAAATGTGAGGGAAATATAATTAGGTATCTAGGCATCCAGCAAATAAAAACTAATTGGAGAAACAGGGATCTTGAAAAACGCTTGGCGCAGAGTGAGATGCGCTGGATATTTGATCTCAATTCCTTGAAACCCAATGGTCATAACTCTGATTTTGAACTGAAGTGGTTTTTAGATTAATCTTTTATTCTCACACAGTGGTTTAATCTCTTGTTTTAATTTTTCTCTTTTTATCTTTTGCTCTTACATGTCATTTCCTGCATGATCACGAAATTCCATATTAAATACCGTGAATAATGGAGTAAACCCACTCGGGTATTAGGGAAGGACTAGTGGGAATACGAAGTACCACCGAGCTTGGTCAGAGTGGGTTATTCTCCGGAAGATAAATAAAAATATTTTGGAATTAGATTTGGAATCTCAAGAATTGGAAAATGGCGGGTCCGTTCCCATAACAAAGATGGAGGATGAGGACTCTTCTATGATGGTGTCAGTTTGGAAACAGAACCATTCACCACAGGCAGTTCGTTTACAACCTCCGTTTTGGGGATATGTATAAATAAAAAGCATCATGATCGTGGTGGATTTTCAATCTAAAATTTCACTCCCAGAACGAATAGAACGCCTGCGATGTCAACTTCCGGGTATCGCTGGAACGCAAGACGCGGAACTTCCGGAAATACAAAGCCGGAGTAACATGGAACGCACGCCATACCAACTTCCGGTATGCGCTGGAACGCATGGTGCGTCACTTCCGGCCACACATGCCGGAGAAACATTGTTCCGCCTTCAGGACACAGGTGACACTAATGGAAATTAGGGTAATGGGTATAAAAACCCTAACAGTTTACAACAGAACCATTACTGACTTGAAAAAGGTAGGACATACCTACCGAAACGCGTTGTCAACGAGAATATACTACAGCAGAACCAGTGGAGCATTGACTCGTCCGGGACACATTTTGCTGATCCAAGCCCTGTGCGGTGGTGCCGGGCTGTATCAGCTCTGGACCGCAAATTGCTTTCTTGAAAGCTAGCCCACCGCAGGGCCATGACACGGTGAGAGATTCACACTCCCTCTATGCACAGTCACTTTGCTTCAGACATTGTCTGCAGGTCTATATCCTCATGTTTTAATCAGTGCAATATCATGCATGAATCTAAAACTGATTTTGTCATAATAAATTTATTTGAATTTTTTATCCTCATTATCAGTCATTCGTCTTATGGTATGAGCGCCAATGCACACTGCACTTTATTGTATTTACCTTGTATTCACGGGATTTATGTGTTTGTCCCGCTGAGTGGAGAAGCTGGGCAGCTCTATTCATTTTATTGCGCAAAATTGTTGGTGTGCACCCTTTCTGTATCCTACTGACTCTCTGCTTCATAGAGGTTGTGTATCATATCAAAATTGGGTATACTCAAGGTATAATTGCACAGATTTATGGGTTCATTTCTTACCAACCTAGTTTTAACCTATTATTAAATTATTATTTGCATTACTATTAAGTATCGATTCCAACATCTGCCAAGGCTGGAAGGTTGGAAATCTATTTCATATTAAGGAAGCTACATTGATAATTTAGAGGTTTAACTAATCATAATTGTTTCAGTATTCTCATAGATCTTTTCTCTCGATAAAGCAGGTGGTGGTATTACGGGGACTTCAGATTAGTCCCAACTCTGAATCTCCTCTACAGTATTGTCTAGCTATTAACAGATGTAGAGGCCTCCATATCACAAGTCACTATATAACAGCCTTCATTCCTCTATAGAATGAGAGGGAACATATAGGCTCTATGGGGCCGATACAATTGGGGGGGGTGTTTTGGCTGCCTATTAACTACGCTCACTGTTTGCGCATCAATCGCACCCGTTCCGGCATCCCTGATGGGCGCAATTCAAAAATTTTTTTTTGGTGCTCAAACACACTATCCCCGCCCACTGCACATGCTGTTTGGGCACCCATTCGGAAGCTGCAGCTCTCAATGTTTTCATCACCTGCTTTCCCACCCACGGCTGTGTGGTTTACATTGTGTCATCCACCCAGGCCCCGCCATCTCCAGCTTCCACAGTATCCGCTGTCCCACAAGGTGGCTTCAGCAGCTTAATATAATAATTTTATTTATATGGCGCTCTTTCTCCAATAGGACTCAAGGCGCTTAACAGATACATAGCCTAATAAAGTACAGAAAATAACGAAGTACAGAAATGCTTTTCATAAAATACAGAAGAATGTAGATACTAAACGGATATTATGGAAATGCTTGAGTAAACAGGACAGTCTTGAGTCTACTTTTGAAGGATTCTATAGTTGGGGCCTCTCGCACTGTGCGGGGAAGTGAGTTCCATAGAGTTGGAGCCACATGACTAAAAGCTCGTCCCCCAGATGAATTATGGGAGATTCTAGTAACTGCTAAAAGTCCTTCATCTACAGATTGCAGGAATCGAGTGGGGCAGTATAGGGTCAGAAGCTGCTTCAGGTACCTTGGGCCCTGGTCATTTAGTGCTTTGAAACTCAGTAAGCCAATCTTGAAGATTATTCGCCATCTTAAAAGGCAGCCAGTGAAGGGAGTAGAGTATGGGTGTTATGTGGCTTGAACGGGGCTAGTCAGTTAACAGCCCGGCAGCTGTATTTTGCACCAGCTGTAAGTGGTGCAATTCTTTTTCTGGAAGACCAAGGTAGAGGGCATTACAGTAGTCTACTCGAGATAATGCAAATGCATGGATGACTTTTGGCAGATCTGAGGGAAGTGCTTGATTCTGGCTATGTTGCTCAGGTGAAAAAATGAGGATTTGCTTGTGGCTGATATCTGATGTTTAAGTGTCAAGCCACCATCCAGGACAACATCAAGATTCCGCACACGATCAGTGGTTTGTAATTCTGAATCCCCGAGTGTAAGTCCAGTTGATTGGCTATGCTGCAGTCTTGTTCTTTGATGTTGCGGTCCTATCATAAGGACCTCTGTTTTATCTGGGTTCAATCGCAGCCAACCGGCACTCATCCACTCCTGGAGTTCAGCTAGACAGCCATTTAGGGTTGCTAGTGGGTTATCAGTGCCCGGAGCAAAGGAAAAGTATAGCTGCATATCATCTGCATAGCAGTGGTAGACCAGCCCATGGTGCCCGATTATTTCACCCAGCGGGAGCATGTATACTGCAAAAAGCATGGGGGTTAGTATAGAACCTTGTGGGACGCCACATCGCAATGGCACTGATGGTGAGGAGTATACTCCAGACGATACTCTGTGACCTGCCTGTGAGAAATGATTTGAACCAGCTTAGTACTGTGCCATCCAGTCCACAAAAATGTATCAGTCGCTCAATTCTGGAGCCCATGGTCCATGGTAACAAATGCTGCAGAGAGATCCAGAAGGATTAATATTTAACAGTCACCTCTGTCTCTTGCCATCAGAAGATCATTTAACACACACACACACACACACACACACACACACACACACACACAGGCTGTTTCAGTGCTACGTCTTCTCCTGAATCCGGATTGGAATGGATCATAGATATCATGGGTTGTCAGACTGGTTTCCATTTGATTTCCAACCACTTTCTCAATAACCTTTCCTAGAAAAGTAAGGTTTGGTACCGGTCTGTAGTTGGTCATGCAGTCGGGATCTAAATCGGGTTTGGGGTTTTTTTTTTTTTAAGAAGAGGTCTAACAATTACTTCCTTTAGGGGTCCAGGAAAAATGCCTGTCTGCAGGGCATTGAACAATTTTTGCAAAGACAGGACCAATTATATCCATACAACCTATTAGAAGCTTGGTTGAGGCAGGGTCTAGATCACAGGTGGTGGGACGCAAAATCCGAGCAATTTCAGCAATGTACTTTACATCCACTTGGTTAAAGCTGGTCCATGAAGGCAGGTGGCTTATCCTTTGATGGCACTGTGGAGATTCCAGACCGGATGGTGGATATTTTATTTGCAAAGAAGTTTGCAAACTCGTTGCATCTTACCTGGTTTCATCAGTCTGCAGGCATGCTGGCTTTCCAAGCATCTCGAGAGAAAAAAAAAGTATAATTTCAATATGATTATTGGATTTAAAACTTAACTTTTATTCGTTACTTTCCTAAAATATCCTTATTTTGAAACTTAGCTTTTAATTTTAATTTCATGAAATTAAAATATCCTATTTCATGAAATATAAATACATACATATATATACACATACATACATACATATATATATATATATAGTATGAATCAATAAAAAATTGATTATAATATCGTATGGGCTCACTGTGTTATTATTCCATCATATTGTTTAATGAATGATTGGTAAATTTGAAATTAATCATAAATAATTTTTGTTTTTATAGGGGATCAGTAGTTATATGTATGTTATGATCTGTATCTACAATATTATGAGATCAAGGAGGGATAAATGATCATAATATATGGATTTTTTCATATACACAGGAAAACACATCCACTAAATTAAATTCAATTACTATACAGGAGATGAGAGAAACACTTCCACATACCACGTCTATTATGCAAATTTATGGGGTGTTTGGAGTCTGCTGACAAGATTGTTCTAATTCCTATGGATAATAGATGTACTCCATAGTATAGTTTCACATCCTGTCTAGTATGCAGACCAATACCTCCTAAAATATATGTACAGTATCCTAATTGTAAACCCCTATGATTGCCTGCTGACAAGGTTATCTGATCCCTGTGGATAATGTATATGATGTCATGAGTCCCATTCAAGGGTATATTTCCTCACAATCACTCCACAGTATAGTCTCACACCTTGTCTATTGCACAGACTAAAAGAGCAATGGTTTGCTGACAGTGGATTGGAAATAAATGCAGTTTCTCAACTGTACATTCATGTCCAGTCTAATTGTATATCTCATATGTATTTCTCTGTATATATCTATATATATCTATATCTATATATCTCATACCCTTTTCCCTCCATGATTCTTCCATATACAGATACTAAGTATATAATATATTATTTTAATCCAGATCTTGATTAAAATCCTTATTATGACTGAATGTGTATATCTGTGTTTGTTATCAATTATACTAGCCAAAGGGAACAGGAGCAAGTGTTGATCCAGGAAAATAACTCAGTACAGGTTTACTCTGTATCAAAAAATTGGTAACAAATCTCAGCTTAGTAATAGCTTCCTCTATTGATACATTGAGTAAACTTCCTATAGTAGTTGCACAACCAATTAGGACAAAGTATCTCTTTTGTATTTGCTATAACGCCTGAGCAGCTGGTACGTAGTACTGAGATAATATTCTCAGTACTACGTACCAGCTGCTCAGCGTTATACAAATACAAAAGAGATACTTTGTTCCTAATTGTTGTGCAACTACTATAGGAAGTTTACTCAATGTATCAATAGAGAACTATTACTAAGCTGAGATTATTGTTACCAATTTTTTGATACAGAGTAAACCTGTACTGAGTTATTTTCCTGGATCAACACTTGCTCCTGTTCCCTTTGGCTAGTATAATTGATAACAAACACAGATATACACATTCAGTCATAATAAGGATTTTAATCAAGATCTGGATTAAAATAATATATTATATACTTAGTATCTGTATATGGAAGAATCATGGAGGGAAAAGGGTATGAGATATATAGATATAGATATATATAGATATATACAGAGAAATACATATGAGATATACAATTAGACAGGACATGAATGTACAGTTGAGAAACTGCATTTATTTCCAATCCACTGTCAGCAAACCATTGCTCTTTTAGTCTGTGCAATAGACAAGGTGTGAGACTATACTGTGGAGTGATTGTGAGGAAATATACCCTTGAATGGGACTCATGACATCATATACATTATCCACAGGGATCAGATAACCTTGTCAGCAGGCAATCATAGGGGTTTACAATTAGGATACTGTACATATATTTTAGGAGGTATTGGTCTGCATACTAGACAGGATGTGAAACTATACTATGAAGTACATCTATTATCCATAGGAATTAGAACAATCTTGTCAGCAGACTCCAAACACCCCATAAATTTGCATAATAGACGTGGTATGTGGAAGTGTTTCTCCCATCTCCTGTATAGTAAATTAATTTAATTTAGTGGATGTGTTTTCCTGTGTATATGAAAAAATCCATATATTATGATAATTTATCCCTCCTTGATCTCATAATATTGTAGATACAGATCATAACATACATATAACTACTGATCCCCCATAAAAACAAAAATTATTTATGATTAATTTCAAATTTACCAATCATTCATTAAACAATATGATGGAATAATAACACAGTGAGCCCATACGATATTATAATCAATTTTTTATTGATTCATACTGTATACATATATATACGTATTTATATTTCATGAAACAGGATATTTTAATTTATGAAATTAAAAATAAAAGCTAAGTTTCAAAATAAGGATATTTTAGGAAAGTAACGAATAAAAGTTAAGTTTTAAATCCAATAATCATATTGAAATTATACTTTTTTCTCTCTAAGTGCGCCAATGTAAAAGACAATCTTGTTCTTTTGTTTTTTCGTATTCTAGTACCATTGTCTTGGGCAGCACCCCCATCTCCTAGATTCTAATTAATGACAATATGAACAATTGGGGATACAATAAGGAATAAAACTTGTGCAGAAGTAGATCATTCCCATTCCCTTTTTTCCCCTTCTTTTCCCTTATGAAAACTTTCCAAGCATCTCCACTGTGCGGAAAAGTTGAGCTGGCCTATTGTTTGCTGCCGTGATCTCATTTGACAGGTAATGTGATTTCTTACGGGTGCTTGTCGATTGATATTCTTCGTTATGCTTTATTAGTTTTATTTTGTCATCCACTAGGTTAGTCTTACTCCATCGTCTTTCCAGTCTACGCCCTTTTCTTGAGCTCACTAACACTGTTGTCGAACCAGGGAGCTCGACGTTGTGGTTTACGAGGTCTTATACGCACAGGGGCGATAATATCAATTGCAGCCATAACATCCCTATTATAATAATGGACTAGGGAACAGGGATCTTCACAGGCACCCAGTATAGCAGAGAGATCCAGATTTGCTGCTAGAGCCTGGGGAGTCATACCCCTCCTTGGACGATACCTGGTCTACTCCACAGGCAGAGATCTTATTTGAGGGGTTGCAACTGAAAACCAAAGGGAGTGGTGGTCTGACCAGATGACTGGGTTTATTTTTAGGTTAGTGACTTCTAATCCAATCTGAAAGACAAGATCAAGAGTGTGACCACTTTTAAGTGTCGCAGAAGGAATGACCTGTGTGAAGCCCAGACCATTCATTGTGCACAGGAGGTCTTGTCCAAGGCGTGAGCACTCATCCACCAATGCATTGAAATCCCCGAGGATGAGCCATCTTTGATGTTCCAGAACCAGGCCAGCAGTGTTTGCAATTTCTTGTAGAAACATCTTTCTATCTCCAGGGGGCCAGTAAATGAGAAGTACTCACACTGTGTGCGCCCCCTCTCCCAGCCCGTGGCTGTAGCATACTCTGTGCCCCCCTTCCTCTGTTCTCTAACACCTGTTGGCAGCTGCTTAGACTGTGCCACTGCCCCCCGCGGCAGCAATTTAAACTGCCCTCCCTCACCACCACCACCCGGCGGCAGCTGTTTAGACTTTGCGCCTCCCGGGACACTGTGGTCAGAGAAGTATGGGCTCTAGGCATGCTGTAAACGTGTCCTGAGCCGGACAACCCGGGTAACCCGTTTCCACTACACCCTTACCAAAGTCATTCCCGGATCCAACCCAGGTAACTACCCGGGTAGTATTCCCTTGTCACTTGACCCGGGTTTTTCTGAGGGAGCAGTTTCCACTACCAAAAACCTGGGTCGATTCGTGCCCCCATGCAAAAACCCGGGTTTTTTGAGCTAGTGGAAAAGGGGTATTACAAAAAGGCTTTCCCCGGTTCAAGGAAAAAAGCTACTTGGGTAAGCTAGACATGCTGGGATCTTAACTGTTCTTCTAAACATCTCTATAAATATTGGTTTAAACAAAATATTTTATTTTTATTGCACAAACTGCGTTTAAGCAATGCTGTTGTGCATGATCAATAGCTCTTCACATAACACAATTTAGAGATCTGGGTCTAATATTAAAAAGCTAAAAATAATCTGAAACAAAAAGGACTGAAGACCATGAAGAACTTTTTGCCAAATGAGAGACATGTAAGTTTTCTAACATTTACTATTCTAGAGCCAACAGCCTACCCCAACCAAGTATATGTTAAGGTGAATACACACTGGACGTTTTTGCCCAGCGTGTATGCACAGCGATGTGAACATTGCTTGCAGGAAAATAGCTCAGTGCATACACACTGAGGGATTTTCCCTGTGCCCAGAAATGTTCACGGCAGGGGGAAGGTGATGCACTTTCCACAGTAGGAGTCTATGGAAAGTGGTTCACTCGGCTGTTAAAACAGCCCAATGGACGGCGGCGGCCGGGCAATGATGCCGGGCGATGAGTGCCGATGTGCGCTCCCGCCATACACACTGGCTACTTTGAGCTCAAAATTGGCTAGTGTGTATGGGCCTTAAAGGCTGCTACCATCAATGATACCCTTCATGCACCGACCCCGTGCATGTCTAGCAGACATACCCAAAGTTGCTACATTTTGGAGTAGTAGTTACATACTTCTATGTTACATAAAGTAAAGTTGATCAGCCTCTGAGCACATGGCAGTCCTCAATGCAGGAACAAAGTAACGTTCCCTGTTTGGGAGCCAGTGATCAGTGCAGAGATACAGGAACCGGTCAAAATGCCAGCCTGTCGGGATCCCATCAGTCGGAATCCAGACACTCGTCAGAATCCCGCCCCCTTAATCCCGCCAGCTGGCATCCCGACCGTTAGTACAGCAGGAGGGTAAGCGTTAGGGCCGGGGAGGGAAGTTTAGGCTACACCCCGGGAGGCTGTGGGAGGGAGAGGTGAGGGTTAGGTTACGATGAGGCAGAGTTAGGGGTAGGGGGAAGGGGAGAACAGCCCTACCTCAACCCTGTCGGGATTTCAATTGTCTGGATGCCGGCGTCTGTATACTGTCTTACGGTCATTCATACCCAACCTGAGATACAGAACTGAGTGAGCTAGAAGCACCAATGTAGATAGGGAAACCCAGACAGGAAAGAGTAACTGCATGGGTTTTGAAAGGTGCAGGGTGCTAGAATGAACAGGTGGTATTCATGTGACCAGGGATCGGGAGATTGACAGTCACATGACCTCCTCCAGCATCCCGACCCCTCATTATCCCGATGGTCGGCATGCCGACCAACAGGGACTATTTCCACTCGTGGGTGTCCACAACAACCATAGAGTGGGAATAGAACCCGCGGTGTCCGCAGGTCGCCACAGAATCCGCAGCGTGGCGAGCGCGCAAGGGGCTTGCTGCACTCGCCCCTCCCCGCCAGGTTTCCGGCGTCGGTATGCTGCCGGAATCCCGGCGTCGGTATGCTGCCATACTACACCCGAATGAACACTAGTGAGCTGAAATCAATTGTTTTCTTGCACCCAAGTGACGGGAGAACGTGCAGAGATATTCAACGAAGCACCCTTATCGCACTCATATCAGTCAGATTTAGCTGCGTAAAGAGACTAAAGTCATGGGCACGATCACTAAAAGTCCTGTTTGGGCGCTCAAACAAGGACATTTTTGCGCATTTCAGCTCGCCACCCCCAGGGCTAAAGAGCTGAAATGAGGATATCGCTCCTGTAAGCAGAAACTACAGAATAGATGCCGGCTGGCGTGATCGGGGGCGGGGGGAAATTTTAATTCTGCCCTATAGGGCCAATTCAATTGATTTAGGCGCACAAACAATTGTCACAATTCAAATGTGTTTGGGCATGCATGCACATCATGCATGTCATGCACTAAAATGGCTAAACCAGTTTAAACTCCCTGCTTTGGACATCCTTGCCGAGTTGCCACACATTTCTCACACCTCAGAAGACTGGGGGGGAATGAAAAAAAAAAAGTCTGCCCCGTGGCAGCAACTCATAATGCAACAGATTTCAAAGATGTGTGCTACAAACAAATAGATAGATAGATAGATAGATAGATAGATAGATATCTCTATCTATCTATCTCCTTTTGTCCTAAACTGGACACCAAACTGAATTCTACTATTTTGATGACTAGTGATGGCAGAGTGTGACGACAGATAAGTATAGGTTTCACAGCTGTTTAAACAAGCATACACCACATATGTATTAAATTTCACACTAGTCTGCAACCTGTATGCCAGTTCTACTTGTATCAAGACAGAATTTCTAGATAAAGTTGTGAGAGCTGTATACATACAACAGTACTCCATATTCCTATCATGTCCCCTTTTTAATCTCCTTTTTTCCAGTGTGAACATGCCAAGCCTAGCAAGCCTTTACTCGTGTTCTAGCATTTCCATCCCCTTAATAAATTTAGTCGCCTGTCTCTGAACCTTTTCTAGTTCCAGGATATCCTTTTTGTAGTATGGTGAGAGGATCCGACATGAACTGAATAGACCCCATAATTGTGCACAGTATTCGAGATGTGGCCTCACTAGTGATTTATATAATGGGGAGTATAACACTCTCATCCCTTGCAACAAGAAAGTGATTCTTTTTTTGGGGCACACTAAAATAATGATCAGTTAAACGTAATGATTGTAACATTAAAACTTAGGATTTATTTCACATTCACTAAAATAACAGGGTGTCAGACTTCTACCCCTTTCACATCACACAACAACCCGATATATTGCCGGGTTGAGGTGCGGTGTGAAAGGGGTATATGAGAATTTCCTGGGTATTTCAACCCGGGAATAAAGCAGGGTTATTCTCGGGTTGAAGTGCAGTGTGAACGGGTTGCCGGGTCGATGCAAACCGGGACCTGTTCACTCTTTAAGGAGAGGCGGCACTTGGAGCTGATCTGATCTTCAGATGCCATCTCCGCACACGTCACTAACTCAGCAATATGACTGGTAGGGCCACCAGTCTGAAAGGGTGCGACCTGCTAATTGCGATGTGAAAGCAGTAGTAGTCATCATTTTTCATAGCCTCTAAATATAAAAACAAAAACAAAAAATCTAACAGACAGAATTTGTCCTGGTGAAGATCTCTCTGCACGTTACATCTGTCCCACCTGAAGTGCAACATGATTCTGCCCATTAGTGCGCTTTTTTAGTTTGCTAACAAACCTGAATAACCCCCATTATTTGTTATAAATTCTCAGTCATAAGTGTGCCTGAGTTAATGAACTGCTGAATTCTCTATGTAGTAGCACTGTGGTATGAAGAATTATATGAATCCGCATAAATGTACAATCCAGGTATGATGCTGTGGTTTGCAGCTGATGTGATGTTACTGTGGCAAATGTTACAATCATAAAAATATTTTTTTTTGGTGCAGATTCTTACACAATGGTCTATAGGTGAGATTTAATTAGCTAAGGCTTCTTCTTTCCAAGGAGATACAATCACTGTCTTCATGACCAGAAACAGTAACTGGTTATATAAATGTGCATAGACTAGTCAGGTGTGGAATTCTCTGTACAGCAGCTCACTAACCAACACAGGGTACAATCCTTACATGCACCAATAAGGCAAACTAGGAGTTAATCAGTCTGTTATACCCATGGTTATCTTGTTTGCTATAGATCCACACTACCTTGCTGATCTCCCTCAGAGGAGAACACATACCCTATTACATGTGTAAAACCTCTGTTCCTCAACCAGTAGCAATAAAAGGCATTGTACCAGGCTCGGATGGATATCCCAGCAGACGGGATGCCGGCGGACAGAATACCGACTACAGCATCCCGATGATCAAAATCTTGAGAGGGAAAGTATACTGAACCTCTTCCAATGGCCCCACTAACCCCCCACCCAGCCTAACCCTAAACCTCCCCCACCAGTGGTACCTTACCCCCCTCCCAGCAGCCTAAACCTAACCATCCCAACCACCCCCCCCCCCCCCCTCCACCGCAGCCTAGCCCTAATTCTCCCCGGGGGTGCCCAACCCTAATCCCCCTCCCTGCAGCTTAAACCTAACCTCCTAGGGCCGCAGCCTAACCCTTACACACCCCCCCCCCCCCTGCAGCCTAAACCTAACCTCCCCCCGCGCTTACCTTTCTGGAGGGTCAGCAGTGTAGCGACCGGGATCCCAGGTGTCGGGATGCTGGCATCTGTATTGTCAGCCCGGATCCTAACCAATCCCATTGTTTTTAAACGATGCAAGAAAAATAAGTGCATCCCCTTGGGTGGTAAAAATAAGAGTATTAAATTCAAACCAATGTGGTTAAACAAAAAGGTAAAGGAAGAAATGGATAAAAAGAGGGGAGCTTTCAAAGCTTTCAAATTAGACGGGAAAGAGGAGTCATTCCGGTACCACAAGGAATGTAACAAAAAATGTAAAAAAGGAAATCAGAGCAGCTAAAATAGAAAACGAAAAGCAAATCGCTAAGGAGAGTAAAACTAACCATAAAAAATTCTTTAAGTACATAAATGGTAAGAGGCAAAAAATGTAAAAAAAAAGAAAAAGAAAAAAAATAATATAGGACCATTTAAAAGCAAACTGGGATTCCTGATAAATGACAAAGAAAAAGCTGAAATATTGAACACATTTTTCTCATCAGTGTTTACTAGAGAGGACCAGATTGTGGGATCAGTAAGTAACAACAACAATAGTATTGATAAAGGCCCATTGCTTAATACTAATAAATCTCCTGGTCCAGATGGCCTACATCCTAGGGTTCTGATGGCGCTAAATGCTGAAATAGCAAGGCCACTGTATCTGATTTTTACAAAGTCACTTAGATCAGGCATAGTACCAAAGGACTGGCAGATGTAGTCCCAATATTTAAAAAGGGTATTAAACTTCATCCTGGTAACTATAGATCGGTTGGTCTGACATCAATAGTGGGGAAACTATTGGAAAGTATACTAAGGGACAGCTTACAGGATTAATCGGAGCACTCCCATGCTATTAATAAGAACCAGCATGGTTTTGTGAGAAATAGGTCATGCCAAACTAATTTGATTCGCTTCTATGAGATAGTAAGAGACAATCTCGACCAAGGTATTGCAGTTGATGTGGTTTATCTAGATTTTGGAAAAGCTTTCGAGACAGTGGGGCAGATGTATTAACCTAGAGAAGGCATAAGGAAGTGATAAACCAGTGATATATGCAAGGTGATAAAGGCACCAGCCAATTGGCTCCAATATGTAAATTAATAGTTAGGATCTGATTGGCTGGTGCATTTATCACCTTGCACATATCACTGGTTTAATCACTTCCTTATGCTTTCTCCAGGTTAATACATCTGCCCCTGTATCTCACAGGATGCAGACTTTCAAATTAAGGGAGCTCAGTATAGGAGACACTATTTGTATATGGGTGAGTAATTGGCTTGATAACAGGGAACAGCGAGTGGTGATTAATGGGATGTTTTCCACCTGGTCTAAAGTAATTAGTGGAATACCGCAGGGTTCTGTGCTGGGGACACTAATGTTTAAATAAGAATTTACTTACCGATAATTCTATTTCTCGTAGTCCGTAGTGGATGCTGGGGACTCCCTAAGGACCATGGGGAATAGCGGCTCCGCAGAAGACTGGGCACAAAAGTAAAGCTTTAGAACTACCTGGTGTGCACTGGCTCCTCCCCCTATGACCCTCCTCCAAGCCTCAGTTAGGATACTGTGCCCGGACGAGCGTACACAATAAGGAAGGATTTTGAATCCCGGGTAAGACTCATACCAGCCACACCAATCACACCGTACAACTCGTGATCTAAACCCAGTTAACAGCATGATAACAGAGGAGCCTCTAGAAAAGATGGCTCACTACAGCAATAACCCGATTTTTTGGTAACAATAACTATGTACCAGTATTGCAGACAATCCGCACTTGGGATGGGCGCCCAGCATCCACTACGGACTACGAGAAATAGAATTATCGGTAAGTAAATTCTTATTTTCTCTAACGTCCTAAGTGGATGCTGGGGACTCCGTAAGGACCATGGGGATTATACCAAAGCTCCCAAACGGGCGGGAGAGTGCGGATGACTCTGCAGCACCAAATGAGAGAACTCCAGGTCCTCCTCAGCCAGGGTATCAATTTTGTAGAATTTTACAAACGTATTTGCTCCTGACCAAGTAGCTGCTCGGCAAAGTTGTAAAGCCGAGACCCCTCGGGCAGCCGCCCAAGATGAGCCCATCTTCCTTGTGGAGTGGGCATTTACAGATTTTGGCTGTGGCAGGCCTGCCACAGAATGTGCAAGCTGAATTGTACTACAAATCCAACGAGCAATAGTCTGCTTAGAAGCAGGAGCACCCAGCTTGTTGGGTGCATACAGGATAAACAGCGAGTCAGATTTTCTGACTCCAGCCGTCCTGGAAACATTTTCAGGGCCCTGATAACGTCTAGCAACTTGGAGTCCTCCAAGTCCCTAGTAGCCGCAGGCACCACAATAGGTTGGTTCAGGTGATACGCTGAAACCACCTTAGGGAGAAACTGAGGACGAGTCCTCAATTCCGCCCTGTCCGAATGGAAAATCAGATAAGGGCTTTTACAGGATAAAGCCGCCAATTCTGACACGCGCCTGGCCCAGGCCAGGGCCAACAGCATGACCACTTTCCATGTGAGATATTTTAACTCCACAGATTTAAGTGGTTCAAACCAATGTGACTTTTGGAACCCAAAAACTACATTGAGATCTCAAGGTGCCACTGGAGGCACAAAAGGAGGCTGTATATGCAGTACCCCTTTTACAACGTCTGAACTTCAGGGACTGAAGCTAGTTCTTTTTGGAAGAAAATTGACAGGGCCGAAATTTGAACCTTAATGGACCCCAATTTCAGGCCCATAGACACTCCTGTTTGCAGGAAATGTAGGAATCGACCCAGTTGAATTTCCTCCGTCGGGCCTTACTGGCCTCGCACCACGCAACATATTTTCGCCAAATGCGGTTATAATGTTTTGCGGTTACATCCTTCCTGGCTTTGATCAGGATAGGGATGACTTCATCCGGAATGCCTTTTTTCCTTCAGGATCCGGCGTTCAACCGCCATGCCGTCAAACGCAGCCGCGGTAAGTCTTGGAACAGACAGGGTCCTTGCTGGAGCAGGTCCCTTCTTAGAGGTAGAGGCCACGGATCCTCCGTGAGCATCTCTTGAAGTTCCGGTTACCAAGTCCTTCTTGGCCAATCCGGAGCCACGAATATAGTGCTTACTCCTCTCCATCCTATCAATCTCAGTACCTTGGATATGAGAGGCAGATGAGGGAACACATACACTGACTGGTACACCCACGGTGTTACCAGAGCGTCTACAGCTATTGCCTGAGGGTCCCTTGACCTGGCGCAATACCTGTCGAGTTTTTCCCAACGGTTTATAATCATGTGGAATACTTCTGGGTGAAGTCCCCACTCTCCCGGGTGGAGGTCGTGTCTGCTGAGGAAGTCTGCTTCCCAGTTGTCCACTCCCGGAATTGCTGACAGTGCTATCACATGATTTTCCGCCCAGCGAAGAATCCTTGCAGCTTCTGCCATTGCCCTCCTGCTTCTTGTGCCACCCTGTCTGTTTACGTGGGTGACTGCCGTGATGTTGTCCGACTGGATCAACACCGGCTGACCTTGAAGCAGAGGTCTTGCTAAGCTTAGAGCATTGTAAATGGCCCTTAGCTTCAGGATATTTATGTGAAGTGATGTCTCCAGGCTTGACCATAAGCCCTGGAAATTCCTTCCCTGTGTGACTGCTCCCCAGCCTCGCAGGCTGGCATCCGTGGTCACCAGGACCCAGTCCTGAATGCCGAATCTGCGGCCCTCTAGAAGATGAGCACTCTGCAACCAACACAGGAGGGACACCCTTGTTCTTGGTGACAGGGTTATCCGCTGATGCATCTGAAGATGCGACCCGGACCATTTGTCCAGCAGGTCCCACTGGAAAGTTCTTGCGTGGAATCTGCCGAATGGGATTGCTTCGTAGGAAGCCACCATTTTACCCAGAACCCTTGTGCATTGATGCACTGAGACTTGGCTCGGTTTTAGGAGGTTCCTGACTAGCTCGGATAACTCCCTGGCTTTCTCCTCCGGGAGAAACACCTTTTTCTGGACTGTGTCCAGGATCATCCCTAGGAACAGAAGACGAGTCGTCGGAACCAGTTACGATTTTGGAATATTGAGAATCCAATCGTGCTGCCGCAACACTACCTGAGATAGTGCTACACCGACCTCCAACTGTTCCCTGGATCTTACCCTTATCAGGGAATCGTCCAAGTAAGGGATAACTAAAATTCCCTTCCTTCGAAGGAATATCATCATTTCGGCCATTACCTTGGTAAAGACCCGGGGTGCCGTGGACCATCCATACGGCAGCGTCTGAACTGATAGTGACAGTTCTGTACCATAAACCTGAGGTACCCTTGGTGAGAAGGGTAAATTTGGACATGAAGGTAAGCATCCTCGATGTCCCGAGACATCATGTAGTCCCCTTCTTCCAGGTTCGCAATCACTGCTCTGAGTGACTCAATCTTGAATTTGAACCTCTGTATGTAAGTGTTCAAAGATTTTAGATTTAGAATCGGTCTCACCGAGCCGTCCGGCTTCGGTACCACAACAGTGTGGAATAATACCCCGTTCCCTGTTGCAGGAGGGGTACCTTGATTATCACCTGCTGGGAATACAGCTTGTGAATGGCTTCCAAAACTGTCTCCCTGTCAGAAGGAGACATCGGTAAAGCCGACTTTAGGAAACGGCTAGGGGGAGACGTCTCGAATTCCAATTTGTACCCCTGAGATATCACCTGAAGGATCCAGGGGTCTACTTGCGAGTGAGCCCACTGCGCGCTGAAATTCATTGAGACGGGCCCCCCACCGTGCCTGATTCTGCTTGTAAAGCCCCAGCGTCATACTAAGGGCTTGGCAGAGGCGGGAAAGGGTTTCTGTTCCTGGGAACTGGCTGATTTCTGCAGCCTTTTTCCTCTCCCTCTGTCACGGGGCAGAAATGAGGAACCTTTTGCCCGCTTGTCCACGAAAAGACTGCGCCTGATAATACGGCGTCTTCTCATGTTGCTTCCAAATGCCGTTTGAAATCCGCATCACCTGACCACTGTCGTGTCCATAACCCTCTACTGGTAGAAATGGACAACGCACTTAGACTTGATGCCAGTCGGCAAATATTCCGCTGTGCATCACGCATATATAGAAATGCATCTTTTAAATGCTCTATAGGCAAAAATATACTGTCCCTATCTAGGGTATCAATATTTTCAGTCAGGGAATCCGACCACGCCAACCCAGCACTGCACATCCAGGCTGAGGCGATTGCTGGTCGCAGTATAACACCAGTATGTGTGTAAATACATTTTAGGATACCCTCCTGCTTTCTATCAGCAGGATCCTTAAGGGCGGCCATCTCAGGAGAGGGTAGAGCCCTTACAAGCGTGTGAGCGCTTTATCCACCCTAGGGGGTGTTTCCCAACGCACCCTAACCTCTGGCGGGAAAGGATATAATGCCAATAACATTTTAGAAATTATCAGTTGTTATCGGGGGAAACCCACGCATCATCACACACCTCATTTAATTTCTCAGATTCAGGAAAACTACAGGTAGTTTTTCCTCACCGAACATAATACCCCTTTTTGGTGGTACTCGTATTATCAGAAATGTGTAAAACATTTTTCATTGCCTCCATCATGTAACGTGTGGCCCTACTGGAAGTCACATTTCTCTCTTCACCGTCGACACTGGAGTCAGTATCCGTGTCGGCGTCTATATCTGCCATCTGAGGTAACGGGCGCTTTAGAGCCCCTGACGGCCTATGAGACGTCTGGACAGGCACAAGCTGAGTAGCCGGCTGTCTCATGTCAGCCACTGTCTTTTATACAGAGCTGACACTGTCACGTAATTCCTTCCAACAGTTCATCCACTCAGGTGTCGACAGGGGAATGCTCTGATAGAGGACAGGACCCCACTAGCCCTTTGGGGAGACAGAGGGAGAGTTTGCCAGCACACACCAGAGCGCTATATATATATACACAGGGATAACCTTATATAAGTGTTTTTCCCCTTATAGCTGCTGTATCTTTAATACGGCGCGTAACTAGTGCCCCCCCTCTCTTTTTTAACCCTTTCTGTAGTGTAGTGACTGCAGGGGAGAGCAAGGGAGCTTCCCTCCAACAGAGCTGTGAGGGAAAATGGCGCCAGTGTGCTGAGGAGATAGGCTCCGCCCCCTTATCGGCGGCCTTATCCCCCGTTTTTCTATGTATTCTGGCAGGGGTTAAATGCATCCATATAGCCCAGGAGCTATATGTGATGCATTTTTTGCCATCCAAGGTGTTTTTATTGCGTCTCAGGGCGCCCCCCCCCCAGCGCCCTACACCCTCAGTGACCGGAGTGTGAAGTGTGCTGAGAGCAATGGCGCACAGCTGCAGTGCTGTGCGCTACCTTGTTGAAGACAGGACGTCTTCTGCCGCCGATTTTCCGGACCTCTTCTGTCTTCTGGCTCTGTAAGGGGGCCGGCGGCGCAGCTCTGGGACCCATCCATGGCTGGGCCTGTGATCGTCCCTCTGGAGCTAATGTCCAGTAGCCTAAGAAGCCCAATCCACTCTGCACGCAGGTGAGTTCGCTTCTTCTCCCCTTAGTCCCTCGATGCAGTGAGCCTGTTGCCAGCAGGTCTCACTGAAAATAAAAAACCTAAAACTAAACTTTTCACTAAGCAGCTCAGGAGAGCCACCTAGTGTGCACCCTTCTCGTTCGGGCACAAAATCCTAACTGAGGCTTGGAGGAGGGTCATAGGGGGAGGAGCCAGTGCACACCAGGTAGTTCTAAAGCTTTACTTTTGTGCCCAGTCTCCTGCGGAGCCGCTATTCCCCATGGTCCTTACGGAGTCCCCAGCATCCACTTAGGACGTTGGAGAAATATATTTAATAGTGATTTAGGTGAAGGACTAGAAAGCACAGTGTCAGTTTTTGCAGACCATACTAAAATATGCAGGGTAATCAAGTCAGATATGGAGTCTCTTCAGAGAGATTTAAATAAACTAGAAGTTTGGGCAATGAAATGGTGTATGAGGTTTAATGTGGAAAAATGTAAAGTTATGCACTTTGGGACTAAGAATAAACATGCAACCTACCAATTAAATGGGGAAAAATAGGGGATACTGTATTAGAAAAGGATTTGGGGGTGGTCATTGATAGTAGATTTAGCAGCAACACACAATGTCAAAGTGCAGCAACAAAAGCAAATAAGGTGTTAGCATGCATTAAAAAGGGAATGGAGACAAGGGCTGAGAGTGTAATCCTGCCACTGTATAAACAGTGCCGTTTCTAGCGGCGGGCGAGCCGTGCAACCGCACAGGGCGCCCGCCGCGGCACTTTGTTACTCCTTCTCGCCTCTCCCGAGCGCTCCTGCTCGGGGGGCGGAGTTTCGCGGAATGACGCGAAGCCCCGCCCCCCGAGCAGGAGCGCTCGGGAGAGGCGAGAAGGAGATAAGCATGAAGGAGGCGGCGGCCGGCGCGAGGGACGTGAGGCGGCGGGACCGAAGAGCGGGAAGACGTAAGTATTCTCTCTCTCCCCCCCTCTCCCCCTTCCTTCCCCTCAACTTGAAACCTGCCTGCCGCTCTGTGTAAAATGGGGACACCTGCCTATGGGGGCACCTGCCTGCGTACTGTGTAATATGGGGGCACCTGCCTGCGTACTGTGTAATATGGGGGCACCTGCCTGCGTACTGTGTAATATGGGGGCACCTGCCTGCGTACTGTGTAATATGGGGGCACCTGCCTGCGTACTGTGTAATATGGGGGCACCTGCCTGCGTACTGTGTAATATGGGGGCACCTGCCTGCGTACTGTGTAATATGGGGGCACCTGCCTGCGTACTGTGTAATATGGGGGCACCTGCCTGCGTACTGTGTAATATGGGGGCACCTGCCTGCGTACTGTGTAATATGGGGGCATCTGCCTGCGTACTGTGTAATATGGGGGCACCTGCCTGAGTACTGTGTAATATGGGGGCATCTGCCTGCCGTGCTGTGTAAAATGGGGATATCTGCCTGCCGTGCTGTGTAAAAATAAGAATTTACTTACCGATAATTCTATTTCTCGTAGTCCGTAGTGGATGCTGGGAACTCCGTAAGGACCATGGGAATAGCGGCTCCGCAGGAGACTGGGCACAAAAGTAAAGCTTTAGGACTACCTGATGTGCACTGGCTCCTCCCCCTATGACCCTCCTCCAAGCCTCAGTTAGGATACTGTGCCCGGACGAGCGTACACAATAAGGAAGGATTCATGAATCCCGGGTAAGACTCATACCAGCCACACCAATCACACCGTACAACCTGTGATCTGAACCCAGTTAACAGCATGATAACAGAGGAGCCTCTGGAAGATGGCTCACAACAACAATAACCCGATTTAGTTAACAATAACTATGTACAAGTATTGCAGACAATCCGCACTTGATATGGGCGCCCAGCATCCACTACGGACTACGAGAAATAGAATTATCGGTAAGTAAATTCTTATTTTCTCTGACGTCCTAGTGGATGCTGGGAACTCCGTAAGGACCATGGGGATTATACCAAAGCTCCCAAACGGGCGGGAGAGTGCGGATGACTCTGCAGCACCGAATGAGAGAACTCCAGGTCCTCCTCAGCCAGGGTATCAAATTTGTAGAATTTAGCAAACGTGTTTGCCCCTGACCAAGTAGCTGCTCGGCAAAGTTGTAAAGCCGAGACCCCTCGGGCAGCCGCCCAAGATGAGCCCACCTTCCTAGTGGAATGGGCATTTACAGATTTTGGCTGTGGCAGGCCTGCCACAGAATGTGCAAGCTGAATTGTACTACAAATCCAACGAGCAATAGTCTGCTTAGAAGCAGGAGCACCCAGCTTGTTGGGTGCATACAGGATAAACAGCGAGTCAGATTTTCTGACTCCAGCCGTCCTGGAAACATGTATTTTCAGGGCCCTGACTACGTCCAGCAACTTGGAGTCCTCCAAGTCCCTAGTAGCCGCAGGTACCACAATAGGCTGGTTCAGGTGAAACGCTGAAACCACCTTAGGGAGAAATTGAGGACGAGTCCTCAATTCTGCCCTGTCCGTATGAAAAATCAGGTAAGGGCTTTTATAGGATAAAGCCGCCAATTCTGACAGACGCCTGGCCGAAGCCAAGGCCAACAGCATTACCACTTTCCATGTGAGATATTTTAAGACCACAGTGGTGAGTGGTTCAAACCAATGTGATTTTAGGAACCCCAAAACTACATTGAGATCCCAAGGTGCCACTGGAGGCACAAAAGGAGGCTGTATATGCAGTACCCCCTTGACAAACGTCTGAACTTCAGGAACTGAAGCCAGTTCTTTCTGGAAGAAAATCGACAGGGCCGAAATTTGAACCTTAATGGACCCCAATTTTAGGCCCATAGACACTCCTGTTTGCAGGAAATGCAGGAATCGACCCAGTTGAAATTCCTCTGTAGGGGCCTTCCTGGCCTCGCACCACGCAACATATTTACGCCAAATGCGGTGATAATGCTTTGCGGTTACATCCTTCCTGGCTTTGATCAGGGTAGGGATGACTTCATCCGGAATGTCTTTTTCCTTCAGGATCCGGCGTTCAACCGCCATGCCGTCAAACGCAGCCGCGGTAAGTCTTGGAACAGACAGGGTCCTTGCTGGAGCAGGTCCCTTCTTAGAGGTAGAGGCCACGGGTCCTCTGTGAGCATCTCTTGAAGTTCCGGGTACCAAGTCCTTCTTGGCCAATCCGGAGCCACGAGTATAGTTCTTACTCCTCTCCGTCTTATAATTCTCAGTACCTTGGGTATTAGAGGCAGAGGAGGGAACACATACACTGACTGGTACACCCACGGCGTTACCAGAGCGTCCACAGCTATTGCCTGAGGGTCCCTTGACCTGGCGCAATACCTGTCTAGTTTTTTGTTGAGGCGGGACGCCATCATGTCCACCTTTGGTTTTTCCCAACGGTTCACAATCATGTGGAAGACTTCTGGGTGAAGTCCCCACTCTCCCGGTTGGAGGTCGTGCCTGCTGAGGAAGTCTGCTTCCCAGTTGTCCACTCCCGGAATGAACATTGCTGACAGTGCTATCACATGATTTTCCGCCCAGCGAAGAATCCTTGCAGCTTCTGCCATTGCCCTCCTGCTTCTTGTGCCGCCCTGTCTGTTTACGTGGGCGACTGCCGTGATGTTGTCTGACTGGATCAGCACCGGCTGACCTTGAAGCAGCGGTCTTGCTAGGCTTAGAGCATTGTAAATGGCCCTTAGCTCCAGGATATTTATGTGAAGTGATGTCTCCAGGCTTGACCACAAGCCCTGGAAATTCTTTCCCTGTGTGACTGCTCCCCAGCCTCGCAGGCTGGCATCCGTGGTCACCAGGACCCAGTCCTGAATGCCGAATCTGCGGCCCTCTAGAAGATGAGCACTCTGTAACCACCACAGGAGAGACACCCTTGTCTTTGGTGACAGGGTTATCCGCTGATGCATATGAAGATGCGATCCGGACCATTTGTCCAGCAGGTCCCACTGGAAAGTTCTTGCGTGGAATCTGCCGAATGGGATTGCTTCGTAGGAAGCCACCATTTTTCCCAGGACCCTTGTGCATTGATGCACTGAGACTTGGCCTGGTTTTAGGAGGTTTCTGACTAGCTCGGATAACTCCCTGGCTTTCTCCTCCGGGAGAAACACCTTTTTCTGGACTGTGTCCAGGATCATCCCTAGGAATAGAAGACGCATCGTCGGGATCAGCTGCGATTTTGGAATATTGAGAATCCAACCGTGCTGCCGCAACACTACCTGAGATAGTGCTACCCCGACTTCCAACTGTTCTCTTGCCCTTATCAGGAGATCGTCCAAGTAAGGGATAACTAAAACTCCCTTCCTTCGAAGGAGTATCATCATTTCGGCCATTACTTTGGTAAAGACCCGGGGTGCCGTGGACAATCCAAACGGCAGCGTCTGAAACTGATAGTGACAGTTCTGTACCACAAACCTGAGGTACCCTTGGTGAGAAGGGTAAATTGGGACATGGAGGTAAGCATCCTTGATGTCCAGAGACCCCATATAATCCCCTTCTTCCAGGTTCGCAATCACTGCTCTGAGTGACTCCATCTTGAATTTGAACCTCTGTATGTAAGTGTTCAAGGATTTTAGATTTAAAATAGGTCTCACCGAGCCGTCCGGCTTCGGTACCACAAACAGCGTGGAATAATACCCCTTTCCCTGTTGCAGGAGGGGTACCTTGATTATCACCTGCTGGGAATACAGCTTGTGAATGGCTTCCAATACCGCCTCCCTGTCGGAGGGAGACGTCGGTAAAGCAGACTTTAGGAAACGGCGAGGGGGAGACGTCTCGAATTCCAATTTGTACCCCTGAGATACCACCTGAAGGATCCAGGGGTCCACTTGTGAGTGAGCCCACTGCGCGCTGAAATTCTTGAGACGGGCCCCCACCGTGCCTGAGTCCGCTTGTAAAGCCCCAGCGTCATGCTGAGGACTTGGCAGAGGCGGGAGAGGGCTTCTGTTCCTGGGAACTGGCTGTTTGCTGCAGCCTTTTCCCTCTCCCTCTGCCACGGGGCAGAAATGAGGAGCCTATTGCTCGCTTGCCCTTATGGGGCCGAAAGGATTGCGCCTGATAATACGGCGTCTTCTTATGTTGAGAGGCTACCTGGGGTAAAAATGTGGATTTTCCAGCAGTTGCCGTGGACACCAGGTCTGATAGACCTACCCCAAATAACTCCTCCCCTTTATAAGGCAATACTTCCATATGCCTTTTGGAATCCGCATCACCTGACCACTGCCGCGTCCATAACCCTCTTCTGGCAGAAATGGACAGCGCACTTACTCTTGATGCCAGTCGGCAGATATCCCTCTGTGCATCACGCATATATAGAAATGCATCTTTTAAATGCTCTATAGTCAGTAATATACTGTCCCTGTCTAGGGTATCAATATTGTCCGTCAGGGAATCCGACCAAGCCACCCCAGCACTCACATCCATGCTGAGGCGATTGCTGGTCGCAGTATAACTCCCGTGTGAGTGTATATACATTTTAGGATATTCTCCTGCTTTCTGTCAGCCGGTTCCTTAAGGGCGGCCGTCTCAGGAGAGGGCAGTGCCACCTGTTTAGACAAGCGTGTGAGCGCTTTATCCACCCTAGGGGGTGTTTCCCAACGTGCCCTATCCTCTGGCGGGAAAGGGTATGATACCAATAACCTTTTAGGAATTATCAGTTTTTTATCGGGGGAAACCCACGCTTCATTTAATTCCTCAGATGCAGGAAAAACTACAGGCAGTTTTTTCTCACCAAACATAATACCCTTTTTAGTGGTACTTGTATTATCAGAAATATGTAAAACATTTTTCATTGCCTCAATCATGTAACGTGTGGCCCTACTGGAAGTCACATTCGTCTCTTCATCGTCGACACTGGAGTCAGTATCCGTGTCGGCGTCTGTGTCTGCCATCTGAGGTAGCGGGCGTTTTAGAGCCCCTGATGGCCTTTGAGACGCCTGGACAGGCACAAGCTGAGTAGCCGGCTGCCTCATGTCATCAACCGTCTTTTGTAAAGAGCTGATTCTGTCACGTAATTCCTTCCATAAGCCCATCCACTCAGGTGTCGACTCCCTAGGGGGTGACATCTCTATTACAGGCAATTGCTCCGCCTCCACATCATTTTCCTCCTCAAACATGTCGACACAATCGTACCGACACACAGCACACACACAGGGAATGCTCTGATAGAGGACAGGACCCCACTAGCCCTTTGGGGAGACAGAGGGAGAGTATGCCAGCACACACCAGAGCGCTATATATATATATATATATATAATGTGTTTTCCCCTTATAGCTGCTGATATTATCAAAATGCGCCAAATTAGTGCCCCCCCTCTCTTTTTTACCCTTTTCTGTAGTGCAGGACTGCAGGGGAGAGTCAGGGAGACGTCCTTCCAGCGGAGCCGTGAGGTGAAAATGGCGCCCGTGTGCTGAGGAGATAGGCTCCGCCCCCTTCTCGGCGGACTTTTCTCCCGCTTTTTGCTGTATTCTGGCAGGGGTTAAAATACATCCATAAAGCCCTGGGGGTTATATGTGATGTATTTTCGCCAGCCAAGGTGTTTTTATTGCTGCTCAGGGCGCCCCCCCCCTGGCGCCCTACACCCTCAGTGACCGGAGTGTGAAGTGTGCCTGAGGAGCAATGGCGCACAGCTGCAGTGCTGTGCGCTACCTTGGTGAAGACTGATGTCTTCTGCCGCCGATTTTCCGGACCTCTTCTTGCTTCTGGCTCTGCAAGGGGGCCGGCGGCGCGGCTCTGGGACCGGACTCCGAGGCTGGGCCTGTGTTCGGTCCCTCTGGAGCTAATGGTGTCCAGTAGCCTAAGAAGCCCAAGCTGGCTGCAAGCAGGCAGGTTCGCTTCTTCTCCCCTTAGTCCCTCGATGCAGTGAGCCTGTTGCCAGCAGGTCTCACTGAAAATAAGAAACCTAAAACTAACTTTTTCTAAGAAGCTCAGGAGAGCCCCCTAGATTGCACCCTGCTCGGTCGGGCACAAAAATCTAACTGAGGCTTGGAGGAGGGTCATAGGGGGAGGAGCCAGTGCACACCAGGTAGTCCTAAAGCTTTACTTTTGTGCCCAGTCTCCTGCGGAGCCGCTATTCCCATGGTCCTTACGGAGTTCCCAGCATCCACTTAGGACGTCAGAGAAATGGGGATATCTGCCCGCCGTGCTGTGTAAAATGGGGATATCTGCCTGCCGTACTGTGTAAAATGGGGATACCTGCCTTCCGCGCTGTGTAAAATGGGGACACCTGCCTGCCGCGCTGTGTAAAATGGGGACACCTGCCTGCCGCGCTGTGTAAAATGGGGACACCTGCCTGCTGTAATGTGTAAAAAGGGGACTTTTTTATTTTTATTTTTTCCCCCCAGTGGTGGGTGTGATGATATCAGATGAGGCCATGCCCACTTTAATGAGACCACGCCCATTTTAATCAGGCCACACACCCTTGTCGGGAGCGTTCTTTTTATGGCTATATGGGGGGGCACACATTTCTTTTTTAGAGCAATAGGGGGGGGGGGGCGGCATTTTGAAATCTCGCACTGGGAGCCAAATTGTCTAGAAACGGCCCTGTGTATAAATCATTGGTACGGCCGTATCTTGGGCCTAATTCAGAGTTGATCGCAGCAGCAAATTTGTTAGCAGTTGGGCAAAACCATGTGCACTGCAGGGAGGGCAGATATAACGTGTAGAGAGTTAGATTTGGGTTGGGTGTGTTCAACCTGAAATCTAAATTGCAGTGTAAAAATAAAGCAACCACTATTTACCCTACACAGAAACAAAATAACCCACTGAAATCTAACTCTCTGTGCACGTTATATCTGCCCCACATGCACTGCACATGGTTTTGCCCAACTGCTAACAAATTTGCTGCTACAATCAACTCTGAATTACCCCCCTTGAGTATTTTGTACAGCTCTGGTCACCACACTATAAAAGACATATTAGAACTTGAAAAGGTTCAGAGGCGAAATTGATTAAGGGGTTGGACACTGGACTATGAGGCGAGGCTTTCTAGGTTAGATATGTTTACACTAGAAATTATACGACTAAAGGTCCATACACATTAGACGATGTCGCTCTGTGAGCGACGTCGTCTAATGCTTCCCCCTCCCGGGCCGGCCGGCCGGCAGCCGAATGTACACACTGAGCGATATGACTGCTCATATCGCTCAGTAACGTCACGCCTCCGCCAGCCCTGCATGCAGGTCATGGACAACAGTCCAGATCCTGCATGCATACCCTACCGACAGAGACAATCGTTGCCGACCCGCGGGGCCGCGCATCGGTCGTCGCTGGCGGCATACACTTGACGATAAAATGAGCGACGTCTCTCATTTTATCGTTAAGTGTGTATGGTGGACCTTAAGAGGAGATAGGATTAATATTTACAAATATATAAAGGGGCAATATGCGGAGCTATCAGGTGAGTTGTTTACAGAGAGGCCTCTACACAAAAAACGCAGACACCCGCTAAGGCTTAAGGAGAGAAAATATCGCACTCAGCGCAGGAAGGGATTATTCCCCGTAAGGGCAATGCGAATATGGAATACACTGCAAGAGGAGGTTGTAATGACGGACTCAGTCAATGCGCTTAAAAATGGGTTAGACAAATTTCTAACGGAAAAAGACATAGGAGGATATAGCCTTTAACCTAAATAGATTAGGGAATGCAATATAATTCAGGTTGATCTCGATTGACTACTAGTCTTTTTCAACCTCACAGACTATGCTACCCTATTCTGCTGTACAGTATGTATGTTACTACATGTTTATTTTGAGTAGCACACTCCATGAAGTGATAGTCATCAGTAATTATTGTGGATAACTCAGATATTAGTGTCTTTAAAATAAGATTTTACTCACCGGTAAATCTATTTCTCGTAGTCCGTAGTGGATGCAGGGGACTCCGTAAGGACCATGGGGAATAGACGGGCTCCGCAGGAGACTGGGCACTCTAAGAAAGATTTAGTACTACTGGTGTGCACTGGCTCCTCCCTCTATGCCCCTCCTCCAGACCTCAGTTAAGGAAACTGTGCCCGGAAGAGCTGACATTACAAGGAAAGGATTTTGGAACCCAGGGTAAGACTCATACCAGCCACACCAATCACACCGTATAACTTGTGATAAACTTACCCAGTTAACAGTATGAACAAACAACAGAGCATCAACCAATGGATGCCAACATAACATAACCCTTTATTAAGCAATTACTATATACACGTATTGCAGAAAGTCCGCACTTGGGACGGGCGCCCAGCATCCACTACGGACTACGAGAAATAGATTTACCGGTGAGTAAAATCTTATTTTCTCTAACGTCCTAGTGGATGCTGGGGACTCCGTAAGGACCATGGGGATTATACCAAAGCTCCCAAACGGGCGGGAGAGTGCGGATGACTCTGCAGCACCGAATGGGCAAACACAAGGTCCTCCTCAGCCAGGGTATCAAACTTGTAGAATTTTGCAAAGGTGTTTGAACCCGACCAAGTAGCAGCTCGGCAAAGCTGTAATGCCGAGACCCCTCGGGCAGCCGCCCAAGAAGAGCCCACCTTCCTTGTGGAATGGGCTTTCACTGATTTTGGATGCGGCAATCCAGCCGCAGAATGAGCCTGCTGAATCGTGTTACAGATCCAGCGAGCAATAGTTTGCTTTGAAGCAGGAGCACCCAGCTTATTGGATGCATACAGGATAAACAGCGAGTCAGTCTTCCTGACTCCAGCCGTTCTGGTTACCTAAATCTTCAAAGCCCGGACTACGTCAAACAGCTTGGAATCCTCCAAGTCACAAGTAGCCGCAGGCACCACAATAGGTTGGTTCAAATGAAAAGATGACACCACCTTTGGCAGAAATTGCGGACGAGTCCGCAATTCTGCCCTGTCCATATGGAAAACCAGATAGGGGCTTTTACATGACAAAGCCGCCAATTCTGACACACGCCTAGCCGAACCTAAGGCCAACAGCATGACCACTTTCCACGTGAGATACTTTAGCTCCACAGTCTTAAGTGGCTCAAACCAGTGGGATTTCAGGAAACCCAACAACACGTTAAGATCCCAAGGTGCCACAAAAGGGGGCTGAATATGCAGCACTCCCTTAACAAACGTCTGAACCTCAGGCAGTGAAGCCAGTTCTTTTTTAAAGAAAATGGATAGGGCCGAAATCTGGACCTTTATGGACCCTAATTTTAGGCCCATAGTCACTCCTGACTGTAGGAAGTGCAGGAATCGACCCAGCTGGAATTCCTCTGTAGGGGCCTTCCTGGCCTCACACCAAGCAACATATTTTCGCCATATACGGTGATAATGCTTTGCTGTCACGTCATTCCTAGCCTTTATCAGCGTAGGAATAACTTCATCCGGAATGCCTTTTTCCGCTAGGATCCGGCGTTCAACCGCCATGCCGTCAAACGCAGCCGCGGTAAGTCTTGAAACAGACAGGGCCCTTGTTGCAACAGGTCCTGTCTGAGAGGCAGAGGCCATGGGTCCTCTGTGAGCATTTCTTGCAGTTCCGGGTACCAAGTCCTTCTTGGCCAATCCGGAACAATAAGTATTGTTCTCACTCCTCTTTTTCTTACAATTCTCAGCACCTTTGGTATGAGAGGAAGAGGAGGAAACACATAGACCGACTGGAACACCCACGGTGTTACTAGTGCGTCCACAGCTATCGCCTGAGGGTCCCTTGACCTGGCGCAATACCTTTTTAACTTTTTGTTGAGGCGGGACGCCATCATGTCCACCCGTGGCAGTTCCCATCGATTTGCAATCTGCGTGAAGACTTCCTGAT
Organism: Pseudophryne corroboree; assembly: GCF_028390025.1. Classification (NCBI taxonomy): domain Eukaryota; kingdom Metazoa; phylum Chordata; class Amphibia; order Anura; family Myobatrachidae; genus Pseudophryne; species Pseudophryne corroboree. The sequence continues at coordinate 354,673,327 of NC_086445.1, forward strand.
GAAGTCCCCACTCTCCCGGGTGGAGGTCGTGCCTGCTGAGGAAGTCTGCTTCCCAGTTGTCCACTCCCGGAATGAACACTGCTGATAGTGCGCTTACGTGATTCTCCGCCCAGTGAAGAATTCTGGTGGCTTCTACCATCGCCACCCTGCTCCTTGTGCCGCCTTGGCGGTTTACATGAGCCACTGCGGTCTGACTGGATCAGAACCGGTTGGTCGCGAAGCAGGGTCTCCGCTTGACTTAAGGCGTTGTATATGGCCCTTAGTTCCAGGATATTGATGTGAAGGCAAGTCTCCTGCCTTGACCACAGCCCTTGGAAATTTCTTCCCTGTGTGACTGCCCCCCACCCTCGGAGGCTTGCATCCGTGGTCACCAGGACCCAGTCCTGAATGCCGAATCTGCGACCTTCGAGAAGGTGAGCACTCTGCAGTCACCACAGGAGAGACACCCTGGCTCTGGGGGATAGGGTGATTAACCGATGCATCCGAAGATGTGATCCGGACCACTTGTCCAGCAAGTCCCATTGGAAGGTCCTCCTATGGAACCTGCCGAAGGGAATGGCCTCGAATGATGCCACCCTCCTTCCCAGGACTCGAGTGCAGTGATGCACTGACACCTGTTTTGGTTTTAATAGATTTCTGACCAGTGTCACGAGCTTCTGAGCTCTCTCTATCGGGAGATAAACCCTTTTCTGGTCTGTGTCTAGGATCATGCCTAGGAGAGGCAGATGAGCTGTAAGAACCAACTGCGACTTTGGAATATATAGAATCCAGCCGTGTTGCCGTTTCACTTCCAGAGAAAGTGATACGCTGTTAAGCAACTGCTCTCTTGATCTCGCTTTTATGAGGAGATCGTCCAAGTACGTGATAATAGTGACACCTTGCTTCCGCAGGAGCACCATCATTTCCGCCATTACCTTGGTGAATATTCTCAAGGCCGTGGAGAGACCAAACGGCAACGTCTGAAATTGGTAATGACCATCCCGTACTGCAATTCTGAGGTACGCCTGATGAGGTGGATAAATGGGGACATGAAGGTATGCATCCTTTATGTCCCGAGTCACCATAAAATCTCCCCCTTTCAGGCTTGCAATAACCGCTCTTAGCGCTTCCATCTTGAACTTGAACCCTTTCAGGTATATGTTCAGGGATTTTAAATTCAATATGGGTCCGACCGAACCGTCTGGTTTCGGGACTACAACATGGTCGAATAATAACCCCCTCCTTGTTGAAGGAGGGGAACCTTGACCACCACCTGTTGAAGATGCAATTCATAAATTGCAGTTAACACTGTTTCCCTCTCGTGGGGGGAAGCCGGCAGGGCCGTCGGTGAGGGGGCATCTTCTCAAAGTTCAGCTTGTATCCCTGAGACACAATATCTATTGCCCAGAGATCTAACAGGGAGTGAACCCACTTGTGGCTGAACTGACGAAGGCGTGCCCCCACCGGGCCTAGCTCCGCCTTGCGGTGGATTTTTGTAGAGGCCGGGGAGGACTTCTGTTCCTGGGAACTAGCTGTGTTGTGCAGCTTCTTTCCTGTGCCCCCGCCTCTGGCAAGAAAGGACGCACCTCGGACTTTCTTGTTTCTTTATTCGAAAGGCTGCATTTGATAATGTCGTGCTTTCCTAGGCTGTGCAGGAATATAAGGCGAAATACCAGAATTACCAGCTATAGCTGTGTAGACCAGGTCCGAGAACCCTTCTCCACACAATCCTCAGCCTTCCACATGCCTCTTAAGTCGGCATCATCTGTCCATTGCATATTCTACAGGACACGTCAAGCAGAAATCGACATAGCTTTGACTCTAGGACCCAGTATACTCATGCAGTGATCGCGCTGAGCCAAAAAAAAAAAAAAAAATTGGGGTCCTACCGGTCTTTTTCTGGGTCCCATCGGAATGAAGGTTCTTATTAATTTTAATCTTGTTTGGACACTACAAAAGTGTTGCAAGATGGGGGGATGGGGGTGACAGTGCTGCTGGGCTGTGTAGCATGCAGGACACCCTGCACCAGAGCTGTAACTAGACATATTGGTGCCCTTAGGCAGAAAGTGAATTGGTGTTCCACCACTCAGACCTTAAAGCATAGGTAGTTCGCGCCGTAGGCGCGCAGCAAAGTTTTAGGGCGTGGCTTCATAGGGAAGGGGCGTGACCACATAATAGTGTCAATTCACATTACACCACACAGTAGTGCCGCTTATACACATTGCACCAGGTAGAACCTCCTATGCACACTGCGCCAGGTAGAGCACGTCATACACTTTGCTCCAGGTACAGCACGTCATACACTTTGCTCCAGGTACAGCACGTCATACACTTTGCTCCGGGTACAGCACGTCATACACTTTGCTCCGGGTACAGCACGTCATACACATTGCGCCGGGTACAGCACGTCATACACATTGCGCCGGGTACAGCACGTTATACACATTGCGCCGGGTACAGCACGTTATACACATTGCGCCAGGTAGAGCACTTACAAGTTGCAGCCACCACCACAGACCCCCAGTCACCCCTATAGCAAGACCAGCCACCACGCACTTCACTCACTGGTGCCGCACTCTCACCCTGTGTCCGGAGCTGAGGAGAGGAGTGCAGTCAGTCTGCTGCTGCGCTGTAAAAAGCTACAGTTTGCTCTGCAGCAGCTTTCCTAAAACTCCATGGCTACCCCCCCTGCCGCGAACCCTGATTCTAAAGCCCTGAGTGCCTCACTGCGGCTGCATCTGAAGAAATAAACTATCGGTGCAGCAGCAGCATGGATCGGACTTGCGGGGGGTAGGTACTCAGAGCACACAACATTTCCCCTACGTGCGCCAGTGCCCCCAGCCACCTGCCGCTGCATCTTCCCCGGTCTTGATCCCTCAAACGGCTTCCTCTGCTGACCAATGTGGCAGAGCTTCATGCCCGGCCGGAGATGACGGCCCCCAGCCACACAGCGGGCTGGATGTTCCGGCCGGGTCCCGTACAGAGCAGAGAGGGGAAGGCGGGAGATCACTCTCTCCATGGTCTCCTCCCCTTTCTCTGCCATTGGAAAGTTAAGGGCCCTACTCACTGGCCGACCCGCCGCCGAGCTGCCCGACGGCGGATACGGCCGACGAGCGACTTGGCGGCGGGGGCAGTGACGGGGGGAGTGAAGTTTCTTCACTCCCCCCGTCACGCGGCTGCATTGAAGTGCAGGCAAATATGGACGAGATCGTCCATATTGGCCTGCATGCACAGCCGACGGGAGACCAGCGATGAACGAGTGCGGGGCCGCGCATCGTTCATCGCAGGAGTCTCCACACTGAAAGATATGAACGAGTTCTCGTTCATTTATGAACGAGATCGTTCATATCTTTCAAAAAATCGGCCACTGTGTAGGGCCCTTTAAAGTGACGGACAGCACAGGAGAGCGCTGCTGATTGGTCAGAGTGCGTTTTTGTTTTTTTTGAGTCACCGATGACAATTAATGGGTAAAATACGCGCTATAGCGCGTATTTGCGAACACTGCTCATGTCTCTTTGGGCATGTGATAGAGATATAGATATAGATATAGATATAGATATAGATATAGATATATATATATATATATATATATATATATATATATCTATATCTCTCTATCTATATGCATACTAGGGTCTCAATCTCTGCTGATAAGGTACGCTGCCACAGCGCTATAAAGCCATGCCGACACAATCACCGGTCTGAGTAGTATACTAGAATGTGCACGCTATCTGCAGGATCCCTGAGAATAGCTAGTGCTACCTTCTGTGCAAACAGGACACCCTAGGGGAAGATTCCCAACACATCCTGGCCCTAGTGGGGAAAGGATACTGCCTGAGAATTCTTTGTGGAAAACTGCAGTCTCTTGTCTGGAGATACCCGCTCTTTTTCCTCATGAGAGGAGGGAAATTTACCTCAGCTTTCTTCCCCTTAACATGTGTACCCTTGTGTCAGGGACAAAGGAGTCATCAGTGATATGCAAATCATCTTTTATTACAATAATCATATACTGAATACCTTTCAGCCATCTTGGCTGTAACTTTGCATTATCGTAGTCGACACTGGAGTCAAACTCCGTGTCGATATCAGTGTTTATTATTTTGGATAGTGAGCATTGTGAGACTCTGAAGGTCTCTGTGACATAGGGACAGACATGGGTAGATTTCCTGTCTGTTCTCTAATCTTTTGTGCAATAAATTCACCTCAGCACTTACACATATCCAAACAGGTGTCGGCGTTGTCGACGGAGACACCCTCTCACACACATATTTGCTCTATCTACTCCTTAGGGGAGCCTTTTACCTCAGACATGTCGACACACACGTACCGACACACCACACACACAGGGGATGCTCTATTTGAAGACAGTTCCCCCACAAGGCCCTTTGGAGAGACAGAGAGAGAGAGTATGCCAGCACACACCACAGCGCTATATGACCGAGGAATCACACAGTAACTTAGTGTTAACCCAGTAGCTGCTGTATATATTGTTTTTACGCCAAATTTATGTGCCCCCCCCTCTCTTTTTCACCCTCTCTATCGTGCAGGGGAGAGCCTGGGGAGCTTCCTCTCAGCGGAGCTGTGGAGAGAAAATGGCGCTGGTGAGTGCTGAGGAAGAAGGCCCCGCCCCCTCAGCGGCGGGCTTCTCCCGCGATTTTGTGTACAATTAATGGCGGGGGCTCATGCATATAACAGTGTCCAACTGTATATATGCTGCTTTTGCCAGGAGGTACTTAATTGCTGCTCAGGGCGCCCCCCCCTGCGCCCTGCACCCTACAGTGACCGGAGTGTGTGGGTTAGTGTGGGAGCAATGGCGCACAGCTGCAGTGCTGTGCGCTACCTCATGTGAAGACAGGAGTCTTCTGCCGCCGATTTCGATGTCTTCTTGCTTCTGCCTTCTGGCTCTGCGAGGGGGACGGCGGCGCGGCTTCGGGAACGGACGACCAAGGTTAAGATCCTGTGTTCGAACCCTCTGGAACTAATGGTGTCCAGTAGCCTAAGAAGCGCAACCTAGCCGCAGTTAGTAGGTTTGCTTCTCTCCCCTCAGTCCCTCGTAGCAGAGAGTCTGTTGCCAGCAGAAGCTCTCTGAAAATAAAAAACCTAACTAAAATACTTTCTTATTAGCAAGCTCAGGAGAGCTCACTAAAAGCACCCAGCTCTGGCCGGCCACAGATTCTAACTGAGGTCTGGAGGAGGGGCATAGAGGGAGGAGCCAGTGCACACCAGTAGTACTAAATCTTTCTTAGAGTGCCCAGTCTCCTGCGGAACCCGTCTATTCCCCATGGTCCTTACGGAGTCCCCAGCATCCACTAGGACGTTAGAGAAATTATGTTTCTACTCTGTCTCTGTTGTCTCTCCAATTACTGATACCATTATATAAAAGTGTCAAAATAATAGGACTTCAATATTTTCACCATTAAACTTACTCTGTCTGCTATATTTTCACCAGGACAAATTCTGTTATTTTTTTACGAGCTAGAGGGTATGACAAATGATGACCAAGTACATGACGGATTCAGTTTGATATCCCGATGGATGGGATGTCGGCGGTCAGAATTCCTACAGCAGCATCCCGACTATCAGAATCCCGACAGCCTTCCCCCCCAGAAAGTAACCTAACCCTCCCTTGTGGGTGCCTAACCTCCCCTTCTAAGTGCCTAAACCCACCTCCCCGGAGCCTAACCCTAACCTCCCACCTTCCGCGGCAGGACGCGAGTGTGTCCCACTGAAAGAATGATCAGGATTCCGGGCGTCACTATTTTGACATCAGAATCCCAACCTCAGTCGAGATTTTGACGCGGTTTTATGCCGTTGTTCAGGATTCCGGTGCCAGTATTTCGACAGGATCCGGTCCAGCTGCATTTTAACTACATCCCTCCACAACACACTGTTATTTTAATGAATGCAAAATAAAGCATAAGTTTTAACGTTACAAACATTACATTAAACTGTTTTTTTTTTTGTTTTGTTTTTTTTTTTTTTTTAAACTGCCCCAAAATGGAATTACTTTCTTGATTAGATTTTTTACTTTGAGTACACTGTATCCTATTCCTAGGAGCACATCCAACATCGAGTTCAATTCCAGGTATCTTCTGGATAGATAACAAATGTTTTTTTGTGGGATTACCGATTATAAATAATAATCCAGAGAAGGATCTTTTTTTCTCTTTAGGGACCAGTAGTGAACAGGCAGCTATGTTTCCACCTGCAACTGCTTTCTGTGCGGTCGGCCCTTTTCTCTGCTTTATGCCCAGTTGAGCTTTACCTCTGTGTTTATTTAAAAAGTATGAGCAGCTGGTTAAGCTCAATGGTTCATAAAGCAGAGAATATTATGCTCGATTTTATCTATCCGATGGCGCCTGCTTCCGCAATGCAAACTCCTCCCCCCCGGAGGTCAGAGGAAAAGTGATGTGAAGGCTGCATCACACGATGGCCATCATCATTCACAAAACAGAGATACTTGAGTCATACAGTGCATCACAAAAAGTATTCACAGCGCTTAATTTTTTCCACATTTTGTTATGTTACAGCCTTATTCCACAATGGAATAAATTAATTTTTTCCCCACAATTCTACACACAATACCCCATAATGACGTGAAAAAGATTATTATTATTTTTTAAATGTTTGCAAAATGTATTAAAAATAAAAAAACGAAGAAATAACATGTACATAAGTATTCACAGCTTTTGCACAATACTTTGTTGATGCACCTGTGGCAGCAAGTACAGCCTCAAGTCTTTGAATATGATACCACAAGCTTGGCACACCTATCTTTGGTCAGTTTCCCCCATTTCTCTTTGCAGCACCTCTCAAGCTCCATCAGGTTGGATGGGAAGCATCGGTGCACAGCCATTTTCAGATCTCTCCAGATATGTTCAATAGGATTCAAGTCTGGGCTCTGGCTGGGTCACTCAAGAACATTCACAGAGTTGTCCTGAAGAGACTCCTTTGATATCTTGGCTGTGTGCTTAGGGCTGTTTTCCTGATATAAGATGAACCGTCACCCCAGTCTGAGATCAAGAGCGCTCTGGAGCAGGTTTTCATCCAGGATGTCTCTGTACATTGCTGCATTCATCTTCCCCTCTATCCTGACTAGGCTCCCAGTTCCTGCCACTGAAGCACTTCCCCACAGCATGATGCTGCCACCACCATGCTTCACTTTAGGGATGGTATTGGCCTGGTGATGAGCGATGCCTGGTTTCCTCCAAACATGACACCTGGCATTCACACCAGAGAGTTCAATCTTTGTCTCAGACAAGAGAATTTTGTTTCTCATGGTCAGAGTCCTTCAGGTGCATTTTGGCAGACTCCAGGCAGGCTGCCTTGTGCTTTTTACTAAGGAGTAGCTTCCATCTGGCCACTCTACCATACAGGCCTGATTGGTGGATTGCTGCAGAGATGGTTGTCCTTCTGGACGGTTCTCCTCTCTCCACAGAGGAATGCTGACCGAGTGACCATTGGCTTCTTGGTCACCTCCCCGACTAGGGCCCTTCTCCTCCCATCGCTCAGTGTAGACAGCCGGCCAGCTCTAGGAAAAGTCCTGGTGGTTCCGAACTTCTTCCATTTACATATGATGGAAGCCACTGTGCTCATTGGGACCTCCAAAGCAGCAGATATTTTTCTGTACCCTTCCCCAGATTTGTGCCTCAAGACAATCCTGTCTCGAAGGTCTACAGACAATACCTTATATAGACAGGTGTGTACCTTTTCAAATCATGTCCAATCAACTGAATTTACCACAGGTGGACTCCAAATAAGCTGTAGGGACACCTCAAGGATGATCAGTGGAAACAGGATACACCTGAGCACAATTTTGAGCTTCATGGCAAAAACTGTAAATACTTATGTGCATGTGATTTCTTAGGTTTTCTTTTTTAATAAATTTGCAAAAAAACTCAAAAAAACTTCTTCACGTTATTATGTATTGTGTGTAGAATTGAGGGAAAAAAATTAATTTATTCAATTTTGGAATAAGGCTGTAAGATAACATACCTCCCAACATGACCCTCTCCAGGAGGGACAGAATGCTCTGCTCCCGGACTTCCCTCTTAATTTATGATTACCATCACCTGTGCTGATACACCTTTCTTATCCACTACCTGTTCAACACAGGTGCCGGCAATCATACTTTAAGAGGAAAGCAGAGTCCCTCCTGGAGAGAGTAATGTTGGGAGGTATGACATAACAAACCATGGAAAAAGTGAAGCGCTTTGAATACTTTCCGGATGCACTGTAGCTACTTTCATAAAGCAAAGTGAGGAATTGTAAGGCTGATTGTTGACCATTTTTGGTACCATTTACTCATGTGTATGGACATACTCCATCATCAGGCACATTAAAAACAACAAGCACAACAGAAAAACCTCTCGGAAGCATTGCACAGTGCCTGTCCCAGCTACGTGTATACCTAACTATTAAAAGCTGGTGGGAAATTTAGGGGCATATTTAATGAGGGATATTCTGGTTATCACTAGTTACAAATCTCCAACCAATCTGTATCGGTCACGTGTTAAAAAAAATGACAAGAGCCGATCGGCTGGAGTACCATTTAAGATTAGTAACAAGTTATAACAAGAATGTAATTAGTTATTTGTCTCTCAAAGGCCAGCAAATTGGGTGCATTTCTCATAGCTTATGTTTGTTTACCTTGCATTAAAAGGTGTGGAGGTTAGAGTGCTGCACATGTGGTCTCATCACAAAGTTTCCAGAATATTACGTGGCCTGACCAACCAAAAAATAACCACACATATTGTTGTGTAAATACTACCTCTTCACGCTAACATCGTATTGCTTGCATGATATGGCCGTACATCATTTAGAGCAGATGTAGTAAGACATGGAGAGCGATAAAAGGGGAGAGTGATACGCTACCAACCAGCTTCAAATCCAGCCTGTAAAAGGTAGGCGCACACCAGGTGATGTGCTATATGAGCGACGTTGCCTATCGTTTCCGCTCCCGGCCCAGGCGGTCAGTGCATACACACTGAGCGATATGATGACCATATCGCACAGTGAGGTCACGCTGCAGCCAGCTTTCGGTTGACAGTCCAAATGGAGCAGCATGCACGGCCAACAGCGAGGGCTGTTAACAACCCGCAGGGGCGCGCATCGCTCATCGCTGCCATACACACTTGCCGAGTAAGTAAACGTCGTCGCCCAGGAAGGGTGAAAATGAGCGACTCGGCATGTGTGTATGCACCTTTACATAGCATTTAGGAGCTGATTGGCAGGTACTTTATCTCTCTCCACGGATTAGCACATCTCTCTCTATAATGGCTGTTATACGTTTGCTGTATACTACAGACGATGGCACTTCCTATGCCCAGTTCAGAGGGCACAGCCTGACTGACGCAGGAGCCCCCCAGGTCATGAAGGTGACTTACCCTGCACACAGGGACCATCCTCCATTGCCGCCAGCGAAAGGTTATTATATGCCCATGCACTTACCAAGCAGCAACGCCAAGCCCAGCGCGGCCTCCGCAAGTCTCCCCTGCCCGGTGATCTTCATCTCTCCGAATTCTGCCAGCAAGTACGAGGCGAGCTCTAGCAACGAACCCCGGCTGGCGGGAGGTGACTGCAGCGGGGCGGGCACACGGTCCGGTACGGGGAAGCTCTCACTTAGCACAGAGCAGCAGAAGTCATATGAAGTTACGTCACGAGATCACGAGTTCTGTGTACATAAGAGATTGGCGTTTAGAGAGTGTTGTTTGGAATATGTGCAAAGCACAGTGGAAGACGGACATTTTCTCGTAGGCTAAAACCTATTGATTGATACGCAATAAACCTACCCAAAATGGCCTTCACATGGAGACAGATACAGTCATATTTCGTATCTTGTTAACTAGCGTCCTTCCCGTTTTCTTGAAGGTTTATTAACCCTTTCAGTTTGAATCAACACAAGCTTTCTAATGGGATGAGATTTATAATTTTACATACCCTCCACCATGACCCTTTCAGTCTACCAATAGCTCTGCTCCTGGATCTTATGGCGACCATGCAGTTGTGAGATATCTGGTACAACCGTTCGATTTTGACAGCATCGGTGTGATAAATCGCAGGATTGTATGCACGTCGAATGTGTCCCGCGATGCGCGAGCACGCTGGTCGAATCTCGCACCTCAAGATATTATGTGCTGCACTTACATACCCTCCAACATTTTACACATAAAAATCAATACAAATTAGGGAAGAGGTGTGGCCACTGGTAAAGACCACGCCCCTTTTCCTATACTGTACTTACAATGGAAGTTTGGAGAGCCAAAAATCGGTACAGACCATAAAAAAAACCTACTGTACCCTGCCAAAAAGGTGCAGTTGGAGGGTATGCACTTAATATTTATCGGCTCACACATGCGATCGCATGCTGTTTTTGCCACATTCGATTTATCGCACTGCGATGTGCAATCTGTGAGGTATTTAGCTCACTTCCTGGACACTCCCGTCCACCCATTTCTGGTCACCCGATTTATGGTCGTAAGGGGCATGGGATAAATCACTTTCACGAAAGCACTTTCGGTGCTATTTATCGCACGGGGAGCTTCAAGGGAAATCGAAGCGCGATATCACACAAGTGTATGGGCACCATTATACTTATGTATGACAAGAACTCATTTAATGAAAAGGGTGTTTTAAACACAGATGACTGAAATCATGCAAGTGGAAAGTGCAGAATCTTGTACCACTTTTAAGGGCCCCATACACTTATACGACATGACATTCCGTCATGTCGTATAAGATTTTCCTTCAACCTCCCGGCAGCCTCCCGGGCGTCAGGATAGTATAAGGTACATCGTATGCGGTCCTTTTGCATACAATGTATCTTATACGAACCCAGCCATTCCTGCGGGATCCAACATATCACGAGTGCAGCAGGGATCGGATCGGGTGTGAAGCACAACGAAAATGCCCAATTTCACCCAATATATCGGCCCGAATGCCCGAATTGGGCTGAAATCGGGCATTATCGTTCTAGTGTATGGGGCCCTTTACACTGAAATGCAGGGACGCACTCGGGATTTTGTAGTCGGCTCCAACTCGGCTGAGACCCTGCTTAAACTGGCGCCAAGACCCGGCACTCACATCAGTGGTCACATGTGCACTGCCGGCGATAGGAGATGAGATCATCTCTTAGCTCCAGCTTTCCTATGCTGTAAGCAGGTCCTGGGTCACAATGACTCGGCTTACCCATTTACACTGCACCGTGACCCGGATCCTTCGTTGGACCAACCCTGCTAGCTAGCTGGGTTTGATTCCCGGGTCACTGAACCCTGGTAAACCCTTTTACATTGAGCCGCAACCCAGATTAATCCAGCAATAACCCGGGTTAAAAGCGCAGTGTAAAGGGGGTATTGGAGTGTCTGGATTCAAACTTTGCTCTTCACCCCCTGTCTATTTAAAGCTTGCATATGCAGACCCTCCTTCCATCAGGTACCTCCCAACATGACCCATTCCAGGAGGGACAAAGTGCTGTGCTCCTGGGCTTGCCTTTTAATGTATGATTGCCATCACCTGTGCTGAAACACATTTCTCATCAGTTAACTAATTTAACACAGGTGGGGCAATTATAAATTAAGAGGGAAGCCCAGGAGCAGAGCATTTTGTACCTGATAATATGGATCATTTTGGAAGGTCTGCATATGTCAGCTTTATTTTGTAGGGTCTACAGATGCAAAATGTTTTGTAAGTAGTGTCCTAAAACAAACTGGGAATATTGTCCTGATTTTTCAATATAGACCAAGTGCACTGCCATATCTCCTAACAACAGATCCTGATAAAATAAGCCCAGGCCCACAATGGTCCGCCCTGATCCAGCATGTTATGTGTGACTAATTGTCTAAATACAGTAATTGTGTGGGTGATTCATGGGGGCCTATGTATTAATAATTGCAGCACTGGCAAAATCTGCATCGCTGCAGATATTTTCATTGTGAGAGTTACTTCCACAGCATAATGGAAGAGTTTTTCACATTTGTGAAAGACTCCTCTGTGGGAGCGTTGGGTATGGGATGCCGGCAGCCAGGATCCCAACTGTCGGCAATGTCTACATCCCCTGGGGGGTTTCTGACACTGCACATGCACACAGTGTCAGTGACCACTCCTGAGCGGAGACTGCAGGAGAGGGATCGGAAGGTCTCTCACCTGCATGTAAACCTCCATAGGATTAATGCTGTTTATAACTTCGAAGCTGGTGTAAACCAGGGCTGGCCAAACCAGTCCTCGAGATCTACCAACAGTTCACATTTTCCAGGCCACCTAGCTGGTGCACAGGTGTAGTTGTTACTAATTAAGATTTACTGCATTCGTTCCTAACTTACAGTTCTAGAGATCTCCAGGAGGCCTGGAAAACATGAACTGTTGGTAGATCTCGAGGACCGGTTTGGCCAGCTATGGGGTAAACCTATGTGGACAATCTCCGAAAATCCTCCCTAACTTTTATTGAAATTGCACTATTATACAGTGCATTCGGAAAGTATTCACAGCGCTTCACTTTTTCCACATTTTGTTATGTTCTCAAGGATGATCAGTGGAAACAGGATACACCTGAGCTCAATTTTGAGCTTCACGGCAAAGGCTTTGAATACTTATGTACATGTGTTTTCTTAGTTTTCTACAAAAAAAAACGTTTTTCACGTTACCATTATGGGGTATCGTGTGTAGAATTTTGAGGGAAAAAGTTAATTTCTGCTGCGGGGTACACTGGGCTCCACAAGGATAGACATTGGGGTGTAGAGTAGGATCTTGATCCGAAGCACCAACAGGCTTAAAAGCTTTGACCTTCTTCCCAAGATGCATAACACCGCCTCCTATATCACCCCGCCTCCGTGCACAGGAGCTCAGTTTGTAGTTGGTGCTTGCAGTGCAAGCATGTAACAGGAAGAGCTGCTCACAGCAGCTCTAGAAAAAGCTTTTTCTGAGGAAAAAAGAAGACTACATGGGCTGCAGCAGAGGCACAGATTGTGTTAAATGTCAGTAGACATTACCTGCTGCAGCTCCATCTCTCCCCCAGCGGTGCTGTACACTCCCGAGCCCTGGTTGCTGGGTACCTACAGCAGGAGGCTCCAGTTTCCTTCCAAGTCACTCACACACGGCTGGGGCTCTCCGGGATCGCGTGGCCGCACTTTGTGAGGAGGTAAGTGGGTCCAGCTTGCGGGACCCGCCCTTTATCGCGATCCGGCGCGGCCGGTGGGAGGCGCTGGACACTGGCAGTACAGGCGATCCCACTAGATCACCAGGGCATGGGTGCAGGTCAGATTTTCTCTCTAAACCTTTTTACAAGTAGCCCGCAGTACCCGGTGGTTTTGCCAGCAGGGTGGATAAGGCTCAGACCTGGAGCCCCTCCCCCAGCTCCTTGCCCCCCAGTGGGACTGTGTTAATGGGGGTACATAATGACCCACCGTGGGCTACTTTCTCCACGCTTCTAAGTACGCTAGTTACTAAACTAACACCCCCTATGGGACCTCCTATGCCGGTTCAACCGTATGTGGTCCCCGCAGCTAACCCGCCGTGGGCGGATAATTTGTCTGCTTAATTGAAGAAGTTGAACCAGTCCTTGACTACTAAAAAGTCTGACCCTCGCTCGCCTAAGACCAAGGGGTCCTCTAAGCGAGCTCTTACCTCCTCACAATCCACTGCTGTCACTGACACCTCGTCTGATGAAGATGGCGCTTACACTGACCCCACAGATTCTGACACAGATACCGCTGATGGGGAGGGTAGTTCACATGTGGATGTTCCTGATCTTTTGGAGGCTATTAAGTTGATTCTATAGATTACGGATGATCCCGAGCCATCCGTCCCTCCTAAGAAACCAGATAGGTTCAAGTGTCAGAAGATGGTTAAACAAGTTTTACCTCACTCTGACCACCTAGTGGATATACGTCAGGAACCCTGGGGAAACCCGGGTACGAAGTTTGTGCCTCAAAAGAAGATGCTGGCTCGCTATCCCCTCGCGCCAGAACTGTCTAAAAATTGGGAAACGCCTCCTCCAGTAGACTCGCATGTGGCTAGGATGGTGGTTTCCTCAGCTCTACCTGTCACTATCGTCACGTCTCTAAAAGAGCCTACGGATAAACGTGTTGAGGGTTGTCTGAAAGCGATTTACACCCTCAGGGGTGCTGCACAAAGGCCCACTATTGCAGCAACATGGGCTGCAGAGGCATTTGAAGCATGGGCCCTAGAGTTGGAAGCTGAAATCTCTCCTGACCATGCTAGACAATGCTTGTCATATATTGTCACAGCTTCTCACTATATTAAAGAGGCAGCTTCTGATGCCGGTATTCTAGCAGCCAAGGCCTCTACTATGTCAGTCCTGGCTCGCCGGATATTGTGGCTGAGATCCTGGTCTGTGGATCTGGACTCTAGAAAAACCCTGGAGGTACTCCCTTTCAAGGGAGATATTCTGTTTGGGGAGGACTTAAACAAGATAGTGGCTGACTTGGCTACTGCCAAAACTGCCTGTCTGCCAAGTACCGCTCCTTCTGTGTCGAAGGCTAAAGGTACTTCCTTTCGCCCCTTTCGTCCTTCAGGTAAAGCAAAAGGTCAGGCGTACCACAAGCAGGCCCGCACTTCCAAACCTGGTAAGCCGAAGCCCAAAAGAGCCTGGGCTGCCCGTCAGCCAGCTTCCAAGACAGATAAGCCTGCCGCATGACGGGGCGGTCCTCCCCCTGGGGGATCCCAGGGTGGGGGGCCGGCTTCTAGGGTTTACCCAGGAATGGTTGAAGACCACTTCAGATGCCTGGGTACGGGAAGTCATCACTCGAGGTTACGCCATAGCCTTCAAAAACCGTCCCTCTCATCGATTTTGCCTGACAGACGTCCCTTTGGACCAGACAAAGGCAAAAACTCTACATTCGGTGGTACAGACCCTCTTGCTCAGAGGGGCCGGGGGTACTATTCTCCGCTGTTTCTAGTCCCGAAACCGAATGGGTCCTCTCGGCCCATTCTCAATCTCAAGGCATTGAACAGGTTTGTGTAAGTTTCCAAGTTCCGTATGGAAACCCTTCGCTCTATAGTTCTGGCCTTGGAACCTGGGGATTATATGGTCTCCCTGGACATACAGGATGCTTACCTGCATATTCCTATAGCAGTGTCACATCAGCAATACCTGAGGTTTGCGATTGGCAACCTCCATTACCAGTTTCGGGCGTTACCTTTTGGTTTAACTACGGCTCCGCGAGTCTTTACCAAAGTTATGGTGGTGGTACTCCGCCGTCAAGGGGTCAGGATCCTGACGTATCTGGACGACTTGTTGATCCTGGCAAATTTCTCAGAACTTCTCCTACGTCATCTGGATATGACTGTCCAGTTTCTACAAGCCCACGGGTGGCTCATCAACTGGAAGAAATCCTCCCTGGTCCCTGCTCAAAGCATGGTGCACCTGGGAGCGCTATTGGACACTCACAACCAGCGGTTGTTCTTGTCTCAGGAGAAAGTCCTGAAGCTTCAGGACAGCATTCGTTGCTTCCTTTCTCGTCCGCAAGTGTCGATACATTCGGCGATGCAGGTGCTGGGTCTCATGGTGTCAGCATTCGACATGGTGGAGTATGCTCAATTCCATTCTCGCCCCCTCCAGAGGCTGATTCTAGCCAAGTGGGACGGCCTGCCTCACCGGATCAGGTCTCGCATGATTTCATTGACTCCGGAGGTCCGTCTGTCGCTGCACTGGTGGCTCCAGGACCAACGATTGTGCAGGGGCCGTCCCTTCTGGATATCCGACTGGGTCCTGTTGACGACAGATGCCAGTCTAAGAGGTTGGGGTGAGGTGCTGGAGCAACACTCCCTTCAGGGTCGGTGGACCAAGGAGGAATCTCTCCTCTCGATCAACATTCTGGAATTGCGGGCGGTCTTCAATGCGTTGAACTTGGCCCAACATTTAATTCAGAACCGTCCTGTTCAAATACAGTCAGACAATGCCACCACAGTGGCTTACATAAATCATCAAGGCGGCACTCGAAGCAGTTTGGCAATGAAGGAAGTCTCACGGATTCTACAATGGGCGGAACGCCATCTACCGGCCATATCGGCAATATTCATTCCGGGAGTCCTGAATTGGGAAGCGGACTTTCTCAGTCATCAGGACGTACACGCCCAAGAGTGGGGCCTCCATCCAGAAGTGTTTCAACTCCTAGTGGAAAAGTGGGGCCTTCCAGACGTGGATCTGATGGCATCTCGACACAATCACAAGGTTCCAGTCTCGGAGCAAGGACAAGGGATCCTCAAGCAGCATTCGTGGATGCGCTGGCGGTGCCGTGGAGGTTTCGGCTGCCGTACGTGTTCCCTCTGGTGTCACTCCTGCCCAGGGTAATTCGGAAGTTCAAGCAAGAAAGAGGAATTCTGCTTCTCATAGCTCCAGGGTGGCCCAGAAGGCACTGGTTCTCAGACCTGCAGGGCCTATCGTCAGAACGTCCAATTCTACTTCCACAATGCCCAGACCTCCTCGTTCAGGGCCCCTGTGTCTACCAGGACCTAGCCCGGCTGTCTTTGACGGCGTGGCTCTTGAAGCTTCCGTCTTGAGGGCTAAAGGGTTTTCTGAGGCGGTCATTCAAACTATGTTGCGGGCCCGGAAACCGGCTTCTGCTCGGATTTACCATAGGGTCTGGCATTCTTACTTTGTTTGGTGCGCATCTAACGATTATGACGCTTCCAAGTTTAGTACAGCCAAGTTGTTGGCTTTTCTTTAGCAGGGCTTGGACTTAGGCCTGCGTCTGGCCTCCCTCAAGGTTCAAATTTCTACCTTGTCGGTGTGGTTTCAGAGAAAAATTGCGAACTTACCTGATGTGCATACCTTTACTCAGGGCGTGTTGCGTATCCAACCTCCCTATGTCCTGCCTGTGGCTCCTTGGGACTTGTCGGTGGTTTTGGAGGCATTACAAGAGTCTCCGTTTGAACCTCTTGGTTCAGCTGATCTTAAGTGACTTTCCCTTAAGGTGGTGTTTCTGCTGGCTATTGCCTCAGCTAGAAGAGTGTCGGATTTGGGTGCCTTGTCTTGTACTTCACCATATCTGATATTTACCTAAGGTGGTTTCTTCGTTCCACCTTAATCAGGAGATTGTGGGTACGGCACTTGTTTCTCCTGATCTGTCTCCCAAAGAGCGGGCTCTCCGTATCTATGTGAAGAGAACTGCTTCTATTAGGAAATCTGATTCTCTCTTTGTTCTGTTTGGGTTTCACAAACGGGGCTAGCCTGCTCACAAGCAGACTTTGGCCAGATGGATTAGAATGGTGATTGCACATGCTTAATGTGAAGGCTGGTCTGTCAGCTCCTGCTCACGTTACGGCCCATTCTACTCGGTCCGTTGGACCTTTTTGGGCGGCCCGCCATGGTGCGACCCTTGAACACTTGTGCAAGGCGGCTACGTGGTCCTCAGGAACATGTTCATAAGGTTCTATGCCTTCGATACTGCCGCTTCCCAGGATACTTCCTTGGGACGCCAGGTTCTTGTGCCCGCTACAGTGCGTCCCCTCCCATAAGGAACTGCTTTAGGACATCCCCAATGTCTATCCTTGTGGAGCCTAGTGTACCCCGCAGCAGAAAATGAGATTTATGGTAAGAACTTACCATTGTTAAATCTCTTTCTGTGAGGTACACTGGGCTCCACAAGGCGCCCACCCTGACGCAATTAGCTTCTTTGGGTTGGTGTGGCTATAGCCGCTGACACTTTCTCCTGTCGGGAGAGTGTGGTGTTTGTGGCAACTTGCAGTTGTCATCTCTTTTACTTGCTACTGCATTGGGCTGGTTAACAACACTGAACTCCTGTGCACGGAGGCGGGGTGAAATAGGAGGTGGCGCTATGCATCTTGGGAAGAAGGTCAAAGCTTTTGAGCCTGTTGATGCTTCGGATCAAGATCCTACTCTACACCCCAATGTCTATCCTTGTGGAGCCCAGTGTAGAGATTTAACAACGGTAAGTTCTTACCATAAATCTCGTTTTATTCCATTTTGGAATAAAGCTGTAACGTTAAAAAATGTGAAAAAAGTGAAGCGCTGTGAATACTTTCCAGATGCACTGTATATGACATGAAAATGGCGACTGTTATGCTCCAAGGTTCATCAGTACTGTATACATACAGTGAAACTTACACTGATGCACTGGCTCAGCAATAAAATGTCTTTGGAAAATGTTTTAAAACCAAACTCTACAAGGTTCTGTGAATTTGAGGTGCTTACAATTTTTATTTGCTGTTGCTACACTTCAGCAATACATTTATTACACAACATGAAATATATAAAAAAGACATACTAATATGACCATTTGTCCTGCGCTGTCTTACATGTGACAAATATTGGGGAACGGAGTGCACCCATTTGAATCCAATTTCTTTTTTCTTCCTCATTTTACATGATATATTGCTATGTTGGAGGGTGGCACCCTATTAGGACAGTATTACTGGAAGTGGAGGCATAATTGTCCCAGAGATCAGGACCAAGGTTCCCGTTGAATCAAATTGTTATATTCTGGTGTGG
Organism: Pseudophryne corroboree; assembly: GCF_028390025.1. Taxonomy (NCBI): domain Eukaryota; kingdom Metazoa; phylum Chordata; class Amphibia; order Anura; family Myobatrachidae; genus Pseudophryne; species Pseudophryne corroboree. The sequence continues at coordinate 354,691,772 of NC_086445.1, forward strand.
AAAAATCTTCCTTTTTTGCAAATATTGGGGAACGGAGTGCATCCATTAGAATCCAATTTCTTTTTTCTTCCTCATTTAAAACATAAATATTACAATGGCATAGGCCTCTTTTGACAGGAGAGGGAGCAAAAATGGAAAAATAGGTACTGCAGATCCTATATATCACAGACGGAAATACCCTTCACTCACCATATGTTGTATATTGCCCTCCAAACCCCATCACCATGTTTCATACTGCCCCCCCACCCCCACATTCCAATCTCTATGTTCCATAATGCTTCCCATACCCCCATCTGTTACATATTGTATCCCACACTACATCTCTATGATCCCTGCTGCCCCCATACCGCCATTTATGTTACATATTGTTCTTCAAACATCATCTCTGTGTTTAATACTTTCCTCCACAGCCCCATCTATTTGTAACATATTGTTCCCCACACCCCCATCTTTATGTTCCTTACTTCCCAACACAACCCCATCTCTGTGTTCCATATCGTTCCCCTCAACCTCATCTCTATGTTCCATATTGCCTTCCACTTCCCATCTATGTTACATATTGTTCTCTACATCCTCATCTCTATGTTCCCTAGTGCCCTCCACAACCCCATCTCTGTGTTCCATATCGTTCCCTACAACCCCATCTCTGTGTTCCATATTGTTCCCCACACCCCCATCTCTATGTTCCATATTGCTTTCCATTCCCCCATCTGTTACATATTGTTCCCAACATCCCCATCTCTATGTTCCCTACTGCCCTCCATAATCCCATCTTTTTGTTACATGTTGTTCCCCACACCCCCTTCTCTTTGTTTCATACTACCCCATCTCTGTGTTCCATATTGCCTCCCATACTCCCCATCTCAGAATCAGCTTTATTGGCCAGGTATACTTGCGTATACTAGGAATTTGTCTTCGGTTTGCTATACAACAGCCAAGTAGGTAACAGATAAGCAGGTGGGGGGGGCAAGTAAAGTCATACAGATAGGAATACCGTAGGGACACAAGTGAGTTACATGTACGTCTAGTCAGTCAATGTTTAGGAGTTCAGCAGGCAGACTGCTTTGTTGCCCGCTTTTTAGCTCTGGACTGTTACAGGTCCTGGACTGACGGAAGGTCAGCCCCAATGATCTTCTCTGTGGTTCTGACCACCTTTTGTAGCTTGCATCTGTCCCTCGCACTGACGGAGCAGTACCATACCAGTATTGAGGAGCACAGTACCGACTGCACAATCGCGGAGTAGAAGAGGAGCAGAAGCTTCTGTCGGATGTTGAACTTCCTTAGTTGCCTGAGGAAGAACAGCCTCTGCTGCGCTTTCCTAAAAGTGGTGTCAGCATTGGACCCCCATTTAAGGTCCTGGGAGATTGTGGTTGAAGGAGTCCACTAGCGATACCACACTGTCAGCAATCGTTAGCAGAGGTGCACTAGCTAACTTTTTTTCCTGAAGTCCACTATCATCTCAACAGTTTTGAGGGGGTTGAGCTCAAGGTTGTTGTGGCTGCACCACTGGGCCAACCGGACTACTTTCCATCTATAGGCCGATTCGTCCCCGTCCTTGATGAGGCCAATGACGATGGTGTCGTTGGCGAATTTGATGATCTTTACAGATTGCGCCTCTGAGGTGCAGTCATTTGTGTACAGGGATAAGAGCAGGGGTGAGAGGACACAGCCCTGAGGGGCCCCTGTACTAATGGACCGAGCTTGAGAGGTGAATTCCCCCACTTTCACCACCTGTGTTCTGTCTGTCAGGAAGTCTACTATCCGGGAACAGGTAGCTTCTGGGACCCCTAGGCAAAGTAATTTGGGGTGGAGGATGCTGGAGACGATTGTATTGAAGGTCAAGCTGAAATCGACAAACAGGACCCTTACGTAGGTATCGGGAATGTCTAGGTGCTGTAGAATGCAGTGCAGGCCCAGGTTGACTGCATCCTTGACTCACTGATTCAATCAATAGGCGAACTGTAGGGGGTCCAGACATAGTTTTCAGGTTATTCAAAACCAGATGCTCGAACGTTTTCATGACCACAGATGTCAGTGCTATCGGCCTGTAGGCTTTCAGGTTCATGATAAAGGGTTTCTTGAGGACCGTGACGATAGTGGACCTTTTGAGACAGGAAGGGACTTTCTGTAGCTCCAGCGATTTGTTGAAGATCTTGGTGAATATGGGGGTGAGCTGACCTGCACATGCTCTCAGGGCAGATGTTAACACTCCATCAGGGCCCGGAGCCTTCCTGGGTTTGGCCCTTTTGAACAGTGCCTCCACCTCTTCTTGGGCGACTTGCAGTGCCTGGAGTTGGCCGTCGGTGTTCGGGGCATCGTAGAGGGGATTGTTTGGGTCGCAGGGGACTTCTTTTGCAAACCTGCAATAAAAGTGGTTTAGCTCGTCTGCTAGGTCTTTGTGCATGGTGGTGGACTTCAATGTTTATTTTAGTTGGTTTTTGGACTGCATTCCTTTCCATACAGATACGGGTTCATTGGTGGAGAGATCGTTTGTCAGCTTGTCTGAGAACTGCTTTTTTGCTAGCCTGATTTCCTTAGTCAGAGAGTTCCTAGTTCGGTTGTATAGTGCTCTGTCACTGCTGCAATAGGCCTCCTCTTTGGCCTGACAAAGCTGCCGGAGCTGGGCGTTGAACCAGGGCTTCTTGTTGTAAATGTGGTAAGTCTTGGCAGGTACACACATGTCCTCACAGTAGCTGATGTAGGATGTGACAGTGTCTGTCAGGTCATTCAGGTAGGTTGCCTAGGCTTCAAAGACCCCCCCATTCCGTACAGTCGAAGCAGGCCTGGAGCTTCATCTTAGTCTCATTGGTCCATTTCTTAACAGTCTTGACAACAGGCTTAACCGCTCTCAGCTTCTGTGTATAGGTAGGGAGTAGGTGGACGAGGCAGTGGTCAGATAGGCCGAGTGTAGCTTGTGGGATAGACCGGAAGGCAGACTTGAGGGTTGTGTAGCAGTGGTCAAGGGTGCGCCCTTCCCTAGTGGGACAAGTGACTTATTGTTTGTACCTGGGTAGCTCCTTGATCAGGTTAGTTCTGTTGAAGTCGCCCAGCACTATGGGGGTCATTCCGACCTGATCGTAGCTGTGATAAATTTAGCACAGCTACGGTCACTGACACTGACATTGGGGGGACACCCAGCACAGGGCTAGTCCACCCTGCATGTCAGGCCGCCCCCCCCCCCCCCCCAAGTACAAAAGCATTGCACAGCGGCGATGCTTTTGTACTTTAAGAGTAACTACCGGCCAGCGCAGCTCCTGTGGCTGGCCGGGAGTTAATTGTCGCTGTCCTGGGTTGCTGTCAATCAGGCATAGGCGATTGCTACGTAATGACAGCCATCGGCTGTTAGCCATGCACCGGCGCACTGCGGCGCCGGCGCATGCACAGTTCTGACCTGATCACTGTGCTGTGATAAACTGCAGTGAGCGATCAGGTCAGAATTACCCCCCATAAGAAGAGTCTGGGTGTTTTTGTTCTATGTCGGATATGCATACGACCCTGTAATGCCTGACCCTGCGCTGCCCAGAAGGTGGGACAGTTCGTCAAACTTGTTTGCCAGTGAGCGCATGTTCGAGAGCAAGATCGCAGGAAGTGCAGACTGGTGCTTTTGCCGCTGCCGCCACCTCACTAGGGCGCCTGCACGACAGCCTCTCCTCTGTGCCCAGGTCCTTCTACTAGGGCCGACATGAGGGCCTCCATCATTCTCTTTCCGGAGCCTCCGATCCACACGCCAGTCGCTGCACGGGCTGCAGGGGACCGCAGCCGCTCGGTCATCCACTTTGGCATTCATGACGTCTGCACACACAGGGCAGCGAGATCTGCAAGGGCCGCTGATCCGCCTGCCGACAGGCCTGAACGTGGAGTAAGCACCGCTGGAGCGCTCCAATTTAGGAGGGCTTCTCTGCTGCATTTGGTCACTGGTGAGGTAGACAAGGGCAGGGGAAAATAAGGGGAAACAGGTATTTTGGCTGAGCTGCATAGCTCCGAGGCAGCCATCTGCGGCACCATCTTCGATTGTAATCGCTATAATCGTTATTGCTATAACCTGTTGCTGCTCTTTAATCCAATGGGTATATTTGAAACAAGTGATAAATAACTTTGCTTTTTCTGTTGCTGATTTAGTCAGTTATTCCAGGACAAAGCAGGCTTGTAGAAAGGTGTTAGAAGCCAATTCCTATTGTGTAGGTGTGAAAGATCTCAGTGTACGAGGCCTTTGAAGTAGATTTCTTGTGGGGTTAGTGATAACATGTGTCCTGAGGAATGGCTCCTGCAATTTGAAATGAACAGTGACCCTTCAGCAATTCAGAGCCTTAATATACTGTATATTAGTTGATTAATGCAAGAAGTCAGAGTTATTTGTTGCTAAGAAAACAGAGGTGAATGATGTCTAAGTGAGGGGAGTGGATGGAGCCAAATATTTATTTAATTTTATTTATTAGCAGTTTCTTATATAGCACAGCATATTCCATTGCGGCTTACAATTAGAACAACAGTTATAGAACAAAACTGGGCTAAGACAGACAGACATAGAGGTAGGAAGGCCTTGCTCGCAAGCTTACAATCTATAGGGAAATAGGCACTGATACACAAGGATAGATGCTACCTGTTGCATAATGGTCCACCAGATTGCTAGGTTCCAGCAACGTTGGAAGACAAAATATGTGAGGTTATGTGGACTGTACAGAGAGGATGTAACTGGATAGGGAAGCATTGAAGGTTATGTGGGTGGGTCTGGAATTTGGTAGGCTTGTATGGAGAGATGAGTTTTCAGGGAACGTTTAAAGGTTTGGAGACTAGAGGAGAGTCAAAGATAGGTTGTAGTACACAGTACCTTGTCTGGGATGTCCAATGCAGAGTCAGTAGATTCCAAACTGAAGGACATCTCAGTGGAGAGATGCAGAGGTTACATATTGTTCCTCGCACCCTCATCTCTATGTTCAATACGGTATCCGGACTCTAGGTCGACACCAATTAGGTCGACACAGACATTAGATTGACATGAACAAGGTCGACATGCAAAAAGGTCGCCATGAGTTTTTCAAATTTTTTATTACTTTTTAATACTTTTCGATCCACGTGGACTACGATTGGGAACGGTAACCTGTGCCGAGCACAACGGTAGCAGAGCGAGGCACCTTGCCTGCAGCATGGCAAGCAAAGCAAGCCATGGAAGTGGACGCGGTGCACTAATTGGGGTTCCCAGTGACTTGACAGACAAAACAACACAAAAAAAACATAAAAACTCATGTCAACCTTTTTCCATGACAACCTTGTTCATGTCGACCTAATTGCCGTGTCGACCTATTTCAAGTATCAACCTAACCACTGTCAACCAATCGGTGTTGACCTAATTGGTGTCAACCTTGAGTCCCATACCCGTTCAATACTTACCATCACAAGCAAATCTCTGTTACATTTATTTTCCCCAGGGATGCAATCAGGATCCCGGCAGTCTGAATCCTGAGGGATCCTGGAGGTAAGTACTCGGGTTAGGGTTAGAAACTAGGGGAAGGGTTAATGTTAGGCTGCAGGGGTGGGAGAGGTTAGGCTGCGAGGGGGGCTGTTAGGGTTAGGCTGCAGGAGGTGGCTGTTAGTGTTAGAGTTAGGCTTTGAAAGGGGCGAGTTAGGGTTAAAATTCTCACCAGGATCCGTCTGTATTCTGTCCATTGGGATTCCGCTGACAGTTTCTGACTGTCAGGATTCCAACAGCCAGGATTTTGTACCCAACCCATTTCCCACACCCCCATCTCTATGGTCCTTATTGCCCTACCCAAACCCATCTCTTTGTTACATATTGTCCTTCATACCCCCATCTTTATGTTCCATATGTCCCGCACACCCCCATCTCAATGTTTCATACTGCCTCCCCCTACCATCATCTATGTTGTACTTCACACTTGTCAAAGTAAAAAATATTACATAAAGAGAACATACAAACTACACACATTTAAGTCGCTATACTTGCAAATATGCGCAGCGAGCACAGCAATATATGGTAACACACGCATTTACACGGAAATGCCACGGAGATGGATTCGACGCTTATTTCATACAGTACATAATTATAATAATATCAAGAGCCAGACATCATGATGATTTAAAATTACCTAAAGAATTAATGTCATGAATGTGTATTATTTGAACGGAACCAGATACACCTGTCATGCTTACTATTGAAGCAACCAGCTTAATGTGTAGATTAATTTGATACTTGTTATTAAGTTGTAGTACATTGCAACACGGAATTATGATTACATGTATAAAAGCTAAAATCGCTCTTATTAGAACAATAGATATTCTTAGAGGTAGAGGACAGGGAACTCAGGCCAGCCCTTTGGATGTCTTCAAGGCTGAATCTGATTACCATATACAAAGGAATTGGTGACTCACCATGAATCCCTCCCCCAGAAACTAGATAATACTCTGCTGACCACACAGGAAGTCAGTTACTTGCTTTTTGGTCTCTGAGGAAGATGAAGTCTACAGGGAGAGAGAGAGAGTCATATGGAGGGACAAACTTATATGAGAAAGATAATGGTAATTGTATCACTGGCATGTAACTGAAACTGCATATAACTGTATGTAATAGTATGTTCTAACTGTTTACTGTGTGAGTTGTATTCATGTAACTATAGGTATACTGTACTTTGTAATATATATTGAATCCATACCCTTTTAACAACAAATATATACATCAATGAGCTTTGGAACTCAGATGTGTGGGTGTATTGTTTTCTCTTATGGGATACAGTGTTTTGCGATGTACAGCGCACTTTTATCGTATATGGTAGTAAGAGGTGCAGGCATTTACAATATATATTAGAGCGGGCATTTTAAATATTTGTGAGAAATCAATTTGGCATTCTTAGATGAGGGCTCTTACGGGATATCAGGGTCTTAATTATGAACTGTACATTACAAATGTGGCTGTAATTGACCGGCTCCAATGGACGCATTGAGAAGTTGATGAAAATAACATTCACGTTAATGTATTTTTGTGTTATCAGTAAGCCAATGATATGAAATTCAAGGGACAATGCGTTTCTCATAATATTTAAGATGCTAAAATGTATTTTTATTGTTGCAAAACAAGGTTCAAATAAGTCATATTGTGTTTAATTCAGATTGGATTGTTTATCTGTTTAAGTAGGTTTAAAAGTATATTTAAAAGTTGCTGCATAGCTTTGATATAGTTTTTATTTTTAACTCAGGTGCTTGCATGTTGTGTGATTTCTTTGTGACAAAGGAAGCCGCATGGTCTGTCCTCCATTTTGGACTAACCACATGGCCTGTCCACCATTTTGTGTAACCCTCATGGATGTGGAAGGGGGAGGAGCAGTGGCCATTTTGGGAAGGTCATTTTTCTAGATGGCTGATTTTTTTTTAGTCTGCTCAGAATAATCAGCTTTCCTTGGTCACATGAAACACGATTTATGAGTTACCAATGCATTTATTTAACCTATGCCATAGTCAATTACAAATAGTTTCAATGGGGCCTAGTGAAAGTTAATAGTGAGATGAATACTTGATGTAAGAATTACACACAGATATAAACAAAGTTTTATTTTTTTTCTTTTACCTCTAGGATTCAGTTAAATCTGCTTGCTAGTTTAAGATAGCCATTGAAATGTTAATTAACCTGTCCCACTACCCTCTTGAACAGGCAAATGAACCTTTGTTGATATGCAAATTAGAAGCACTGAATAGGTAAATGAGTCTCAGGAGATCAGTGAATGGTACATATATATAATTATTATAATTATGTGTATATTTAAATCAGTGTATGTTCTGCAAGATAGCTATCCAATCTGAATCATATCATTTAAATTATTGATCATTGCTAGATTCATTTAAACCTATGTGAAACCGAAGATATTTTTGTTGCTATATAGTTAAAACTAAAATAAATGTTAAGGAAGTAAGTGTAAGACACACACACGCAGCCTGGCCTAGTTGTAAAGGTTTATACAGAAAGAAACTGTGTGTTGTGTTAAGTGAGCGATTATAGTTATTATTGCTCACATTTATAGAATTGTGTGATTTGTGCTATTGCGGACGTACGGTTTTGTGCACGTGTCTCGGACAAAGTACGGAACTGCACACGCGGCGTAAGCACGGTCGCATGTTTACGCAAATTGCGTAAGAAATACGGTCGCTAAGTACAAATTACACAATAGTTCGTTTAGTTTAAAGGCGGGACAGTAGCCATGCTACAATAGCATCAAACCACCCGGTTTCTAAAGAAATTTAGTATAAAAACAAAATTTAGTATAAATAATGTTTTTTGTTTTTTTTAATTGCCTCTGGGGGTAAAGCTGCCAACTTGAATGAATCCTAATTTTCTGTACAGAAAAATAAAGTGTATTTGAGTGAGCGAATGCAGGAGTGAGTGGATACTGAACCCAAGAACTGAAGTGGTCTAAGCTAGGTGGTCTAGGTGGACACACTGGGTTAGTAGAGGCCCGGTGGCGTAGGGTTCGCAACCCTGCGTTATTAACTAGGTGGTCTTAGTGGACTGAATGGTATCCCATACAACTCTTAGTGGTCTAGGCTAGGTGGTCTACAGCAATCGTAGGGCATATAGATAACTAGTATCTATAGGCTGTGCTATTGCATCACATGTCCGTTTGTCCTGCACAGCGCAACGTGACATTATTGTGTCATATGCGCTGTGGAAGAGCATACGCAGACGTGATTGTATAGACAAAGGGGTTTTTCTTTGATAACTTCGGGAAATCTCCCTGGTGGGCTTCACTGGAAAGGGTGAAAGATAGTTATCTAATTTCTCTGTTTTTCACCCTACAAACAATTCCAGTTGAAAGATACCGAAAAGGAAATTTTCACTGCCTCTCTCAGGAAAATATTCCAAACAGAACTTCCACCGAAAGAAATTACGGTGTAAGGTCTGATAGGAGCCCTAAGTTGGGTACATTGCGATCCACTATCAACAGTGTATCGTTGTATTGGCCAGCGTGGGTGAGAGCGAGTGGAAGGCGCTCGGGTATACTTCCACCGTCTACTTATATTGAGTATTTTGGTGTTTGTGGGAATTTCTTTTAAGTTATTAGAAGAGACCCACAAATATGGGAGCCAGTTGCTCAAGTAAGAGACGTTTAGACAGGGTTCAGGCAGAATTGTGGCCAAAAGGCTCAGCAAGGTTTATCATGTGCGAAAAATATGGTTCACACACAGAAGTCTTATGCAATGAGTGGGTATGTATGACTAACAATGATAGGGTACCATTCCCTAGGGTGGGCAGCTTTGAACCAGAGGTTCTGCAGAATGTAAGCAGTAAAATATGTCTGATAAAATCCCGAAAACAAAGGGTCAGATATACAAATTGTTTAAACCTGTGACAGCAAGAGGGGTTGGTGAGTTTGATCCTAAGGTATTGCAGGTGGTATGTCTAACCAAAGTCATATAAGACAAGGATGGAAATATAAGAACTGTAGCAACAATAAATAAGTAAAAAAAAAAAAAGAGAATGCAAGTACACCGCCTTATGTAGATGTGGAAGCAGTTACGGCCAGCATACAAACTATAGAAAGAAAATAATAAAAATATGAAAAATATGACTGTAACCTATATATGTACTAATGAATTTGAAGTTTTATTTAGGAGGAGAAGGTGACCTGATCGTTTTCAGACATTTCTCATGCACTCAGAGGAGTATGCAACCGGTAAAAGAAGAGCAGTAGCCTGTGGGGGAAGTGGCTGAGACCAGTGGAACAGGTAAGTATGGTATCATTCGTGTACATATATTGTAAAATGCAAAAAAATGAAACAAAAAAATCAAGAAAGTAACGTCAGAAATGGAGAAAAACCTGTCCGCACATTAGTATTTGCCAGCAGGAAAGCGGACAGAGACAAGGTTACCCCAGGGTATTTCTTTCAGTTACCATATAAGAAGTATTTGTTCCTAGTAATGCCCCTAGTAAAGATGAGCTCGGAAATGTTTGATGGACCATGTACAGACCCTTAATACGGGATGAGAAGGATTGAATGAATACTTCGCATGGCCTAGAAGCTTGTTAAACTTTTTTTTTTTTTTTTTTGTCCATTGCAGAAATAGAAAACTCTCCATCTGGATAAGACCACTGGTAAACACTAATTCGGCAAATGGGAGGTGGCTGTCTCTGTGCAAATGGACGGGCTCAATAAGGCATAGAGTGTCAGGGTGCAGACTTCTTTGGAATTGGAAAGGTCACAGTAGCTAATCTTAGATATTGTGCTATTGAACATCACAAGAATAGTGTTAGGGGCAGAGAACAACAGGTGGAGAGGTTGAGGATGGTAAGTATACTGGCACATACAGGAAAGACCCATCAGTCCAAACCACAGATCCCAATTGGTCAATAATATGTTACACTTGTAGGAAGGAAGGGCATTTTGCCAGAGATTGTAGGAGTAGTAGGACACATAGTCAATATAGATCCCCTAGACAGAAAACACAAGCCAAATTATTAAACATAGACGGGACTAAGGGACATATAGTAAGGAATCATAAGCCATATAGAAAACACAGATTCGGTTAATGGGAAGAACAGAATAAATGCAACTTACTAATGTTACATTTCACTGTTCTAGATGCATGTCCATCACAGGTAGAGGAAATTAACTCACAGATACCGGGTTCCCTATGAACTTAGGATGGACAGGACACTGGATTGATGGCTGGGATAGTCCCAGTAGAGATAAGACACACAGAATTTTTTTTTTTTTTTAAAGGGGAATAGACCAAGTAGAGAATCACTTCCCCGTAGTGCCCAATCTAGTTGTCAAATTTTTATAAAATCTTCTTCACCTCTACAAACTCATCTGTCACCAACCTCTATTCTGTTTCTCTACAGTTTCCTCTTCATCTTTTGCGTTCACACAGGGTGGTACAATACATGGACCCAAGTACAGTTCAAACTTCACATGCCTAGGTCCTTCAGAGTTCTGTCCGAACCCAGTATATCTCAACAGCACGATGACACCAGTATTACTGCAGTGTGCCTTGTCATGCACAAAGGGTGGAGAATGGGAATACTGGTGAAGGGAAATTTTGTATAGACACTGATATGCCTGTTGGTAAATGGCAAACCTGACATTTTCATTTTCTTCTTCTTTCTCTCCTATAGAGATGTTTCTTTTTTTTTATTTTTTTTAGTTATGCTCATGGTACTCTACATTGCAAACACACGATAGTTAAATTAAGATACAAAAATTTGTGTTCCCTGCAGGAAGAGGCAGTCTGGAGGACAAAGGGGTATGGCCAGGAGTCCTCAGGACTGTGGGCAGGTGGACACGGTAAGCCAGTAGCCCCCAGAGCATACTTTCCAAGTCTAGCTGAGGTGGCACACGGTCTGACTCATCTAGGCAAAGAGGGTAGGTACAGGCTGATGAGAGCCTACTGGTATGCGCCAGGATTCTATTCTCATGCAGGTAAGAGAGCAATGACCTGTCTTACTTGCTTGAGGAAGAATATTGGTAAAGCAATACCAACAGAGCCATCCCATATCCCTCCTGCAGACGGATCTTTTCAGGAAATACAAATCGACTTCGTACAGTCAACACCCTTTAGTAATTATTGTTATGTATTGGTGTGCACTGATGTTTTCTCAAACTGGGTGTCACAACTGAGGGCCTGAGCTGACGGAAGGCAGCCTCAGTTGTAGGGGCTGAGATGTACCGGAACCTGGGAGGTTGTATCAGACCCCTGGACATGTAAGTAACATGAAGAGAAACCGCCCGAAGGCGTGACCACGACAACTTGAGTAAAAGTCAATGATATTTATTTATGACAAACTCCATGCATCACAGTAGCAGTAAAAAGAAACATAAAAATCAGCAGAGAAATAATAATACAGTTCCTGGGTACTACAGGGTGGCAGGGGCCACAGAGCTCTGGTGGTATGAGACAGTTCTTATTATCTGCAAGTTGGAAAGTCCTTACCAGGCTCAACTGTAGCAATGAGGAAAGCCCAGGGTCGTACCAGCTGGTGTTCCAGGGAAAGCTGGACTGCTGTAGATAAAATGCTGCTGTGGGTACTGGTTAGAACCAGACAGGTGTTGGCACGGAGTGGATACTGGCTGGAACCAGTTAAATAATAAATAAAGCTTGAGAGCGATGCAATATAGATGAAATGTAGAATTTGAGAGCGGAGAAATAATAATACCGGTGGAGAGTGGTAAACTGCAGAAAGGACACCGGCCCTTTAAGAGAAGCTGTACACTGCTGGAAGCTGAGCTGGAAGCAGGTGATGTTGTAGCTGGAAACAGGTGAGTCCAGAATGGATCGGAGAGTCAGGCTACACCGCAGATGGAATGCTGGTGCGGGTCTCTATAGCAGAAGTCTGGAGACAGGAGCTGGAACCTGGAAGACAATCACAGCAGAGAGACAAACTGGAACTAGGTTTGACAACCAAAGCACTGACGCCTTCCTTGCTCAGGCACAACCTATTTATACCTGCAGCAAGGAAGGCATTGGCTAGGCAATTATGCAAATCAACAATACTGACAACGGATTGGTAGGAAAGATCAGCTGACAGAATCCAAGATGGCCGCGCCCATGCAGACACTTGGAGGGAAGTTTGGATTGTATTCCATGTGGTCTGGAAAACAGTAATGGCGGCGCCGGCCACCGGAGACAGGAGACGCCAGGCTGACAGATGCACATCCGACCACGCGGACACAGCGGAGGCCGCGGCTGACGTAATCGCCACTCTGAATGCAGAAGCTCAGGGACGGCGGCGGAGGCCGCGGGAGACGCCATGCCAGATGTATAAGGCGTTACTGTGACTGCGTCCAGAGAGACAGGAGAGGATGCGGGAATGTGCACATCAGGATAACAGATGGGATCCGGTCCTGGAGCGCTGAGCCAGCCTTAGGAGACATCTGATAGGTAAGAAATGGCGTCCAGATACCCGGATCGTGACAGCACCCCCCCCTTTAGGAGTGGCCCCAGGACACTTCTTTGGCTTTTGAGGAAACTTGGAAAGGAATCTCCGGACCAAGGCAGGAGCATGGACATCAGAAGCATTGGTCCATGAACGTTCCTCAGGGCCATAACCCTTCCAGTCAATAAGATACTGAAGTTGACCGTAACGGTGACGTGAGTCCAGGATCTTGGCTACTTCATACTCAACGCCTCGTTGAGTTTGGACTTTCGGAGTTGGAGGAAGTGAGGAATGAAACCGATTCAAGATTAGCGGTTTCAACAGGGAAACATGGAATGTCCTGGGTATTTTTAAGAAGGGAGGCAACTGGAGTCTGTAAGCAACAGGATAGATGACTTGATCAATTTTAAAAGGACCGATGTAGCAAGGTGCAAACTTCATACTGGGAACTCTTAACCTCAAATTCTTCGTGGATAACCATACCCGATCACCCACCTTGAGAGCAGGAACTGCTCGACGCTTCTTATCCGCAAACTTCTTGTACCTGAACGATGCCTTGAGCAGAGCTGATCGTACGCTCTTCCAGATATTGGCAAACTGATGCAAGGTGATATCCACTGCGGGAACAGAAGTTGCTGGAAGCGGTTGGAACTCAGGGACTTTAGGGTGGAATCCAAAGTTGGTGAAGAATGGTGTTGAAGAAGATGAAGAATGATACTGGTTGTTATGACAGAACTCGGCCCAGGGAAGTAATTGAACCCAGTCATCTTGAGAGGAGGACACATAGATGCGGAGGAAGGACTCCAAGTCCTGATTCACCCTCTCAGTTTGACCATTGGTCTGAGGATGGTAAGCCGTGGAAAACTTTAGCTTGACTTGGAGGACTTGACATAAACTTCGCCAGAATTTGGCTGTGAATTGAACTCCTCGATCTGAGATAATTTCTTCTGGAAGACCGTGGAGTCGAAAGATCTCTTGTATGAATACTTGAGCCAACTTGGAAGCTGACGGAAGACCGGTAAGAGGAATGAAGTGTGCCATCTTGGTGAACCGGTCAACTACCACCCAGATGGTATTAAACTTGTTACACATGGGCAAATCTGTAATAAAATCCATCGACAAATGGGTCCATGGTCGACGGGGAACAGATAGTGGAACCAGTTGCCCCGCAGGCGACTGGCGGGATACTTTATGTTGAGCACACTTTGGGCAAGATGCAATAAACTCCAAAACGTCCTTTTTCAGAGTTGGCCACCAATAGGACCTAGAGATAAACTCCAGGGTTTTTTGGATACCTGTATGTCCGGCAAAGCGGGAAGCATGGGCCCAATGCATGAGCTTCTTCCTTAGTGTCGGCTTCACAAAACTTTTCCCTGATGGGGGCGTAGAGTCCATCCCTACCGTGGAGAATGCCAACGGATTTATAATAGGATGCTTGTCTGAAGACTCTGACTCATTTTCTTGCTCCCATGAGCGGGAAAGGGCATCGGCCTTGCGATTCTGAGAGCCCGGACAGAACTGGAGTTTAAAGTCGAACCTGGAAAAGAAAAGTGCCCATCTGGCCTGACGAGGGTTGAGACATTGTGCGCCTTTCAGATATAGAAGGTTCTTGTGGTCTGTAAGGATGGTGATTGAATGAGAAGCTCCCTCCAACAGATATCTCCACTCCTCTAGAGCGAGCTTGATGGCTAGCAACTCCTGGTCGCCAATGGCATAGTTGCGCTCCGCTGGGGAGAACTTCCGTGAGAAGAAACTGCAAGGATGTAAATGGCCATCTTTAGCCCTCTGAGATAACACCGCTCCTACTCCAACGGAGGAGGCATCCACCTCTAAGATGAAAGGAGAGTCGATGTAAGGCTGTTTCAGGACAGGCGCAGAGATGAACCTCTGTTTTAAAAGAGGAAAAGCTTGCATGGCTTCTTCAGACCACTTGGACGGGTTAGCACCCTTCTTGGTGAAAGCAGTAATAGGCGCCACAATGGTGGAAAAATCTCGTATAAACTTTCGGTAATAATTGGCAAACCCTAAGAACCTCTGGACCCCTTTGAGGGTTAAGGGTACCGGCCAATTCTGGATTGCTTGTAGTTTCTCAGGATCCATCTCTAGTCCGGAACCGGACACAATGTACCCTAGAAACGGAATGGACTTGACTTCAAAGACGCATTTCTCTAATTTGCAATAGAGATGATTGACACGGAGACGGGACAGAACCTCCTTTACCCAAAAACGATGTTCCTCTAAATTGTTGGCAAAAATGAGGATATCATCTAGATAGACCATGACATGACGGTATAGAATGTCTCTGAAAATCTCATTGACGAAATGCTGGAAGACAGCTGGAGCATTGCTCAATCCGAAGGGCATGACGAGGTACTCATAATGTCCGTCACGGGTGTTAAATGCGGTCTTCCACTCGTCACCCTCACGGATCCGGATGAGATTGTATGCACCTCTCAAGTCCAGCTTTGTAAAGATGGTAGCTCCGCTAACTCTGTCAAAGAGC
This sequence comes from Pseudophryne corroboree, assembly GCF_028390025.1. Classification (NCBI taxonomy): domain Eukaryota; kingdom Metazoa; phylum Chordata; class Amphibia; order Anura; family Myobatrachidae; genus Pseudophryne; species Pseudophryne corroboree. The sequence goes on from NC_086445.1 coordinate 354,707,153, forward strand.
TCAGTAATCAGGGGTAAAGGATAGCGGTTCTTGATGGTAATGTCGTTCAAACCTCTGTAGTCGATGCACGGCCGCAGACCACCATCTTTCTTTTTTACAAAAAAGAAGCCTGCGCCGGCTGGAGAAGAAGAAGGTCGAATGAACCCCTTTGCTAGGTTCTCTTTAATGTATTCCTCCATAGAATGCGTCTCAGGCAGAGACAACGGATAAGTTCGGCCTCGAGGTGGAACCTTCCCTGGAACGAGATCAATCGGGCAGTCCCATTCTCTATGAGGAGGAAGGATATCAGCAGAAGCTTTACTGAACACATCTGTGAAATCTTGATATGGAGGAGGTGGAACATCAGACGACCTGGGGGAGGAAGAACAGACAGGCAACACTTTAAACAAACATGTCTCAGCACAGGAGGAACCCCATGCCAGAATTTGCGTAGTCGTCCAATCAATTGTAGGATTGTGAAGACGGAGCCATGGAAGGCCCAGGACCACAGGATGTGTGGCTCTTGGAATCACTAAAAGTGAAATAAGTTTGGAATGAAGAACTCCCACTCTCAGACGAACTGGTAGAGTCCTTAGAGCAATAACTGTATCAAAAATTTTACTGCCATCCACGGCAGTTAAGGAAAAGGAGGAAGGAAGTCTCTCGGTGGGTAGGGACCACCGTTTAACATAGGCTTCGGTAATAAAGTTCCCAGCTGCTCCGGAATCCAGGAGGGCAATGACGTTCTGATAACGTTGAGCAACTTGAAGCGAGACTGGGAGATTACAATCTTGAGGAGATGGAGAGGAGATCATTACTCCTAGCCGGCCCTCTCCTTGGCGAGCTAGGATTTGGAGTTTCCCGGACGTTTGGGACAGGCATAAATAGTGTGAGACGGAGCTGCACAATACAGACAGAGAGACGTCTTCGGCGCTCAGCAGGAGTTAAACGGGAACGGCCAATTTGCATGGGTTCATCTTTAGTTGGTGACAGTTGGCGAGGAGGAGGAGCAGAAGATTTTGGAGCAGATGATCTTCCACGCTCAGTTGCTCTCTCTCTGAAACGTAAGTCAACTTTCGTACAAAGTGAGATTAGCTCATCTAACTTGGAGGGTAAGTCTCTGGTAGCTAACTCATCTTTAATACGCTCGGATAAACCATGCCAGAATGCAGCATACAGGGCCTCGTCGTTCCATGCCAGTTCAGATGCCAGAATCTGGAACTGTATAAGATATTGTCCTACAGTATGTGATCCCTGGCGTAAACGGAGAATCTCAGACGAAGCTGAAGTTACCCGGCCTGGCTCGTCGAAGATGCGCCTGAATGTTGACACGAATGCAGTGTAAGAAGATAGCAGGGTGTCGGACCTCTCCCATAACGGTGATGCCCAGTCGAGGGCTGAGCCACTGAGAAGAGAGATGATGTAGGCAATTTTTGTACGGTCACTGGGAAAATTGCCAGGTTGTAGCTCAAACTGAATCTCACACTGGTTGAGAAATCCCCTGCAGAATCTTGGAGATCCGTCAAATTTTGCTGGCGTTGGAAGATGAAGACGTGGAGCAGAAACGGGTAAGGTGGGTGGGGTTATAGTTGGAGTCACTGTGGTTGACGCCCCAGATGCGCCTGATCCACGGAGAGTTGTCTGAATCCCATCCAGCCGAGTAGAGAGATCCTGGAGACAGCGGATGATGTGGCCCTGTGCAGCCTCCTGATGTTCAAGTCGGGCTGCCAGTTCTTGCATCGGCCTGGCCGCTTGATCCTGGTCTCCGGCTGGATTCATTTGGTCAGTGCTTACTGTCACAACTGAGGGCCTGAGCTGACGGAAGGCAGCCTCAGTTGTAGGGGCTGAGATGTACCGGAACCTGGGAGGTTGTATCAGACCCCTGGACATGTAAGTAACATGAAGAGAAACCGCCCGAAGGCGTGACCACGACAACTTGAGTAAAAGTCAATGATATTTATTTATGACAAACTCCATGCATCACAGTAGCAGTAAAAAGAAACATAAAAATCAGCAGAGAAATAATAATACAGTTCCTGGGTACTACAGGGTGGCAGGGGCCACAGAGCTCTGGTGGTATGAGACAGTTCTTATTATCTGCAAGTTGGAAAGTCCTTACCAGGCTCAACTGTAGCAATGAGGAAAGCCCAGGGTCGTACCAGCTGGTGTTCCAGGGAAAGCTGGACTGCTGTAGATAAAATGCTGCTGTGGGTACTGGTTAGAACCAGACAGGTGTTGGCACGGAGTGGATACTGGCTGGAACCAGTTAAATAATAAATAAAGCTTGAGAGCGATGCAATATAGATGAAATGTAGAATTTGAGAGCGGAGAAATAATAATACCGGTGGAGAGTGGTAAACTGCAGAAAGGACACCGGCCCTTTAAGAGAAGCTGTACACTGCTGGAAGCTGAGCTGGAAGCAGGTGATGTTGTAGCTGGAAACAGGTGAGTCCAGAATGGATCGGAGAGTCAGGCTACACCGCAGATGGAATGCTGGTGCGGGTCTCTATAGCAGAAGTCTGGAGACAGGAGCTGGAACCTGGAAGACAATCACAGGAGAGAGACAAACTGGAACTAGGTTTGACAACCAAAGCACTGACGCCTTCCTTGCTCAGGCACAACCTATTTATACCTGCAGCAAGGAAGGCATTGGCTAGGCAATTATGCAAATCAACAATACTGACAACGGATTGGTAGGAAAGATCAGCTGACAGAATCCAAGATGGCCGCGCCCATGCAGACACTTGGAGGGAAGTTTGGATTGTATTCCATGTGGTCTGGAAAACAGTAATGGCGGCGCCGGCCACCGGAGACAGGAGACGCCAGGCTGACAGATGCACATCCGACCACGCGGACACAGCGGAGGCCGCGGCTGACGTAATCGCCACTCTGAATGCAGAAGCTCAGGGACGGCGGCGGAGGCCGCGGGAGATGCCATGCCAGATGTATAAGGCGTTACTGTGACTGCGTCCAGAGAGACAGGAGAGGATGCGGGAATGTGCACATCAGGATAACAGATGGGATCCGGTCCTGGAGCGCTGAGCCAGCCTTAGGAGACATCTGATAGGTAAGAAATGGCGTCCAGATACCCGGATCGTGACACTGGGTAGAGGCATTTCCTGCCGCCACGGATGCTGCTGTGTTTACCGCTAAGAAAAAATTGCGCAGAAATTTGTGTGTAGATAATGGTACCCCTAAAAGTAGGAGCGAAGCTTGAAATTGTACTATTGTGATCATAGATACTGCCACTAGTATTATGTAGCTTCGGAACCACTCCCAGATCTTCACTCGACGAATCACCCTCTTCAAAATTTGTTTTTGTTTTGGTATTTGTGTCTTTTTGGTTGTTTTTGAAAGACAACCTCATGTCATGATTGATCCACACAATGATCAGAAATACACCAATGAGGTGACAGTACAGTACCTTATTGAGATGAGCCAGCATTTGAGAACTTGACAAAAGAACTTGAAACTGTTGATTGCTGGTATGCCAAATGCTAATTGTCTTGATTGTGAACCAAGAGACTGTGTGATTGCTCTTACACTCAGGTTGCCTAATAGACAGGTGGGAAGGACCATACCAAGATTTGATGACGGCACTAAAGGTCGCCGAAAGAGAGACTTGGGTCCACTCGTCCCACTGCAAGAAGGTCGCTGACCCGGAGAGAACTCTTGACAAAGTAGTTTATTGCTCACATTCATCAAGTTTGTGTGTTCGAAGTGAACTGTGTGTTCAAAGAGCAAGGTGGAGAGCAAAGTGAACTGTGTGTTCCAAGTGAACTGTGTATTCAAAGAGCAAGGCAAAGAGATCGCAAAAGTATCACCAGAGACTCTGTTCCGTGAAGACTGAGAGGCGGCACTGTTGTACACTACCTGAGCGTACTAAAGGACTGCAGAAAGACCAGTCATTGTAATTGATTTGTTATGAACAAGAGTTGTTTTGTTCTATTTCTCTTTTCTCTCTTTCCCGCTGACAAACATTTTCTTTCAGGATATTCTATTTTTGCGAGGTTTTTTTTAGAGATGAGCGGGTTCGGTTCCTCGGAATCCGAACCCGCCCGAACTTCAGGTTTTTTTACACGGGTCCGAGCGACTCGGATCTTCCCGCCTTGCTCGGTTAACCCGAGCGCGCCCGAACGTCATCATCCCGCTGTCGGATTCTCGCGAGGCTCGGATTCTATCGCGAGACTCGGATTCTATATAAGGAGCCGCGCGTCGCCGCCATTTTCACACGTGCATTGAGATTGATAGGGAGAGGACGTGGCTGGCGTCCTCTCCGTTTATAGAGAAGAGAGTGAGACTAGAGTAGAGAGAGACACAGTATTTACTTTAGTAATTTTGGGGAGCATTAGGAGGAGTACTACTACTTGCTGAAGTGATAGTGTGACTGTATATCTGACTTGTGGGGGAGACAGTGGGGAGCAGTTAGAGTCTGAGAGCAGGAGTACATATTTTAACGTACAGTGCACACTTTTGCTGCCAGAGTGCCACACTGCCATTGTGACCACACTGACCACCAGTATATATTGTGATTGTCTGCTTAGGAGTACTACTTGCAAGTTGCTGATAGTGTGACCAGTGACCTGACCACCAGTTTAATTAATCACCACCAGTTTAATATATATATATATATATATATATATATAATTGTATATAATATATATATAATTGTATACCACCTACCCGTGTTTTTTTTTTTTTCTTTCTTCTTGATACATACTACTATAGTAGCTTACTGTAGCAGTCTGCGGTGCTGCTGAGCTGACAGTGTCCAGCAGGTCCGTCATCAGTCATTACATAATAAATATATATACCTGTCCGGCTGCAGTACTAGTGATATTATATATATATATATATATATTAATTTCATCTCATTATCATCCAGTCTATATTAGCAGCAGACACAGTACGGTAGTCCACGGCTGTAGCTACCTCTGTGTCGGCAGTCGCTGGTCCATCCATAATTGTATACCACCTACCCGTGTTTTTTTTTTCTTTCTTCTTGATACATACTACTATAGTAGCTTACTGTAGCAGTCTGCGGTGCTGCTGAGCTGACAGTGTCCAGCAGGTCCGTCATCAGTCATTACATAATAAATATATATACCTGTCCGGCTGCAGTACTAGTGATATTATATATATATATATATTAATTTCATCTCATTATCATCCAGTCTATATTAGCAGCAGACACAGTACGGTAGTCCACGGCTGTAGCTACCTCTGTGTCGGCAGTCGCTGGTCCATCCATAATTGTATACCACCTACCCGTGGGTTTTTTTTTCTTTCTTCTTGATACATACTACTATAGTAGCTTACTGTAGCAGTCTGCGGTGCTGCTGAGCTGACAGTGTCCAGCAGGTCCGTCATCAGTCATTACATAATAAATATATATACCTGTCCGGCTGCAGTACTAGTGATATTATATATATATATATATATATATTAATTTCATCTCATTATCATCCAGTCTATATTAGCAGCAGACACAGTACGGTAGTCCACGGCTGTAGCTACCTCTGTGTCGGCAGTCGCTGGTCCATCCATAATTGTATACCACCTACCCGTGGTTTTTTTCTTTTTCTTTCTTCTTGATACATACTACTATAGTAGCTTACTGTAGCAGTCTGCGGTGCTGCTGAGCTGACAGTGTCCAGCAGGTCCGTCATCAGTCATTACATAATAAATATATATACCTGTCCGGCTGCAGTACTAGTGATATTATATATATATATATTAATTTCATCTCATTATCATCCAGTCTATATTAGCAGCAGACACAGTACGGTAGTCCACGGCTGTAGCTACCTCTGTGTCGGCAGTCGCTGGTCCATCCATAATTGTATACCACCTACCCGTGTTTTTTTTTTTTCTTCTTGATACATACTACTATAGTAGCTTACTGTAGCAGTCTGCGGTGCTGCTGAGCTGACAGTGTCCAGCAGGTCCGTCATCAGTCATTACATAATAAATATATATACCTGTCCGGCTGCAGTACTAGTGATATTATATATATATATATATTAATTTCATCTCATTATCATCCAGTCTATATTAGCAGCAGACACAGTACGGTAGTCCACGGCTGTAGCTACCTCTGTGTCGGCAGTCGCTGGTCCATCCATAAGTATACTAGTGATAAAGCTGAATATTTATCTTATATAAAACCCTTTATGAGGTCTAAGAACACTGTACGCTATTTACGTATGAAGTACCGTAAGGGTACGCTCGTTGCGTAACAATCGCTTAGCCGTAGTCGAGACGCTCAAGCGTCACGTTCGCTCACGGCCAAGAGATCACAGGCAGGCACGCTATTGGCTGCTGACTAACGTAATGATTCGCTATAGCGTAGCGGACGCTCGGGACCACGAGGAGATCACCAGCGGCGCTGACGCTCACAATGTTAAACCTTTAAATCTAAACCATAAACAATGTAATATGCTGTAAAACCTTAGTGTAGAGATAGGGTGTAGATGCAACACAGTGTCACCTTATTAACTCAAAAGCTGTTTGAGCGTCACCGACGCTCTGAGAATACTTAACACTATAAGAAATACACAGATACCTGGGCTTAGGGTCCAACGCCTAATATATATATATTATGACTGATATACTTGCAAAAGAATTAATACAAATACAAATCATACACTGCAATATAACATAGACTACCTAACCAGATAACTACACAGGAAATACAATACAATACAATTACGTTTTAAGGGTAAATAAGAGAGAAAGAGGAGAAGAGAGAGAGAGAAATTGGCCCACAATAACAAGAAGATCAATATAGTTGCGGAGAAAAACTTACGCACAAAGGAAACGATCGCATGCGCCTCTGGACATCCAGCTCCCGATTTTCAGCAATGATAACCGTTGAAGAGTGAGAGCTGGATGTGATCGGCCTGTCTATTTATGCCCCACACACAATGCAATTCAATGGTCCCTACAATCTCATTGTTCATTGGACACAGGAATTCCTCCTCGCATTATAACAAAAGGTCATAGGTTGATTCATACAGGTGGGCCGTGACTATTTCCAACAGCTCAGGTGGGAGGGAAACTGGGTTTCCCGCCGCATGGATAAGTAAGTGCAAATACAGTAAATGTTCATAAACTTCTTATGTCCATAACTATTCGCACGAGCGATTAATCCGCTTCAAACCAACACCGGAATATTGCTAATTAAATACTCTTCCGATGGGTACTAAACACCACTGTATTACTCCTGTCTGACCCTTCGTATCAAACAAAGAGGGATTTCTCTGTTCACGAACATTCTATATTAACCAAACTTTCAGAATCTATCAAAGGGACCATGATCTACAAAATACATTATATAGTGAAAATATGTAACGATTGAGTCGCACGCTACGATCACATAAACTCTACCGTAAATACGCATACCGTGCGCCTGCGGGTGCCCGCGACTGTGAGTATGCGCACGTACGGGAGAGCATACGCATGCGCAGCACGGACCTGTGTGAGGTGCAAATATGGTAGTGTGCATAGAGATATTTTTCTGACTTTGACAGTCCACCCTTTGGCAGTCAACAATAACTGCCACCTTCTAAAACATTTCAAAAAGAGAAAAATATATGTCAGGGGTTAATACATTTACATGGTTGGGTAGGGGAGGAGAGGAGAAGGTAGGAAAAGGGTATGACCTAGTGAGATAGCAGAAGCATGTGTGTATGAATCCGTGCTTGGGGGTCATGTATCATTGTGCCGTACGTGTTTTAAATCAAGCTTCGAGGTATTGCGAAGTATACATTTGAATTCCTTCTTATCCCGTGGTACGGGTCTGTGGATGGGCTGTCAAACTTTACCGAGCTCTTTTCGGCTTTGGTTGTAACAAAATGGGGGAGCACATTTTAGTTGATGATACATGAATGGGGGAGATATGTGATTGCTGATATCTGTGCCTGTATTCCCTATCGACTATGTGTGTCATTACCTGAGGGTTGTAGAAATGAAGGAAATACATAATTATGGTAAATGCGGTGGTATTCTATGTCAGGTGAATGTACATTCGTCGATTGAGGTCTTGTTAGGTGTCTGTTGAATGCAGTCTTCTGCGAGCAAAAGCTGTCAATGTCCATAGATTTACAAAAGTGTTGGGCTAGCGTAATTTTAAAATTTCTAGGGAAACTGGGGATCCATGGCATAGTTCATCAAAAATCTGTGTATCAGGTTGTCAAAACTTCTTCTTTAATCCATCTGTTGTCTGTATATCGGCTCATCAAACTCCTCGTCCAAGTGGGTCTTTTTACCTTGGAGAAAACGGAAAAACAGGTGAAAGAAACAGACCGTAGAAATCGCATTTTCATCACATCATTGTTTCTACCGTTGGGTCATAAATCAAGTCCATTGGAATTACAGTTTCCTCACTCCTTAAACTCATTACCCTAGTACGACGATTGCACTTCATTAAAGCCTGACCGCATCTAAATATCAAACCAAGTGATATGACAACACCTAAGATACATAGGAGAAACTTCCCAACATCCATTATGACTCCTTGAGCCCAGTCTCCTAAACCAGAGAACCAATTTCGCGGGTTCAACCATGACACCCAACCAGTCAGCTCATTACCTACAGCAGCAAGAGTGAGATTGTGTCTCCTGCGAAATTCCCACTTCAGTTGGAGAATATCGTCCATCTTTTGGTCTATGACCTCGACCGGGTCCTCGGTGCTATTCGTAATATATGTGCAACATTTCACGCCGTATTGTGTTGCCAGTGTGACACAATATCCGCCTGTCACTGCTGTGAGGTAATTAAGAACCATTCTATGCTGTACCAGTTCTGTTTTATAAGCCTGAAGTTCTCTTCCAGTATACCTAAACGTGTCATCATACATTTCAGTGATATTATCTAACAAATTTGCAAGCGCAGATATGTATTTATAATTCAACACTCCTCTGGCGGTGCGAGTGATGTCTAACGCGATTAGAAACTGAATCCCGGTGGATTCATGGATCATGTCAGAGGCCGGATGCTCTGTTCTTTCTATCAGGTGCCGTTTAACTACGTGCTCGTAATGGGTGTGAGTGTAAGGAGTTTGGGCAACACGGTGTATGTCTTTCATTTTGTCATGTGATACAGTCATTACTTCAGGCAGTACTTTTCCAATATAACACAATCCTTCAGAGTTTGGGGCAAGCCACTTATACGCCTTTCTCCCGCATATGAAATATGCATCATCGGGGAGAACATATGGGACGGAGTAGGACATAACCATATTACACACCTTCCATGTGAAATCTCCTAACCCTAATTCTTCCATCTGCTTAGTACACGTATCAGGTTGTACGATATGTGCACAGTATCCTGGTGATACCTCTCCAACTCTCGTAATCCTATTTCCTAAGGTATACCTATACCGGAAAGATTTTCCTCTACTGGCTATGTGGCGTATAAGCTCTGTATCTGTAGGCATTCTATCTGCTCTATGCGAAAAGGTCATGGTTTGATTACTCCATGACACTTCCCAATTTCCCGGCTTTCGGGGATTGGAGATGTTAAAACATAATAGGGACCTATCCACATGGTATTGGTGGAGCTTCAAACTAGGAGGGCTGGAGATATTAAACCTCCTGTCCACCGGTCTCCCACCACTTAACTCAAGTACCTCCCCTAACGTTAAAGGAAATGGTACTAGCCCTGATTTGCTATGACCTTGAGGTACTTGAGAGCATACCCAACAATCTGTTTTATTTAACACACTACCCACTAAGGAGTGATAGTCACTCAATGGATGCCGGTCCATATGGATATTAAAACTGGATTGGCATTTCTTTATGCACCCATCCTCAATGACATTGTTACAGAGCCGACAGATACAGTTTTCTTCAGCTAACAATCCTTCACAATTCCTTCTATGGTCAATGCTATCGGATCGTTTTCTGATACTCGCCTTTGCTTGTTGATTATGTTGTTCTTGGAAAACTACGCCTCCATCTCTGTCATCAGAACCCATTCCAGAACCTCTCTCGACCTCCATGGTACTCTCGCCGGAACAGACTGCTCTGGTCAACATCATGGTCAACAGGAAAATCCGGATCACAGTCTCTTGGGGCAAGTCCATCTTGTAGGAGGAAATGGAGAAGAATGAGAAGGGGGAAAAAAATAATTTGAGGGAGAGGGGATGGGAAGTTGGAGAAAAACAATAAAAGGGAACAGGGGATCGACAACTGCTTTTGGTCTTGTGATTTTCAATGCTCAGGTGCCGCCTCAATCCTCCTGGAACAGACACTCCAGTGATACAACCTCTACCGTCTGTTCCTTATCACGGGGCCTCTCTGGATCAGCAACCTTCTTACAGTGGGACGAATGAACCCAAGTCTCTCTCTCAGCAACCTTCAATGCTGTAGTGCTAGTCAATAAGACCTGGTATGGTCCTTCCCATCTGTCAATAAGGCAACCTGAGCGTAGAAAATTCCGTATCATTACATAATCCCCAGGTTCAATGTCATGACAATTACTATCTGGTAAATCAGGAATCACTAACTTCAGATTATCATTTTGATTCCTTAACTGTTTACTCATGTTAATCAAGTATTTTACAGTCACTTCATTGTTACACTTCAAATCATCCTGAGGGTTAATCATAACATGCGGTTGTCGACCAAACAAGATTTCAAAGGGAGATAGATTAAGAGGGGACCTGGGAGTGGTTCTGATGCTGTACAGTACAATGGGTAAAGCTTCTGGCCATGTCAATCCTGTCTCTGTCATCACTTTACTCAGTTTATTTTTAATAGTGCTGTTCACTCTTTCCACTTTCGCACTCGCCTGTGGACGGTATGGAGTGTGCAGCTTGCTATCAATTCCCATCAATTTACACATTCCTTGAAAGACATCACCTGTAAAATGGGTACCCCTATCACTTTCGATAATTCTAGGGATACCATATCTACATACAAATTCCTGCACAATTTTCTTAGCAGTAAACATAGCGGTATTTGTGGCCGCTGGAAATGCTTCGACCCAATTTGAGAAAACATCTATACAAACAAGTACATATTTCAAATTTCGACAAGGGGGTAATTGAATAAAGTCAATCTGTATTACCTGGAAAGGGCCGCCGGCAGGTGGGATATGAGATGGTTCTGTAGGTATTGCCTTTCCGATGTTCTTTCTCAGACAGGTAAGGCATGACATTGCTCTTTTACTCGCATGAGATGAAAATCCTGGGGCACACCAATATGCTCTTACCAACTTGCACATCCCTTCCTTGCCCAGATGAGTCAGCCCGTGAGCTGCCTCAGCTAAACATGGAAGGTATGCTCTGGGGCCACTGGTTTACCGTGTCCATCCGTCCAGAGTCCTGAGGACTCCTGGCCATATCCTTTTGCCCTCCAGACTGCCTTTTCCTGTGTGGAACACAAATTTTGCATCTCACACAACTTCTGTGTGTTGATGGTATTAAATACCATCAGTTGTGTGGTGTCTGTCTGTCTGGGGGTAGCAGCTGCTAACTTAGCAGCTTCGTCTGCTCGGCTGTTACCAAGTGATACTGGGTCTTGGCTATATGTGTGTGCTTTACATTTGATAACAGCCACTCTGTCGGGTTCCTGTATCGCTGTTAGAAGCCTTTTTATGTGAGCTGCATGCGCTACCGGTGTACCAGCTGCCGTCATGAAATTTCTGAGGCGCCATAGGGCTCCGAAATCATGGACTACCCCGAATGCGTATCTAGAATCGGTGTAGATATTGGCTGATTTGCCCTTAGCCAATCCACATGCTCTGGTTAGGGCGACCAGTTCAGCAACCTGGGCTGAGTGAGGTGGGCCTAGCGGTTCCGCTTCTATGGTGCCTTGGTCATCTACGACTGCGTATCCAGTACACAAGTCTCCCGAGTCTGACTGTCTATGACAACTACCGTCCGTGTAGAACGTAAGTTCTACATCTTCCAGTGGGTTGTCACTGATGTCAGGCCTTGCGGTAAAATTTTGGGTCAAATATTCCATACAATCATGTGTGTCTTCCTTTGTATTAAATTCTCCTTCCCCACCACTCTCATCCTCCACCCTTTGTGCCTGTCCAGGCACACCTGGGAGATATGTTGCAGGATTTAATGCACTGCATCTCCTTATGGTGATGTTTACGGGGGCCATTAGTGCCAATTCCCATCTTGTAAACCGCGCTGATGAGACGTGTCTGTTTTGGGCAGAATTTAACAAGGCTGACACTGCATGTGGTGTATGAATTGTGAGGTTGTGACCTAGCACGACGTCTTCGCTTTTCGTTACTAGCAATGCTATCGCAGCAACGCTTCGCAAGCATGTGGGGAGGGATCGCGCTACCGTATCTAGCTGAGCGCTGTAATATGCTACTGGCCTGCTGGCATCACCGTGCTTTTGGGTTAGTACGCCTGCCGCGCAACCAGCACTTTCTGTTCCGTATAGTTCAAAGGGTTTCCCATAGTCTGGCATACCTAATGCTGGTGCCTGCGTTAGGCACTGTTTAAGTCTCTCAAATGCTGTCTCAGACTCGTCTGTATGCGAAATCCGATCAGGTTTGTTTGAGGAGACCATCTCCTGCAAGGGTAACGCTAGGATGGAAAACCCTGGGATCCAGTTACGGCAATACCCACACATTCCTAAAAATGTTCTGATCTGTTGCTGGGTTTGTGGCAGAGTCATGTCTCTAATTGCTTGAATTCTATCAGCGGTCAGGTGTCTCAGTCCTTGTGTTAGACAGTGTCCCAAATATTTTACCTTAGTTTGGCATAATTGCAACTTGTCTTTGGAAACCTTGTGTCCTGTGTCTGAAAGATGAAACAGGAGCTGTTTCGTATCCTTCAGGGATGCTTCCAATGAATCAGAACACAGTAGTAGATCATCCACGTACTGTATTAATACTGATCCACTCACTGGTTGGAAAGACTGTAAACAATCATGCAAAGCCTGGGAAAATATACTTGGACTATCTATGAATCCTTGTGGTAATCGAGTCCATGTGTATTGGACTCCTCTGTATGTAAATGCAAACAAATATTGACTGTCAGGGTGCAGAGGTACCGAAAAGAAAGCGGAGCAGAGGTCAATAACAGTGAAAAATTTCGCAGTGGGAGGGATTTGCATTAGGATGACAGCTGGATTTGGCACTACGGGAACTGACTCTCAACTATTTTGTTAATCCCCCTTAGATCCTGCACTAGCCGGTAACCCCTCCCCCCACTCTTTTTAACAGGGAAGATGGGACTATTGGCAGTGCTGGACGTTCTTACCAGAATGCCCTGTTGTAGCAAGCGCTCTATTACGGGATACACTCCTAACTCCACCTCTGGCTTCAGAGGGTACTGTGGGATTTTTGGAGCTATCCTACCATCTTTTACTTGTACAACTACCGGAGCTACGTTTGCCATTAATCCAGTGTCCTGTCCGTCTTTAGTCCAAAGTGACTCTGGTATCTGAGATGTCATTTCTTCTACTTGGGAGGGAGTCCTATTTGTCATAATGGTATGTGACATTAATTTTGACGGGGAGTCTAACATGTCTCGCACTTCCTGAGCGTGATTCTCAGGTATGTCCAAGAATACACCCTCAGGAGTACAATAAATGACGCACCCCATTTTACACAGTAAGTCTCTTCCCAGGAGATTAGTCGGTGCCGATGCAGCCAGCAAAAAGGAATGCTTGGTATGTAAAGGCCCTACTGTAATCTCGGCTGGTTTGCTAACAGGGTAGTGCTGGACTACTCCCGTTACCCCTATGGCTGGAATTGTCTTACCAGTGGTTCTCATGCCCACTGTCGAATTTATCACTGATTTGGCCGCCCCTGTGTCTACAAGAAAGTTTAATGATTTACCAGCTACATTGATTGCAATTTCTGGTTCACTTCCAAGGCTTGCAATCAATTTTACTGGCTGCAGATTACAGGTATGGCCACACCCCTATTGGGTATGGTGACCTCCCTGAATCCCACTGGCAGCAACTACTTGTGATGGAGTTAATTGGGAGCTACCAGAGGCTTGCCAGTCTCTGTTCGGGGGATATCTTTTTGTTTCCCCTGCATGTGGCTCATAACTCCGTTTCTGCGGACCCTGATCCCAATGTCGTGTGTCGTGTCGTTGTCTAGGGGGTTGATAAGATTTTTGTATATTTCTCGATTTACAGTCTCGTGCAAAGTGTCCCTGTTTGTGACAAGAATAACATGTTACCACATTTGACTTACCCACAGGGTTTGGTGATATTAACACAGGCTGTTTTGTGGTCAAGGCCTGTATACTTACTGCCATTAACTTATCACCTTGTTGTTCCCTGTGTCTGGTGATATTCCGGTCGTGATCAATAGCAGCCTCTCTCAAAGTAGCCACAGACAGACCTCGCCAACATGGTTGTGTGGTCTGTACCCTAGTCTTTAATGATTCTTTTAAACCATCCATCAGTACCGATACTGCTACTTCTCGATGGTTTATGTTTGTTTTAATGTCCTCTATGCCTGTGTATTTTGCCATTTCTAATAATGCCCTGTGAAAATATTCTGCAGCAGTTTCTGACTCTTTCTGTCTAATGGAGAAAATCTTGTTCCATTTAACTACCGTTGGGAAATACTCTTTTAACTGTAAGCTTATTCTTTTTACATTGTCTTTGTTGTACACATCTGTAAGAGGTACATCCTGATCTAATCCACAGTCAGCTAAAAATTGAGTTGCGTCAACATTGGAGGGTAAACATGCTCTCAGCAATATCTGCCAGTCTTTGTTGTTGGGCTCTACCGTGTTACCTAGGTCTCTGATGTATTTTTGGCTGGCAACTAAGTCTTTTCTAGGGTCAGGGAATTCAGACACTATGGTCCTTAATTCCATTCGGGAAAATGGGCTATACATGGCAATGTTCCTAACAGGAGTGACTCCTGAAGTGTCTGTTTTCCCATTTGGAACTACTATTACCTTAACAGGATTAACTCTAACAACCTCATTCTGTGTAGATTCTACAGGCTGTGGTGAAATAGTTTCAGCATAGTGTATGGTGCCGTACTTACCCGTTGATACGACCTCACCTATCCCTCCGCTAGGGGCCTTTGTTACTAATCTCGGGGGTGGAGCTGTGCCTACTGTGGTCTCTGCTATGGTGGCTGCTAGAGAGAGCGCTGAAATTGTTGCCGATTCGTCCTCTTGATCACACTCCTGAGGAAAGTTCAAAACAGGGTACAACTTGCACGGGTTAATACTTGCATTGGTTAATTGGTTAACATTATCTTTAACATTTACACAGTTGCTAAGTGTTTGTTTGTTACACCTTAGTGCGTCATTCTCCGCAACCAATTTCTCTCCTGATATGTATGGTGGCGGTGGGGCCGTGGCTATCAGTTTTCTGATCGAGCCAGATCCCGCCGCCTGAGCCAATCCTCTCTGTATGTCACCCTCCTGTTGCCACAACTGCAAATAATCATAATGCTTGATTCGTCTCTTTGCTGATTTAATGAGACATATCCTTCTCCTTAAATTCGTTAACACTTCTGTGCTGAAGCTACCTACTCTTGGGAATTTCTCCCCGTCATGTACTGTCATTCTCTCCCATTCATCACATAAAGCTTCTGTGTGACTTCCGTACTTTTCACACATTACGTACCTTGCCGACCCGACTGGACGGTTTATGGAATCAACCCGAACCGAGGTTGATCGCCCCCTTCCTGAACAACTGGCCCCCATAATTTGCAGGTGTTACGGACCCTTACAAAAAACCAAGATATTCACGATAGGTTGACGGTAAGGTTTACCGAGCACCTTACTCACTCTGCCAACGCCGACCAATACGACCTGATCACACCGATATGGTGCTGGCGTACTCGACCCAGGGCACCTATTTAACCTTTGTTTACTGGAACATGCGAGGGATATCCGCAGAACACTTACTCTTTCCAGTAAAGGTGAGGTTGTTGGATAATTCCTGAGTGACCAGCGAACTTCCCTTTGTAAAAATAAAAAATTACACAAATCACGTCAGAATGTACAAATAGCGTTTATGACCTTCGTACACAAATAGTACCGGTCAGGTTTACTAATGCACACAATTACGTGCGGTACAATCGTTCAGCACATAAGCAACTAATCTTATGTACGGAGCGACCAGTGGAATCGAAAATTGCGGCTGCGAATTCCTTCAGCAAGAGCTTGTATGGCCTATATGGGTGTTGCACCAACCCTTTTAGGTGTTGTGCCTGTGGACTGTATAGCGGACTTCCTTGTCTGCTGTACCTGAACCTGCTGGTCTGCTATGACCTCCTGGTCTGTTACAGTATGACACCCTGGTCTGCTATACTCTAATGCTCAAATTTTATGTTTAACCAAGGATGCCTCCCTAGCCACCGTGCATGTCACTTACACGTATGTACCTCACGAGAACTCGATGATTTCTTTTGGTTCAACCTCAAAATTGTATGTAAAAACACTCACTCACCACATGTACACTTTTGTTTCTATTTCTATTTCTGCGCAGAAATTTCTCTTTAGACCAGATGTGTTACAAATTAGGAGAAGGATCTATTAATTTAAATTTCGAATACTAAAATAAACTTGCGCTGTTAATCGCCTATTGCGCTATTTATCGCCTGTTGCGCTATTTATCGCCTGTAAAATCAACACTATCGCGTGACTTGAGTTACGTGGGCGTACCCAGACGCTCCGTTGCGTAATTTACGCTGCGTGCGTCGGCCTTTGCGTACGCGAGTCTCAGCCCTTTGTTAGAGACACGTGTACACAAAACCAATGTCCACCGTAACACAACTAACACGTTTTATCAATGTAGATGATCCTTGATCATCTACCAAGCACCACACCAATCTCTCTTTATACCTTTAGGTAGAGTTGCGTGTTTTTCTATACCTTAACTGTATTACCTTTACTCTTTAACTATGGAATAGCGACAAATCTCTCTTAGTACGTTTATCAATTATACAATGGCAAACAGGAGAGTGATATATGAAAATACACGAATGAAAAGAAATGCAGATATGCGTGCGTGTGTACGCAAGACAGAAATAAACAGTTTTAAAAGGACACTATCGTTTTGTTCTTACCTCCGGTCCCGGATTCCTTCAGCACCCTTTACTAAGCGAAGCAGACGCTTATCCAAACAGCACTACGAGGAATATGATCTCCCGCCCTTTGCTGCTGGATAATGTCTGCTGAAATTACCTAGTGCAGATATGTGAAGGACGGGCGAGCCGCCAATTGATAAAGCTGAATATTTATCTTATATAAAACCCTTTATGAGGTCTAAGAACACTGTACGCTATTTACGTATGAAGTACCGTAAGGGTACGCTCGTTGCGTAACAATCGCTTAGCCGTAGTCGAGACGCTCAAGCGTCACGTTCGCTCACGGCCAAGAGATCACAGGCAGGCACGCTATTGGCTGCTGACTAACGTAATGATTCGCTATAGCGTAGCGGACGCTCGGGACCACGAGGAGATCACCAGCGGCGCTGACGCTCACAATGTTAAACCTTTAAATCTAAACCATAAACAATGTAATATGCTGTAAAACCTTAGTGTAGAGATAGGGTGTAGATGCAACACAGTGTCACCTTATTAACTCAAAAGCTGTTTAAGCGTCACCGACGCTCTGAGAATACTTAACACTATAAGAAATACACAGATACCTGGGCTTAGGGTCCAACGCCTAATATATATATATTATGACTGATATACTTGCAAAAGAATTAATACAAATACAAATCATACACTACAATATAACATAGACTACCTAACCAGATAACTACACAGGAAATACAATACAATACAATACAATTACGTTTTAAGGGTAAATAAGAGAGAAAGAGGAGAAGAGAGAGAGAGAGAGAAATTGGCCCACAATAACAAGAAGATCAATATAGTTGCGGAGAAAAACTTACGCACAAAGGAAACGATCGCATGCGCCTCTGGACATCCAGCTCCCGATTTTCAGCAATGATAACCGTTGAAGAGTGAGAGCTGGATGTGATCGGCCTGTCTATTTATGCCCCACACACAATGCAATTCAATGGTCCCTACAATCTCATTGTTCATTGGACACAGGAATTCCTCCTCGCATTATAACAAAAGGTCATAGGTTGATTCATACAGGTGGGCCGTGACTATTTCCAACAGCTCAGGTGGGAGGGAAACTGGGTTTCCCGCCGCATGGATAAGTAAGTGCAAATACAGTAAATGTTCATAAACTTCTTATGTCCATAACTATTCGCACGAGCGATTAATCCGCTTCAAACCAACACCGGAATATTGCTAATTAAATACTCTTCCGATGGGTACTAAACACCACTGTATTACTCCTGTCTGACCCTTCGTATCAAACAAAGAGGGATTTCTCTGTTCACGAACATTCTATATTAACCAAACTTTCAGAATCTATCAAAGGGACCATGATCTACAAAATACATTATATAGTGAAAATATGTAACGATTGAGTCGCACGCTACGATCACATAAACTCTACCGTAAATACGCATACCGTGCGCCTGCGGGTGCCCGCGACTGTGAGTATGCGCACGTACGGGAGAGCGTACGCATGCGCAGCACGGACCTGTGTGAGGTGCAAATATGGTAGTGTGCATAGAGATATTTTTCTGACTTTGACACTAGTATCCATCCATCTCCATTGTTTACCTGAGGTGCCTTTTAGTTGTGCCTATTAAAATATGGAGAACAAAAATGTTGAGGTTCCAAAATTAGGGAAAGATCAAGATCCACTTCCACCTCGTGCTGAAGCTGCTGCCACTAGTCATGGCCGAGACGATGAAATGCCAGCAACGTCGTCTGCCAAGGCCGATGCCCAATGTCATAGTACAGAGCATGTAAAATCCAAAACACCAAATATCAGTAAAAAAAGGACTCCAAAATCTAAAATAAAATTGTCGGAGGAGAAGCGTAAACTTGCCAATATGCCATTTACCACACGGAGTGGCAAGGAACGGCTGAGGCCCTGGCCTATGTTCATGGCTAGTGGTTCAGCTTCACATGAGGATGGAAGCACTCAGCCTCTCGCTAGAAAAATGAAAAGACTCAAGCTGGCAAAAGCACCGCAAAGAACTGTGCGTTCTTCGAAATCCCAAATCCACAAGGAGAGTCCAATTGTGTCGGTTGCGATGCCTGACCTTCCCAACACTGGACGTGAAGAGCATGCGCCTTCCACCATTTGCACGCCCCCTGCAAGTGCTGGAAGGAGCACCCGCAGTCCAGTTCCTGATAGTCAGACTATCAGGAACTGGACTGCGTTGAAGTACACCAGGATGAGGAGGATATGGGTGTTGCTGGCGCTGGGGAGGAAATTGACAAGGAGGATTCTGATGGTGAGGTGGTTTGTTTAAGTCAGGCACCCGGGGAGACACCTGTTGTCCGTGGGAGGAATAGGGCCGTTGACATGCCTGGTGAAAATACCAAAAAAATCAGCTCTTCGGTGTGGAAGTATTTCACCAGAAATGCGGACAACATTTGTCAAGCCGTGTGTTGCCTTTGTCAAGCTGTAATAAGTAGGGGTAAGGACGTTAACCACCTCGGAACATCCTCCCTTATACGTCACCTGCAGCGCATTCATAATAAGTCAGTGACAAGTTCAAAAACTTTGGGCGACAGCGGAAGCAGTCCACTGACCAGTAAATCCCTTCCTCTTGTAACCAAGCTTACGCAAACCACCCCACCAACTCCCTCAGTGTCAATTTCCTCCTTCCCCAGGAATGCCAATAGTCCTGCAGGCCATGTCACTGGCAATTCTGACGAGTCCTCTCCTGCCTGGGATTCCTCCGATGCATCCTTGCGTGTAACGCCTACTGCTGCTGGCGCTGCTGTTGTTGCTGCTGGGAGTCGATGGTCATCCCAGAGGGGAAGTCGTAAGCCCACTTTTACTACTTCCACCAAGCAATTGACTGTCCAACAGTCCTTTGCGAGGAAGATGAAATATCACAGCAGTCATCCTGTTGCAAAGCGGATAACTGAGGCCTTGACAACTATGTTGGTGTTAGATGTGCGTCCGGTATCCGCCGTTAGTTCACAGGGAACTAGACAATTTCTTGAGGTAGTGTGCCCCCGTTACCAAATACCATCTAGGTTCCACTTCTCTAGGCATGCGATACCGAGAATGTACACGGACGTCAGAAAAAGACTCACCAGTGTCCTAAAAAATGCAGTTGTACCCAATGTCCACTTAACCACGGACATGTGGACAAGTGGAGCAGGGCAGGGTCAGGACTATATGACTGTGACAGCCCACTGGGTAGATGTATGGACTCCCGCCGCAAGAACAGCAGCGGCGGCACCAGTAGCAGCATCTCGCAAACGCCAACTCTTTCCTAGGCAGGCTACGCTTTGTATCACCGGTTTCCAGAATACGCACACAGCTGAAAACCTCTTACGGCAACTGAGGAAGATCATCGCGGAATGGCTTACCCCAATTGGACTCTCCTGTGGATTTGTGGCATCGGACAACGCCAGCAATATTGTGTGTGCATTAAATATGGGCAAATTCCAGCACGTCCCATGTTTTGCACATACCTTGAATTTGGTGGTGCAGAATTTTTTAAAAAACGACAGGGGCGTGCAAGAGATGCTGTCGGTGGCCAGAAGAATTGCGGGACACTTTCGGCGTACAGGCACCACGTACAGAAGACTGGAGCACCACCAAAAATGCCTGAACCTGCCCTGCCATCATCTGAAGCAAGAAGTGGTAACGAGGTGGAATTCAACCCTATATATGCTTCAGAGGTTGGAGGAGCAGCAAAAGGCCATTCAAGCCTATACAATTGAGCACGATATAGGAGGTGGAATGTACCTGTCTCAAGCGCAGTGGAGAATGATTTCAACGTTGTGCAAGGTTCTGCAACCTTTTGAACTTGCCACACGTGAAGTCAGTTCAGACACTGCCAGCCTGAGTCAGGTCATTCCCCTCATCAGGCTTTTGCAGAAGAAGCTGGAGGCATTGAAGGAGGAGCTAAAAGGGAGCGATTCCGCTAGGCATGTGGGACTTGTGGATGGAGCCCTTAATTCGCTTAACAAGGATTCACGGATGGTCAATCTGTTGAAATCAGAGCACTACATTTTGGCCACCGTGCTCGATCCTAGATTTAAAACCTACCTTGGATCTCTCTTTCCGGCAGACACAAGTCTGCTGGGGTTCAAAGACCTGCTGGTGACAAAATTGTCAAGTCAAGCGGAACGCGACCTGTCAACATCTCCTCCTTCACATTCTCCCGCAACTGGGGGTGCGAGGAAAAGGCTCAGAATTCCGAGCCCACCCGCTGGCGGTGATGCAGGGCAGTCTGGAGCGACTGCTGATGCTGACATCTGGTCCGGACTGAAGGACCTGACAACGATTACGGACATGTCGTCTACTGTCACTGCATATGATTCTCTCCCCATTGAAAGAATGGTGGAGGATTATATGAGTGACCGCATCCAAGTAGGCACGTCAGACAGTCCGTACTTATACTGGCAGGAAAAAGAGGCAATTTGGAGGCCCTTGCACAAACTGGCTTTATTCTACCTAAGTTGCCCTCCCACAAGTGTGTACTCCGAAAGAGTGTTTAGTGCCGCCGCTCACCTTGTCAGCAATCGGCGTACGAGGTTACTTCCAGAAAATGTGGAGAAGATGATGTTCATTAAAATGAATTATAATCAATTCCTCCGTGGAGACATTGACCAGCAGCAATTGCCTCCACAAAGTACACAGGGAGCTGAGATGGTGGATTCCAGTGGGGACGAATTGATAATCTGTGAGGAGCGGGATGTACACGGTGATATATCGGAGGATGATGATGAGGTGGTCATCTTGCCTCTGTAGAGCCAGTTTGTGCAAGGAGAGATTAATTGCTTCTTTTTCGGTGGGGGTCCAAACCAACCCGTCATTTCAGTCACAGTCGTGTGGCAGACCCTGTCACTGAAATGATGGGTTGGTTAAAGTGTGCATGTCCTGTTTATACAACATAAGGGTGGGTGGGGGGGCCCAAGGACAATTCCATCTTGCACCTCTTTTTTCTTTCATTTTTATTTGCGTCATGTGCTGTTTGGGGAGTGTTTTTTGGAAGGGCCATCCTGCGTGACACTGCAGTGCCACTCCTAGATGGGCCAGGTGTTTGTGTCGGCCACTAGGGTCGCTTAGCTTACTCACACAGCTACCTCATTGCGCCTCTTTTTTTCTTCTTTGCGTCATGTGCTGTTTGGGGAGTGTTTTTTGGAAGGGCCATCCTGCGTGACACTGCAGTGCCACTCCTAGATGGGCCAGGTGTTTGTGTCGGCCACTATAGTCGCTTAGCTTACTCACACAGCTACCTCATTGCGCCTCTTTTTTTCTTTGCGTCATGTGCTGTTTGGGGAGTGTTTTTTGGAAGGGCCATCCTGCGTGACACTGCAGTGCCACTCCTAGATGGGCCAGGTGTTTGTGTCGGCCACTAGGGTCGCTTAGCTTACTCACACAGCTACCTCATTGCGCCTCTTTTTTTCTTTGCGTCATGTGCTGTTTGGGGAGTGTTTTTTGGAAGGGCCATCCTGCGTGACACTGCAGTGCCACTCCTAGATGGGCCAGGTGTTTGTGTCGGCCACTAGGGTCGCTTAGCTTACTCACACAGCTACCTCATTGCGCCTCTTTTTTTCTTTGCGTCATGTGCTGTTTGGGGAGTGTTTTTTGGAAGGGCCATCCTGCGTGACACTGCAGTGCCACTCCTAGATGGGCCAGGTGTTTGTGTCGGCCACTAGGGTCGCTTATCTTACTCACACAGCTACCTCATTGCGCCTCTTTTTTTCTTTGCGTCATGTGCTGTTTGGGGAGTGTTTTTTGGAAGGGCCATCCTGCGTGACACTGCAGTGCCACTCCTAGATGGGCCAGGTGTTTGTGTCGGCCACTAGGGTCGCTTATCTTACTCACACAGCTACCTCATTGCGCCTCTTTTTTTCTTTGCGTCATGTGCTGTTTGGGGAGTGTTTTTTGGAAGGGCCATCCTGCGTGACACTGCAGTGCCACTCCTAGATGGGCCAGGTGTTTGTGTCGGCCACTAGGGTCGCTTAGCTTAGTCATCCAGCGACCTCGGTGCAAATTTTAGGACTAAAAATAATATTGTGAGGTGTGAGGTATTCAGAATAGACTGAAAATGAGTGGAAATTATGGTTTTTGAGGTTAATAATACTTTGGGATCAAAATGACCCCCAAATTCTATGATTTAAGCTGTTTTTTAGTGTTTTTTGAAAAAAACACCCGAATCCGACAAAAAAAATTCGGTGAGGTTTTGCCAAAACGCGGTCGAACCCAAAACACGGCCGCGGAACGGAACCCAAAACCAAAACACAAAACCCGAAAAATTTCAAGTGCACATCTCTAGTTTTTTTTATGAGGAGTCGAGTGTGGGACTGGAACTGGTTCTGTAGGAAGGAGTGATCTCCTTATAGGATCCCAGGATTAGCCAGTTTGTTAAAATCAAAGGTCTAGTATTTATGGAGTTCAGAGGTAATCAGGAACAGTCAGACAATGGCTATTCACACATTGCAGATTATGAGTGGCTCTCCCCGAACCCCGAAGGTTTATGTTATTTAGGAAGGACACTACTTATAACCCTTGTTCAATGATTAAACAGACCTAGCATACGTTCCAGAAATGGAAACAATGTTCAGAAAATGATAGGAATATGTAGATCATGAAAATTTTATATGTCACTTTCACGATTTGTTTGTGTCTTCTTCATCTACCCAGCAGAACCTCAATCGAATCCAAACATCAGTGTACAAAGACGTAGGTACATGTATGTGTGAAATGTTCGTCGCAAATCTGACATTATAGGCCAAAGCACTGTCCCAGCATACTCTATAGGTTGAATGTTGTCCCACACCCAACCAGTGGTCCCGTGACCGCCGAGTGCATATAGAGGATGTCTCGTCCTCCTCCCTGTCTTCCCCCAATATAGTCAAGCATCTGATTTGCGAAATGCATACATACTTGTGTCTAAGTCACCGATTATGGTATGAAATATTTTTTTCTTATGTTAATAATTGATGGCAGTTATTGTTTACTGCCAAAGGGTGGACTGTCAAAGTCAAAAATATTACATAAAGAGAACATACAAACTACACACATTTAAGTCGCTATACTTGCAAATATGCGCAGCGAGCACAGCGATATATGGTAACACACTCATTTAGACGGACATGCCACGGAGATGGATTCGACACTTATTTCATACAGTACATAATTATAATAATATCAAGCGCCAGACATCATGATGATTTAAAATTTCCTAATGAATTAATGTCATGAATGTGTATTATTTGAACGGAACCAGATACACCTGTCATGTTTACTATTGAAGCAACCAGCTTAATGTGTAGATTAATTTGATACTTGTTATTAATTTGTAGTACATTGCAACACGGAATTATGATTACATGTATAAAAGCTAAAATCGCTCTTATTAGAACAATAGATATTCTTAGAGGTAGAGGACAGGGAACTCATGCCAGCCCTTTGGATGTCTTCAAGGCTGAATCTGATTACCATATACAAAGGAATTGGTGACTCACCATGAACCCCTCCCCCAGAAACTAGATAATACTCTGCTGACCACACAGGAAGTCAGTTACTTGCTTTTTGGTCTCTGAGGAAGATGAAGTCTACAGAGAGAGAGAGAGTCATATGGAGGGACAAACTTATATGAGAAAGATAATGGTAATTGTATCGCTGGCATGTAATTGAAACTGCATATAACTGTATGTAATAGTATGTTCTAACTGTTTACTGTGTGAGTTGTATTCATGTAACTATAGGTATACTGTACTTTGTAATATATATTGAATCCATACCCTTTTAACAACAAATATATACATCAATGAGCTTTGGAACTCAGATAATGTGTGGGTGTATTGTTTTCTCTTATGGGATACCAACGCTGGCATCCCGGCCACCAGGATGCCTGCAGAGTGGCGCTAGTAAGCCCTCGCTCGCTGCGGTCATGGTGGCTCACTGCGCTTGCCACAGGAGGAAAGCCTGTGGCGCCGGCATTGTACCGCTGTGCGGGAACCCGGTGTTGGCATTGTGATCACCGAGATCCCGTGCGGTGGTATGTTAACTGAATACCTTGCATTGTCTTAAGGTGCAAATGTACAGTATTTTGTGCAAATGTATAGACTGAGTGATTATTGATCCCTAGGCTATCTTGTGTGTGTGCTGTTCTCACAAACGTTCCTAATGACTGCCTGTGTGAGCAGCACATTGGCTTACAGTCAAACTCTTTAAGATCTCTCATATAAATGGAGGCGTAAATAGTATTACCTATATATCATGGAATTCTGGTGGGGTGTGAGGGCTGCATGGTAACTGCTGTGCAGTGTTCGGGCCTGGATACTGAGGAGTGCAGCCAGGGGCAATTTGCGCCACCGGGGTACCATGCAAGTTCCTGGTAGGCCAGTCCCACAACACCTCTGCAGGGCTAATTAACTGTGTGCCAGGCCGGGGATTGCCGCTACAGCGATCGGACCTCTCTGACTGGGCAGTGGCCGCTGGTTAGAGAGATGGCCACTAGATGCGGCTCCTTCTCCATTAGTTACAGCTCAGTCTACAGAAAAATGGGAGCAGGGGGAGGGAGTTCCATTTACGATAGTGGACTCCAGCAGAGGAGTTACCTGCCCGGCCCAGGAGAGAGTGGATATAGAAGAGGATAAAGTCGCGGACATTGGAGATGTAATGTGGGCAGAGCGGGAGCTCTGGACTCCCTCCAGTGCCAGATGCATGCCGTTCTGAACTGAAGCACAGCCTCTGGTTACACAGCAGGCAGCATTTGTCAAGCATTTGTGTGGCTGTGGTCCCTCCCATGCCTCTACACTTGCCTCGCTCCTAACCTGGCCCTGCCTGCCTCAAGCACTGAATCTGCAGCATGGCCACTGACTCTACCAGCACTACCCTGCAGATGTCTGATGTGGAGCCATGTGAACTGCAATGGGAACAGCCAGTGGCAGTAGAAGACGGGTTAAGTGATGAGAGACCAGTTTGTCTGCCATATTTCTCAAGCCCAGCCCTGACTTCTTCCTCTCCCTCATGTCTTTCTGACGGTAAAGAATTGTAAAACAGAGACAAACGTCACAAACTGTTATGTCCCGGCGCTAAAAATAAAAAGATGATTTGATGTCAATTAATGTTTATTAGCCGCTGAGTAAGGACAGCTTGCTAGGCTGCAATGTAATAGAAACTAATAAAAAGGAGATTACTCTGCGCTTTAAAACACTTTATCTGAAAAAAATATGTAGTCTGTCATGGAGAGTAATTGACTCAGTGGGACTCAATGAAGATATAAATAAATAATTTTATCCAGGGTTCAGCCGACGGACAGCTGAAAAGTCTTTCAGCGATATGCGGGAGCTGTGGAAGGCTGTGGACTGTCCGATGTGGCGTCAACGCGTTTAGTCTCCTAGCAGCCGGAGACTTTCTCAAGATGTGTTGAAGAGTTACTGTGGCCGGACCGCACTAGTGGCCACACGTGTAATGGCAGCCGTGGCACTGAAGGGGTTAACCCCTAGTGCCCACTGCCATTATGGGGACAAAGGGCGCTAGGCGCCAGGTGTTTAAAATGTTTACAAATGTAATATATATATTGTGCTATGAGGCACTACAGTGCCTGGGTATGTGGAGCCTGTGCAGGGCACAGGCTCAGTGTATATTTAAAGGGAAACACGTGTTTAAATGAAATGTATTTAAAGGAAAAGTGCAGTTACTATAGCTGTCTGAATAATCATCTCCTGTCAGTAGGAAGTGGCATGCTAATGGCCCTGTCCTAGCAGAGAGGTGTGAATGACAATACCTTTTGATGTGTAAGTTCCTTAGAGAAAGATGCTAATCACGGGGGATCTCCTTATCCCATATGTAAAGTAGTTCTGGGCTTGGAACCTGTTTCATCATGTAGGTGATTTCATTGTTATACGAACCCTGAATGGCAGATGCAGGAAGGAAGACTGATTGTTGTGTTGCAGCCTATCCTGTTGTAATCCCAAACACTGGGATTGCATGGAGATGTGAATGAGACAGAAACATTTGTATTTTGAAGCTATGTGATAAATTTATCAATAGTGAATGTTAATCTGATACCAAACGTTGTCTGTGTCACAGGAAGGAGGATATTGTTTTATTGCACTTATCTCCTTTTGAAATGTAATTTATTTATTGGTATTTTGTAAGATATCCTGATTGGATAGAAAGGGCTCAGGGAGGACATGACCCCCTGGTGTACTGTGTGGAAAATTGACATAAAAAGGAGGCCTGCGTGCCTCCAGAGTGTATTATACCAACTACTTTCTGCTGTGAACATCTTGCTGTATGCTGTTTCCCATAGCAATAGGGAAGAGTTCTCTTTAGAACTATTGCAAATAAATACCATCTGCCTCAAGAAGACCGCGTCATCTTGTGACCTACAGGGTTATGCCAAACATAGCCCCGTCCTCCGGCTGTCCAGGGAGCACCTAACGTCTCCAAGTTCCGCCTTCCGCCAGCTACCGGTAGCGGCCTAGTCAGGTGACTAGTGGGGATTCGTCAACACCACACAGGTGTGGTAACGCAGTGTGTCGGCACATACAGAGCAGAACCGTGGTTCCAAACGCCACGGCAGGTTAGGAATTTGGTGGTGGCAGCATAAATTAGCCCACAGCGCAGTGGGTGGAGTCAGTAACAGGCGGTTACTGACGGTAAGCGGGAATCCCCTATGTGGTCAGGTCCCGTGTGACCTAAACCTTCCATTCTGTGCACAGGGGGCGGGACGCGAAAGCGGTGAGTGCTTTCGTACGGAACCATCCTGTCACAGTTACTAAATAGTGTTATTTGCAAATCTATCTAATTTCACTGCATGTTTATTAATCCTGTGCAGACTAACATCTTTTGCTTAAAAGTATCAAATAGTTATTGTGTGTCTTGTTGCATGTTATATGTGTTGTTTATAAATATTTTGGATACAATTATTTATTTATATCTTCATTGAGTCCCACTGAGTCAATTACTCTCCATGACAGACCACAATTTTTTTTTCAGATAGAGGGGTATATGCAATTGAGGTCGAATTGCCGCGAAAGTCGAAAAACGGGGCATTTTCGACAAAAAAACATGTCGAATTGGATTCGACAATGCAATACAGTACTTTTCGTCAAAACACCTGCCGTTTCAGATTCGACTTTTTGCAAATCGACATTTTCAAAATTCGACATGTCTGCAATGGTCAAAATGCGGCTTTTCGACAAAAGTATATTCAATTGAAGATTGTCGATTTGACAACAGTGCTTTTCGACAGTAATTTCGTCAATTTCATTCCGCCTCACTTTGCTGGCGGAATCTAATAAAAAAATTTAAAAACATGTTTTTTTTGGTGTTTTTTTTATTGCTAATAGCATATCTATTTTTATTAGAAGGGATTATGTGCTTGGATTGTCTATTTTTGACTCACAAGTATTTTTTAATAGATTTTTAAAAATAATATTTTTTTCTTCACTCTGCTGAGTGGAATGTACCCATGCTTCAACAGTTTTACGCAGGATACACTTCTGCAAAACCACCTCAGTATTGGACCAGTTTACCCCACTCCATGGATGTCCTACTTGTGACGTGGACCTAAACCACCGCCATGTTAGAGTCACTCTTTCAGGTGAGATGTATTGGCCAAAACTCCATCTGGTCTGAGTAACCTGTGTATATGCGCAGTGTTTCTGGGACCTTTTTGTTCTTTCCCAGGGTGGAGGAAACACTCTCAAATTACCTCCTTATTCTCTTCCGCAGGTCTTGTGGAGTATCCTTCCCGATTTGCAGGAACCAGCCTGGATTTGAAGGGACCGGACAGTTCCCCTGCTGTACCATGGGTGACCTACTTGTGATGTGGACCTGAACCTCCGCCATGTTGCAGACACCTCCGCCTCAGGTGAGATGTATTGCCCAAAACTCCCTCTTGTCTAAGTAACCCAGGCATGTCCCAACTGCGGCCCTCCGGCATTTGCAAAACTGCATATCCAATCATGCCCTGACACAGCAATGCTTACGCTGTGTCAGGGCATGCTTGGATGTGTAGTTTCTCAAGTGCAGAAGGGTTGCATTTGGGACAAAGGCCAATGTAACATGCTTGTGTTCAAGTGTTGCTTGTACCTTGTCTTTGGATGACACCATACTATTCTCTTCCACAGGTCTTGCGGAGTATCCTTCCCAAGGTGCAGGAACCAGCGTGGATGTCAATGGACAAGACCGTTCCCCTGCTGTACCATGGGCAACCTACCTCAATACCACTGCATCTCTGAAATGCCCTATTTTACATTTTATTAACTAATAATTTAAAGAAAAACCACACAACTTCTCATTTTAAAAATGTATTGAAGAATTAAAATTGTATTTTTTTTTTTATTAAAAAAATAAAATGTAATAAAAACAAAAAAAGTAGTGTGTTCTTTACATTCTTTTCTTGTGTAGAGATCTGTGGGGAAAAAAATAAATTCCATATTAAGTAAAGACACTAATGATGACATGTTCATTCCTTTCCCAAGAACATTTGTGGAACCACAATACAGTCCAGCATGACCCATTGCTGGACTGTGTTGTTCCCCAAGTGCAGGCGGTCCAAAGTGGCAGAGTGGTGTCAGTGGTCAGCACTTTGACACGCCTGCACTTGTGGAACCACACAGCTCAGCATGACCCATTGCTGGACTGTGTTGTTCCCCAAGTACAGGCGGTCCAAAGTGGCAGAGTGGTGTCAGTGGTCAGCACTTTGTCACGCCTGCACTTGTGGAACCACACAGCCCAGCATGACCCATTGCTGGACTGTGTTGTTCCCCAAGTGCAGGCGGTCCAAAGTGGCAGAGTGGTGTCAGTGGTCAGCACTTTGACACGCCTGCACTTGGGGAACCACACAGCCCAGCATGACCCATTGCTGGACTGTGTTGTTCCCCAAGTGCAGGCGGTCCAAAGTGGCAGAGTGGTGTCAGTGGTCAGCACTTTGTCACGCCTGCATGACCCATTGCTGGACTGTGTTGTCCAAAGTGTCTTGAATATATACATTGAAACATGGCTTTACTTACCTTGGTACGCACAACACGAACTACGCTGTCCACTTCAATTTTCCACACAATCCTATGAAGAAGCCAAAAATAAACACTAGTGAATAGTAAATTCACACAACAGTGAAAGCCTATTTTACACCAATACAAAAAGGAGTTTGTTTAAAAAAAAAAAAAAGTGGTATCAGAATAGCTCTTTGGCCCATCATACATGTAGCCACAAGGAGCTTTCATCAGTTACCACACGCGCCTGCATACATGCCCGCGCATGTATGCCTAGACAAAGCTCCTTGGTAGTATCCGGTCGAGAGTGGGGGAGCCCAACACAATCCTAAAACATTAAGAAAAAAAACAAACTAATGGGAGGGGGAGAAAGGGAAACATGAAACATAAGAGTAAATAATAAAACAATACGACCGGGCTTATGGTGGTTGTCCGTCCGGATCCTCTTCTTCCTCCTGATGGGGCGTCGATGCCCTGGGCGGCTGTGGAGTGCGTTGACTTGGCCTCGGTGGCCGTCCGGGTGTAGATGATGCGGCCGGTGTTGGTGGTGGAGGCATCTGGTGGGTGTGGTACATCCCTGTATATCCTTGGTGCAGCTGTGACCGTCCATACCAGGATGGTGGTGGAGGAAGGGAAGGAGGCATCCGTGTGGCTTGTGATGGCGGATGTGGTGGTTCACCAGCGTGTTGATGAGCTGGCTCTGGGAGCTTATCGTACATCATCTGCAGTGTGGTTGCGATGATCTGGTTGCTGGATGCCGAAAGTCGTTGGCTCTCCGACATGTTGTCAACGCTGTGTGCCAGGCATGATGTGTTCTCCACCAGCCGGTTGATGTATGTGGCCAGAACGTGAAGGATGTCCATAGTCTCCCTGTGATCTTCTCGTCTGGTCCTTTGCATTTCTGCCGTGCTGTCGGCATGAGCCTTTTGCATTTCAACCAGACCGTTTGCCATCTTCTCCATTATCTTCTCAATGGCGTCCAGTCTGGTTCCAACGACATTTGTGTAGGTATCCTGGCGGGCAGTCATCTCTGCTGCCAGGGTGTGTACCCTCTGAACATTTGAGGGATCCTGCCCTTCCTGTACGTCTGCCACCAATTGCATTTGTGCAGCTGAAAAGAAAATTAGAAATTATTATACACATTCATACATTTGTTTGAAGGCTCACAATTTGATAATTACTCACACAGGGATGTAGAAACAGCGGGCTGCTGCACTTCCACCTCGTTGTCCGACGAATCCTGTAGGAGATCCGGCCTGAAGAAGGAACCAATCCCCAATGCAAGTCCGCTGCTGGTCCGTGGCACCTCTTTTTGCAAAAGAGAAAAAAATAAAGTTAATAAACTATACAAAAATGGCGACCCCCCCCCCCCCCCACACACAAAAAATAAATAAAAACCTTCTCCATCCGGTGGTGCTGCTGCTCCAGGAGCTTCACTTGTCCATAATTCTGGAGACTTTTCAAGGGTATGGCTGGATACGTCTGCACGGCTGTCTTCAAACCCAAGAAAAGTCTCGTCCGTTAACCCTGTTGACTCAAACAGTTCGGGTGATGGGTCCACAAGGGTAGTGTCTTGTTGAGGCTCTTCGGTCACAGACCCAGAGCTCCTGGAGAGATGACGAGCTGGTGATGGCCTGCGCGCAGGAGATGTAGTTTGGCGCTCAGCTGGTGGTATGGTCGCCGACGGTCTCTGGCGCGCAGGTGACATTCTGCACGCTGATGTCTGGCGCGCAGGTGATGGTCTACGCGCTGACGATGGCTGGCGTGCAGGTGACTTTCTGAGCGCTGACGATGTGTGGTGCGCAGGTGATGATCTGTGCGCTGCTGATGCTTGCTGCGCAGGTGATGGTCCGCGCGCTGCTGCCGATGCCTGCTGCGCAGGTGATGGTCCGCGCTGGCGATGTCCTGCGCGCAGGTGATGTCCTCTGGGCAGGCGTGTCTGGGGAAAAAGAACAAACACATTAGCAAATAAAAAAAATAAAAAAAAAAGATTAGTGCAGCTCATCTGAATGTATTCTTACCATTAGGCAGGGCCGGCGCTACCCGCTCAGCAAAGGGATGCAGTGCAGGTAGGCGCCAGGCTGGGAGAGGCGCTGTCCCTGCACTGCATCCCTGTGCAGCGCCTGGGCCCTCTGCTGCTACTGCTGGCTGCTGTGCCTGTCACACCATTTGACAGGCAGCGGCACCGGCAGCTTGAAGCCTCCCCTTACCTTCCTGCAGTGTCCTCCGTATCCCGGCCGAAAAGGGGGCAGGGCTACACGGGACCAGGCTGCAGAGCCTGAGGAGGAGAGAAACTGTGGCCAGCCAGATGGTATGTGGAGGGAAAGTGTTTGTGTGTGTGTGTGTGTGTGTGTGTGTGTGTGTGTGTCTGTGTGTATGTATGTATGTATGTGTGTGTATCTGTCTATGTGTATGTGGGTGGGGGGCATAATTTATATAAATGGCACTTCTGAGGGCAGTGCAGTGGTTGAAGTGGGCCTGCGCCAGTATGCAACGGTACGGCATACCGGCACTTCGCCACTGACCCGGAAGTGATTATTTTTTTTAACTAATAGCAGTATGCAGTGCAGACCATAGGTGTGTGCACCCCTCACTCACACGCTTGCCACCGATTAATGTCCCCCCCCCTTGAGGCGCCAGGTCAGGTCTCGTTCGTGTGCCGTGCAGTGTGGAGATGGAGGAGCGGGACACGGTGCCGCGGCTCCTGTGTGAGGCTGCTGCCACCGTCCACGGAGGGAGCGACGGCGGATGGGAACTATGGAGAGCAGTGACCACGGAGGGAATGACGGCTGCTGGGACCCAGGATCTACGGGGAGCAGGTGACATTCTTGTTTAACTTAGCGAGCACCTTTCACTACCATACTGCCCCCACTGCTCAGCACCACTGCTGCCATACTGTTCCCCCCCCTGCTCCGCACCACTGCTACCATACTGCCCCCCCCTGCTCCGTACCACTGCTCCCATCCTGCCACCCCTGCTCCGCACCACTGCTGCCATACTGCCCCCGGCCTGCTCCGCACCACTGCCCCCCTGCTCTGCACCACTGCTCCCATACGGCCCCCCCTGCTCCGCACCACTGCTCCCATACTGCCACCCCTGCTCTGCACCACTGCTCCCATGCTGCCCCCCCCTGCTCTGCACCACTGCTCCCATACTGCCCCCCCTGCTCCGCACCACTGCTCCCATACTGCCCCGAACTACTGCTCCCATCCTGTGCTATAATGCTATACCTATACCGTGTGCTATAATGTGAATTTCGGCTCATTCCATGTGCTATAATGTGAATTTCGGCTCATTCCATATGCTATAATGTGAATTTCGGCTCATTCTGTGTGCTATAATGTGAATTTCAGCTCATTCTGTGTGCTATAATGTGTGCTATAATGTGAATTTTGGCTCATTCTGGGTGCTATAATGTGAATTTCGACTCATACCGTGTGGTATAATGTGAGCTTCGGCTCATTCAGTGTGCTGTAATGTGAATTTTGGCTCATTCTGTGTGCTATAATGTGAATTTCGGCTCATTCTGTGTGCTATAATGTGAAAGGGGCACGAGTACTAGATAGTATAAGGGGTCCTACTATTGTGGTACATAATGTGTATAAGGGGTATATGGAGTGGTACATTACACTTATGGACACAACCCCTTTTGAGTGACTATGCCCCCTTTTCCGGAGCGCGCAGAATTGCAACCTTCATTTTTCCATACTCCCACTTCAAAATTTCCACTTTGACCACTGGGGCATTATATGTAACCGGCGCTACTACAGGGGCTATTATGTATATAACCAGCGCTACTACAGGGGCTATTATGTGTATAAGCAGTACAGCTACAGGGGCTATTATGTGTATACAGTACGGATGGTATAATGATTAGCATTACTGCCTCACAGCACTGAGGTCATGGGTTTGATTCCCACCATGGCCCTAACTGTGCGGAGTTTGTATATTCTCCCCATACTTGCGTGGGTTTCCTCCGGGTGCTCCGGTTTCCTCCCACAATCCAAAAATATACTGGTAGGTTAATTGGCTCCCAACAAAATGAACCCTAGCGTGAATGTGTCTGTGTGTACATGTGATAGGGAATATAGATTGTAAGCTCCACTGGGGCAGGGACTGATGTGAATGAGCAAATATTCTCTGTAAAGCGCAGCGGAATATGTGTGCGCTATATAAATAATTGGTAATAATAATAATAATAATATAAGCAGTGCTACTACAGGGGCTATTATGTATATAACCGGCGCCACTACTGCGGACATTGGGGGTCATTCTGACTCGATCGCAGCGTGCTTTCGTTCGCACAGCTGTGGCCGGGTCACTACTGCGCACACACGGGAACCGTAATGCGCACGTACGTTGTTGTCCGTCGCCAGGTAACGACGAAGGGAAAGAAAAAAGTGATCGAAGCGGCGATCGCTTGAAGATTGACTGGCGGTGGGCGTTCCTGGTCGGCAACACAGCGTCCGGAGCCGTTTTCAGGGAGTGGTAAGAAAATCGCAGGTGTGTTTGAAGAAACGCAGGCGTGTCCAGGGCGGGTATTTAACGTCAGAGCCAGGACCGAACAGGCTGAAAACGTTGCAACTGGTAAGTAAGTCTAGCCTTACTTACAAACTGCACAAATTTATTCCCCATAGCAGGGCCGCACAAGCGAACGCAGCCTTGCTATGGGAAACCCCACCCCCCAATAGGCGAAGTATAGTTGATCGCACAGGCTGCAAGAAGCAGCTTCGTGCGATGAACTCGGAATGAGGGCCATTATGTGTATAAACAGCACTACTATGCCCGGAGTAATGTGAATAAGATTGTGCTTCTATGTGGTGTAATTTGAAATGGGGGTACTATTGTGTGGCCATGCTCCTTCCTTGTGAAACCACATCCCTTTTTGCCGCACACTATTCCTTTGTAAAATATGGGAGGCCGCAAATTTATAGTTTGCAGGGGGGCGCCGAACACCCTAGCACCGGCCCTGCCATCAGGCCTCCTTTTGGACTGCTTGTCTCCCGCTGTCTTCCGTCTTCTGGGCGGTTCTTCCTCCTCGGGAAAGCCAGCAGGACGGCTAGAGTCCACACCTCCGCGAACTCCTTGGACCATGACAGGGTTCATGCGCCTTTTAATAACGTTCTCCCAGGGTAGCCACTTCAGATTGAGAGCCGGACCACCTCCCGTAGCTGTCTCATGTCAGCGCTGAATCCCCATCTTCTTGGTCTGTCTGCGGCAATCACTGTACCGCTTCATGCAGTTTCTGGTGCTCCGGCGGTTTCCAGATACTGCAGTGACTTGACTCGCGATGGCATCCCAGATGTTTCGCTTGGTCTTAGCTGCTGTGGTCTGTGCCCTTGGTCCATACAGAACGTTGTAGGACCTGTCGACGCCATCCACTAGGGCACAGTTTTCCGCCTCAGTGTATCTGGGTCCACGCGGCTTCTTCTGTCCTGAGTCTTCACCAGAGGCTTCCTCCTCCGACTGCTCCTCTGGCTGGCTTCTTGCCTTTATGGATAAAAAAAAACCATGCATTTAATAAGATCGGTATGTACCTGTGAGTGTGTCAGTATCCCTGGCAGTGCGCAAAGATACCTGTAGGTGTGCATGGCAGTGCGCAAACTAGGGTGTGTCAAGTTGGATGCTATTGTGTCTGCAGGTGTTGTCAGTATTTACCTTTTCTAGGCCTTTTCTTTTTCTTTTGCTTCTGTCTTTGGTCCATTGACGACCGCGGCTGGTCACTGGATGCCTGTTCGGTCGTATCCTCCTCCTGGGTTGGCTCCCACTCATTGCTGTGCAGGGAAAATTCTTCTGAGGGGTGGGGGGAAGGGGGGGATCGGGGCCGCTTGTCCCTAGACATCTCTGTTGTAAAAAGAAAAAAAATATTTTTACAAATTTAACACACATTACATAATTACATGCAACCACACGTGAGGCTGCTGGGACCCCAGTGCTCAAGCAGGAACAAACACAACAAAAAAAAATTAAAAATTTAAAAAAAACCTCAGCCAAACAAGCCAAAACCCCTGTACAAGCATCCCTGCATATGCTTGAGGTCAACCAGTGTTAAAAAAGGAGCAAAAAAACATGTTTTTGAAACAAACAACAGCACGTCGGCCACATGGCAGATACCGACACGGTGAATGTCAGCCCAAACAAGCCAAAAAGTACCTCCAGCATGTGCAGGGATGCACCAGTGCTAAAATAGGAGCAAAAAAACATGTTTTGGGAACAAACAACAACACATGTCGGCCACATGGCAGATACCGACACACTCTAAAATCACCCCAAACAAGCCAAAAACATCCCTGCACATGCTGGAGGTCAACCAGTGCTAAAGTAGGAGCAAAAAACATGTTTTGGAAACAATCTACACCACATGTCGGACACATGGCAGATACTGACACAGTCAAAGTCAGCCCAAACAAGCCAAAAATTACCTCCAGCATGTGCAGGGATGCACCAGTGCTAAAATAGGAGCAAAAAAACATGTTTTGGAAACAAACGACATCACCTGTCGACCACATGGTGGATACCGACACGGTCTAAAATCACCCCAAACAAGCCAAAAAGCATCTCTGCACATGCTGGAGGTCAACCAGTGCTAAAATAGGAGCAAAAAAATGTTTGGAAACAAACAACATCACATGTCGACCACATGGCCGATACAAACACGATGAAAATCACCCCAAACAAGCCAAAAATTACCTCCAGAATGTGCAGGGATGCACCAGTGCTAAAATAGGAGCAAAAAAACATGTTTTGGAAACAAACGACATCACCTGTCGACCACATGGTGGATACCGACACGGTCTAAAATCACCCCAAACAAGCCAAAAAGCATCCCTGCACATGCTGGAGGTACACCAATGCAAAAGCATGACCCCCAAAAAAAAACATTTTATGGAAAATTAAAATGTGAAAAACTACCTCCAAACACAAAACTCCCAAAAAAAACATGCAGCAATACAAGCATGAGCTATATACACATACCTGCACACATATACATACCCCAAACACCCCAAAGCAACGCCACATGTACACCTCATGGCACCCCCCCCCCCCCCCCACTACACAAACACATACATGCAACGCCAGACCACATGTGGTACTTACCTACAAATGTAGAAATTGCTCCAAAAACGACTCTCCTCCGGGGTAACAGGTATCCTCCTGTCCGTCCTGGATTAAAGCCTGCTGGGTGTCCAAACGATACCACAGCAAACAATACCAATTTGCTAGCTCTGCAGCACCTCCACACACCTCTCTGCAGGTTCACAAAATGGCTGCTGAGCACGCAGCAAACAAGCCCTATAAAGGGCTCCAAATGGCGGGAAGTCGAATCCAGGATGCCCACTACTTGACGATTGGTCCGTTATTCGACAAGGGGAGTGTCGAATGCGTTTTGTATTGAATATGTCGAATTCATGGTCCCGGGTGGAGGGTTTCGGCTGTCGAGTACAGTCCAATCCTAAAACGGACGAAAAAAAGACGCAATTCGGCCAGAATTGCATATACACCAAAGTGTTTTTAAGCGCAGAGTAATCTCCTTTTTATCTGTCTTTCTGACACCTCCTTTCCCTCACCATGGGGTAAATTTACTAAAATGGGAGTTCTATTTAAGATGGGATGTTGCCCATAGCAACCAATCAGATCCCAGATATTATCTTCTAGAAGGTGCTAGATAAATGAGAAGTAGAATCTGATTGGTTGCTATGGGCAACATCCCATCTTAAATAGAACTCCCATCTTAGTAAATTTACCCCCATGTGTTTCTCTATCATCCCTTCTGTCTTTCTGACACCTCCCCCCACCCTGTGGTCGGTCTCTTTCACCCCCTCTGTCTCTCTGATAACTCCTCTCCCCACCCCATGTCTGTCTCTATTGCCCCTGTGTCTCTCCGACACCTTCTTTCCCTCAAAATGAATTTCTCTATCATCCCTTCTGTCTTTCTGACACCTCCCCCCACCCGTGTCTGTCTCTATCACCTTCTGTCTCTCTGACACCTCCTTTCCCCACCCTATGTTTGTCTCTATCACCCCTGTGTCTCTCTTTATCACTGCTCTATCTCTCTGATACCTCCTCCCCCCACACCGTCTGTCTCTATCACCCCTCTTTGTCTCTGACACCTCCTTTCCCTCACCATGTGTCTGTCTCTATCACACCCTCTGTCTCTCTGACAGTCCCCCCCCCCCCCCCACCCCGTGTCTGTCTCTATCAACCCCTCTCTCTGACACCTACTTTCTCTCACCATGTCTCTATCACCCCCTGTCTCTCTGACATGTAACCCTCCCTTATATCTGATAAGGTTACCCAATCTAATAATGTGCCTCCACCCAAGCTATTGCTTTAACAACAGGCTGCCTGGGATGCCTGATTTCTTACAGTATGTAAAATGTGGTGGTTAAGTTATCTATAGATATATAGATATATAGATAGATATATATATATATATATATCTCAGTTAATCACAAATTACCCATGTACCTGTTCTTCTTTCCAGCTCATCAATCAACATCCAGTGACAGCAGATGGTAAGTATTATAATTTTAATAACATATTACACATCATGCACATATACCAAGATTATGCATACACCATATATATTATTTCCTAGCTACCCCACACTCCTATACAATTCAATTGCATGCAATACACAAAAAATATTTGGTTCTAACCTCACTAAATGAGTGACCCGGGTACTCTGTAAAAATTGGAATATGCGCAAGTTGGAGCCCATAAATACCTTTTCACTTTGTAATACTAGTATTCTAGAGTTTATGCTGTACCAGTCTTTAAATTTAGCTCACTATCAGCTCTTAACCTTGGATAGTAACAAAGTCTTCTAGGTAGTAGTAAAGTCTTTATAGTTGACTACTTTATGGTTAACTTTCCTTACTTTGTTTCCAATACACTGCAGATGGCCAACTTAGCAGAGTGTATAAATAAAAGAAACAATATATCTCCTTTGTGTCTTATGTCTGCGCTGGCTTTAGAAACAAATGGCATCAGGTTCTTGGCATCCAGATAAATTAGTTCAGTAACTTACAGTCTTTAGATATATAGAATTAAAATATATCTGGAATATCCTTTATAGTCTCTCTCTTTTCCTTTGTTTATTACTACCTATAAATCCTAGTGGTTTCAGTGTTCTTGTTTCCCTTTTACTCTAATATCCTTAGTCTTACTCAACTACATAGGCAGTTTCATCTCCCTTGTGGATATAAATATATACAATTATGATCCCCATCACTGTAATGGTACCTAATAGATTAGGGTACCAGTCCTGCCCCTTTTCTCATCAGATGCTTACGTATAGACAGATAAAGTAAACCATAGGGAAGTTACAGTACATTCTACTGACTTGGCTATGAGGGAATCCAAATTTGCAGAGTAGACTGAATACCGCTATAGATTGTCACTATTTTCTTCCCTTGTATTAATTAAAGTCTCTTGCCAAACCACTTTACGTCAGTACATATGCTTAGTTCCTTATAGGAATAACTCTCCGTAGCTATTATATTATAATACTCTGTGTAGCCTGGCCCCAGTATCTACCGATGGGGCTGTCCCAGACTATTAGTTAGTCTTTGAATAATATAAATGGGAGGCAAATTATTTCTTCTCTCCCTCTCTAATGGCTTTGCTGTATAATTTCTCATTTACTATAGCCAAGTGTCATTTCTGCCTATGGTGCAAGGTGCAGTATATAAATTTGGTCACTTACACCTCCTTATAGCAGCTGCTGTAGATGAGTACTCCCCCGACTCCTCCCTGATGCTCTCTAATTGGCTTCTGGACTGCTCTGTATCTGGTGCAGGCGGCGCCTCTGACTGTGCCTCCCCGCTTCTAGGGCAGCGATCCTCCCTAGGCATCTGACTGGCTCCCTTCTGTTACCATGGAGCCGCATCCTCTTCTGGCTACTGCTTCCGCTCCCTGATGCTACAGCGGCTCAGCCGGAGCCTCTCTGGCCATCTCTCCGTGCCACTTCAGCCCCTCTATGCTGCCTCCTCCGTGGTGCCGCACACCCGGACACCCGGAGCTTCTCTGGCCACCTCACGCCGTCTGCTAGTGGCGCTTCTACCTCCCCCTCTGCCCCCCCTTCGGGAACGGTTAAGCCTGGTGCTGGTGCAGCTACTTGGTCTCCAATAGCGCCGCCGTATGTTCACAGCATACAGCTCTTTGTGGCAGTGCTCTGGAGGACCAAGTGCCCACACTGACCAGGGGAAAAGCAGTCTGAATGTCCGCCAGCGGGAGCGCCTTTTATATTATTCTAGCTACCCGCTCGCGGACTCCCTCTCTGCACCCGGCACTAACTTACCGGCTCGCGGGTTCTCTCCACTCTATACTGCTCCTACACTACCGGCACGCGGGTCCCTCTCTTCTGCACACGGCCCTCTCCCTCTGCACATGGCCCTAATTACCGGCACGAGAACCCCTCTAAGAACAACGGCAACAGCACCAACACCCCTAAACACACTCCCCCTCCATCTTTCCATCTTTCCCAATGTACACAAAAAAACACACATCCCTTTACTTGGAACAACACAACCCCCCTTTCTATTATGTTCACAATTAAGTATATATATATTATTTCATACACATAAACGTTTTATTCATATATATATATATATATATATATACACACACACACACACACACACACACACACATATATATATATATATATATATATATATAAAGAAGAAGATCTGGCGGCACTCAGGAGACTTTGTCAACCAATAATGATTTTAATGGAACAACATCCAACAATTGTTTCGGGCCTCCGCCCGTCGTCAGGGATGCATAACACACATTGAACATACAATTTATATCACCATAGGGACCTCCCACCACATACAAAACAAGCACCTTGATACATCTCACCTGCAGGCCCACTCACCGTGACGAGCGCCACACTGCAAGCCGCCGCCACGAGCCATTCCGCTCATCAGCCGCTGCCGCACAGCGGACGACGTCATCAAGGGGCGCCCGCAAGGAGACGGAAATCAAGCATGGATATCGGTTACCTAGGTAACCGAAAAACAAAAAAACAAAACAGACAGACATTAATACATTACAACATTACTAATGTGCAAACATATATAAAAAATATAAAGTGAAACACAGATGATACATAATATATCATATAATAAAAACAAGATATGGGACACTGTATCTTAAATATTCCCAAATGTAAACCGTTAGTTACGTGGCATATATAAATGTATCCAAAACCATGTTATTAACATCATTCTATGAAGTGATCATAGTTTATTTAACCTCTACCATTTTAAATGAATTTTAGTAGATTCAATAAAGTATTCAACAGAATTTAAGGTTTATAGAAAACTATGTAACCCATGTTGTTAAT
This sequence comes from Pseudophryne corroboree, assembly GCF_028390025.1. Classification (NCBI taxonomy): domain Eukaryota; kingdom Metazoa; phylum Chordata; class Amphibia; order Anura; family Myobatrachidae; genus Pseudophryne; species Pseudophryne corroboree. Next base: position 354,748,482 of record NC_086445.1, read on the forward strand.
TTAGGCCTTTAGGGGCCAGTGTGTCCAACCTGAAAATCCAACGGCTCTCTAGTTGGAGTAACACTTTGCCCCTGTCTCCACCCCGAATTGATGCCGGAACATGATCAATTATTTTACTCCTAATACTCGCAATACTGTGCGATTGCTGTACACAATGGCGGGCCATAGGCTGGTCACTGGATCTTGACTCCAAAGCTGCCCTGATTGCCGACCTGTGGTTAGCCATTCTCTCCTTGAATTGGCATTCTGTCTTGCCCACATAATGTAAACCACATGGGCAAGACAGTACATAGATTACAAATCTTGAAGTACAAGTGAGAGGAAAATTAATAGTGAATTTCTTGCCTGATCTGGGGTGAGAAATATAGTCACCTACCAACATGGAGCGACAGGTGACACATCCAATACACCTGAAGCACCCAGGCTTCCGTGACAAAAAGTGTTGTTTGGGTTTAGCCTTCACTAGTTCCATTACATCCACTTTCACCAGCATATCCCTCAGGTTTTTACCCCTCGAATATGCTGGCATTACACGAGTATTAAGCAAACCTGGGAGATCTTTATCCGTATTAATAATGGGCCAGATCTTTTTAATTTCCCTATTGGTATTTTTACTTACTTCAGTGAATCTATTAACCCAGGGAATCTTCTGTATCCCATTTTCTACCATGGTCTTACTCTTTAAAGATACCTCCCTAGGAATCTGTAGAACCCTTTGTTTAGTAGCCAACAATGTTTTATAATCGTAGCCCCTTTGCTCAAACTTTGACACCATTTCATCCAGAGCTCCTTCAATCTTAGAGGAATCACTTGTAATGTGACGCACTCTGAGCATCTGGGAATATGGTAGACCATATTTCAATGAGGGGGGTGGAAGCTATCTGACTTAAGAATAGTATTGCGATCTGTCTCCTTGACATATAGTGACGTACATAACTGATCATTCATATGTGTGATATTCACATCCAAGAAATTTACAGTGGACAAACTCATATTATAAGTGAGCTTCACCACACTAGAAGATGCATTATGGGTATCAAGGAGATTCTGCAAGCATTCCATTGAACCACCCCATACGATTAATAAATCGTCAATAAACCTGACATACATGATGATATGATGACTGAAAGGGTTATTGAGCAAAAGAGACTTCTCTATCCAACACATAAAGGCATTGGCGTACGATGGGGCCACATTGGACCCCATCGCACAGCCAAGCCTCTGCAGGAAAAAAATTACCATTAAACAGGAAATAATTTCTGGTCAACACCAGAAGTAATAATTCCAGAAAGAATTCCACAGGGGGACCAACATAATGAGGATTATCAGTAATGAGGGCTGCTACTGCTGATATTCCCAAGTCGTGAGGAATGCACGTATATAACCCAACAACATCAGCACTGCAGAAGACTGTATCAGGTGCAAGTTTACCTAGATTATTTAATCGCACTAAGAGATCATTAGTATCCTTAAGATAGGATATCGACTGCTGTACACACGGATTTAACAGTGCATCCAAATACACTGAAATAGGTTGAAATAGAGATCCACTGGCAGATACAATTGGTCTGCCAGGGGGTTTCTCGCTGTTTTTATGAAGCTTGGGCAGTGTGTAAAACATGGGCACTACTGGATAAGCAGTTCTTAAAGCAGTAGACAATTCATTAGAAATCCATGATCTATCAACGGCCCTAGTTAGCACACTGTCCAGCTCCATTTTGAAACCGATGGTAGGGCCTTTCATCAATCTCTCATATATATCAACGTCAGCTAATTGTTTTTCACATTCAATAATATAATCTGACAGGTCCTGTACGACTATGGCCCCGCCCTTATCGGCGTTTCTAATTATAATATCAGTACGAGACTGTAGGTCCTTAAGGGCCCGTCGCTCAGGACCTGTCATATTACTATGACCCCCGATATACTGGCCACATTCATTACCAAGCCTATCCATAAAACGTGAAAAGGTCTTAATCGACGGACTGTTCGAAATAGGTTCAAATCTTGATTTTGGTTGCAGCTTTTTAAGCTGCATAGGAATGTCCGTAGGAACATCAGGCACTGGAGTAGATTGAGTCTTAAAGTGTTCACGTAATTTCAGTGTCCTGTTGAACTTAAATGATTCCACCTTCCATTGGAAGGGATCATGACGAACAGTAGGGATAAAGGAAAGCCCCTTGGCCAGAACCTGATATTCTAACTGAGACAGTGGAGATTTAGACAGGTTAAAAACCGCATTCCTTACTTGCGAGTCTTTGTCTTTGCTTTGCCTTTTTCTTTGGCCCCCTCGCCGCGTCCTTTTGGTGGCTTGCCAATAGCTGCTCGGGTTATTGCCCCTAAAGGGCGCTCTTGATGTGAAGTAGTCGCCACTTGTGAATCATTATCACTGATAGAGGTACTTGACCCCTCATAATCTGTGAAGCGTGCCCTTGCTCTTCGGTTATGATGAAACGGCTTCTGTTGGTTACGAGGGCCGGGTTAGTGAGCCATACATACACCCGATTTTGGTCATAATCTTGCTGGACCATGTACTGTCTTGCCCATGTGGTTTACATTATGTGGGCAAGACAGAATGCCAATTCAAGGAGAGAATGGCTAACCACAGGTCGGCAATCAGGGCAGCTTTGGAGTCAGGATCCAGTGACCAGCCTATGGCCCGCCATTGTGTACAGCAATCGCACAGTATTGCGAGTATTAGGAGTAAAATAATTGATCATGTTCCGGCATCAATTCGGGGTGGAGACAGGGGCAAAGTGTTACTCCAACTAAAGAGCCATTGGATTTTCAGGTTGGACACACTGGCCCCTAAAGGCCTAAATGAACAACATGGGTTACATAGTTTTCTATAAACCTTAAATTCTGTTGAATACTTTATTGAATCTACTAAAATTCATTTAAAATGGTAGAGGTTAAATAAACTATGATCACTTCATAGAATGATGTTAATAACATGGTTTTGGATACATTTATATATGCCACGTAACTAACGGTTTACATTTGGGAATATTAAGGATACAGTGCCCCATATCTTGTTTTTATTATATGATATATTATGTATCATCTGTGTTTCACTTTATATTTTTTATATATGTTTGCACATTAGTAATGTTGTAATGTATTAATGTCTGTCTGTTTTGTTTTTTGTTTTTCGGTTACCTAGGTATCCGATATCCATGCTTGATTTCCATCTCCTTGCGGGCGCCCCTTGATGACGTCGTCCGCTGTGCGGCAGCGGCTGATGAGCGAAATGGCTCGTGGCGGCGGCTTGCAGTGTGGCGCTCGTCACGGTGAGTGGGCCTGCAGGTGAGATGTATCAAGGTGCTTGTTTTGTATGTGGTGGGAGGTCCCTATGGTGATATAAATTGTATGTTCAATGTGTGTTATGCATCCCTGACGACGGGCGGAGGCCCGAAACAATTGTTGGATGTTGTTCCATTAAAATCATTATTGGTTGACAAAGTCTCCTGAGTGCCGCCAGATCTTCTTCTTTATGATTGGATGTTCTCATCTCATGGAGGGCACCGGAGCAGATGCTACACCAGCAAGGGGAGTGCCGGCTGTTTTGTTGCTTTATATATATATATATATATATATACATACATACATACATACATACATACACATATCCTCTTTTCTTTTATAGAAAATTCTTATACATAAATTAATCACATTAATTAATTTCATATTTATATTTACATATTTATTAACTTAACCTAATATTAGGCTACATACTCTCCCCCTGGTGATCCAGTATAAGTTATTAGCTGGGTCACCATCATCAATATATACATATTCATGCCTTGAAATCTCCCTTTCTCAGTTTTGATGAGGTAAACATTAAAAATATGGCCACATTGATACAGTACTCACATGTGTAGCCCTAGGTATTAAACATGGTATTCCTAATTGATCATACGTAAGTATAGTAGGGGGATGACACACCCATTTTGGCCTATCCCATACCTGCTCCTCCTCTATCTCACTATAAGGATGTGAAACCCTATCAGAGCTATCTGACACTCTTTGATTTTCAGTATTACAATATTCCAGATTTTATCCCCAGGGGTTATTATTATTATTAAGGTCTTGGATTCTACCTTCCACATGCTCTAGGGGACCCTCAGTAACATGTTTATCAGTAAATTTGTCAAAGCTTAAAGACTCATCTTTATAATAATACCCTTGTATCTCCGGCTCATCATCTAGCTCATCCACAATACTCAATTCATTATGTATTGCATTTCTATCTTCTGCTCTTTCATTAGTTGTTCTGGTAATGTTACTTAGTTCAAGTCCTTCTAACCGAACTTCTTTCCCTATAGGTAATAGATGCTGCCTATGATATGTCAGTATCCTGTCTTCTCCTGCCTCAGGCTTGATCTTATATACAGGTAAGTTTGAAAGTTTTTCAATAATCACAAAAGGATCTTCCCTCCATCTATTTGTAATTTTAAACTTTCTAGGTGTCCCTAGATGTCTTAATAAGACTCGATCGCCTGGAACTAACTCTTGGTCATGTACTTTCCTGTCATATCTAGTCTTATTTTTTAATCCCAATTTCCTGGCTGCACATTCAGCAATATCATATGCCTCCTGCAATTCTTCCCGCAACTTCTTTATACATTTTATGTGAGAGATAGCAGGTTTGTCACTAGTAGATAGCCCCATACATACATCTATAGGAAGCCTAGCTTCACGACCAAACATTAAATAATATGGGGAATACCCTGTTGCTTCATTTTGGGTACAATTATATGCATGTACTAATCGGTCAATATGTCTTTTCCAGTACCTTTTATCAAAAGGGTTTAACGTTCCCAACATATTCAACAGAGTTCTGTTGAACCTCTCAGGTTGGGGGTCTCCTTGTGGATGATATGGGGTTGTCCTAGATTTAGTTATCCCGCAGATTACACAAAGCTCTTTTATTAGTTTACTTTCAAATTCTCTACCTTGGTCAGAGTGAAGTCTATTTGGAAAACCATAGTGGACAAAAAATTTGGTCCACAATGTGTTGGCCACCGTCAATGCCTTTTGATTTGGTGTAACATATGCTTGGGCGTATCTGGTGAAATGATCGGTTATCACCAATATGTGGCATTTCTTTCCTGATTCTACTTCTAATGTCAAAAAATCCATGCATACCAAATCCATGGGCCCACTACTTTTAAAATTTACCAAAGGGGCAGTTTGTTTAATTACAGTTTTACGAATTATACAATTTCCACAATTTCTAGAATAGTCCTCTACTTCTTCCCTCATCCCTGGCCAATAAAACCTATCAGAAATTAACTTAATGGTTTTATAATATCCTAGATGGCCATGTTCATTGTGCAAAGCTTTCATTACAGTAGTCCTATGCTTTGTAGGCAGTACCAACTGTTGCTTTTCCCTTTCCCCTGGTTCTTTAAATATATGGTATAATAGTCCATTTTCTAGGAATAATTTGTTCTTTTGTCGTTCCAATAACTTAGCTCCCTTGGAAACAGGGGGGGAATTAAAATTCCAATTTTGATTCATTTTTTCTATTACCTCTTTTACATCAGGATCTTGACTTTGATCAGTCCGTATCTGACCTTTCCTGAGTTTTGGCAACCCTTCTAATTCTAAATTACTTAGCCAACAATACGATAATGGGAGAGCTGTAGAAGTGGCCCCTAAGGAGCTCAACATTTCTCCTGGTATCATTTCTCCAATTTGTATTTGATGACATATCCCTTTCACATCTCCCATGGGCACTTCAATCCATTCTTCCTCGCTGTCACTGTTTTCTTGATTGGGGATCCTGGGTAATGAGTCAGCATCAATGTTATTAATTCCGGGTCTATATTTTAAAGAAAAATCGTACAGGGCCAATGCTGCAAGCCATCTGTGTCCGGTAGCATCGAGTTTTGCTGTTGTTTGTATATACGTTAAGGGGTTATTGTCAGTGTGTACCTCAAAAGGTACACCGTACAAATAGTCATGAAATTTCTCCACCACACACCACTTTAAAGCTAAAAATTCCAATTTGTGTGTGGGATCATTTTTTTCACTAATGGACAAACCCCGGCTAGTAAAAGACACAGGTCTCAGTTCACCTTGTTGCTTCTGATATAACACTCCTCCTATTCCTCCTTGTGAAGCATCAGTATGAAGCACATATGGAATGGTCAGGTCAGCATAAGCTAAAACTGGGGCATCAGTTACATTTTTTTTTAGAGTCTGAAAAGCTAATTCACATTCACAGCTCCATCTATCCCCAAAAAGTTCATTTGGTTTGTACAAGTGTTTAGAACTAGGCTGAATTGTCTTCCTTCTATTAGTTGAAGGATAACCTTTGGTTAAATCAGTGAGGGGTTTTGAAATTTTAGAATAATTTGGAACAAATCTACGGTAATAACCGCAAAACCCCAGAGAAGATCTGAGTTCCTTTAATTTAGTGGGACGGGGCCAATTTTTTACAGCATCTACCTTTGCAGGATCGGTTGACACCCCTTCTCGGCCTACTATATGTCCCAGGTATTTAACTGAAGACCTGCACAACTGGCATTTATCAATTGATAACTTCAGTCCTCCCTCTATCAGTCTATCCAATACTTTTAGAAGACGGGCATTATGTTCAGAAAGGGATTTCCCAAAGACAATTATGTCGTCCAGGTAAACAATGACTTCTCTATAATTCATGTCTCCAACAACTCGTTCCATAGTCCTCTGAAATGTCGCAGGGGCTCCCTTTATACCTTGTGGCATTTTTAAGAATTCAAAAAATCCTAATGGGCAGATGAATGCGTTTTTTTCTCTATCCTCAGGACGCATAGGAATCTGGTAGAATCCATTCCTTAGATCTAGCACAGAGAACCACATGCTCCCTTGTAAACAGTCTAATGCCTCATCAATTCTAGGAACTGTATATTGGTCTGGTACAGTTCGTGAATTTAATGTCCTATAATCTACACACATACGGATTTTTCCATTTTTCTTCTTCTTGCAATTACAATTGGGGAAGCGTATGGACTACGGGACTCTATGATGATTTGGTTCTCCAGTAATCCCTTCAAGTGTAACCTAACGTCTTCAAAATCCGCAGGTGCGATCCTACGGGAGCGTTCTCTAAAAGGACTGGTATCATTTAATTTTATGCCATGTTCTACCCCCTTTGCCTCTCCTAGATCCCACTCTCCAATTGAGAATGCTTGTTTTCTGTACTCTAATTCCTCAGACAAAAGAACCTTATCTTCCTATGTAATGTCACTTCCCTGAAAGCAAATGTCAAACTCATTCCCACTTTCATTTAAAACATCCTCTGGTGGTTCTAGCTGTACTGGCAATGCCTGTCCTGCCTCAGCACACTGTTCATCTTCTTTCTGACACCAGTTAGATAATATATGGTACAATTGAGTATTAGTCCCTACAATTACAGGAAGTTCATTTCTTCCCCCTTTTATTTCAGGACATATAAGAGCGATAAAAGGTACTTCCAACAACTTCTGGTGTGTTTCTCCTTCAAACTCAAGATTTACATGTACATATCCCAAATAAGGGTACTTTTCAATACTTAATCCCCATATGACTAACCCACTCAATGGTTTTATGGGTACATCAGATAAATGGTCATTATACCATGTTCCGAAAATAATTGACACTTGAGATCCACTGTCTAATAGTACTTTACACTTATTCCCATTAATAGCTGCTGGGACTACAGGTGCAGGTCCCAGTAACCCCTCAGGCACTTTTCTGTTCCACCAGGAATTCCCCATTGCACAATAACTGACTTCTAGGGGGACTGTGCGGGGTTCATAGTCCTCCCTTGTTCATTTTCCTGCCCAGAAAGAACATCCCTATTAGTGTTGGAGTTAGTTGCAGAGGCCCGTGCAGAAGATCTATCAGTAATGACATTGCATTCATAAGCTCTATGTCCTATCCTCCCACATTTAAAACTTCCCCTTCCTCTATTAGTATAGCTATTTCCTCTCCCCATTCCTCTTATATTTGTATTGTTATTACTCCTAGGAGAGGAGTTTTCTAAACTTCTACTCTCATGAGAGGCCATAAACTCCTCCAGTTTCTTGTTCTGTTCCTCTATCATTTTAACTATTTTTTCCTCAAAGGGGTTGACCTCCACAGAGGGTTGGACAACCTTAACCTTTTTTACCGTTCTTTCTCTCATTTCAATTAGTACTTCTTCTTGTTTTATTTCTTTTAATAATTCATTAAAAGTGGGGGAGGGTTCCCTTATTCCAGAACATCGTATTTTCTGGGCTACCGAATCAGCTGTCAGTGCCCCCCTCAGTAGCTGTTTCATTCTGTTTCTATCTACTTCGTCTCGGGCAATTCCACCCTTTTCTACTATTTTGTATAAGAGTTTGTCTAGTTGAATTAAGTATGCACTTAACTTTTCTCCAGGCTCCTGAAAAGTGTGGTGCAACCTGGATGTTAAATCTCCCACATCCTCCAAAGTGCCGTAGGCATAATCTAAAGCCTCAAAATATGTTTCAAGAGTGGCCTGTGGATTACTTTGTCTAGCTGCCTGTATTATTCCCATGGCAGGTCCCCTTAGGCTTTCTACTACTCCCTGCCTTTTTATTTGGTCTGGACACTGCCACTCCTCTGCTTGCTGTACAGCAGCTTCTTTCCAGGCTTCATATGTTTCTTCGCCTAAAGGTGCAGGCACTATCCCTGAGAATATCCGTAATCTCCTATAACTCCCTTCGTAGTGCCAGCGTTCCAACTGGGTAACCACTCTATCTACCATAGTTTCAAACTGCGACCCATCTACATTTTCACCATTTCCTTGCATATTATTGTTTATATTATCCCTCCCAGATGTATCAACAGAAGTAGATATGTGCGCATTAATAGCTTCCTCATATTTTCTCTTAGGCCAAATAATATACCATCGCCTCCCAATTTCCTCATTTGCCATTATCATCATCGGTATTAGACATGGGTCTAACTCCCTTTCAGCTTCTATTAATATGGCTATTTCTCCTCTCCATTTGTCTACAATCCTGGGTCTTTTAACCCCATACAATTTATCTATAATTGTCCTTATAACTTCCTCATCCGAAAATTCTGAAAAATCCCTACCTATACCTATGCACTTTTTAGGATTTTTTTCTTTTTGCATACACCAAGTGTATAGATCCTCTCCTGTTAAATTCTCCATTATTCCTATGTTCAATCTCAGCAGACTTGCCTCCAATATGTAACCCTTCCTTATATCTGATAAGGTTACCCAATCTAATAATGTGCCTCCACCCAAGCTATTGCTTTAACAACAGGCTGCCTGGGATGCCTGATTTCTTACAGTATGTAAAATGTGGTGGTTAAGTTATCGATAGATATATATATATATATATATATATATATGTATACACATCAGTTAATCACAAATTACTCATGTGCCTGTTCTTTTTATTAACATATTACACATCATGCACATATACCAAGATTATGCATACACCATATATATTATTTCCTAGCTACCCCACACTTCTATACAATTCAATTGCATGCAATACACAAAAAATATTTGGTTCTAACCTCACTAAATGAGTGACCCGGGTACTCTGTAAAAATTGGAATATGCGCAAGTTGGGGCCCATAAATTCCTTTTCACTTTGTAATACTAGCATTTTAGAGTTTATGCTGTACCAGTCTTTAAATTTAGCTCACTACCAGCTCTTAACCTTGGATAGTAACAAAGTCTTCTAGGTAGTAGTAAAGTCTTTATAGTTGACTACTTTAAGGTTAACTTTCCTTACTTTGTTTCCAATACACTGCAGATGGCCAACTTAGCAGAGTGTATAAATAAAAGAAACAATATATCTACTTTGTGTCTTATGTCTCACTGCGCTGGCTTTAGAAACAAATGGCATCAGGTTCTTGGCATCCAGATAAATTAGTTCAGTAACTTACAGTCTTTAGATATATAGAATTAAAATATATCTGGAATATCCTTTATAGTCTCTCTCTTTTCCTTTGTTTATTACTACCTATAAATCCTAGTGGTTTCAGTGTTCTTGTTTCCCTTTTACTCTAATATCCTTAGTCTTACTCAACTACATAGGCAGTTTCATCTCCCTTGTGGATATAAATATATACAATTATGATCCCCATCACTGTAATGGTACCTAATAGATTAGGGTACCAGTCCTGCCCCTTTTCTCATCAGATGCTTACGTATAGACAGATAAAGTAAACCATAGGGAAGTTACAGTACATTCTACTGACTTGGCTATGAGGGAATCCAAATTTGCAGAGTAGACTGAATACCGCTATAGATTGTCACTATTTTCTTCCCTTGTATTAATTAAAGTCTCTTGCCAAACCACTTTACGTCAGTACATATGCTTAGTTCCTTATAGGAATAACTCTCCGTAGCTATTATATTATAATAGTCGGTGTAGCCTGGCCCCAGTATCTACCGACGGGGCTGTCCCAGACTATTAGTTAGTCTTTGAATAATATAAATGGGAGGCAAATTATTTCTTCTCTCCCTCTCTAATGGCTTTGCTGTATAATTTCTCATTTACTATAGCCAAGTGTCATTTCTGCCTATGGTGCAAGGTGCAGTATATAAATTTGGTCACTTACACCTCCTTATAGCAGCTGCTGTAGATAAGTACTCCCCCGACTCCTCCCTGATGCTCTCTAATTGGCTTCTGGACTGCTCTGTATCTGGTGCAGGCGGCGCCTCTGACTGTGCCTCCCCGCTTCTAGGGCAGCGATCCTCCCTAGGCATCTGACTGGCTCCCTTCTGTTACCATGGAGCCGCGTCCTCTTCTGGCTACTGCTTCCGCTCCCTGATGCTACAGCGGCTCAGCCGGAGCCTCTCTGGCCATCTCTCCGTGCCACTTCAGCCCCTCTATGCTGCCTCCTCCGTGGTGCCGCACACCCGGACACCCGGAGCTTCTCTGGCCACCTCACGCCGTCTGCTAGTGGCGCTTCTACCTCCCCCTCTGCCCCCCCTTCGGGAACGGTTAAGCCTGGTGCTGGTGCAGCTACTTGGTCTCCAATAGCGCCGCCGTATGTTCACAGCATACAGCTCTTTGTGGCAGCGCTCTGGAGGACCAAGTGCCCACACTGACCAGGGGAAAAGCAGTCTGAATGTCCGCCAGCGGGAGCGCCTTTTATATTATTCTAGCTACCCGCTCGCGGACTCCCTCTCTGCACCCGGCACTAACTTACCGGCTCGCGGGTTCTCTCCACTCTATACTGCTCCTACACTACCGGCACGCGGGTCCCTCTCTTCTGCACACGGCCCTCTCCCTCTGCACATGGCCCTAATTACCGGCACGAGAACCCCTCTAAGAACAACGGCAACAGCACCAACACCCCTAAACACACTCCCCCTCCATCTTTCCATCTTTCCCAATGTACACAAAAAAACACACATCCCTTTACTTGGAACAACACAACCCCCCTTTCTATTATGTCCACAATTAAGTATATATATATTATTTCATACACATAAACGTTTTATTCATATATATATATATATATATACACACACACACACACACACACATATATATATATATATATATATATATATATATATATAAAGAAGAAGATCTGGCGGCACTCAGGAGACTTTGTCAACCAATAATGATTTTAATGGAACAACATCCAACAATTGTTTCGGGCCTCCGCCCGTCGTCAGGGATGCATAACACACATTGAACATACAATTTATATCACCATAGGGACCTCCCACCACATACAAAACAAGCACCTTGATACATCTCACCTGCAGGCCCACTCACCGTGACGAGCGCCACACTGCAAGCCGCCGCCACGAGCCATTCCGCTCATCAGCCGCTGCCGCACAGCGGACGACGTCATCAAGGGGCGCCCGCAAGGAGACGGAAATCAAGCATGGATATCGGTTACCTAGGTAACCGAAAAACAAAAAAACAAAACAGACAGACATTAATACATTACAACATTACTAATGTGCAAACATATATAAAAAATATAAAGTGAAACACAGATGATACATAATATATCATATAATAAAAACAAGATATGGGACACTGTATCTTAAATATTCCCAAATGTAAACCGTTAGTTACGTGGCATATATAAATGTATCCAAAACCATGTTATTAACATCATTCTATGAAGTGATCATAGTTTATTTAACCTCTACCATTTTAAATGAATTTTAGTAGATTCAATAAAGTATTCAACAGAATTTAAGGTTTATAGAAAACTATGTAACCCATGTTGTTAATTTAGGCCTTTAGGGGCCAGTGTGTCCAACCTGAAAATCCAACGGCTCTCTAGTTGGAGTAACACTTTGCCCCTGTCTCCACCCCGAATTGATGCCGGAACATGATCAATTATTTTACTCCTAATACTCGCAATACTGTGCGATTGCTGTACACAATGGCGGGCCATAGGCTGGTCACTGGATCTTGACTCCAAAGCTGCCCTGATTGCCGACCTGTGGTTAGCCATTCTCTCCTTGAATTGGCATTCTGTCTTGCCCACATAATGTAAACCACATGGGCAAGACAGTACATAGATTACAAATCTTGAAGTACAAGTGAGAGGAAAATTAATAGTGAATTTCTTGCCTGATCTGGGGTGAGAAATATAGTCACCTACCAACATGGAGCGACAGGTGACACATCCAATACACCTGAAGCACCCAGGCTTCCGTGACAAAAAGTGTTGTTTGGGTTTAGCCTTCACTAGTTCCATTACATCCACTTTCACCAGCATATCCCTCAGGTTTTTACCCCTCGAATATGCTGGCATTACACGAGTATTAAGCAAACCTGGGAGATCTTTATCCGTATTAATAATGGGCCAGATCTTTTTAATTTCCCTATTGGTATTTTTACTTACTTCAGTGAATCTATTAACCCAGGGAATCTTCTGTATCCCATTTTCTACCATGGTCTTACTCTTTAAAGATACCTCCCTAGGAATCTGTAGAACCCTTTGTTTAGTAGCCAACAATGTTTTATAATCGTAGCCCCTTTGCTCAAACTTTGACACCATTTCATCCAGAGCTCCTTCAATCTTAGAGGAATCACTTGTAATGTGACGCACTCTGAGCATCTGGGAATATGGTAGACCATATTTCAATGAGGGGGGTGGAAGCTATCTGACTTAAGAATAGTATTGCGATCTGTCTCCTTGACATATAGTGACGTACATAACTGATCATTCATATGTGTGATATTCACATCCAAGAAATTTACAGTGGACAAACTCATATTATAAGTGAGCTTCACCACACTAGAAGATGCATTATGGGTATCAAGGAGATTCTGCAAGCATTCCATTGAACCACCCCATACGATTAATAAATCGTCAATAAACCTGACATACATGATGATATGATGACTGAAAGGGTTATTGAGCAAAAGAGACTTCTCTATCCAACACATAAAGGCATTGGCGTACGATGGGGCCACATTGGACCCCATCGCACAGCCAAGCCTCTGCAGGAAAAAAATTACCATTAAACAGGAAATAATTTCTGGTCAACACCAGAAGTAATAATTCCAGAAAGAATTCCACAGGGGGACCAACATAATGAGGATTATCAGTAATGAGGGCTGCTACTGCTGATATTCCCAAGTCGTGAGGAATGCACGTATATAACCCAACAACATCAGCACTGCAGAAGACTGTATCAGGTGCAAGTTTACCTAGATTATTTAATCGCACTAAGAGATCATTAGTATCCTTAAGATAGGATATCGACTGCTGTACACACGGATTTAACAGTGCATCCAAATACACTGAAATAGGTTGAAATAGAGATCCACTGGCAGATACAATTGGTCTGCCAGGGGGTTTCTCGCTGTTTTTATGAAGCTTGGGCAGTGTGTAAAACATGGGCACTACTGGATAAGCAGTTCTTAAAGCAGTAGACAATTCATTAGAAATCCATGATCTATCAACGGCCCTAGTTAGCACACTGTCCAGCTCCATTTTGAAACCGATGGTAGGGCCTTTCATCAATCTCTCATATATATCAACGTCAGCTAATTGTTTTTCACATTCAATAATATAATCTGACAGGTCCTGTACGACTATGGCCCCGCCCTTATCGGCGTTTCTAATTATAATATCAGTACGAGACTGTAGGTCCTTAAGGGCCCGTCGCTCAGGACCTGTCATATTACTATGACCCCCGATATACTGGCCACATTCATTACCAAGCCTATCCATAAAACGTGAAAAGGTCTTAATCGACGGACTGTTCGAAATAGGTTCAAATCTTGATTTTGGTTGCAGCTTTTTAAGCTGCATAGGAATGTCCGTAGGAACATCAGGCACTGGAGTAGATTGAGTCTTAAAGTGTTCACGTAATTTCAGTGTCCTGTTGAACTTAAATGATTCCACCTTCCATTGGAAGGGATCATGACGAACAGTAGGGATAAAGGAAAGCCCCTTGGCCAGAACCTGATATTCTAACTGAGACAGTGGAGATTTAGACAGGTTAAAAACCGCATTCCTTACTTGCGAGTCTTTGTCTTTGCTTTGCCTTTTTCTTTGGCCCCCTCGCCGCGTCCTTTTGGTGGCTTGCCAATAGCTGCTCGGGTTATTGCCCCTAAAGGGCGCTCTTGATGTGAAGTAGTCGCCACTTGTGAATCATTATCACTGATAGAGGTACTTGACCCCTCATAATCTGTGAAGCGTGCCCTTGCTCTTCGGTTATGATGAAACGGCTTCTGTTGGTTACGAGGGCCGGGTTAGTGAGCCATACATACACCCGATTTTGGTCATAATCTTGCTGGACCATGTACTGTCTTGCCCATGTGGTTTACATTATGTGGGCAAGACAGAATGCCAATTCAAGGAGAGAATGGCTAACCACAGGTCGGCAATCAGGGCAGCTTTGGAGTCAGGATCCAGTGACCAGCCTATGGCCCGCCATTGTGTACAGCAATCGCACAGTATTGCGAGTATTAGGAGTAAAATAATTGATCATGTTCCGGCATCAATTCGGGGTGGAGACAGGGGCAAAGTGTTACTCCAACTAAAGAGCCATTGGATTTTCAGGTTGGACACACTGGCCCCTAAAGGCCTAAATGAACAACATGGGTTACATAGTTTTCTATAAACCTTAAATTCTGTTGAATACTTTATTGAATCTACTAAAATTCATTTAAAATGGTAGAGGTTAAATAAACTATGATCACTTCATAGAATGATGTTAATAACATGGTTTTGGATACATTTATATATGCCACGTAACTAACGGTTTACATTTGGGAATATTAAGGATACAGTGCCCCATATCTTGTTTTTATTATATGATATATTATGTATCATCTGTGTTTCACTTTATATTTTTTATATATGTTTGCACATTAGTAATGTTGTAATGTATTAATGTCTGTCTGTTTTGTTTTTTGTTTTTCGGTTACCTAGGTATCCGATATCCATGCTTGATTTCCATCTCCTTGCGGGCGCCCCTTGATGACGTCGTCCGCTGTGCGGCAGCGGCTGATGAGCGAAATGGCTCGTGGCGGCGGCTTGCAGTGTGGCGCTCGTCACGGTGAGTGGGCCTGCAGGTGAGATGTATCAAGGTGCTTGTTTTGTATGTGGTGGGAGGTCCCTATGGTGATATAAATTGTATGTTCAATGTGTGTTATGCATCCCTGACGACGGGCGGAGGCCCGAAACAATTGTTGGATGTTGTTCCATTAAAATCATTATTGGTTGACAAAGTCTCCTGAGTGCCGCCAGATCTTCTTCTTTATGATTGGATGTTCTCATCTCATGGAGGGCACCGGAGCAGATGCTACACCAGCAAGGGGAGTGCCGGCTGTTTTGTTGCTTTATATATATATATATATATATATATACATACATACATACATACATACATACACATATCCTCTTTTCTTTTATAGAAAATTCTTATACATAAATTAATCACATTAATTAATTTCATATTTATATTTACATATTTATTAACTTAACCTAATATTAGGCTACATACTCTCCCCCTGGTGATCCAGTATAAGTTATTAGCTGGGTCACCATCATCAATATATACATATTCATGCCTTGAAATCTCCCTTTCTCAGTTTTGATGAGGTAAACATTAAAAATATGGCCACATTGATACAGTACTCACATGTGTAGCCCTAGGTATTAAACATGGTATTCCTAATTGATCATACGTAAGTATAGTAGGGGGATGACACACCCATTTTGGCCTATCCCATACCTGCTCCTCCTCTATCTCACTATAAGGATGTGAAACCCTATCAGAGCTATCTGACACTCTTTGATTTTCAGTATTACAATATTCCAGATTTTATCCCCAGGGGTTATTATTATTATTAAGGTCTTGGATTCTACCTTCCACATGCTCTAGGGGACCCTCAGTAACATGTTTATCAGTAAATTTGTCAAAGCTTAAAGACTCATCTTTATAATAATACCCTTGTATCTCCGGCTCATCATCTAGCTCATCCACAATACTCAATTCATTATGTATTGCATTTCTATCTTCTGCTCTTTCATTAGTTGTTCTGGTAATGTTACTTAGTTCAAGTCCTTCTAACCGAACTTCTTTCCCTATAGGTAATAGATGCTGCCTATGATATGTCAGTATCCTGTCTTCTCCTGCCTCAGGCTTGATCTTATATACAGGTAAGTTTGAAAGTTTTTCAATAATCACAAAAGGATCTTCCCTCCATCTATTTGTAATTTTAAACTTTCTAGGTGTCCCTAGATGTCTTAATAAGACTCGATCGCCTGGAACTAACTCTTGGTCATGTACTTTCCTGTCATATCTAGTCTTATTTTTTAATCCCAATTTCCTGGCTGCACATTCAGCAATATCATATGCCTCCTGCAATTCTTCCCGCAACTTCTTTATACATTTTATGTGAGAGATAGCAGGTTTGTCACTAGTAGATAGCCCCATACATACATCTATAGGAAGCCTAGCTTCACGACCAAACATTAAATAATATGGGGAATACCCTGTTGCTTCATTTTGGGTACAATTATATGCATGTACTAATCGGTCAATATGTCTTTTCCAGTACCTTTTATCAAAAGGGTTTAACGTTCCCAACATATTCAACAGAGTTCTGTTGAACCTCTCAGGTTGGGGGTCTCCTTGTGGATGATATGGGGTTGTCCTAGATTTAGTTATCCCGCAGATTACACAAAGCTCTTTTATTAGTTTACTTTCAAATTCTCTACCTTGGTCAGAGTGAAGTCTATTTGGAAAACCATAGTGGACAAAAAATTTGGTCCACAATGTGTTGGCCACCGTCAATGCCTTTTGATTTGGTGTAACATATGCTTGGGCGTATCTGGTGAAATGATCGGTTATCACCAATATGTGGCATTTCTTTCCTGATTCTACTTCTAATGTCAAAAAATCCATGCATACCAAATCCATGGGCCCACTACTTTTAAAATTTACCAAAGGGGCAGTTTGTTTAATTACAGTTTTACGAATTATACAATTTCCACAATTTCTAGAATAGTCCTCTACTTCTTCCCTCATCCCTGGCCAATAAAACCTATCAGAAATTAACTTAATGGTTTTATAATATCCTAGATGGCCATGTTCATTGTGCAAAGCTTTCATTACAGTAGTCCTATGCTTTGTAGGCAGTACCAACTGTTGCTTTTCCCTTTCCCCTGGTTCTTTAAATATATGGTATAATAGTCCATTTTCTAGGAATAATTTGTTCTTTTGTCGTTCCAATAACTTAGCTCCCTTGGAAACAGGGGGGGAATTAAAATTCCAATTTTGATTCATTTTTTCTATTACCTCTTTTACATCAGGATCTTGACTTTGATCAGTCCGTATCTGACCTTTCCTGAGTTTTGGCAACCCTTCTAATTCTAAATTACTTAGCCAACAATACGATAATGGGAGAGCTGTAGAAGTGGCCCCTAAGGAGCTCAACATTTCTCCTGGTATCATTTCTCCAATTTGTATTTGATGACATATCCCTTTCACATCTCCCATGGGCACTTCAATCCATTCTTCCTCGCTGTCACTGTTTTCTTGATTGGGGATCCTGGGTAATGAGTCAGCATCAATGTTATTAATTCCGGGTCTATATTTTAAAGAAAAATCGTACAGGGCCAATGCTGCAAGCCATCTGTGTCCGGTAGCATCGAGTTTTGCTGTTGTTTGTATATACGTTAAGGGGTTATTGTCAGTGTGTACCTCAAAAGGTACACCGTACAAATAGTCATGAAATTTCTCCACCACACACCACTTTAAAGCTAAAAATTCCAATTTGTGTGTGGGATCATTTTTTTCACTAATGGACAAACCCCGGCTAGTAAAAGACACAGGTCTCAGTTCACCTTGTTGCTTCTGATATAACACTCCTCCTATTCCTCCTTGTGAAGCATCAGTATGAAGCACATATGGAATGGTCAGGTCAGCATAAGCTAAAACTGGGGCATCAGTTACATTTTTTTTTAGAGTCTGAAAAGCTAATTCACATTCACAGCTCCATCTATCCCCAAAAAGTTCATTTGGTTTGTACAAGTGTTTAGAACTAGGCTGAATTGTCTTCCTTCTATTAGTTGAAGGATAACCTTTGGTTAAATCAGTGAGGGGTTTTGAAATTTTAGAATAATTTGGAACAAATCTACGGTAATAACCGCAAAACCCCAGAAAAGATCTGAGTTCCTTTAATTTAGTGGGACGGGGCCAATTTTTTACAGCATCTACCTTTGCAGGATCGGTTGACACCCCTTCTCGGCCTACTATATGTCCCAGGTATTTAACTGAAGACCTGCACAACTGGCATTTATCAATTGATAACTTCAGTCCTCCCTCTATCAGTCTATCCAATACTTTTAGAAGACGGGCATTATGTTCAGAAAGGGATTTCCCAAAGACAATTATGTCGTCCAGGTAAACAATGACTTCTCTATAATTCATGTCTCCAACAACTCGTTCCATAGTCCTCTGAAATGTCGCAGGGGCTCCCTTTATACCTTGTGGCATTTTTAAGAATTCAAAAAATCCTAATGGGCAGATGAATGCGTTTTTTTCTCTATCCTCAGGACGCATAGGAATCTGGTAGAATCCATTCCTTAGATCTAGCACAGAGAACCACATGCTCCCTTGTAAACAGTCTAATGCCTCATCAATTCTAGGAACTGTATATTGGTCTGGTACAGTTCGTGAATTTAATGTCCTATAATCTACACACATACGGATTTTTCCATTTTTCTTCTTCTTGCAATTACAATTGGGGAAGCGTATGGACTACGGGACTCTATGATGATTTGGTTCTCCAGTAATCCCTTCAAGTGTAACCTAACGTCTTCAAAATCCGCAGGTGCGATCCTACGGGAGCGTTCTCTAAAAGGACTGGTATCATTTAATTTTATGCCATGTTCTACCCCCTTTGCCTCTCCTAGATCCCACTCTCCAATTGAGAATGCTTGTTTTCTGTACTCTAATTCCTCAGACAAAAGAACCTTATCTTCCTATGTAATGTCACTTCCCTGAAAGCAAATGTCAAACTCATTCCCACTTTCATTTAAAACATCCTCTGGTGGTTCTAGCTGTACTGGCAATGCCTGTCCTGCCTCAGCACACTGTTCATCTTCTTTCTGACACCAGTTAGATAATATATGGTACAATTGAGTATTAGTCCCTACAATTACAGGAAGTTCATTTCTTCCCCCTTTTATTTCAGGACATATAAGAGCGATAAAAGGTACTTCCAACAACTTCTGGTGTGTTTCTCCTTCAAACTCAAGATTTACATGTACATATCCCAAATAAGGGTACTTTTCAATACTTAATCCCCATATGACTAACCCACTCAATGGTTTTATGGGTACATCAGATAAATGGTCATTATACCATGTTCCGAAAATAATTGACACTTGAGATCCACTGTCTAATAGTACTTTACACTTATTCCCATTAATAGCTGCTGGGACTACAGGTGCAGGTCCCAGTAACCCCTCAGGCACTTTTCTGTTCCACCAGGAATTCCCCATTGCACAATAACTGACTTCTAGGGGGACTGTGCGGGGTTCATAGTCCTCCCTTGTTCATTTTCCTGCCCAGAAAGAACATCCCTATTAGTGTTGGAGTTAGTTGCAGAGGCCCGTGCAGAAGATCTATCAGTAATGACATTGCATTCATAAGCTCTATGTCCTATCCTCCCACATTTAAAACTTCCCCTTCCTCTATTAGTATAGCTATTTCCTCTCCCCATTCCTCTTATATTTGTATTGTTATTACTCCTAGGAGAGGAGTTTTCTAAACTTCTACTCTCATGAGAGGCCATAAACTCCTCCAGTTTCTTGTTCTGTTCCTCTATCATTTTAACTATTTTTTCCTCAAAGGGGTTGACCTCCACAGAGGGTTGGACAACCTTAACCTTTTTTACCGTTCTTTCTCTCATTTCAATTAGTACTTCTTCTTGTTTTATTTCTTTTAATAATTCATTAAAAGTGGGGGAGGGTTCCCTTATTCCAGAACATCGTATTTTCTGGGCTACCGAATCAGCTGTCAGTGCCCCCCTCAGTAGCTGTTTCATTCTGTTTCTATCTACTTCGTCTCGGGCAATTCCACCCTTTTCTACTATTTTGTATAAGAGTTTGTCTAGTTGAATTAAGTATGCACTTAACTTTTCTCCAGGCTCCTGAAAAGTGTGGTGCAACCTGGATGTTAAATCTCCCACATCCTCCAAAGTGCCGTAGGCATAATCTAAAGCCTCAAAATATGTTTCAAGAGTGGCCTGTGGATTACTTTGTCTAGCTGCCTGTATTATTCCCATGGCAGGTCCCCTTAGGCTTTCTACTACTCCCTGCCTTTTTATTTGGTCTGGACACTGCCACTCCTCTGCTTGCTGTACAGCAGCTTCTTTCCAGGCTTCATATGTTTCTTCGCCTAAAGGTGCAGGCACTATCCCTGAGAATATCCGTAATCTCCTATAACTCCCTTCGTAGTGCCAGCGTTCCAACTGGGTAACCACTCTATCTACCATAGTTTCAAACTGCGACCCATCTACATTTTCACCATTTCCTTGCATATTATTGTTTATATTATCCCTCCCAGATGTATCAACAGAAGTAGATATGTGCGCATTAATAGCTTCCTCATATTTTCTCTTAGGCCAAATAATATACCATCGCCTCCCAATTTCCTCATTTGCCATTATCATCATCGGTATTAGACATGGGTCTAACTCCCTTTCAGCTTCTATTAATATGGCTATTTCTCCTCTCCATTTGTCTACAATCCTGGGTCTTTTAACCCCATACAATTTATCTATAATTGTCCTTATAACTTCCTCATCCGAAAATTCTGAAAAATCCCTACCTATACCTATGCACTTTTTAGGATTTTTTTCTTTTTGCATACACCAAGTGTATAGATCCTCTCCTGTTAAATTCTCCATTATTCCTATGTTCAATCTCAGCAGACTTGCCTCCAATATGTAACCCTTCCTTATATCTGATAAGGTTACCCAATCTAATAATGTGCCTCCACCCAAGCTATTGCTTTAACAACAGGCTGCCTGGGATGCCTGATTTCTTACAGTATGTAAAATGTGGTGGTTAAGTTATCGATAGATATATATATATATATATATATATATATATATGTATACACATCAGTTAATCACAAATTACTCATGTGCCTGTTCTTTTTATTAACATATTACACATCATGCACATATACCAAGATTATGCATACACCATATATATTATTTCCTAGCTACCCCACACTTCTATACAATTCAATTGCATGCAATACACAAAAAATATTTGGTTCTAACCTCACTAAATGAGTGACCCGGGTACTCTGTAAAAATTGGAATATGCGCAAGTTGGGGCCCATAAATTCCTTTTCACTTTGTAATACTAGCATTTTAGAGTTTATGCTGTACCAGTCTTTAAATTTAGCTCACTACCAGCTCTTAACCTTGGATAGTAACAAAGTCTTCTAGGTAGTAGTAAAGTCTTTATAGTTGACTACTTTAAGGTTAACTTTCCTTACTTTGTTTCCAATACACTGCAGATGGCCAACTTAGCAGAGTGTATAAATAAAAGAAACAATATATCTACTTTGTGTCTTATGTCTCACTGCGCTGGCTTTAGAAACAAATGGCATCAGGTTCTTGGCATCCAGATAAATTAGTTCAGTAACTTACAGTCTTTAGATATATAGAATTAAAATATATCTGGAATATCCTTTATAGTCTCTCTCTTTTCCTTTGTTTATTACTACCTATAAATCCTAGTGGTTTCAGTGTTCTTGTTTCCCTTTTACTCTAATATCCTTAGTCTTACTCAACTACATAGGCAGTTTCATCTCCCTTGTGGATATAAATATATACAATTATGATCCCCATCACTGTAATGGTACCTAATAGATTAGGGTACCAGTCCTGCCCCTTTTCTCATCAGATGCTTACGTATAGACAGATAAAGTAAACCATAGGGAAGTTACAGTACATTCTACTGACTTGGCTATGAGGGAATCCAAATTTGCAGAGTAGACTGAATACCGCTATAGATTGTCACTATTTTCTTCCCTTGTATTAATTAAAGTCTCTTGCCAAACCACTTTACGTCAGTACATATGCTTAGTTCCTTATAGGAATAACTCTCCGTAGCTATTATATTATAATAGTCGGTGTAGCCTGGCCCCAGTATCTACCGACGGGGCTGTCCCAGACTATTAGTTAGTCTTTGAATAATATAAATGGGAGGCAAATTATTTCTTCTCTCCCTCTCTAATGGCTTTGCTGTATAATTTCTCATTTACTATAGCCAAGTGTCATTTCTGCCTATGGTGCAAGGTGCAGTATATAAATTTGGTCACTTACACCTCCTTATAGCAGCTGCTGTAGATAAGTACTCCCCCGACTCCTCCCTGATGCTCTCTAATTGGCTTCTGGACTGCTCTGTATCTGGTGCAGGCGGCGCCTCTGACTGTGCCTCCCCGCTTCTAGGGCAGCGATCCTCCCTAGGCATCTGACTGGCTCCCTTCTGTTACCATGGAGCCGCGTCCTCTTCTGGCTACTGCTTCCGCTCCCTGATGCTACAGCGGCTCAGCCGGAGCCTCTCTGGCCATCTCTCCGTGCCACTTCAGCCCCTCTATGCTGCCTCCTCCGTGGTGCCGCACACCCGGACACCCGGAGCTTCTCTGGCCACCTCACGCCGTCTGCTAGTGGCGCTTCTACCTCCCCCTCTGCCCCCCCTTCGGGAACGGTTAAGCCTGGTGCTGGTGCAGCTACTTGGTCTCCAATAGCGCCGCCGTATGTTCACAGCATACAGCTCTTTGTGGCAGCGCTCTGGAGGACCAAGTGCCCACACTGACCAGGGGAACAGCAGTCTGAATGTCGCCAGCGGGAGCGCCTTTTATATTATTCTAGCTACCCGCTCGCAGACTCCCTCTCTGCAGCCGGCACTAACTTACCGGCTCGCAGGTTCTCTCCACTCTATACTGCTCCTACACTACCGGCACGCGGGTCCCTCTCTTCTGCACACGGCCCTCTCCCTCTGCACATGGCCCTAATTACCGGCACGAGAACCCCTCTAAGAACAACGGCAACAGCACCAACACCCCTAAACACACTCCCCCTCCATCTTTCCATCTTTCCCAATGTACACAAAAAAACACACATCCCTTTACTTGGAACAACACAACCCCCCTTTCTATTATGTCCACAATTAAGTATATATATATTATTTCATACACATAAATGTTTTATTCATATATATATATATATATATATATACACACACACACACACACACACACACACACACACATATATATATATATAAAGAAGAAGATCTGGCGGCACTCAGGAGACTTTGTCAACCAATAATGATTTTAATGGAACAACATCCAACAATTGTTTCGGGCCTCCGCCCGTCGTCAGGGATGCATAACACACATTGAACATACAATTTATATCACCATAGGGACCTCCCACCACATACAAAACAAGCACCTTGATACATCTCACCTGCAGGCCCACTCACCGTGACGAGCGCCACACTGCAAGCCGCCGCCACGAGCCATTCCGCTCATCAGCCGCTGCCGCACAGCGGACGACGTCATCAAGGGGCGCCCGCAAGGAGACGGAAATCAAGCATGGATATCGGTTACCTAGGTAACCGAAAAACAAAAAAACAAAACAGACAGACATTAATACATTACAACATTACTAATGTGCAAACATATATAAAAAATATAAAGTGAAACACGGATGATACATAATATATCATATAATAAAAACAAGATATGGGACACTGTATCTTAAATATTCCCAAATGTAAACCGTTAGTTACGTGGCATATATAAATGTATCCAAAACCATGTTATTAACATCATTCTATGAAGTGATCATAGTTTATTTAACCTCTACCATTTTAAATGAATTTTAGTAGATTCAATAAAGTATTCAACAGAATTTAAGGTTTATAGAAAACTATGTAACCCATGTTGTTCATTTAGGCCTTTAGGGGCCAGTGTGTCCAACCTGAAAATCCAACGGCTCTCTAGTTGGAGTAACACTTTGCCCCTGTCTCCACCCCGAATTGATGCCGGAACATGATCAATTATTTTACTCCTAATACTCGCAATACTGTGCGATTGCTGTACACAATGGCGGGCCATAGGCTGGTCACTGGATCTTGACTCCAAAGCTGCCCTGATTGCCGACCTGTGGTTAGCCATTCTCTCCTTGAATTGGCATTCTGTCTTGCCCACATAATGGAAACCACATGGGCAAGACAGTACATAGATTACAAATCTTGAAGTGCAAGTGAGAGAAAAATTAATAGTGAATTTCTTGCCTGATCTGGGGTGAGAAATATAGTCACCTACCAACATGGAGCGACAGGTGACACATCCAATACACCTGAAGCACCCAGGCTTCCGTGACAAAAAGTGTTGTTTGGGTTTAGCCTTCACTAGTTCCATTACATCCACTTTCACCAGCATATCCCTCAGGTTTTTACCCCTCGAATATGCTGGCATTACACGAGTATTAAGCAAACCTGGGAGATCTTTATCCGTATTAATAATGGGCCAGATCTTTTTAATTTCCCTATTGGTATTTTTACTTACTTCAGTGAATCTATTAACCCAGGGAATCTTCTGTATCCCATTTTCTACCATGGTCTTACTCTTTAAAGATACCTCCCTAGGAATCTGTAGAACCCTTTGTTTAGTAGCCAACAATGTTTTATAATCGTAGCCCCTTTGCTCAAACTTTGACACCATTTCATCCAGAGCTCCTTCAATCTTAGAGGAATCACTTGTAATGTGACGCACTCTGAGCATCTGGGAATATGGTAGACCATATTTCAATGAGGGGGGTGGAAGCTATCTGACTTAAGAATAGTATTGCGATCTGTCTCCTTGACATATAGTGACGTACATAACTGATCATTCATATGTGTGATATTCACATCCAAGAAATTTACAGTGGACAAACTCATATTATAAGTGAGCTTCACCACACTAGAAGATGCATTATGGGTATCAAGGAGATTCTGCAAGCATTCCATTGAACCACCCCATACGATTAATAAATCGTCAATAAACCTGACATACATGATGATATGATGACTGAAAGGGTTATTGAGCAAAAGAGGCTTCTCTATCCAACACATAAAGGCATTGGCGTACGATGGGGCCACATTGGACCCTATCGCACAGCCAAGCCTCTGCAGGAAAAAATTACCATTAAACAGGAAATAATTTCTGGTCAACACCAGAAGTAATAATTCCAGAAAGAATTCCACAGGGGGACCAACATAATGAGGATTATCAGTAATGAGGGCTGCTACTGCTGATATTCCCAAGTCGTGAGGAATGCACGTATATAACCCAACAACATCAGCACTGCAGAAGACTGTATCAGGTGCAAGTTTACCTAGATTATTTAATCGCACTAAGAGATCATTAGTATCCTTAAGATAGGATATCGACTGCTGTACACACGGATTTAACAGTGCATCCAAATACACTGAAATAGGTTGAAATAGAGATCCACTGGCAGATACAATTGGTCTGCCAGGGGGTTTCTCGCTGTTTTTATGAAGCTTGGGCAGTGTGTAAAACATGGGCACTACTGGATAAGCAGTTCTTAAAGCAGTAGACAATTCATTAGAAATCCATGATCTATCAACGGCCCTAGTTAGCACACTGTCCAGCTCCATTTTGAAACCGATGGTAGGGCCTTTCATCAATCTCTCATATATATCAACGTCAGCTAATTGTTTTTCACATTCAATAATATAATCTGACAGGTCCTGTACGACTATGGCCCCGCCCTTATCGGCGTTTCTAATTATAATATCAGTACGAGACTGTAGGTCCTTAAGGGCCCGTCGCTCAGGACCTGTCATATTACTATGACCCCCGATATACTGGCCACATTCATTACCAAGCCTATCCATAAAACGTGAAAAGGTCTTAATCGACGGACTGTTCGAAATAGGTTCAAATCTTGATTTTGGTTGCAGCTTTTTAAGCTGCATAGGAATGTCCGTAGGAACATCAGGCACTGGAGTAGATTGAGTCTTAAAGTGTTCACGTAATTTCAGTGTCCTGTTGAACTTAAATGATTCCACCTTCCATTGGAAGGGATCATGACGAACAGTAGGGATAAAGGAAAGCCCCTTGGCCAGAACCTGATATTCTAACTGAGACAGTGGAGATTTGGACAGGTTAAAAACCGCATTCCTTACTTGCGAGTCTTTGTCTTTGCTTTGCCTTTTTCTTTGGCCCCCTCGCCGCGTCCTTTTGGTGGCTTGCCAATAGCTGCTCGGGTTATTGCCCCTAAAGGGCGCTCTTGATGTGAAGTAGTCGCCACTTGTGAATCATTATCACTGATAGAGGTACTTGACCCCTCATAATCTGTGAAGCGTGCCCTTGCTCTTCGGTTATGATGAAACGGCTTCTGTTGGTTACGAGGGCCGGGTTAGTGAGCCATACATACACCCGATTTTGGTCATAATCTTGCTGGACCATGTAGTGTCTTGCCCATGTGGTTTACATTATGTGGGCAAGACAGAATGCCAATTCAAGGAGAGAATGGCTAACCACAGGTCGGCAATCAGGGCAGCTTTGGAGTCAGGATCCAGTGACCAGCCTATGGCCCGCCATTGTGTACAGCAATCGCACAGTATTGCGAGTATTAGGAGTAAAATAATTGATCATGTTCCGGCATCAATTTGGGGTGGAGACAGGGGCAAAGTGTTACTCCAACTAAAGAGCCATTGGATTTTCAGGTTGGACACACTGGCCCCTAAAGGCCTAAATGAACAACATGGGTTACATAGTTTTCTATAAACCTTAAATTCTGTTGAATACTTTATTGAATCTACTAAAATTCATTTAAAATGGTAGAGGTTAAATAAACTATGATCACTTCATAGAATGATGTTAATAACATGGTTTTGGATACATTTATATATGCCACGTAACTAACGGTTTACATTTGGGAATATTAAGGATACAGTGCCCCATATCTTGTTTTTATTATATGATATATTATGTATCATCTGTGTTTCACTTTATATTTTTTATATATGTTTGCACATTAGTAATGTTGTAATGTATTAATGTCTGTCTGTTTTGTTTTTTGTTTTTCGGTTACCTAGGTATCCGATATCCATGCTTGATTTCCATCTCCTTGCGGGCGCCCCTTGATGACGTCGTCCGCTGTGCGGCAGCGGCTGATGAGCGGAATGGCTCGTGGCGGCGGCTTGCAGTGTGGCGCTCGTCACGGTGAGTGGGCCTGCAGGTGAGATGTATCAAGGTGCTTGTTTTGTATGTGGTGGGAGGTCCCTATGGTGATATAAATTGTATGTTCAATGTGTGTTATGCATCCCTGACGACGGGCGGAGGCCCGAAACAATTGTTGGATGTTGTTCCATTAAAATCATTATTGGTTGACAAAGTCTCCTGAGTGCTGCCAGATCTTCTTCTTTATGATTGGATGTTCTCATCTCATGGAGGGCACCGGAGCAGATGCTACACCAGCAAGGGGAGTGCCGGCTGTTTTGTTGCTTTATATATATATATATATATATATATATACATACATACATACACATATCCTCTTTTCTTTTATAGAAAATTCTTATACATAAATTAATCACATTAATTAATTTCATATTTATATTTACATATTTATTAACTTAACCTAATATTAGGCTACATACTCTCCCCCTGGTGATCCAGTATAAGTTATTAGCTGGGTCACCATCATCAATATATACATATTCATGCCTTGAAATCTCCCTTTCTCAGTTTTGATGAGGTAAACATTAAAAATATGGCCACATTGATACAGTACTCACATGTGTAGCCCTAGGTATTAAACATGGTATTCCTAATTGATCATACGTAAGTATAGTAGGGGGATGACACACCCATTTTGGCCTATCCCATACCTGCTCCTCCTCTATCTCACTATAAGGATGTGAAACCCTATCAGAGCTATCTGACACTCTTTGATTTTCAGTATTACAATATTCCAGATTTTATCCCCAGGGGTTATTATTATTATTAAGGTCTTGGATTCTACCTTCCACATGCTCTAGGGGACCCTCAGTAACATGTTTATCAGTAAATTTGTCAAAGCTTAAAGACTCATCTTTATAATAATATCCTTGTATCTCCGGCTCATCATCTAGCTCATCCACAATACTCAATTCATTATGTATTGCATTTCTATCTTCTGCTCTTTCATTAGTTGTTCTGGTAATGTTACTTAGTTCAAGTCCTTCTAACCGAACTTCTTTCCCTATAGGTAATAGATGCTGCCTATGATATGTCAGTATCCTGTCTTCTCCTGCCTCAGGCTTGATCTTATATACAGGTAAGTTTGAAAGTTTTTCAATAATCACAAAAGGATCTTCCCTCCATCTATTTGTAATTTTAAACTTTCTAGGTGTCCCTAGATGTCTTAATAAGACTCGATCGCCTGGAACTAACTCTTGGTCATGTACTTTCCTGTCATATCTAGTCTTATTTTTTAATCCCAATTTCCTGGCTGCACATTCAGCAATATCATATGCCTCCTGCAATTCTTCCCGCAACTTCTTTATACATTTTATGTGAGAGATAGCAGGTTTGTCACTAGTAGATAGCCCCATACATACATCTATAGGAAGCCTAGCTTCACGACCAAACATTAAATAATATGGGGAATACCCTGTTGCTTCATTTTGGGTACAATTATATGCATGTACTAATCAGTCAATATGTCTTTTCCAGTACCTTTTATCAAAAGGGTTTAACGTTCCCAACATATTCAACAGAGTTCTGTTGAACCTCTCAGGTTGGGGGTCTCTTTGTGGATGATATGGGGTTCTCCTAGATTTAGTTATCCCGCAGATTACACAAAGCTCTTTTATTAGT
This sequence comes from Pseudophryne corroboree, assembly GCF_028390025.1. Classification (NCBI taxonomy): domain Eukaryota; kingdom Metazoa; phylum Chordata; class Amphibia; order Anura; family Myobatrachidae; genus Pseudophryne; species Pseudophryne corroboree. Next base: position 354,777,862 of record NC_086445.1, read on the forward strand.
TTACTTTCAAATTCTCTACCTTGGTCAGAGTGAAGTCTGTTTGGAAAACCATAGTGGACAAAAAATTTGGTCCATAATGTGTTTGCCACTGTCAATGCCTTTTGGTTTGGTGTAACATATGCTTGGGCGTATTTGGTGAAATGATCGGTTATCACCAATATGTGGCATTTCTTTCCTGATTCTACTTCTAATGTCAAAAAATCCATGCATACCAAATCCATGGGCCCACTACTTTTAAAATTTACCAAAGGGGCAGTTTGTTTAATTACAGTTTTACGAATTATACAATTTCCACAATTTCTAGAATAGTCCTCTACTTCTTCCCTCATCCCTGGCCAATAAAACCTATCAGAAATTAACTTAATGGTTTTATAATATCCTAGATGGCCATGTTCATTGTGCAAAGCTTTCATTACAGTAGTCCTATGCTTTGTAGGCAGTACCAACTGTTGCTTTTCCCTTTCCCCTGGTTCTTTAAATATACAGTATAATAGTCCATTTTCTAGGAATAATTTGTTCTTTTGTCGTTCCAATAACTTAGCTCCCTTGGAAACAGGGGGGGGAATTAAAATTCCAATTTTGTTTCATTTTTTCTATTACCTCTTTTACATCAGGATCTTGACTTTGATCAGTCCGTATCTGACCTTTCCTGAGTTTTGGCAACCCTTCTAATTCTAAATTACTTAGCCAACAATACGATAATGGGAGAGCTGTAGAAGTGGCCCCTAAGGAGCTCAACATTTCTCCTGGCATCATTTCTCCAATTTGTATTTGATGATATATCCCTTTCACATCTCCCATGGGCACTTCAATCCATTCTTTCTCGCTGTCACTGTTTTCTTGATTGGGGATCCTGGGTAATGAGTCAGCATCAATGTTATTAATTCCGGGTCTATATTTTAAAGAAAAATCGTACAGGGCCAATGCTGCAAGCCATCTGTGTCCGGTAGCATCGAGTTTTGCTGTTGTTTGTATATACGTTAAGGGGTTATTGTCAGTGTGTACCTCAAAAGGTACACCGTACAAATAGTCATGAAATTTCTCCACCACACACCACTTTAAAGCTAAAAATTCCAATTTGTGTGTGGGATAATTTTTTTCACTAATGGACAAACCCCGGCTAGTAAAAGACACAGGTCTCAGTTCACCTTGTTGCTTCTGATATAACACTCCTCCTATTCCTCCTTGTGAAGCATCAGTATGAAGCACATATGGAATGGTCAGGTCAGCATAAGCTAAAACTGGGGCATCAGTTACATTTTTTTTTAGAGTCTGAAAAGCTAATTCACATTCACAGCTCCATCTATCCCCAAAAAGTTCATTTGGTTTGTACAAGTGTTTAGAACTAGGCTGAATTGTCTTCCTTCTATTAGTTGAAGGATAACCTTTGGTTAAATCAGTGAGGGGTTTTGAAATTTTAGAATAATTTGGAACAAATCTACGGTAATAACCGCAAAACCCCAGAAAAGATCTGAGTTCCTTTAATTTAGTGGGACGGGGCCAATTTTTTACAGCATCTACCTTTGCAGGATCGGTTGACACCCCTTCTCGGCCTACTATATGTCCCAGGTATTTAACTGAAGACCTGCACAACTGGCATTTATCAATTGATAACTTCAGTCCTCCCTCTATCAGTCTATCCAATACTTTTAGAAGACGGGCATTATGTTCAGAAAGGGATTTCCGAAAGACAATTATGTCGTCCAGGTAAACAATGACTTCTCTATAATTCATGTCTCCAACAACTCGTTCCATAGTCCTCTGAAATGTCGCAGGGGCTCCCTTTATACCTTGTGGCATTTTTAAGAATTCAAAAAATCCTAATGGGCAGATGAATGCGGTTTTTTCTCTATCCTCAGGACACATAGGAATCTGGTAGAATCCATTCCTTAGATCTAGCACAGAGAACCACATGCTCCCTTGTAAACAGTCTAATGCCTCATCAATTCTAGGAACTGTATATTGGTCTGGTACAGTTCGTGAATTTAATGTCCTATAATCTACACACATACGGATTTTTCCATTTTTTTCTTCTTGCAATTACAATTGGGGAAGCGTATGGACTACGGGACTCTATGATGATTTGGTTCTCCAGTAATCCCTTCAAGTGTAACCTAACATCTTCAAAATCCGCAGGTGCGATCCTACGGGAGCGTTCTCTAAAAGGACTGGTATCATTTAATTTTATGCCATGTTCTACCCCCTTTGCCTCTCCTAGATCCCACTCTCCAATTGAGAATGCTTGTTTTCTGTACTCTAATTCCCCAGACAAAAGAACCTTATCTTCCTTTGTAATGTCACTTCCCTGAAAGCAAATGTCAAACTCATTCCCACTTTCATTTAAAACATCCTCTGGTGGTTCTAGCTGTACTGGCAATGCCTGTCCTACCTCAGCACACTGTTCATCTTCTTTCTGACACCAGTTAGATAATATATGGTACAATTGAGTATTAGTCCCTACAATTACAGGAAGTTCATTTCTTCCCCCTTTTATTTCAGGACATATAAGAGCGATAAAAGGTACTTCCAACGACTTCTGGTGTGTTTCTCCTTCAAACTCAAGTTTACATGTACGTATCCCAAATAAGAGTACTTTTCAATACTTAATCCCCATATGACTAACCCACTCAATGGTTTTATGGGTACATCAGATAAATGGTCATTATACCATGTTTCAAAAATAATTGACACTTGAGATCCACTGTCTAATAGTACTTTACACTTATTCCCATTAATAGCTGCTGGGACTACAGGTGCAGGTCCCAGTAACCCCTCAGGCACTTTTCTGTTCCACCAGGAATTCCCCATTGCACAATAACTGACTTCTAGGGGGACTGTGCGGGGTTCATAGTCCTCCCTTGTTCATTTTCCTGCCCAGAAAGAACATCCCTATTAGTGTTGGAGTTAGTTGCAGAGGCCCGTGCAGAAGATCTATCAGTAATGACATTGCATTCATAAGCTCTATGTCCTATCCTCCCACATTTAAAACTTCCCCTTCCTCTATTAGTATAGCTATTTCCTCTCCCCATTCCTCTTATATTTGTATTGTTATTACTCCTAGGAGAGGAGTTTTCTAAACTTCTACTCTCATGAGAGGCCATAAACTGCTCCAGTTTCTTGTTCTGTTCCTCAATCATTTTAACTATTTTTTCCTCAAAGGGGTTGACCTCCACAGAGGGTTGGACAACCTTAACCTTTTTTACCGTTCTTTCTCTCATTTCAATTAGTACTTCTTCTTGTTTTATTTCTTTTAATAATTCATTAAAAGTGGGGGAGGGTTCCCTTATTCCAGAACATCGTATTTTCTGGGCTACCGAATCAGCTGTCAGTGCCCCCCTCAGTAGCTGTTTCATTCTGTTTCTATCTACTTCGTCTCGGGCATTTCCACCCTTTTCTACTATTTTGTATAAGAGTTTGTCTAGTTGAATTAAGTATGCACTTAACTTTTCTCCAGGCTCCTGAAAAGTGTGGTGCAACCTGGATGTTAAATCTCCCACATCCTCCAAAGTGCCGTAGGCATAATCTAAAGCCTCAAAATATGTTTCAAGAGTGGCCTGTGGATTACTTTGTCTAGCTGCCTGTATTATTCCCATGGCAGGTCCCCTTAGGCTTTCTACTACTCCCTGCCTTTTTATTTGGTCTGGACACTGCCACTCCTCTGCTTGCTGTACAGCAGCTTCTTTCCAGGCTTCATATGTTTCTTCGCCTAAAGGTGCAGGCACTATCCCTGAGAATATCCGTAATCTCCTATAACTCCCTTCATAGTGCCAGCGTTCCAACTGGGTAACCACTCTATCTACCATAGTTTCAAACTGCGACCCATCTACATTTTCACCATTTCCTTGCATATTATTGTTTATATTACCCCTCCCAGATGTATCAACAGAAGTAGATATGTGCGCATTAATAGCTTCCTCATATTTTCTCTTAGGCCAAATAATATACTATCGCCTCCCAATTTCCTAATTTGCAATTATCATCATCGGTATTAGACATGGGTCTAACTCCCTTTCAGCTTCTATTAATATGGCTATTTCTCCTCTCCATTTGTCTACAATCCTGGGTCTTTTAACCCCATACAATTTATCTATAATTGTCCTTATAACTTCCTCATCTGAAAATTCTGAAAAATCCCCACCTATACCTATGCACTTTTTAGGATTTTTTTCTTTTTGCATACACCAAGTGTATAGATCCTCTCCTGTTAAATTCTCCATTATTCCTATGTTCAATCTCAGCAGACTTGCCTCCAATATGTAACCCTTCCTTATATCTGATAAGGTTACCCAATCTAATAATGTGCCTCCACCCAAGCTATTGCTTTAACAACAGGCTGCCTGGGATGCCTGATTTCTTACAGTATGTAAAATGTGGTGGTTAAGTTATCGATATATATATATATATATATATATATATATATATATGTATACACATCAGTTAATCACAAATTACTCATGTACCTGTTCTTCTTTCCAGCTCTTCAATCAACATCCAGTGGCAGCAGATGGTAAGTATTATAATTTTATTAACATATTACACATCATGCACATATACCAAGATTATGCATACACCATATATATTATTTCCTAGCTACCCCACACTCCTATACAATTCAATTCCATGCAATACACAAAAAATATTTGGTTCTAGCCTCACTAAATGAGTGACCCGGGTACTCTGTAAAAATTGGAATATGCGCAAGTTGGAGCCCATAAATACCTTTTCACTTTGTAATACTAGTATTCTAGAGTTTATGCTGTGCCAGTCTTTAAATTTAGCTCACTACCAGCTCTTAACCTTGGATAGTAACAAAGTCTTCTAGGTAGTAGTAAAGTCTTTATAGTTGACTACTTTAAGGTTAACTTTCCTTACTTTGTTTCCAATACACTGCAGATGGCCAACTTAGCAGAGTGTATAAATAAAAGAAACAATATATCTCCTTTGTGTCTTATGTCTCACTGCGCTGGCTTTAGAAACAAATGGCATCAGGTTTTTGGCATCCAGATAAATTAGTTCAGTAACTTACAGTCTTTAGATATATAGAATTAAAATATATCTGGAATATCCTTTATAGTCTCTCTCTTTTCCTTTGTTTATTATTACCTATAAATCCTAGTGGTTTCAGTGTTCTTGTTTCCCTTTTACTCTAATATCCTTAGTCTTACTCAACTACATAGGCAGTTTCATCTCCCTTGTGGATATAAATATATACAATTATGATCCCCATCACTGTAATGGTACCTAATAGATTAGGGTACCAGTCCTGCCCCTTTTCTCATCAGATGCTTACGTATAGACAGTTAAAATAAACCATAGGGAAGTTACAGTACATTCTACTGACTTGGCTATGAGGGAATCCAAATTTGCAGAGTAGACTGAATACCGCTATAGATTGTCACTATTTTCTTCCCTTGTATTAATTAAAGTCTCTTGCCAAACCACTTTACGTCAGTACATATGCTTAGTTCCTTATAGGAATAACTCTCCGTAGCTATTATATTATAATAGTCGGTGTAGCCTGGCCCCAGTATCTACCGACGGGGCTGTCCCAGACTATTAGTTAGTCTTTGAATAATATAAATGGGAGGCAAATTATTTCTTCTCTCCCTCTCTAATGGCTTTGCTGTATAATTTCTCATTTACTATAGCCAAGTGTCATTTCTGCCTATGGTGCAAGGGGACAGATGTATTAACCTAGAGAAGGCATAAGGAAGTGATAAACCAGTGATATGTGCACGGTAATAAAGGCAGCAGCCAATCAGATCCTAACTGTTAATTTACATATTGGATCTGATTGGCTGGTTCCTTTATCACCTTGCACATATCACTGGTTTATCACTTCCTTATGCCTTCTCCAGGTTAATACATCTGCCCCAAGGTGCAGTATATAAATTTGGTCACTTACACCTCCTTATAGCAGCTGCTGTAGATGAGTACTCCCCCGACTCCTCCCTGATGCTCTCTAATTGGCTTCTGGACTGCTCTGTATCTGGTGCAGGCGGCGCCTCTGACTGTGCCTCCCCGCTTCTAGGGCAGCGATCCTCCCTAGGCATCTGACTGGCTCCCTTCTGTTACCATGGAGCCGCATCCTCTTCTGGCTACTGCTTCCGCTCCCTGATGCTACAGCGGCTCAGCCGGAGCCTCTCTGGCCATCTCTCCGTGCCACTTCAGCCCCTCTATGCTGCCTCCTCCGTGGTGCCGCACACCCGGACACCCGGAGCTTCTCTGGCCACCTCACGCCGTCTTCTAGTGGCGCTTCTACCTTCCCCTCCGCCCCCCTTCGGGAACGGTTAAGCCTGGTGCTGGTGCAGCTACTCTGTCTCCAATAGCGCCGCCGTATGTTCACAGCATACAGCTCTTTGTGGCAGCGCTCTGGAGGACCAAGTGCCCACACTGACCAGGGGAACAGCAGTCTGAATGTCGCCAGCGGGAGCGCCTTTTATATTATTCTAGCTACCCGCTCGCAGACTCCCTCTCTGCACCCGGCACTAACTTACCGGCTCGCGGGTTCTCTACACTTTATACTGCTCCTACACTACCGGCGCGCGGGTCCCTCTCTTCTGCACACGGCCCTCTCCCTCTGCACACGGCCCTAATTACCGGCACGAGAACCCTGCTAAGAACAACGGCAACAGCACCAACACCCCTAAACACACTCCCCCTCCATCTTTCCCAATGTACACAAAAAAACACACATCCCTTTACTTGGAACAACACAACCCCCCTTTCTATTATGTCCACAATTAAGTATATATATATATATATATATATATATATTATTTCATACACATAAACATTTTATTCATATATATATATATATATATATATATATATACACATATATATATATATATATATATATATATATATATACATACATACACATATCCTCTTTTCTTTTATAGAAAATTCTTATACATAAATTAATCACATTAATTAATAATTTCATATTTATATTTACATATTTATTAACCGAACCTAATATTAGGCTACAGACATATCTTTCCGTCACCATGTCTCTATCACTTATTGGCGTTTCTATGGGTGCAATGTGTGCGGTGCCCAAACCGCACCCATTTTTAAATGCTTACCTTTTCGGAGTCCCACGTCAGGCGCTGCAGCCGCGTTAAAAATCTCACCCAAAAGGGCTGCTGCATATGTACAGTAACAAAATTAGTCTCTGGAACATGGCTGGCGTTATGTTTCTGGAGACCTGCATATGCGCAGTAGACTCCGACATAATGCCGGAGCAGACTGTGACCACCTTTAAAACGCACCTGCTGTCATCCCCTGTCTCTTTAACACCTCCTTTCCCTCTCCATGTCTCTATCATAAAGATGGCATTGCCCACTGCATCCAAGCTTCGGAATCTATCACATTCCAAGGCTTGGTGCATATGCAGTACACGGCCAAGCCTCCGGAAACTGCATTTTCGGAGGTTTGGCCGCGTTTTTCCTTTTGCTGCATCTAGCACCTAGTATTGTGTTTCTGTTGGATAGATGTAGGTATGGGAGGTTTCAGAGCACTCTGTGTATTATACGTTCTGGGAAGGTTATAGGGGCTTGTCCAATCAGACGTAGTACGTGTAATGTAGTATGGGTGTGTTACTGTGTGACACAGCCGCGGCATTGTTTACATTAGAGCTATACTCAAACAGATAATCTGTACCTAGCATAGGGATGGTGCAAGTTTCAATGTTGCGACTGATGGTGTCGTCCCATGATGCACAAAGCATGATTGCAGCATCTCCTATATATTAGCCCAGATCTGTGACTTTGTGCCTCATTTGCTAACGCTGGGCGGAGTCACAACACTGGGTGGAGTTAGTCAAATGAGTCACAGATCTGGGCAAATCTATAGGAGACTAGGAGCAGAAGCAGATGGTATGGGCATGGCACAGGCAGGGGTGCATACCTCCCAACTTTCTTCAGGCAGACAGGGGTGCCAGTGGCGGTTCTTGCCACGGGCAAGCAGGACTTTTGCCCGGGGCGCCGCCTTCCGGAGGGCGCTGGCGCCATCCGGAGGGCGCCGCACCGTGGCAAGATCCGCCACTGCTGCCCGCTGTGTCCCCCGTCCGCCTCCGCTGCCCGCTGCCGTCCCCGTCCTCGGCGCCTCCTGTGAAGGGAACTAGACGCTATGCGTCTAGTTTCCCTTCGTGGAGAGTAACTGCTGAGCGGTGCGCGATGACGTCATCGCGCACCGCACAGCAAAGGTCCTCTCCACGAAGGGAACTAGACGCATAGCGTCTAGTTTCTCTTCGTGGAGAGGACCTTTTGCTGTGCGGTGCGCGATGACGTCATCGCGCTCCGCTCAGCATTCAAGCGGCGCTTTCAATGTACAGGGGGCGTAACTCACCACACCCCCTGTATTAGGCCACGCCCCTTTCCTGCCCGGGGCGCTCTGCGCCCTTGAACCGGCCCTGAGGGGTGCATACCTCCCAGATGTCTTCAGGCAGAAGGAGGGACACACACTCTGCAGAAAGGGGCGTGCCCAACGAAATGGGGGGGTGGCTTCGCGAGAGGACCCGCGATCGCGAGCCACACCTCCGTTTTCGGCAGTGAGGGGGCATGCCCAGCGCTCTGTGAGCTGCTGGCAAGCCCCCAGGGGCGGATTATGAGCTAAGGGCACTTGAGACAGGGGGGCCCTATCTCATTGCTGTGCCTGCTGTGGGTTCAGGGGCGTGGCCTAATCGCGGGATGCGTGGCCACGCCCCCTTATGCAAATACCAGGGATTTTTTTTTTTTCATGGGATTTTGGCCCCTCAGCTGGGGTAAATTCAAGGGGGTGGTCGCTCCCCTCTACACACCCGCACAGGCAGAAGAAAGCAGGGAGGCTGCTGCCTCCTTGCAACACCACAGACCTGCCAACACGCAGCAGCGTGCGCCGACTGTAGCACAATGCTGCTGCTGTTACTGGCAGGACGGGGGAGCTTCAGAGCTGGGACAGAGCTACTCCAGCTGGGGGCCCCCTTAAAACTGTGAGGCCCCTGGGCCCCCCCTTAATCCGGCTCTGCTGCCGCCCCCCCCCCCCCTTAATCCGTACCCCCTGATGCCCCTCTCCTCCTGTCTCCACTAAACAGAACAGCGAGTACAGGAGCTTCCCAACTGCCCCCCCCCCCACCGCGGGATACTGCGGCCCGTGGGTGGGACAGCGGGACAGATCCAAAAACATGGGACTGTTGGGAGGTAGGGTGGTGTGTGCGGGGTATGTCATACAGACAGACGGGCACCGGCTCACTGTGTGCTTGACCCCCCACATCAGCATGCTCAGCAGGGGCTCTCTGGCGCGGAGGAGCGTCACTTTCTGGTGTACTCCACACTTCTTAGCTGCAGTTTTGTGGGGCACCTGCTGCTGTGCAGGTTCCGTACTGCCTCTGTTATCTCCAGCCCCGGCAGCCCCACCGCTAGCTGCAACGCTGCCGCCCGCAGTGAGGTGCGCCCAGCTCCTTCTCACACTTTAGCAGGCGGGCAGCGCTGCAGATGTCCACGCTGCTCGCAGGCTCCGACCCCCTCATCCCTCCAGCCGCAGCGTCTCCTGGGGGCTAACCAGTCACTCCCAGTCTCCCATTACCACAGTGCCCGGCAGCCACGAGGTTCGCACCGCATGCATGCTATGACCCCCTCCTCCCTCCAGCCGCAGCGTCTCCTGGGGGCTAACCAGTCACTCCCAGTCTCCCCCGTCACCCCTGTCCTGGCCCCGTTACCCCTGTCCTGGCCCCGTCACCCCTGTCCTGGCCCCGTCACCCCTGTCATTGCCCGTCACCCTTGTCATTGCCCCGTCACCCCTGTCCTGGCCCCGTCACCCCTGTCCTGGCTCCGTCACCCCTGTTCTGACCCTGTCACCCCTGTCCTGGCCCTGTTACTGCATACCGTCCAACTACCTTTTTGGCAGGTACAGTACCTGCAGCACCTCCAGACCCCTCCCCAATGCACCACACCTCTGCACCTTCCCCTCCACCACATGCAGCACCCCACTCCACCCCTCCCCCACACGCTGTGCCTCTAGACCCCCTACACCACCCACGGCTCCCACTCCCCCGCCCCTCCACCACCCACAGCACCTCCAGACCCCCTCCACCATCCACCCCCCATATATGTCTCCCCCCACAACTGCCCCCTCTCCACCCGCAGCATCTGCAGACACCCTCCTCCATCCACGGCCCCCCCCTCCCCCACCCACGGCACCCCCGCACCCGCCCCTCCACCACCAGAAGTGCATCCGGACCCTCTTCACCATCTGCCGCACCACCCGCACCTGCCCCTCCCCCTCATGCGGCGCCTCCGGACCCCCTACCCCACCCCCGGCACCCCCTGCTCCTTCCCATCCCACAGCACCTCCGAAACCGTTCACCTATCTGCAACATCCCTGCACCTGCCCCTCCCCCACCCGTGGCACCCCTGCCCCCCCCTGCAGTGCCTCCGGAGTCTGGACCCCTCCCCCATCTGCAGCCCCCACTCCTCTGCCCCTCCCCCACCCGCAGCACCTCCCGACCCTTCCCCATCCAGCCCCCCCCGCATCCACCCCCCTCCACCCGCAGCATCTATAGACACCCTCCCCCATCCGTAGTCCCCCCCCACACCCACTACATTGTGTACATCGTGCCCTGCAGGTGCTGCTCACACCGTCGCAAGGGGCTGCGTCTCCTTCACCATCGCACGCCCTTTCATTGTGCAATATTTAACCACTAACAAAGGAATGCAGGTAATACTCCATATAATACAAATATTGAACCCCAGAAAGGCATGCAAGGGTTAAGGGGGCATAGCCCCTTGCGACTGTGTGAAGAGCGCCCGTAGGGCGCGATGAAGCACCTAGTTTCTAGATAATGACAGTGGGCGTCTGAGTTCTTGCATATTCAGATGCACAGATAAACACCAGGGAAAGGCTTTGTAGCAGTGCAGAGCATTACAATAAAGTCGCAGATGTAACTACATCAAAGGACGCAAGGAAGGCCGCGACTTGGTCCATCTCATAATCAGGCCCTATGAGGAGGAAATCTGCCCCCCCTTCAGCAGGGGTCTGGTTCATAAGGTCGACCACACTTAGGTTCGACAGTGTCTAGGTCAACCACTATTGGTCGTCAGTAACTAAGTCGACACCTAACATAGGTCGACACAAGCATTTGGTCGACATGAACAAGGTCGACAGGACAAAAGGTCAACATGAGTTTTTAAACACCGTGTTCTCTCGCATGGCTCGCTTTGCGTGCCATGCTTCAGGCAGCACTACTGCTGTGCTCGGCACAGGTTACTATTTCCAATTGTAGTCCACGTGGATCATAAAGTATGAAAAAGTTAAAAAAATGAAAAAGAAATGTGAAAAACTCATGTTGACCTTTTGTCATGTCGACCTAGTAACCATGTCGACCTAGAAACCATGTCAACCTAATGCATGTCGACCAATAGTGGTTGACCTAATGCATGTCAACCTAAGTGTGGTCGACCTAGAGATCGGATACCCTTCAGCAGACCCCACCCCCTCAACAGACTGTGCCTCCATTAGGGCTGCTTCCAGAAATTTCCCGGGCTGGTTTTCCTTCCCAATCCGCCCCTGAGTGCAGCACAGGTTGGCTTGGTGAGAGGATATAGGGCTTTGGGATGGATGGGAAGCTGGGATTGCAGCATGGAGTAATTGGCCCTGTATAGTGCAGCGTGTTCCATTGCGCTGTATGATTGGAAAAAGTGATAAAACAAACCAAGTAATAGCAGACAGACATAGAGGTAGGAAGGTCCTGCTCACAATCTATAGCAAGCTTAAAATCTATAGACCAATGGCATGTTATTAAGAGAACAGTTCCTAAATAAAAATAATATTTGTATTTATTTACTAAAGCTACCAATAGCCTCACATTACTTGGAAACCAGCTCCCTGTGTACTTAACAACTTGTGATATTTCACATCTAACTTGTATTTTTAGCAGCTGGACTATATGACTGTTTATAGCATTCCTAACAAAAGTGCTTAGCCTTGTACTAATTCTAATTGCAGCTTGGTCATAGGGAATAATGTGTAGATATTATTGGCCATGTGACGTAATATTCGGGCATTTTGCCTAACTTGTTTATTATTTTGTAGAAGGAACTATTTCTTACTATATTTTTTTTAGGAAGAAATTGTATGTGTTGTTTTGAAGCAATCCCCTACTACTATTGAGTGGTCACTGCCAGGCCTACTTCCTTCTCACCAAGTCCTACTTTAGGTCTGGGTAGTCCTCATTGGCCCGCATTCCGAGTTGATCACTCGCTAGCTGCTTTTAGCAGCAGTGCAAACGCTAAGCCGCCGCCCTCTGGGAGTGTATCTTAGCTTAGCAGAAGTGCGAACGAAAGACTCGCAACGCTGCTACAGAAAAAGATTGTGCAGTTTCTGAGTAGCTCGAGACTTACTCCTAGCTAGCGATCACTTCAGACTATTTAGTTCCTGTTTTGACGTCACAAACACACCCTGCGTTCGCCCAGCCACGCCTACGTTTTCCCAGCCACTTCTGCGTTTTTATCTGACACGCCTGCGTTTTTTCACACACACCCCGAAAACAGTCAGTTACCACCCAGAATCACCCACTTCCTGTCAATCACTCTGCGGGCAGCAATGCGATTGAAAAGCGTTGCTAGACCTTGTATGAAACTACAATGGCTTTTGTGAAAGTACGTCGCGCATGCGCAGAAGTGACGATTTTTTGCCTGATCGCTGCGCTGCAAACGAAAGCAGCTAGCGATCAACTCGGAATGAGGGCCATTGTGCAGATCTTCTGAACTGCTTGAAACTTATAAAAGGAGATCAATGCCAGGTAAAATGAAAGATTGGTAGAGTATTTAGGTGCTCCCAAAATAAAAGATATTTACATCATAACATAATTATGCTAGGCACAAAGGTGTAGCATCTGAGTATACTACCATAGTGATATTGTGTTTGACAAGGAAGGAGAGACCCCTGTCCTGAGGTCCCCGATTCGGGACAACCTCACCCCGGTTCCATACTTAGGGGGTAATTCCAAATTGATTGCAGCAGGAAATTTTTTAGCAGTTGGGCAAAACCATGTGCACTGCAGGGGGGCAGATATAACATGTGCAGAGAGAGATAGATTTGGATGGGTTATTTTGTTTCTGTGCAGGGTAAATACTGGCTGCTTTATTTTTACACTGCAATTTAGGTTGCAGATTGAACTCACCACACCCAAATCTAACTCTCTCTGCACATGTTATATCTGCCTTCCCTGCAGTGCACATGGTTTTGCCCAACTGCTAACAGAATTCCTGCTGCGATCAACTTGGAATTACCCCCATAGCCTGTTCCCGGTACACAGTCCTCATCTTCTGGATCTGTCCCATTTACCTTGCAGTGGGAGCTGCTAGGGTACACAGGACAGACCTTACACAATTATTTTACAGATTAATAGCTATTACTGACAAATTCATTTACTGTATTATGCACTATACTCCATTCCTTTTGTTTATATTACAATTCTATATGTAATCAAGTCCAACTTGCAGTAGTAATTCTCTTACAGACTCATGCTGAAAATCTGATAATTTTATTTTTTTAAGTAATTGCCTGAAGAAGATACAATACTTGTGCTATAAGGGAAGGGTAGAGGGGTTGGTGGTATGTCCCAGCATGCTGTGCCACACAACTCCATCTTATCACCTAGAATTTGCTTGGTAAGGTACAAATATAATCTAAACTCCATATTATTGTATGTATAAATGCATGGTATAAGCACACGCTGATCTCTATGTTGTGGCAAATTTGCACTATAAAGCATCAAAGTTACTTTTATCGGGTGTGGTATTGAAGGTCGACCGCACTTAGGTCGACCACTATTGGTTGACAGGATCTCCAGGTTGACGTGAGTTAGGTCAACAGGTCAAAGGGGCGACGTGAGTTTTTTAATCTTATTTGGTATCGTTTTTACCGTACAATGACCTCACTTCGCTCACCATGCTTCGGGCAAGGTGTGTGACATAATGTATCACGGACATTGCGGTGTGTGTCAAAATGTGTCACGGACATTGCGGTGTGTGTCATAATGTGTCACAGGCATTACGGTGTGTGGTTTACTATATCACGGGCATTGTGGTATGCGGTATAATGTCTCAGGGACATGGCATACTGTATTACGGGCATTGCGGTGTGTGGCATAAGGTATAACGGGCATTGCAGTGTATGTCATGTGTCACAGGCATTACGGTGTGTGGTATACTATATCACGGGCATTGTGGTATGTGGTATAATGTCTCAGGGGTATTGCAGTGTGTGGCATAATGTATCAGGGACATTGTGGTATATGGTATAATGTATACCGGGCATTGCGGTGTGTCATAATGTGTCACAGGCATGACAGTGTGTGGTGTACTGTATCACAGGCATTGTATGTGCTATAATGTCTCAGGGGCATTGCAGTGTGTAGCATAAGCGGGCATTGTTATGCATGGCATAATGTGTCACTGGCATTACGGTGTGGCATGATGTGTCAGGGGCATTACGGTGTGTGGCATATTGTGTAATGGGCATTATTGTGTGTGGCATAATGTGTAAGGGCCATTGCAGTGTGTGGTACTATGTATACTGCACATTACTATAAGGAGGAAAAATGACAAATAATGTAAGAGGTAGGATTATTTTTTTTGCTGTCGTGGCCAACTTCTGGGCATGCAGTTTGCAAAACTGGGGTATAAGGTAGTCTTTTCCTGCAATGCCACACCCCTTTAAGCAAAGCCACACCCATTTCAGGAAGGACGCCCCCCCCTTTGCGGTGCACGTGCCTACGGCGCACGCAGATTTATCACTTTTCTAGTGCCAATTATGGGTTGTGGGGAGGGCGCCAGAGAATGTTTTGGCTTGGGGCAGAGAAATTTCTAGTTACGCCACTGCACATAGCACACTAGGGTTTCAGCAGGGCCCCTGTCACGATCCGGGTATCTGGACGCCATTTCTTACCCATCAGATGCCTCCTAAGGCTGGCTCAGCGCTCCAGGACCGGATCCCATCTGTTATCCTGATGTGTACATTCCTGTATCCTCTCCTGTCACTCTGGGACGCTGTCACAGTAAACGCCATATTACACCTGGCATGGCGTCTCCCGCGGCCTCCGCCGCCGTCCCTGAACTTCTGCATGCAGAGTGTCTGAGTGGCGATTACGTCAGCCGCGGCCTCCGCTGTGTCCGCGTGGTTGGATGTGCATCTGTCAGCCTGGCGCCTCCTGTCTCCGGTGGCCGGCGCCGCCATTACTGTTTTCATTACCACATGGATTACAAACCAAACTTCCCTCCAAGTGTCTGCATGGGCGCAGCCATCTTGGATTCTGTCAGCTGATCATTTCCACCAATCTGTTCTCAGTATTGATAATCTGCATAATTGCCTAGCCAATCCCTTCCTTGCTGCAGGTATAAATACACTGTGCCTGAGCAAGGAAGGCGTCAGTGCTTTGGTTGTCAAACCTAGTTCCTGTTTGTCTCTCTCCTGTGATTGTCTTCCAGGTTCCAGCTCCTGTCTCAAGACTTCCACCATAGAGACCCGCACCAGCATTCCACCTGCGGTGTAGCCTGACTCTCCAATCCATTGTGGATTCATCTGTTTCCAGCTACAACATTACCTGCTTCCAGCTCAGCTTCCAGCAGAGTACAGCTTCTCTTAAAGGGCCGGTGTCCTTTCTACACTTTACCACTCTCCACCGGTATTATTATTTCTCCGCTCTCAAGTTCTACATTTCAGTTCATATTTCATCGCTCCCAAGTTCATTTATTATTTAACTGGTTCCAGCCAGTATCCACTCCGTGCTAACAACAGTCTGGTTCCAGCCAGTATCCACAGCAGCCGTTTTATCTTCAGCAACCCAGCTTTTCCTGGAACACCAGCTGGCACAATCCTGGGTTATCTCCATTGCTACAGTCGGGCCTGGTAAGGACTTTCCATCTAGAAGATTATAAGAACTATCTCACACTACCAGTGCCCTGTGGCTCCTGCCATCCTGTAGTACCCAGGAACTGTATTTATTCTTTGCTGACTTTTACGTTTTCTTTTACTGCTGCTGTGTTGCGGAGTTGTCATAATAAACATCATTGACTTTTATCCAAGTTGTCGTGGTCACGCCTTCGGGCAGTTATTATTCATGTTACTTACATGTCCAGGGGTCTGATACAACCTCCCAGGTTCCGGTACATCTCAGCCCCTACAACTGAGGCTGCCTCCCGTCAGCTCAGGCCCTCAGTTGTGACAGTAAGCACTGACCTAATGAATCCAGCCGGAGACCAGGATCAAGCGGCCAGGCCGATGCAAGAACTGGCAGCCCGACTAGAACATCAGGAGGCTGCACAGGGCCACATCATCCGCTGTCTCCAGGATCTCTCTACTCGGCTGGATGGGATTCAGACAACTCTCCGTGGATCAGGCGCGTCTGGTGCGTCAACCACAGTGACTCCAGCTATAACCCCACCCACCTTACCCATTTCTGCTCCACGTCTTCATCTTCCAACGCCAGCAAAATTTGACGGATCTCCAAGATTCTGCAGGGGATTTCTCAACCAGTGTGAGATTCAGTTTGAGCTACAACCAGGCAATTTTCCCAGTGACCGTACAAAAATTGCCTACATTATTTCTCTTCTCAGTGGCTCAGCCCTTGATTGGGCATCACCGTTATGGGAGAGGTCCGACACCCTGCTATCTTCCTACACTGCCTTCGTGTCAACATTCAGGCGCATCTTCGACGAGCCAGGCCGGGTAACCTCAGCTTCATCCGAGATTCTCCGTTTACGCCAGGGGTCACGTACTGTAGGACAATATCTGATACAGTTCCAGATCCTGGCATCCGAACTGGCATGGAACGACGAGGCCCTGTATGCTGCATTCTGGCATGACTTATCTGAGCGTATTAAAGATGAGTTAGCTACCAGAGACTTACCTTCTAAGTTAGATGAGCTAATCTCACTCTGCACGAAAGTTGATTTACGTTTCAGAGAGAGAGCAACTGAGCGTGGAAGATCATCTGCTCCAAAATCTTCTGCTCCTCCTCCTCGTCAACTGTCACCATCTAAAGATGAGCCCATGCAACTTGGCCGTTCCCGTTTAACTCCTGCTGAGCGCCGAAGACGTCTCTCCGAGTCTCTCTGTCTCTATTGTGCAGCTCCGTCTCACACCATTAATGCCTGTCCCAAACGTCCGGGAAACTCCAAATCCTAGCTCGCCAAGGAGAGGGCCGGCTAGGAGTAATGATCTCCTCTCCATCTCCTCAAGATTGTAATCTCCCAGTCTCGCTTCAAGTTGCTCAACGTTATCGGAACGTCATTGCCCTCCTTGATTCCGGAGCAGCTGGGAACTTTATTACCGAAGCCTATGTTAAACGGTGGTCCCTACCCACCGAGAGACTTCCTTCGTCCATTTCTTTAACTGCCGTGGATGGCAGCAAAATTTTTGATGCAGTTATTTCTTTAAGGACTCTACCAGTTCGTCTGAGAGTGGGAGTTCTTCATTCCGAACTTATTTCTTTTTTAGTGATTCCAAGAGCCACACATCCTGTGGTCCTGGGCCTTCCATGGCTCCGTCTTCACAATCCTACAATTGATTGGACGACTACGCAAATCCTGGCATGGGGTTCCTCCTGTGCTGAGACATGTTTGTTTAAAGTATTGCCTGTCTGTTCTTCCTCCCCCAGGTCGTCTGATGTTCCACCTCCTCCATATCAAGATTTCACGGATGTGTTCAGTAAAGCTTCTGCTGATATCCTTCCTCCTCATAGAGAATGGGACTGCCCGATTGATCTCGTTCCAGGGAAGGTTCCACCTCGAGGCCGAACTTATCCGTTGTCTCTGCCTGAGACGCATTCTATGGAGGAATATATTAAAGAGAACCTAGCAAAGGGGTTCATTCGACCTTCTTCTTCTCCAGCCGGCGCAGGCTTCTTTTTTGTAAAAAAGAAAGATGGTGGTCTGCGGCCGTGCATCGACTACAGAGGTTTGAACGACATTACCATCAAGAACCGTTATCCTTTACCCCTGATTACTGAGCTCTTTGACAGAGTTAGCGGAGCTACCATCTTTACAAAGCTGGACTTGAGAGGTGCATACAATCTCATCCGGATCCGTGAGGGTGACGAGTGGAAGACCGCCTTTAACACCCGTGACGGACATTATGAGTACCTCGTCATGCCCTTCGGATTGAGCAATGCTCCAGCTGTCTTCCAGCATTTTGTCAATGAGATCTTCAGAGACATTCTATACCGTCATGTCGTGGTCTATCTAGACGATATCCTCATTTTTGCCAACGATTTAGAGGAACATCGTTTTTGGGTTAAAGAGGTTCTGTCCCGTCTCCGTGTCAATCATCTCTATTGCAAATTAGAAAAATGTGTCTTTGAAGTCAAGTCCATTCCGTTTCTAGGGTACATTGTGTCCGGTTCCGGACTAGAGATGGATCCTGAGAAACTACAAGCAATCCAAAATTGGCCGGTACCCTTAACCCTCAAAGGGGTCCAGAGGTTCTTAGGGTTCGCCAACTATTACCGAAAGTTTATACGAGACTTTTCCACCATTGTGGCGCCTATTACTGCTTTCACTAAGAAGGGTGCTAACCCGTCCAAGTGGTCTGAAGAAGCCATGCAAGCATTTCATCTTTTAAAACAAAGGTTCATCTCTGCGCCTGTTCTGAAACAGCCTGACATCGACTCTCCTTTCATCTTAGAGGTGGATGCCTCCTCCGTTGGAGTAGGAGCGGTGTTATCTCAGAGGGCTAAAGATGGCCATTTACACCCTTGCAGTTTCTTCTCCCGGAAGTTCTCCCCAGCTGAGCGCAACTATGCCATTGGCGACCAGGAGTTGCTAGCCATCAAGCTCGCTCTAGAAGAGTGGAGGTATCTGTTGGAGGGAGCTTCTCATTCAATCACCATACTTACAGACCACAAGAACCTTTTATATCTGAAAGGCGCACAATGTCTCAACCCTCGTCAGGCCAGATGGGCACTTTTCTTTTCCAGGTTCGACTTTAAACTCCAGTTCTGTCAAGGCTCTCAGAATCGCAAGGCCGATGCCCTTTCCCGCTCATGGGAGCAAGAAAATGAGTCAGAGTCTTCAGACAAGCATCCTATTATAAATCCGTTGGCATTCTCCACGGTAGGGATGGACTCTACGCCCCCATCAGGGAAAAGTTTTGTGAAACCGATGCTAAGGAAGAAGCTCATGCATTGGGTCGATGCTTCCCGTTTTGCCGGACATACAGGTATCCAAAAAACCCTGGAGTTTATCTCTAGGTCCTATTGGTGGCCAACTCTGAAAAAGGACGTCTTGGAGTTTATTGCATCTTGCCCAAAGTGTGCTCAACATAAGGTATCCCGCCAGTCGCCTGCGGGGCAACTGGTTCCACTATCTGTTCCCCGTCGACCTTGGACCCATTTGTCGATGGATTTTATTACAGATTTACCCATGTGCAACAAGTTCAATACCATCTGGGTGGTAGTTGACCGGTTCACCAAGATGGCACACTTCATTCCTCTCACCGGTCTTCCGTCAGCTTCCAAGTTGGCTCAAGTATTCATACAAGAGATCTTCCGACTCCACGGTCTTCCTGAAGAAATTATCTCAGATCGAGGAGTTCAATTCACAGCCAAATTCTGGCGAAGTTTATGTCAAGTCCTCCAAGTCAAGCTAAAGTTTTCCACGGCTTACCATCCTCAGACCAATGGTCAAACCGAGAGGGTGAATCAGGACTTGGAGGCCTTCCTCCGCATCTATGTGTCCTCCTCTCAAGATGACTGGGTTCAATTACTTCCCTGGGCCGAGTTCTGTCATAACAACCAGTATCATTCTTCATCTGCTTCAACACCATTCTTCACTAACTTTGGATTCCACCCTAAAGTCCCTGAGTTCCAACCGCTTCCAGCAACTTCTGTTCCCGCAGTGGATATCACCTTGCATCAGTTTGCCAATATCTGGAAGAGCGTACGATCAGCTCTGCTCAAGGCATCATTCAGGTACAAGAAGTTTGCGGATAAGAAGCGTCGAGCAGTTCCTGCTCTCAAGGTGGGTGATCGGGTATGGTTATCCACGAAGAATTTGAGGTTAAGAGTTCCCAGTATGAAGTTTGCACCTCGCTATATCGGTCCTTTCAAGATTGAACAAGTCATCAATCCTGTTGCTTACAGACTCCAGTTGCCTCCCTTCTTAAAAATACCCAGGACATTCCATGTTTCCCTGTTGAAACCGCTGATCTTGAATCTGTTTCATTCCTCACTTCCTCCAACTCCGAAAGTCCAAACTCAACGAGGCGTTGAGTATGAAGTGGCCAAGATCCTGGACTCACGTCACCGTTACGGTCAACTACAATATCTTATTGACTGGAAGGGTTATGGTCCTGAGGAACGTTCATGGACCAATGCTTCTGATGTCCATGCTCCTCCTTTGGTCCGGAGATTCCATTCCAAGTTTCCTCAAAAGCCAAAGAAGTGTCCTGGGGCCACTCCTAAAGGGGGGGGGTGCTGTCACGATCCGGGTATCTGGACGCCATTTCTTACCCATCAGATGCCTCCTAAGGCTGGCTCAGCGCTCCAGGACCGGATCCCATCTGTTATCCTGATGTGTACATTCCTGTATCCTCTCCTGTCACTCTGGGACGCTGTCACAGTAAACGCCATATTACACCTGGCATGGCGTCTCCCGCGGCCTCCGCCGCCGTCCCTGAACTTCTGCATGCAGAGTGTCTGAGTGGCGATTACGTCAGCCGCGGCCTCCGCTGTGTCCGCGTGGTTGGATGTGCATCTGTCAGCCTGGCGCCTCCTGTCTCCGGTGGCCGGCGCCGCCATTACTGTTTTCATTACCACATGGATTACAAACCAAACTTCCCTCCAAGTGTCTGCATGGGCGCAGCCATCTTGGATTCTGTCAGCTGATCATTTCCACCAATCTGTTCTCAGTATTGATAATCTGCATAATTGCCTAGCCAATCCCTTCCTTGCTGCAGGTATAAATACACTGTGCCTGAGCAAGGAAGGCGTCAGTGCTTTGGTTGTCAAACCTAGTTCCTGTTTGTCTCTCTCCTGTGATTGTCTTCCAGGTTCCAGCTCCTGTCTCAAGACTTCCACCATAGAGACCCGCACCAGCATTCCACCTGCGGTGTAGCCTGACTCTCCAATCCATTGTGGATTCATCTGTTTCCAGCTACAACATTACCTGCTTCCAGCTCAGCTTCCAGCAGAGTACAGCTTCTCTTAAAGGGCCGGTGTCCTTTCTACACTTTACCACTCTCCACCGGTATTATTATTTCTCCGCTCTCAAGTTCTACATTTCAGTTCATATTTCATCGCTCCCAAGTTCATTTATTATTTAACTGGTTCCAGCCAGTATCCACTCCGTGCTAACAACAGTCTGGTTCCAGCCAGTATCCACAGCAGCCGTTTTATCTTCAGCAACCCAGCTTTTCCTGGAACACCAGCTGGCACAATCCTGGGTTATCTCCATTGCTACAGTCGGGCCTGGTAAGGACTTTCCATCTAGAAGATTATAAGAACTATCTCACACTACCAGTGCCCTGTGGCTCCTGCCATCCTGTAGTACCCAGGAACTGTATTTATTCTTTGCTGACTTTTACGTTTTCTTTTACTGCTGCTGTGTTGCGGAGTTGTCATAATAAACATCATTGACTTTTATCCAAGTTGTCGTGGTCACGCCTTCGGGCAGTTATTATTCATGTTACTTACATGTCCAGGGGTCTGATACAACCTCCCAGGTTCCGGTACATCTCAGCCCCTACAACTGAGGCTGCCTCCCGTCAGCTCAGGCCCTCAGTTGTGACAGCCCCTAGGGCCTCAGGTACAACTGTAGTTGATATCAGTACTGGTGAGCTGTTATAGATTACGTGCGAGTACAATTCTTTGTAGCATCAGTAGTAGATAAAATAATGAAAACATGAGAAAGCACTAAATATTTATGTAGACAATAAGTGATCGAATTAAACACCACAGCAAAAACTTCAAACAATTTAAGCGTTGCAAAATAAGTCTACGTTTCCTTGTTTAACTACTTACACGGCATAGTCACATCAGATGCAACCACACCAGGCTGGCCTTTCCCTGATGCTCACTGTGTGGCTTCAGGAATAGAAGCTCCCTGCAATTGCTGCTGTCAGAGGGACCTCTGGTCGCTCTGCTTCCTTGTTTCCCTCCCCATCTAGTGCCTGCCATGCTGCCGATCACTGATCTGTCAGCCCAGCAGCACCCCCTCTAGCAGCTGTGAGTATGGGACTTAGACACTGTTGACCCTATGTCGACAGACATAAGGTCGATGCCTATTGGTCGACAGTGACTAGGTCAACATGGTCATTATGTTGACATGGAAAAATGTCGACATGAGTTTCTTGTGTGTGTCGTTTTCTTCGTAAAATGACTGGCAACCCCAAATAAGTGCACCTTGTCCCCTCGCATGGCTTCGGGCAAGGTTACCGTTCCCAATCGTAGTCCACGTGGATCATAAAGTATGAAAAAGTGCAAAAAAAGACAAAGTGATAAACTCATGTCGACCTTTTGACCTGTCGACCTAGAAGATGTCAACCTAGAGACCCTGTTGACCTAGAAACCCTGTTGACCTAGACACTGTCGACCTAAGTCTTGTCGACCTAGAGACCGGATACCACTTATATCATTCATCTTTATCCTACTTACTGATGGAGTCAGGGCATAACTAGGTGTGTGCCAGCAGTGCCTTGCATACAGCGCATATCCACTGTGGAGTGCAGAACCGCTGCTGATAGTGGCTACTTGTTACGGCTGGGCAGTGCTATAGCTGACGGGCGCAGTCTGTGGTCCTTCTGGCTTCCCACGGTAGTTGGCTACGGAGGGTGACTGCCTTGGCTACTTGTTGCAGATGAGCAGCACTGTTCCAGCTGTTGCAGCGTGTACTATGTGAGGTAAAGTCATGTGCACTCCGAGGACAGACAGACACACTTTCACTCACTCATTCTCGCATAATGAGGGCTCTACCTGGCATAAAGTGGGCTTTAGCTGGTATAATGTGTATCAGGGGCTCTACCTGGCATAATATGAGCTCTACCTGGCATAATGTGTATCAGTGGCTCTACCTAGCATAATGTGTATCAGGGGCTCTACCTGGCATAATGTGTATCAGGGGCTCTACCTGGCATAATGTGTATCAGGGGTTCTACCTAGCATAAAGTGGGCTGTACCTGGCATAAGGTGTATCAGGGGCTCTACCAGGCATAACGTCTATCAGGGGCACTACTGTGGTGTAATGTGTGTAAAGGGGTACTACTGTGTGGTGCAATGTGAATAATGGACACTACTGTGCCGAGTAATACGAAATGGTACTATTATGTGACCATGCCCCTTCCCCGTAAAGTCACGTCCCTATATTTTGTCCCTATTTTGAAATATGGTGGGAGAGCGGGCACCAATTCTTTTTCTGGCACAGGGCACCAAAATGTCTAGTTACGGCACTGAATGGAGGTAATGCATGTAGCAGCTGATTGGTGCGGGACCAGACTATTTGTGTCCTTAGCAGGGGGTGTAAGTTTTTACTAGGAGCCCGGAAGCAAGATGTTCACTTCCACCACCCCAGCAGCACCCAGACAGGAGATGCTAGAGGACCAGAGGCAGAACTCTGGGAGGCAATGGAGTCATCTGCCGCCGGGCTCCTGCTCTGAAGGGGGGCTCTTCTCCCCCCATTCTGTGACACCATTGAAGTAAGTTAATTGATGGCTGCCGCTATCTTTTCACTATATGAAGTTACTTCTCTGACAATTACACATAACTTCATATAGTTACAATTATCATGCTTCCTGTACTGGAGCAAATAGCACAATCAGTAAAGCGTCTGCTGTCAGTTGGTTCTGATCAAGAAATGTGTGATTTAAAATAAAAATAAAATAAAAGACAACGAGATGTATATATACAGTATATAAAAAAAATTCAGATTGCTCCATACACACACACACATACATATATGCACACATACATATATTTATCTAAATATAAGGAAGGGGGGGCAATTGGTATGAACTTGCCTCCGGGCAACTGTGACGAACTTACGCCACTGTAGAGGACCACTTACTTTTCCAGGCGTCTCCCAGAGGTTTTGGGAGAGTAGGTACGTATGATCTATGGGGGTTATTCAGAGTTGCTAGCAAACCAAAAAAGCACACAAATGGGCAAAACCATGTTACACTGCAGGTGAAGCAGATGCAAGAGAGAGAGAGATTTCGATTTGGGTGGGTTATATTGTTTCTGTGCATGGTAAACACTGGCTGCTTTATTTTTACACTGCAATTTAGAATTCATTTTGAACACACCCCACCCAAATCTAATTCTCTCTGCACATGTTACATCTGCCCCACCTGCAGTGCAACATGGGTTTGCCCAATAGTATGCTTTTTTGGTTGGCTAACAACTCTGAATAACCCCCTATATCAATAGTTTTCATATGCCTAAGACCAACTGTATGCTCATTCACAGGGCCGGTTCCGGGGCTTCTGGCGCCCCGGGTGCCATTAGGGGGCGTGACTTCATACAGGGGGCGTGGTCAGTTACACCCCCTGTACTGTTGTAGGATGTGCGGTGCGCGATGACGTCATCGCGCACCACACAGCAAAGGTCCTCTCCACGAAGGTAAACTAGACGCTAAGCGTCTAGTTCTCTTCGTGGAGAGGACCTTTGCTGTGCGGTGCGCAATGACGTCAACGCGCACCGCACATCATTACAGTGAAGGTCCTCTTCAGGAAGGGAAACTAGACGCGTAGCGTCTAGTTTCCCTTCACAGCGGGCAGCCCACGAAGGGAAACTAGACGCGTAGCGTCTAGTTTCCCTTCACAGCGGACAGCGGGCCGCGGCAGC
Organism: Pseudophryne corroboree; assembly: GCF_028390025.1. NCBI lineage: Eukaryota > Metazoa > Chordata > Amphibia > Anura > Myobatrachidae > Pseudophryne > Pseudophryne corroboree. Next base: position 354,802,682 of record NC_086445.1, read on the forward strand.
GGGGGGCACCACAGCAGCAGCAGATCTTGCCATGGTGCTGCGCCCTCCAGATGGCGCCGGCGCCCCGGGCAAAAGTCCTGCTTGGCCGTGGCAAGATCCGCTACTGCTCATTCACCTCCACCCCTACCACTGTATATAACACATCTGAAAGTAAATACGTAAATTTCTATAATCACACTGCAAGCCTAACACAAAGCTATCTTGTTTGATAAAATTAGAGGCAAATAACGACCAATAAAAAACTTATACAGTAAAACAAATATTATAATGTATATTATCAGATTAAGGGGGATATTCAATTTGGGCCGAAGAGACATCGTGAGTAAAACCCCCCGATGTTTCTTCGGGTGCTGCGGTCGGTCTATTTAATTAGCTCGGCCGGTAAAAACCTGCTTTTTCATCCGTAAACAGAGGGAAAAAGTAGCAGGTGCACTATCTCACACTAGCTCAACCTGTAATAACCAGAGGCATTTAGCATAATCCTGGCCAGGGCTATGAGCTTACCCACCGCACCAAGGTAACCTCTCATTGGGTAAATCCCTAACACTAACTACAGGGGTTCAGGTCCGGGGGGCAGGGCAACCCACTCTTGCGCTGCCCTGGGGTTGTCTGGCTGGGTGGCTTTGGGTTGTCCTGCCCACCGGACCTGAACCCCTGTAGTTAGTGTTAGGGACTTACCCAATGAGAGGTTACCTTGGTGCGGTGGGTAAGCTCATAGCCCTGGCCAGGAATATGCTAAATGCCTCTGTTTAATACAGGTTAAGCTAGTGTGAGATAGTGCACCTGCTACTTTTTCCCTCTGTACACTGTATTAAGTCTCAAGCAGAGTAGCACCTCATTACCTAATTATGGTGTGCAAATTAGGGCCCCCTTCTCTTTGTAACTCATCCGTAAACACACAGGTTCAGTGAAACCTGTGTGTTTTTGGGTGAAATAGCCCCGTTTTCGGATGAAAACGGGGCTGTTATCGGGCATTGTGCTTCGCCTGCCGGAGGCAGGTGAAGCAAAACCCCCAATAAGCCGCGGCACGTGCCGGCTTATCGTGGGGCCAACTAAATAGCCCCTGGCGGCGATACTTATCACCCGGCACCTTCGGGACAAATTGAATAACCCTCTAAGAATATTGTATTGTGGGAGATTGCCTCATGTGGTGAAAACTGCATAGCATGCCACCATTATATAACAACCATGCTCTCTATAGTCTAACAGGATCAGGGTCGGATTGGGATGGAAAATCAGCCTGGGAAATTTATGGAAGCAGCCTAATAGCGGTGTGGTCTGATGAGGGGGTGTGGTCTGTTGTGGGGGGCGGGATTTCTCCTCATAGGTCCTGATTGTATGAAATTGTGGGCTTCCTTGCGTCTTTTGCCGCAGTTGTGTCTGAGACCAGGGACAGAATTTTAAACTAAAAGTGACCCTGTAACATTGGATGTCATTCCGAGTTGTTCGCTCGTTGCCGATTTTCGCTATGCTGCGATTTGTTGCTAAATGCGCATGTGCATGGTACGCAGAGTGCATGCGCTAAGTTATTTAACACAAAACTTAGTAGATTTGGTGGTGTTCGTGCAACGCTTTTCAGTCGCACTGCTGATCGGTGAATGTTTGACAGGAAAGGGGCATTTCTGGGTGGTAACTGAGCGTTTTCCGGTAGTGTGCTAAAAAACGCAGGCGTGTCAAGGAAAAACGCGGGAGTCTCTGGAGAAACGGGGGAGTGGGTGGCCGAACGCAGGGCGTGTTTGTGACATCAAACCAGGAACTAAACGGACTGAGCTGATCGCAATCCAGGAGTAGGTCTGGAGCTACTCAGAAACTGCAAGAAAATATTTAGTAGCAGTTCTGCTACTCTTTCGTTCGCTATTTTGCTAAGCTAAGATACACTCCCAGAGGGCGGCGGCCTAGTGTTTGCAATGCTGCTAAAAGCAGCTAGCGAGCAAACAACTCAGAATGACCACCAATGTGTAGAAGTGGCCCGACATGGGCAGCACAAGACGTATAACATATTGTGTAGCCAGGGCCGGTGCTAGGGTGTTCGGCGCCCCCCTGCAAACTATAAATTTGCGCCCTCCCTCTCATACCGTAGTTAATAAAATGAGAGCGTGCGTCGGAGGCCGCAAAAAAGGATTATGGTTTCCCACGGGGTGTGACCACACAACAGTACCCCCAATTCAAATTATGTCACACAATCTTATTCACATTTTACCGAACATAGAATGAGATGAAATTCACATTATAACACACAGAATGAGCCGAAATTCACATTATAGCACACGGTAGGACACGAAATTCACATTATACCACACAGTATGAGCTGAAATTCACATTATAGCACACAGAATGAGCCAAAATTCCCAGTATACCACACGGTATGAGACGAAATTCAAATAATAGCACATAGAATGAGCCTAAATTCACATTATAGCACACAGATTGAGACGAAATTCACATTATAGCACACAGAATGAGCCGAAATTCAAATGATGCCATATAGAGACAAAATTCAGGGAGAGTGACAGCAGGGACAGGGAGAGAGAGAGGGAAAGTGACAGCAGGGACATAGGGACAGGAAGAGGGAAAGTGACAGCAGGGACATAGGGAAAGGGAGCATGACAGAGAGAGGGACAGCAAGGGCATACAATAGGGACTAGGGGGAGAGAAAGGCAGCAGGGTAAGATTACCTATTTAGCAGCGGCTGTGCTGAGGATGCTGTGGTCTGCGGTGCGGTGTATTAGGAGGCTGTGGTCAGCATGGTACTGAAGTGCAGAGAAGGACTGAGGGCGGCGGTGTAGCAGAGGAGGAGGCAGAGGGCTGTGCAAGGAGGAGGAAGCTGTGGTTGGCGGCACTGCGGCTCCTATGACCACAACGCCACTATTTCAAATCCGCCGTGGACCTGCAGCCAATCCGGAGGGGGCAGGATAAGATCAGTGGTGAGGAGCAGGAGGGGACAGGATGGGAGCAGGAGGGGGCATATTAGCAAATGCAGGTGAAAGATGACTATTATCATCTATCATGTCATCATCCATCTGTGTACTAACAGGCCACAGCAAAACCAGACATGATTCAACTATTTAGCCCAATTGGCAAACTGAGCCGAGTTTAGACAAGTGGCTGTATCAGCCGATGTGTGACATTGTAACGTACATCTATACAGATTCTTCCCTCACTCTGCTTATGTTTACCAGTAACTGGTAAATACTGCATGAGTAAGGGATTGTAAGCACTTGCAGCTTGATACCAACTTGTGGTGGAGGTGTCCTGCACCCTGTTCTCTGCATTATAAGCAGACTTTATACAGTAGGGATTTATTGATTTATACGAAATATGTTGTTTATACCACCTGGATGCTGGATAGGTCGAAAATAGAGGCGTTCATTCATCATGCAGTGAGTTTAGACATCAACTTGTTTATAGGGCGGAATCGGAGTTGTATGATAATCCTGCTGCAACTGCAACCCCATACTCAGGTAAAGTGCTAAAATGCTAGTTTAAGTTTCCCCCACATGTACAAGCGTGAAATGGACTGTGTAATACGTGAAACACGTACTTTACTTATCTGAGCTCTGTGCAGATCCCTCAGCTGGCCCATGCACTCCCCCAGGCTGCAGAAGTGAAACTTATACACACACACAAACACATATACATACATACACACATACATATACACATACATACACACATATACATATATACAGACAGTACATACACACACTTTCTCTCACCTTTTTTCCATCAACTTACAGACAGTATCACAGGCTGGTTGGAGGGAAGGGATCTGCCTCAGCTTGGGGATCCCGTTTAGCCCCGCCCCTTTTCGTGCGTGTAACCCCGCCCCCTTTAGTCCGTGTAGCTCCGCCCACCTTCCATCCGCTCATCATGCCTCTGTAGGGAAGGAGGGAGGGCTTTAAACGGACGGCGCTGCTGCCTGTCAGTTTGCTTTTGCAGGCGGCAGCAACAGGGGGTCAGGCCATGCTCAGGGCAGCGCAGCACAGGAATGCAGAGCAGGAAGGCGCCTCTCCAATCAGGCGCCTACCTGCTTTGCGTCCCTTTGCTGAGCGGGTAGCGCCGGGCCTGTGTGTGTAGCCATGGCAGCATCACTGGATGACATAACTGCTGTACTGCAGAGATGGAATAACAATGAATGGGGACAATGCAGTGTACTGAGTGTGGTGGGCTGCCTGTCATGTGGGGGGTGGGGGTCACATGACCATACACAAAACAGGCCACGCAGACACGTTGGCCTAACAGGAATCTTCCTGGTGAGCCCTATGGCCAATCCACATCTGAACAAGACCACAGTATAATGTTAACTATTTAATCTGCTGCTTAAAGAACTATACACAGCTCAGATGACAGCTTCCACATGTATTAATGCACAGTTCTTCATAATCCACATGAATTTTATAATCAGCAAAACTATAAACTCTAAAAACTACACAACCCCATTTCGATAAAGAATATTAACCATTGACAAGAAAATGCACATTCACAAGAAAATGCACCAGCCAAAACTTTTCTATAAATTCTTAGTGCAGCTATTTAAGACATAGAACTGTATTATCTAAATATTATCTACTTCAGATAACCCTTCAAGACACACAGTTCATAATCATCTAACTAAGAAAAGCAAAGAACCACTAAAAGCTACAGGAAACACTTTATAGCTATCTATACAATCTCTACTGTAAATAGTCAGCCATGTCCATAATAGGATTAGAACCAGACATTCTGATTCTAAAATGTGGGATCTAGGTGAATTCATCTGTAACAAGGTCAGCATATCGGAGCACCATGCAACGATTCCTGTTCTCCCCCAAAAAATATACGTTATGGTAAGAACTTACCGTTGATAACGGAATTTCTCCTATGTCCACTGGTTTCCACAGGATAACATTGGGATATGATGGAGCGACAGTGGATTGGCACCAAACGATCACAAGCTTTCTGGCCTCCCAGAATGCATCGGGCTCGTCCATATAATCCCACCCACTGACTCAGTCAAATCAGTTGTTTCCAAAGCATTTAGGCAGGAGCATTATGTAGAACCCTATTCAGGCGAGAAGAACACACATGCACACTCTTCCATGCAAAAGGGAAGAGTTTAGTGAGTATAAAGATTCTCAAATCAGGTGCGTCAGGGTGGGATCCCTGTGGAAACCTGTGGACATAGGAGAAATACCGTTATCAACGGTAAGTTCTTACCATAACGTATATTTCTCCGGCAGGGTCCACAGGTTATCCACAGGATAACATTGGGACTTCCCAAAGCAATTTTTAGTGGTTGGGACGCTCCTGATTAATAGGAGAACCTTACGCCCGAATTGAGCATCATGAGAGGCAAAGATATCACAGGCATAATGTCTGATTGAATGTGTTTATTGGAAGCCATGTGGCTACCTTCAGGGCCGGTTCAAGGGCGCTCTGCGCCCCGGGCAGGAAATGGGGCGTGGCCTAATACAGGGGGCGTGGTCAATTACGCCCCCTGTACATTAAAAGCGCCGCTTGAATGCCGAGCGGTGCGCGATGACGTAATCGCGCACCGCACAGCAAAAGGTCCTCTCCAGGAAGGGAAACTAGACGCTATGCGTCTAGTTCCCCTTCCTGGAGAGTAACTTTGCTGTGCGGTGCGCGATGACGTCATCGCGCACCGCTCAGCAAAGTTACTCTCCAGGAAGGGAAACTAGACGCATAGCGTCTAGTTCCCTTCAGGAGGCGGAATGGAACGGGGATGGGGATGAAGACGGGAACCGCAGCGGGCAGCGGAGGCGGACGGGGACACAGCGGGCAGCAGTGGCGGATCTTGCCACGGTGCGGCGCCCTCCGGATGGCGCCAGCGCCCTCCGGAAGGCGGCACCCCGGGCAAAAGTCCTGCTTGCCCGTGGCAAGATCCGCCACTGGCTACCTTACATATCTCTTCTGCTCAAGCACAATATTGTGCTACCCATGAAAGACCTTCCTTACATGTAGAGTGAGCAGAGACATTAGCCGGGACAGGGATATCAACTTATATGCTTCTGAAATCGTCATTCGAAGCCATCTTGCTAGCGTCTGTTTAGTAGCAGACATCTCCTCTTGTGAAAACCGTAGAGCATGAAAAGAGAATTTGTCTTTCTAATGGCACTGGTACGATCCATATATTCTTAATGCCCGGACTACGTCCAGCGACGCATCTCCAGCAGAAAATTCCGATTCCTGAAAATCCGGGACCATAATATCTTCATTAAGGTGGAATATAGATCACCCCTTAGGAAGATACCCAGACCTAGTTCTGAGAACTACTTTATCTGGATAACATCAGAAAAGGAGATTAACATGACAGTGCTCCTAAACCCGACACTCTTCTAGCTGATGCCATAGTCAGCCGAACGAGACCTTTAGCTGTCAACCATTTAAAATCCACTTCACTTAGTGGTTTAAACAAAGCAACTTGACAGGCTTTGAGGACTAGATTTAGATTCCCTGACCCTGTAGTAGGAAAAAGGGATGGTTGAATGTGCAGCATTCTCTGGGAAAAAGTGCGCACATCCTGCATTTTGGCATTTTTCTTTCGGAACCATACAGTCAATGCTGACACTTATATTTCCAAGGAAGCCACCGCTTATCCTTTATCTATTCCTGTTTGAAGGAATGCTAAAACACTGGAAACTCTGCAAGATTTTGGTCCATACCTCTTTCATTGCACCAATGCATATAAGCTTGCCATATTTGGTGATAAATATGAGTCAAGGAAGTTTTTCCTTGCTCTGAGCATTTGTGAGAATCCTCTGGACCTCAGTATATAGATTTCAAGAGCCACGCCATCAAAACAGTTGATCCAGATATCTGTGATAATCAAGGACCCTTTCTTAGTCTGGGCGTAGAGTAAACAGAAAAAGTATTCAACATTTTCTGCGGATCCGTGTACCAACGCCTTCTGGGCCAAGCCGGGGCTTATTAGAATCCCGGCATCTTTGTTGTGTTTTCCTCACTATCCTGAGTAGCAGGATGATTTGAGAAACACATAAGAGGAATAAAATTCCCATTAAAAAGACATCCACAAAGATCACTTCCTTTGTTCCTGACCCGATTATGGCTTTTGTTGTTCAGATGGGACACCATGAGAATTATCTCTGGCCAAGCCCATTTGTCTACCCGAGTCTGACACAACTTTAGGGTGTAAAGCCCATTAGTTTACCTGAATGGCGTGTCGACTAAGAAATCAGCTCTTCAGTTTAGGACTCCCGGAACAAACCCTGAGGATAAGGCAGGAAGATGGAGTTCTGCACACTTTAGCATGTGATTTACCTCCTTTCTTGCTATTTATCTGCGTGTTCCTCTCTGAAAGTTGAGGTACACTACTGCCATTACCTTGTCCTTGCGGATCTGGACTGATCTTCCTTTAGGAATGTCCTGTGCCTAAATCAGGACCCAGTATATGGCCTGAAGTGCTAACAGATTTATTAGCAGACACCTTCCTTCTGTGGTCCATAATCCCCGGAATCATAATTTTCCGGATAATGGCCTCCATAGCCGTGAAGACTTGTATTTGTTGTCAGGATTTCCCCACCTGATATCCAAAAAGAAAAAGATATCCTCTGATCTAGATTGAATGTCTGTAGCCCCCAGGCCACTTCTTACCTTTTTTTGCCAGTACCACGTACTTGTTTGTGTGCTGTCCATCTGGCCCATTTACAGCACCTGGTATTCACAGATGGTCTTGCGCTCAGAGAATTTAACCAGGTACAACACTGCTTAACTTCCAACATCAATTGAGATTGGACATATCCAGTGTGATGCGGCCTTAGATGGAGGAGATGCTGAAAAAAGTCTTGAGTGGAATTATGCCCACTCCACCATGTGTATTGTTAACACCATTAAACCCATAATTCGCATTGCTGCGTGAATTTATATTGTTTGACATTGTAACCACTCTCTTAGCTTTGCCTTGGATATCTTGTTCCGAGGTAACTACTTTCTGCAAACTCGAATTCAGTATAGCCCCACTGTGAGTTATGTTATGGAACCAGAGATGATCCCATTTACGAACCACCCGTGCCTCTGCAGAAAAGTTATTTGTATGTTGTAGATGACATAGAACCTTTCCTGTATTTGTGTCAGGATAGGAAGGTGGTCAAGGTATGGCAATTTTCTTAACCTCTACTAACGGAGATAAATTGCCATAATCATTTTGGTAAATACTCTGTGTCAGGAATCTGCATTCTCCATCCCATTACTTCCTGTGAACAGGCGTCTCCTGGCTTCAGTCCTCTGTCTTCAGAGTATCCCCTGTGAATTGGACCTGTGGAACTACAGGTCCCAGCAGTTCCAGTTCCAAGTCTTTTCCAGTTCCAGACCCGTTCCAGTTCTGTTCCAGTCACAGTCTTCAATCTCCTGCAGCCTACAGCTCACTGTGCTCCACCCAACCAGTACTATCATTTGGTAAACTACTGGTTTCAGCCAGCAGCCTGGCGTACACAGTGCTTCTAGTTAACAGCATTTACTTCCGGTGCACTACCGAGCCCAGCCAGCAATCAGCAGTGCATTGCAGAATTACTCTCCTGATGAATCATTAGCTCCAGCTAACTCACAGCTGATTTGAACACCCAATCCAGCGGGATGTGTTCTCACAGAGAAGCCACATCCAATCATCAACTCCAGTTCCTGGCTCAGTCTCATCGCCTCAGACAACGAGTCACATTTGGTGCGTCAAGTTCTCCTGGTTCCTGTGTTCCTATCTCCAGTGGTTCCTCTCATCATTTCATTCCATTCATCATTCTGCAATTCTCCTGTTAGCTTCAGACTCCAGCCACAGCTCATCAGCAGTAAGAGACTTTCCTCATGTGTTTGTTTCATTGCCTAACCTGTGCACCTCGTTAATACATACCATCTTGTGCAAGCTTGAAGCTTGCTGCATTGGGACTGTCTCCTGCCTGGGTCTTGTGTAGTTATTAGAACTTGAGTTATATACAGAGACTGTGTTCTTTCCAAGTAATACCGGAGTTCTGTTTACAAATCCATTTGCTTCCAATTACCAGGTTATTCTACGTTTATGTTATCAGAGACTTTATTCTGCTTAAAACTATTTGCATCCAGTTACTAAGCTATTCTACGTTTATGCATTCAGTCATCAAGTAATCTTCAATATATATTTGCGTTGCCAGAGACTTTGATTATTACCTTGGATTCAGTTACTGCTTTTTATTTCATCTCTGTTACTGCTGGTTCTAAGTTATCATCCATTGCTATATCATTACTCTGTGACCTTTGTGTTTGTTAAACATCAGCGCATATGCGCAGGACTTTATTCAGTCTCCACGTTTCATACGTCATTCCAACACTGACCCACTAGTGCCCTCTCTGGGAACAGACACAATCAGAATCCTGACACTCTGGGGCTGTGGCTAACCCAAAGGGTAAGGCCTAACTGAAATTTTGCTGAAGGATGGTAAACCTTGAGAACACTGATGGACAGTGTTATAGGAGCCTGAAGGTAAGATTCCTGATTTATCCAGGAATACCATATAATATATTGGCTCCCCACCCAACTATGGAGTTGACTCCACGTAAACCATGTTACCCAAACTTCTGTTTTTGAAATTGATAATGGGGTGAGGGATTGTTTTTGACCCAAGTGGGAATAAACGCCCACCCCCCACCCCATTGGGCATGGGTTACTGGAATGACTATTCCTGACAAAACATTCTCTGAATTGCTTCATGCCAATCCCTCGCCTACACCTCTACCCGAGTTGGGCTTGAGACCGAAACCTTTTAGGAGAATGGTTCCAGAAGGAAAAGTGTAACCTTAAATACCGCTTCTTGCACCCAGGCATCTGTCTGTAGATTGCTATCAAATCTGTGCAAACTGAAGAAGTCGGCCCATTATCCTTCTGGAATCCGCCAGAAGGAGACCCGCACCATCATGCTGATGGCCTCTGGTTTGGAAGCAGGCCTCTGGTTGCCTTTGCTTCTTTGCCTTACCAAACTTATTGTATCTGGGCTGATACGTTCCTTTATGACCAACAAGGCCGAACCCGACCCCTAGATTTGGGGTTATATCTGGAAGGAAACTTGGCCTTCTTGGAGTCTGTTTCTGACTCCGGAATAACTGTTAACTCAAACAGAATCTTCTAGCCAAGGCAAACATTTCCAGAACCTTCTTAGATTCTGAAAGAGCTTTCCATGTATGTGAACCAAGCTGTTCTTGAACAGCGGTTGTTATGCTGATGCCCTAGAACATTAATGTCCATACATTGGCGGAACTAACGAGTGGTGGGCCCAGGTGCGACAAAATGCCCCCCCCCCCCTTCATCATCCCATCCAAGTCCACTCCCTCGCCCCTGGAGAGGATCTGGTGAGGGGGACCTGCTCAGGGCCAGAGAAATGGATACCTAGCAGCAGTGTCGTAACTAGACATTTTAGCACTGTGTGCAAGAAACTGCATCGGAGCCCCACCCGTGCATGCAAAACAGGGGCAGTGCGTGCCGTAGGCGCGTGCAAAGATACATAGAGGCGTGGCTTTGTGGGGAAGGGGTGTGGCCACAAAATAATACCAATTCATAAAACGGTGCACAGTAGTCTCCATTATAGTAGTGTGGCTCTTAGAGCGGGAGCTCTTAGAGCGGGAGAGCAGAGAGCATGCCCCTTTTTACACATTGCGGCAGACAGCGTGCCCCTTTTTGCACAGAAAGAGAAAAATAATTATACTTACTCTCTCCGCTGGCTCAGGCTCCTCGGTGCAGCTTCTGACCGAGATCCCGGGCAGGAGAGAAGGTGGAGGAGGGAGCCGCAGCAGCGCTTTGTTATTGGTGGAGGCGCTGCTGCTGTCCCTCTGCTTCACTATAGGCTGTTCCCCCGCTGTTGGGATGCGCTTCACAGCGACGGAAGACAGCCTATATATAGTAAAGCAGAGGGGCAGCAGCACCTACACCAGTAACAAAGCGCTGCTGTGTCTCACTCTTGCGCGGCATGTAATGCGTCCGTTTGACTCATTACATGCTGCGGGCCCCAGTGCACTGGTTGCACTGGCGGTTGTTGTTCTGCCTCTGTACAGGTCATATGGGATTCTTACTCTCTTGCAGGTGCTGAAAACCTGTCTTCCAGTACCTCAGCCCAATGTACCTACAGCACCTGGTATTTCAAGGTGGTCTCCCCTCCAAGAACTAACCAGGCCAAACACTGCTTAGCTTCCAAAAGCTAGTGAGATTGTGCCTATCCAGTGTGGTGTAGCTGTAGATTGCAAGGTCCTGGCTGGACTGCCCCAGACAAAGACAATATGGTCTTATTCTTTTGATGGCAGAGGCCTTATAGATTGTTGCATTATCAATGACATGCATATCTATTTTGGGAGGCACTTCCCTATTTTAAACAGTCCCTAGGTTGAAAAAGATATTGGAATCCCATTTACCGGGCATTCTACTTTATTGGGTGTAACCCAAACCTTTTTCCTGAATTCTGCCCTCGTCCAGAAGCCCTTTTGGGACGTTTAAACAGAAGTGCCTTATTTTTTACCCCAGGCTCTGCTGCCTCTATTGACAGACTAGCCTATTTTTGCTCTCATTTATTCAGCTTATTTATTTAGCTGATCTCTTTTACCTGTTCTTCGTATGCTGAAGTAGAGTATATAGAGCTTTCATCGTCTGATGATTATCATGTGTAGCCTGTGAAATTGATTTATTTACATTCGATTCATTAGCTTGTCTTATTGAAGACGCTGTTGGGTATATACCACAATCCGTGAGCAGCATGTGTTAATGTAAGAATTAACATTTCAGCTAAACTGTACATGGGGGGTCATTCCGAGTTGTTCGCTCGGTAAAAATCTTCGCATCGCAGCGATTTTCCGCTTAATGCGCATGCGCAATGTCCGCACTGCGACTGCGCCAAGTAAATTTGCTATGCAGTTAGGATTTTTACTCACGGCTTTTTCATCGTTCTGGCGATCGTAATGTGATTGACAGGAAATGGGTGTTACTGGGCGGAAACAGGCCGTTTTATGGGCGTGTGGGAAAAAACGCTACCGTTTCCGGAAAAAACGCAGGAGTGGCCGGAGAAACGGGGGAGTGTCTGGGCGAACGCTGGGTGTGTTTGTGACGTCAAACCAGTAACGACAAGCACTGAAATGATCGCAGATGCCGAGTAAGTCTGGAGCTACTCAGAAACTGCTACGAGGTGTGTAATCGCAATATTGCGAATACATCGTTCGCAATTTTAAGATGCTAAGATTCACTCCCAGTAGGCGGCGGCTTAGCATGAGCAAATCTGCTAAAATCCGCTTGCGAGCGAACAACTCGGAATGACCCCCATGGTCTGTGCAATCATTTCTTGAATGGGTCTATCTATACCTGACGTAAATCAGGAATGTATTATGCTAAACAGCAAATCATTTTTACACATAACCATCCTGTACCAGATTATAGAGGATAATATAGTTTTTGCCAAACAACAACATATGAGTGTTTGTCAGTGTATGCCGCCCTTAGACATGATAAATACTCAGCACTTTCACAGTGTACGATACAATTTGTGACTGTAATCACTTTCCTCTAAAGTGATGTGTGACCCTTCCCATGCACCTGCATTAAGGATCAGAAGTATCAACTGACAATCATTTTATTATGTCAGCATCACACTAGCAGTCAGTCACACATATATATCTCCTATATATTAGCCCAGATCTGTGACTTTGTGCCTCATTTGCTAACGCTGGGCGGAGTCACAACACTGGGCGGAGCTAGTCTGGGTCACAGATCTGGGCAAATCTATAGGAGACTAGGAGCAGAAGCAGATGGTATGGGCATGGCACAGGCAGGGGTGCATACCTCCCAACTTTCTTCAGGCAGACAGGGGTGCATACCTCCCAGCTTTCTTCAGGCAGAAGGAGGGACACACACACACACACACACACTGCAAAAAGGGGCGTGTCCAATGAAAAGGGGGCGTGGCTTTGCGGAGGACACACCTCCATTTTTGGCAGTGAGGGGGCATGCCCAGCGCTCTGTGAGCTGCTGGCAAGCCCCCAGGGGTGGATTATGAGCCCAGGGCACTTGAGACAGGGGGGCCCTATCTCATTGCTGTGCCTGCTGTGGGTTCGGGGGCGTGGCCTAATCGTGGGATTGCGTGGCCACGCCCCCTTATGCAAATTCCGGGGATTTTTTTTTTTTTTAATGGGATTTTGGCCCCTCAGCTGGGGTAAATTCAAGGGGGTGGTCGCTCCCCCCTACACACCCGCACTGGCAGGACGGGGGAGCTTCAGAGCTGGGACAGAGCTACTCCAGCTGGGGGCCCCCTTAAAACTGTGAGGCCCCTGGGCCACCCCTTAATCCGGCTCTGCTTCCGCCCCCCCCCCCTTAATCCGTACCCCCTGATGCCCCCTCTCCTCCTGTCTCCACTAAACAGAGCAGCGAGTACAGGAGCTTCCCAACTGCCCCCCCCCACACACACACACCGCGGGACACTGCGGCCCGTGGGTGGGACAGCGGGACAGACCCAAAAACATGGGACTGTCCCGCGAAAATCGGGACAGTTGGGAGGTATGGCGGTGTGTGCAGGGTATGTCATACAAACAGACGGGCACCGGCTCACTGTGTGCTTGACCCCCCACATCAGCATGCTCAGCAGGGGCTCTCTGGCGTGGAGGAGTGTCACTTTCTGGCACACTCCACGCTTCTTAGCTGCAGTTTTGTGGGGCACCTGCCGCTGTGCAGGTTCCGTACTGCCTCTGTTATCTCCAGCCCCGGCAGCCCCACCGCTAGCTGCAGCGCTGCCGCCCGCAGTGAGGTGCGCCCAGCTCCTTCTCACACTTTAGCAGGCGGGCAGAGCTGCAGATGTCCGCGCTGCTTGCAGGCTCCGACCTCCTCATCCCTCCAGCCGCAGCATCTCCTGGGGGCTAACAAGTCACTCCCAGTCTCCCATTACCACAGTGCCCGGCATCCGCGAGTTCTGCGCTGCGTGCATGCTATGACCCCCTCCTCCCTCCAGCCGCAGCGTCTCCTGGGGGCTAACCAGTCACTCCCAGTCTCCCATTACCACAGTGCCCGGCAGCCACGAGGTCCACGCCGCATGCATGCTATGACCCCCTCCTCCCTCCAGCCGCAGCGTCTCCTGGGGGCTAACCAGTCACTCCCAGTCTCCCCCGTCACCCCTGTCCTGGCCCCGTCACCCCTGTCCTGGCCCCGTCACTGCATACCCTCCAACTACCTTTTTGGCAGGTACAGTACCCGCAGCGCCTCCAGACCCCTCCCCAATGCACCACACCTCCGCACCTTCCCCTCCACCACATGCAGCACCCCACCCCTCCCCCACACGCTGTGCCTCCAGACCACCTACACCACCCGCGGCTCCCACTCCCCCGCACCTCCACTACCCACAGCACCTCCAGACCCCCTCCACCATCCACCCCCCATATATGTCTCCCCCCACAACTGCCCCCCTCTCCACCCGCAGCATCTGCAGACACCCTCCTCCATCCGTGGTCCCCCCCCCCTCCCCCACCCACGGCTCCCCCGCACCCGCCCCTGCACCACCAGAAGCGCATCCGGACCCCCTTCACCATCCGCCGCACCACCCGCACCTGCCCCTCCCCCTCATGTGGCGCCTCCGGACCCCCCCCCCCCGCCCCCCCTCGCCCCTTCCTGTCCCACAGCACCTCCGAAACCCTTCACCCATCTGCAAGATCCCTGCACCTGCCCCTCCCCCACCCGTGGCACCCCTGCCCCTCCCCCCCCCCCCCTGCAGTGCCTCCGCAGTCCGGACCCCTCCCCCATCTGCAGCCCCCACTCCTCTGCCCCTCCCCCACCCACAGCACCTCCCGACCCTTCCCCATCCGGGCCCTCCCCCCCGCAGCATCTACAGACACCCTCCCCCATCCGTAGTCCCCCCCACACCCGCTACATTGTGTACATCATGCCCTGCAGGTGCTGCTCACACCGTCGCAAGGGGCTGCGCCTCCTTCACCATCGCACGCCCTTTCATTGTGCAATATTTAACCACTAACAAAGGAATGCAGGTAATAAATACTCCATATAATACAAATATTGAACCCCATGCAAGGGTTAAGGGGGCGTAGCCCCTTGCGACGGTGTGAAGAGCGCCCGTAGGGTGCGATGAAGCACCTAGTATATGTGTGTGTGTGTGTGTGTGTGTGTGTGTGTATATATATATATATATATATATACTACGAACACATCTCAAAGCATGTATGAGTACATATTACTGAATTCTGTTCTATACAGATCTTTAAAGTATTCAGACGCATTGCGAAGAAAACCACAGTAATGTACATAAAACGTATATGCAATAGGCACTAAACTAAACTATTCATACTAAGAAAAGTAGATAGAAATTTATTGCTGTATAACCCGTACTCAGTAGAGGGGATACAGGGAGACTCACCCCACTTCCAGGATCGATCAATACGTCAGCGAACGCTGCGTGGATCCAGACGCTACTAGTGTACACTGCCGCTCCGGTAATTTTTAGTGTTCACAGATGCTCAGTGAACATTAGTGCATGCAGACGCTCATGTCTGTGACCCAGTCTTAGCGGTAAACCTTAGTGTATACAGACGCAACACCTATGCTGCGACCGAGTCCCCCCGTGGTAGCGTCTGAGACGGAAGTGAGGCAATCAGTTCATGGCGGGAGACGCATGGTAACTGGTCATGAACTAGGGGGAGGGAGACCAGGTGAGTGTCTGACTCCCCACTGCTGACATCAACCCTAGGGATCGCAGCCTCAAACTGATCCTGGCGCCTTATGATCCCTAAGGCCTAGCGCTAGGGCACCCGTGGTGGTGGCACGCCAGCTACTGTTTGGTAGTCTCCTCCCAAAACAGTGCGGCTGTGTCCGTATTCCCCTTCTAAGCGGAACCGATGCCTTACCTTCTCCCCGTGCTCCGGCCACGGCCTGGTAACGTCTGCTGGACCTGCTAGTAACATCCGACACAGACGCCTGTCGAGACAGCACTCTTACCGTGGGTAAGCGTTGTTGCAACCCGGCGGAGAGTTGTTGGAGCGACTCTTTCCAATATGCGTGTAAGACGCTGTTAGGAAAGATCACTCAAAAAACATAGTAAGACTATAAAAATAAATCAAATAAAGCTTAGGGCTGCCAAACACAGCAGCCCCGTGACCATGGTGCGGCAGGAGCCGGACCAAACAAAAAACTGATTTGACTGAGTCAGTGGACGGGATTATATGGACGAGCCCGGTGCATTCTGGGAGGCCAGAAAGCTTGTGATCATTTGGTGCCAATCCGCTGTCGCTCCATCATATCCCAATGTTATCCTGTGGACCCTGCCGGAGAATGGTATCCGTTCAAATGGTCGCCCATGTTATGGTCGACAGTCATTAGGTCGACCACTATTGGTCGACATTGACATGGTCGACATGGACACATGGTCGACACATGAAAGGTCGACACATGAAAAGGTCGACATGAGTTTTTTTAGTTTTTTTTTCTTTTGGGGAACTTTTCCATACTTTACGATCCACGTGGACTACGATTGGAACGGTAATCTGTGCCGAGCGAATCGGTAGCGGAGCGAAGGCACCATGCCCGAAGCATGGCGAGCGAACGCGGTGCACTAATTGGGATTCCCAGTCACTTTACGCAAAAAACAACACCAAAAAAAGTTAAAAAACTCATATCGACCTTTTCATGTGTCGACCATGTGACCATGTCAATGTCGACCAATAGTGGTCGACCTAATGACTGTCGACCATAACATGGTCGACCATTTATATCGGAACCCCGGAGAATAGTGGCTTAAAGTACAAAATACTGTGATACAAATATATAAAAAAAATATCTAGTGGAGGAGATTTTCCATAACATTATTCACTAACTATGGACACTGTTGTCCCTGGGACTGACTCCCTTCCTTGGATGGGCTGACTAATCACATATGTGTGGTCTACGGAACTACATAGACCTTGCTCATCCTAAATTACTATGGTGACATTTGCTATTAAACTGTGAGCTTGGTATGCATTCCAATGTAATCTGTCTCAGACTGCCCTATGATCCCCACCAGAAATTCCCACTAACAGAATTTGTAACTGGATTTAAGAGAACTACAAAGGGTCCATACACTAGAACGATTATGCCCGATTTCAGCCCAATTCGGGCATTCGGCCCGATATATTGGGTGAAATCGGGCATTTTGGCTGTGTATCCGATCCGATGAGGATCGGATCCTCCAGATCGAATGTGCTGCACATTCAATCTGGTCCGACCCCGCAGGCATGGCTGGTATCGCCCAGGATCACCCAAGATACATCATATGCTGTCCTTTTGCATACAATGTATCTTGGGCGATCCTGCCACATGGGAGGCTGCTGGGGCGATCGCTAGCGATATGTCAGATGGACATGTTGCAGTAGTGTATGGGGCCCTTAAGTATCCTGCTGACTTGACAAAGCAAGCACAATGGGTATCCCTCCGGCTCTCAACTTCAACAAAAATACCCCATCCAAACATTATGACCAATGGGAAAATATCCAAATACGCCATTTGTTCCCACTAATCCTCAACTCTGGTTTTTAGGAGTATCAGTTCCTTCAAATTAGTTTGCTATAGACATATTATGTAATTTGTAAGTGTATGATGTCCTTACTTTATGGTCACCTCATTGACTCTTTACTCCCTTGCAAAGCTCTCATGAATTGTGGAGGGCAAGAGACACTCACCAGATGAGGAGGCATTGAAAGACAATTGCTATTGTAGCAAAATCTTAGAGTTCAACCAAACTAAAGAAATGTCCTATAGCATTTATCATAGCTTCCTACAGTAGAGATATATTTACTAATGCTGTTTCCAGATATTGCAGAATGGCTGTGGTGCCTGCGCTTCATTCTGGTGGATCAGGGAGGGACAGGGTATTCCGCATGTATCCTAAATATGAAGGTATAATGAAAATGCAGGAGTACCCAGTACTAAGGTGTGTTTGATACTGCATTGGTGAGTAAACTAAATGAATAGTTATGATTATATGTTGCTGTCTGGTCATATTGCATCCTACTTATGTATGGGTAAATTATTTTGGCCACATGGTATAAGATAGATGCATTGTTTCCCTGTAGAAGTCACACAATTCTAATCTAAAAATGGACATATTCTTTAAGATTATCTGTCAAACAAACCAACCAACCAAACCTATTCACTGGTTGGAACGAATATCTGGTAATATATGGGAGCAAACCACAATTAACTATTTGCTCCCAAACACTGGAAAACAAAAATGGTTATTCAGACAAATTCAGTCAAATGGATAAGGTGTATGGGCCCTCATTCCGAGTTGTTGGCTCGCTAGCTGCTGTTAGCAGCATTGCACACGCTAGGCCGCCGCCCTCTGGGAGTGTATTTTAGCTTAGCAGAATAGCAAACGAAAAAATTAGCAAAACTGCTACTAAATTAATTCTTAGCAGTTTCTGAGTAGCTCTGGACCTACTCACAGATTGCGATCAGCTCAGTCCGTTTAGTTCCTGGTTTGACGTCACAAACACGCCCTGCGTTCGGCCAGCCACCCCCCGTTTCTCTGCGTTTTTTGCAAACACCGGGAAAACGCTGAGTTGCCGCACAAACGCCCCTTTCCTGTCAATCATTTAGCGAACAGCAGTGCGACTGAAAATCGTCGCAGAATCCACAGCAAATCTGCTAAGCTTTTAGTTAAATAACTAAGCGCATGCGCCCTGTGTGCCTTGCGCATGCACTGTTTGTAACAAATCGCAGCATAGCGAGAATCGGCAACGACCGAACAACTCAGAATGGCCCCCATGGACAGCTTTAGTTACACAGGGCAGACTGCACATTATTTCCAGTTATTGTGGCAATTGTGTTCACTGAGACAGAGGATTAGGGGGTTATTCAGCTTCAGTAGCGGTTTTTCTAAAATTGCATGCTGGGAGCCGCCCAGCACATGGCAAGGCCGCCCAGGATGTGAAGCACCGCCCTGTGATGTTATAGCATTTCTAATCTCAACACATTGCAGAAATTGAGAAACATCAGGAATACCGGTTGCCCCCCTGCTTACGTAGCCAGGCTGCGTATGCAGGTGCTCCAACACCATGTTTCCTGTCACAGCGGCCACACGGTACGCTGCTCCAAAAATGGCAATGACACGTCAACGCCACGTTGCCGCACCCAAACGCCCACCGGCTGTCAATCACAATGCTATTGCATAATGCCAGGATACGATCGCATTGTGAAAGTTTATGCACATGCAATGCCGTTGCGGCGCACATGCAGACTATAATCGCCCGATCTGCTTTTTTGCACTTTTACAACTGGTGCTGAATAACCCCCAAAGATCATATTAGGATCTTGGAGGCAAAATAGTTGTTGGTGCCCCCACGCTTGCATCACTAACACCCAAATTCCAGCAGCACTCAGACACACACTCCCCGTAACTCATTCACTACCAACACCCCAACAGCATCCAGACATACCCATACTGACATTCACTACTAACACCCCACCAGCACCCAGACATACCCATACTGACATTCACTACTAACACCCCACCAGCACCCAGACATACCCATACTGACATTCACTACTAACACCCCACCAGCACCCTGAAATACCCATACTGACATTCACTACTAACACCCCACCAGCACCCAGAAATACAGTACATCCACTCTGCACCCTGCCTTCACTATCAACACCCCAGCAGAATCCAATAGAGCTGGATTAAGGCTTTGGGCGGCCCAATGCACTTAAGACTTTGGGATGCAGGGATTGGGTTCTTGTGCGGCAAATCTTCGGCAGGTACATGAAAAGGGTGCGCGATAACGCATCACAGCCCTATTTCATGTCACTCAGGGTGCATGTATCAGAACTCTGCAATCTATTATATTCTAGTCTGCAGTGCTGCTGTTGTGTGTCTGGCCTGCAGTACCTCTGGGCTACCAGGGGTGTTGTTGTCTGAGAGCAGTCCCAGCTGGTGTAATCACACACAGCAGGTGGGAGAATTTCCTTCCCTTGAGACACTGCAGCCCAAAGGGGGGACAGTACCAGAAAAGCAGGTCCATGGTACATGCTTCTTCCTGCTCTAGGGTGCATAAAGCAGATACTGGCGCAATGGAGGAAATCAAGGTGACCACTTCAGGGCTGGCACCCAGAGACAAAAACCTATCCAGGTATACTGATTCATATTTTGTGTCCTGACTGGTGATTATACCCTACTGGGACATTTGGGGGGGGGGGTCATTCCGAGTTGATCGTAGCTATGATCATTCACACTGACATGCGGGGGGACGCCCAGCACAGGGCTAGTCCGCCCCGCATATCAGTGCCGGCTACCCCCGCAGAAGTGCAAAGGCATCGCACAGCGGCGATGCCTTTGCACTTCAAGAGTAGCTCCCGACCAGCGCAGCTTTAGCGTGCTGGCCGGGAGCTACTCGTCACTCCCCGGCCCGCAGCGGCTGCGTGTGACGTCACGCAGCCGCCGCGGCCCGCCCCCCCCCTCCCAACGGTCTGGCCACGCCTGTGTTGGCCGGACCGCTCCCCCTAAACAGCGGCTTAACACCACCATCCAGCCCCCTCCCGCCCAGCGACTGCTTCTGCCTCAGAGGCAATCGCTAGGCAACGATGGCTGCCATGCGCCGGCGCATGCGCAGTTCCGACCAGAGCGCTGCGACAAACTGCAGAGATCGGGTCGGAATGACCCCCATGATTTATAATCGTCTTAATGGGTCTTCCTGTGTAAAATACATAGCAAAATCTCATTAAATATAAAAAACAAAAAACAAAACGCTGGCCTTCCATAGCTTTGCAGCTGCAAAGTGAGTTCTAAGTATACTAGGAATCAGAATAATCCAGGGTTCTCAAATGCAGTCCTCAAGGCACACCAACGGTCAAGGCTTTAGGTATATCCATGGCTCACCACCGATGGTTAAATCATATTGACTGAGGTGACAAATAAGTCATCTGTGACCATTACAGTGACATGCAGTGAGAAATACCCCTTTCAGACATGCAGCTAAATCCCAGGTTTATGCCCGGCGTGAACGCGCATCAACCCGGTATTACTGCATGTATAAAAAGGACATAACCCGGGAGTAAGTCCCGGGTCCCCAACCCCACTCCCGACCATGGTCACGGAGCTGAGACCAAGGAATTTGCCGACTGCTAGACCCGGGTCACATGTCTGAAAAGGGTAGAAGTGAGGTAGAGCCTTTCCTGTCATACTAACGTATATGCAAGAGTTTTGACTGTAGAGTACATGAAAAAATAGAAAAGAATAGAAATTTATTTTTTGTATTATTCTACAGTAATGCTTTTTATAGTCAAAACTCTGGAGTAAAAAGTCTATGTTAGGTGAGGCAGTGCCTCCCCTGCCTACCTTTTCCACACATCTCCGATCAAAACTCAGCAAATCTCCAGCAGGGGATATAGTTATATGACAGACGGTCAGGAGACCACCTGTCACAATACATCCCGATCACTTAGAATCCCGACAGTCGGCATGCCGACCAGCAGGGACTATTCCCACTCGTGGGTTTTCACGACACCCATGGAGTGGGAATAGAACCTGTAGCGAGTGCAGCTCGCCACCGAGCCCGCAGTGTGGCGAGAGCAGCAAGCCCACAAGGTGCTGCTTGTGCTCCCCCCCCCCCCCCTTGCTGGCATACCGCCATCGGTATGGTGACCGGCGGTCTCTTGACCACCGGTCACGCATTCCCAACCCTCCAGCAGTATATACTGCTGCACCTAGAGGCGTATTAACAGAAGAGGAGGCCTGTATGCAACCTTCTCCATCCATGCCCCCTCCTCTGCAGCCAGTGCCCAGCAACTCAATAGAGTCTGAGCACTAGAGGGTCACAGACTCTATGCGCATATGCTAAACTCAAGGAAAATGGCTGCCCGGCCATTTCCCCAGTGAGTTGTGGAGAGATGCTGCAGTCGGCGGGGTGAACTCCGGAGAGGTGAGTATTGAAAAAATGGGTGCATGGGGATCCATGTGCACCATACACTCTGCGCCCATTATAAATACGTCACTGGCTGCACCTATGTATAATGCCCACATGAACCCTTTTGCCAGTGCCGTTTCTAGCGGCGGGCGAGCCGTGCAACCGCACGGGGCGCCCGCCGCGGCACTTTGTTACTCCTTCTCGCCTCTCCCGAGTGCTCCTGCTCGGGGGGCGGAGTTTCGCGGAATGACGCGTTGCGTCGTGACGTCACGACGCAAATGCGTCATTCCGCGAAGCCCCACCCCCCGAGCAGGAGCGCTCGGGAGAGGCGAGAAGGAGATAAGCATGAAGGAGGAGGCGGCCGGCGCGAGGGACGTGAGGCGGCGGGACCGAAGAGCGGGAAGACGTCCCTCTCTCTCCCCCTTCCTTCCCCTCAACTTGAAACCTGCCTGCCGCTGCCGCACTGTGTAAAATGGGGACACCTGCCTATGGGGATACCTGCCTGCCGCACTGTGTAAAATGGGGGCACCTGCCTGCGTACTGTGTAATATGGGGGCACCTGCCTGCGTACTGTGTAATATGGGGGCACCTGCCTGCGTACTGTGTAATATGCCTGCGTACTGTGTAATATGGGGGCACCTGCCTGCGTACTGTGTAATATTGGGGCATCTGCCTGCGTACTGTGTAATATGGGGGCATCTGCCTGCGTACTGTGTAAAATGGGGATATCTGCCTGCCGCGCTGTGTAAAATGGGGATACCTGCCTGCCGCACTGTGTAAAATAGGGATACCTGCCTGCGTACTGTGTAATATGGGGGCACCTGCCTGCGTACTGTGTGATATGGGGGCATCTGCCTGCGTACTGTGTAAAATGGGGATATCTGCCTGCCGTGCTGTGTAAAATGGGGGCACCTGCCTGCCGCACTGTGTAATATGGGGGCACCTGCCTGCCGCACTGTGTAAAATGGGGATATCTGCCTGCCGTGCTGTGTAAAATGGGGATATCTGCCTGCCGCGCTGTGTAAAATGGGGATACCTGCCTGCCGCATTGTGTAAAATGGGGATACCTGCCTGCTGCACTTTGTAAAATGGGGGCACCTGCCTGCGTACTGTGTAAAATGGGGATACCTGCCTACCGTACTGTGTAAAATGGGGATACCTGCCTTCCGTACTGTGTAAAATGGGGACACCTGCCTGCCGCGCTGTGTAAAATGGGGATACCTGCCTGCCGCGCAGTGTAATATGGGGACACTTGCCTGCTGTAATGTGTAAAAAGGGGACTTTTTTATTTTTATTTTTTCCCCCCTGTGGTGGGTGTGATGATATCAGATGAGGCCATGCCCACTTTAATGAGACCACGCCCATTTTAATCAGGCCACACACCCTTGTCGGGAGCGCGCGCGCCTACGGCGCGCGCATGCTTTTTCTTTATATGGCTATATGGGGGGGCACATTTTTTTTTTAGAGCAATAGGGGGGGGGGCGCATTTTTTAATCTTGCACTGGGAGCCAAATTGTCTAGAAACGGCCCTGCCTTTTGCTCATATATTAACCAGTGCCTCCTTGGCTATTTACCTAAACCTTGGACCATTGCGGTCCCTTGAGCACCGCGTTTGAGAACCTCTGGAATATTCCATTTCCCATTACATCACAAGAACTTTAAATGTATATGCCATGAGCAAAATCACATACTTTCCCTTTGCTATAGAGGATGTATGCATGTATGTATGGACTGCATGTTTCTTTTAAAGAAAACCGTAGCTTATACACTTATGTCTCTATCTTCCGAGATCGCAGTTAGGAGGTAATTCTGAGTTGATCGCAGCAGGAACTTTGTTAGCAGTTGGGCAAAACCATGTGCACTGCAGGGGAGGCAGATATAACATGTGCAGAGAGAGATAGATTTGGGTGTGGTGTGTTCAATCTGTAATCTAAATTGCAGTGTAAAAATAAAGCAGCCAGTATTTACCCTGCACAGAAATAAAATAACCCACCCAAATCTAACTCTCTCTGCACATGTTATATCTGCCCCCCCTGCAGTGCACATGGTTTTGCCCAACTGCTAACAAAGTTCCTGCTGCGATCAACTCAGAATTACTCCCTTAATTCTCTACAAATAGACTAACTGATAACCTGTGACTCTTTTACAGATTTATAATAAATGACCTCCCTTTTAGTTTTATTTAAATGCCTGCAGTACCCCGCCCCTCATTTCCCTCAACTACTATTCACACTCCTTCTCTAGTATTGTGTTCCCATTTCAATAAAAACATAAGTCACCCTCAAAATTGAAGAACTCTACTGAAACCAACTCTGTAAAATATTGTCCATTCTGTCATTTTACATGTCTGCACTGTCTAGGTGTCTCTGCTGGCCTGATAAAATAAAGAATATACATTTAGGTGTAAGCAAAGTGGTCACAGTCACATATCACTTGCACCCCTGATATACCTATAGTAGTGGAGAGTGCAGTGGATCAATATATTTAGACATAAACAGTAAATTATTCACATGTAAGTTATTTTATTAGCATAACAGTTTAAGGTGGGAATTCAATTGACAACGGGAAATGTAAAAAATCCTGTGGCATGGGGTTTTGCCATTCAGTTGCGATACAGAAAATGGGACACTATGATTTCTATAGAAATCACTGCATCTTTTTTCACTCACCCCAGAGTCAGATTTTTCCTGTAATCGTTAATTTTAGGAAAAGTCACCGGGACTTGTTCTGGCACCCTGGCGGCACTTCCCCTGAGGACTAATTAGGCAAATGGAAGTTTCCAGTTAACTTAATTAGTCAGTAATTACTCACCTTTCATAGCGGTGTCTTCTCCTTCAGCATCGGATCTGGACTCCTGCAGCAACGTTGAGTATGTAAGTGTACTTTTAGTGTCTGTGAATCTGAGTAAGTGTGTGTGTGTGTGTGTGTGTGTGTGTGTGTGTGTGTGTGTGTGTGTGTGTGTGTGTGTGTGTGTGTGTGTGATCCCCGTTTTCAACTTTGCAAACCCCAGCAACCATTTTTTTTTTTTTTTAAATTCCGCGGGTATAGGGAGCGAGCATGCCTGTGGTAATCCAAAGCTGGACGCAATGTATGCAAGGGTTTTTACCTCGCTAAACCTTGTGCAAATTGAATTCTCCACCTTAGTGACACAAGGTTAGAGACTAGTCAAGAGGAATTATGCATGGTAAATATAAATTGAAGGGAATTTAACACTTTTCATGGTCTTTGCTGGTACACCAATGTATGGGGTGAATTTAGTTTAGCATGGTAAAAAACTTTGTGGACCTCGCGACCAATTTTGGATGACCGGGTTTATTCCGAAACCTGCGGCAGACATTTAAAGAAAAATGGTTGCATGGTTTTCAGCTCTGATAACCCAACAGCACATGAATAAAAAAAGAAAGATACTCCCCTCTCCAGTGGTCTCCCCTCCATTCTTTGCACTGCTGCCTGCAGGGGGATGACGCTACATGGAGGATCCACACACACGCCTCACATACTCACTGCTGCTGCAGGAGTCCGAATCCCGATGTTGGAGGAGAAGACACCACTAAAGAAGGTGAGTATTTACTGACCAATGAAGCTAATTGGAAACTTACAATTGCCCAATTGCTTAATTAGTCGGTGGGGGGTGGGGTTTGCTGGCAGGGTACCAGAGCAAGTCCTGATGATTTTCCTAAAATATAATGATTTCAGGAAGAATCGGACGTGCTCTGAGGGTGTGAGAAAAAGATGCAGTGATTTCTATAGAAATGGTTGAGTACCACAGGTAAGGAGGGGGAGGGCACAAACGAGCTTTTCACAGGGTGGGGGGTATAAAACATGGGGGGTTGTTATTATGGGGGTGTGGTGGGTAATGTTCTTAGATTTTAAAATCACTGGGTGGGGGGGGTCTATTGCCAATGGGAAGCTTTATAATGGGGGCCTATGGACACGGGGTGGGGGGTGCAAAACACCCCCTAGACATAGATTTATTTATTTTTGTTAAATATTTTAATATATTATTAAAAATACTTTTTAAACCTTAATAAATAAGTAATTGAATAAAACATGATGATTTCTGAGCAGTTGTGGGGGGGGGGGGAGTCAGTTAAGTGGTTAATGACTTGTTTTACCTGGTCTGTCTAAAAACAAAACTCTGTTTCTTATGAGAAATTCTTTATCCTCCTGCTATTAAATAGTTGAGAGTGTTTTAGCTATTGTTACTTTGGAACCAAAGGCACTGGGTTTACTAGAGTTATTGGGATGGCTGACATAGCTACTGTATCCTTCCAAGGTTTTAAAAGATTTAGATGGTAGCTCTGTTCAGGCTTTAATTTCCTGGCCTGAAACACTTTATAATTAACCTCCTCCACTTTTTCTATGATTTCAAGGGGCCCCCTTGCCACTTAGCCAAATGTTTACTTTCTAATGTGGGAACCAAAACAAGCATTCTGTCACCAGGAGCAAAGATGTGTAACTGGGCATTGCGATTGTACGCCTGCTGCGGTGCCTGTTGGGCTTGTTCCAAGTACTTTCACTATCTGCACCACAGCAGCCATTCTTTCCTGCATCTGTCTGAGAAACATGCTCCATAACAGTTTTAGTGCTGGATTGTCCCTCCCATGTCTCTCTTTTGCAATGTCCAGTAATTCCCTTGGGTGTCTCCTGTACAACAAATCAAAAGGTGAAAACCCTGTGGAGGATTGGGGAACCTCCCTAATGGCCAGAACTAAATAATATAGATAATGATCCCAATCCATTCCATCTTTATCCACCCCTTTCTTTAGCATGTTTTTATTAATTTTGTTAAATCTCTCCACTAAACCATCAGACTGGGGGTGATACATGGAGGTTCTTAACTGAGTAATTTTAAACAGGCAGCATAATTCTTTCATGATTTTCAACATAAATGGGGTACCCTGATCAGTCAGAATTCCCTTAGGTATTCCCAGTCTGCTAAAGACATCTACTAGTTCTCTAGTAACGGTCTATGTTGACGTATTGCACAATGGTATCGCCAGGGGTTAAAGTGAGCTGGAAAGGGGCGTAACTGTGTTCCGTCAGTTCTATTTGGAGACAGAACCAGTTCTGCCTCCTCCGGCTCACCTAACCCAATGTCAGCCCGGTGTGCAGGGAAATGCCAGGCGCCCACTGAGATTGTGTTACCAGCAGGCGCCCAGCTCCTTCCTCTCAGCAGCAGCCAGAGGCAGGAGCTCACTCCTAAACGCCAGCTTCCAGCAGTGTGCACACGCTATGCTATGGGAGAGACGTCATGACGTGTCTCCCATAATTCCGAGGAGTGGGTGGCCAGGCAGAGGGCAGCGGTCCGGAAGCAGGAGCGGGGCTTGGTGAGTATTGTGGGGTTTTTTATTTGTGTGTGTGTATAAACGGCGCTTCTAAAGGGGCTAAACTATTGGGGGCATAACTACAGGGGGCTAAATTACTGCGGACATAACTACAGGGGCTATAACTACAGTGGCTAAACTACTGGGGGCATAAATACGTGTGCTAAACTGCAGGGGGCTTAACTACTGGGGCATTACCACTGGGGTCTAAACTACTGGGAGCATAACTGCAGGGGACTAAACTACTGGGGGGCATTACCACTGGGGTCTAAACTACTGGGGGCATAACTATGGGGGCATTACCACTAGGGTCTAAACTACTGGGGGCATAACTACAGGCTGCACCACTACAGGGGCATTACTACTGGGGGCAAGGAGCGATGCAGGAGGACAGAGAGCGACGCGCTTGCGCATTGCGACCCATGTGCAGGTGCACTTCAGACCTGATCGCACCTCTGCAAAAAATGGCAGCTTGCGATCAGGTCTAAATGACCCCCATTGTGCAGTACAGATAAAAAAAATCATAAAATAAAACATAGCTTGTCTGGGCACTAACACACAAATTCCCTCTCACAGTGATAAGACCTAATGCTTCCACCATAACAAAGGCTTATGTACAGTATTCATGGTCAGTACATCAGTGTCTCTGAACAAGCCTGCTACCTGTTCCCACTGGAAGTGAGACTCTGAATAATGCCATGACAATGCTTTATTGGCCTCTACAGGTGCAAGTACTAATTAGCCTGATCTCAGGCTGAAGGCCTAAAGACCCAAAATGGGCCTAGTGAATGGAGCCCGTCCTCTTTCTCCATCCACAATCCTGGTAACCCTTAACTTTTTTTTTTTACTAAAGCTCAAGATATTTAACTAGTCTGTTTCACAATCGCAGACATTTTCCTGGGGTTTTAAATCATATAGGTCAGAAACCTGGGACAAATATATCTTCTGTGTACAACCTTACCATTGCTTTCATCACTATATATAATATTATTTTCACATAAATTTTCCTTGTATTATTCATGTTTTTTCCTTGTATATTCTTTTAATTTTCCAGTTTCCTAATATTTTCCTGTAAAAAATAGGTTTCAGTGCATAGCAATAAAAATTGTTGATTTTATCATTTATTTAGTACCGGTTATTTATATAGTGCACACATATTCCGCAGCGCTTTACAGAGACTATTTACCCATTCACATCAGTCCCTGCCCCAGTGGAGTTTACAATCTATATTCCCTATCACATGTACACACAGACACATTCATGCTAGGGTTAATTTTGTTGGGAGCCAAATAACCTACCAGTATATTTTTGGATTGTGGGAGGAAACCCATGCAAGTACGGGGAGAATATACAAACTCCGCACAGTTAGGGCCAAGGTGGGAATCGAATCCGTGACCTCAGTACTGAGAGGCAGTAATGCTAACCATTACACCATCCATACTGCCTTTTAAATACTGAATTAATACCATTCAAATACTGAAATGCTCAGTAAGTGCACCAAAAGGAGGCAACTTTCTTCTCTATTTGTGTGGGTGGGTCTAGTGCAAATGGTTTCTGTTACCTTTTGGTAGTATCGCCTAGCTTATATTGACCAATTAGAAGAGGTTTTCATCTTTCATCATTTTGATAGACGTTTGGTTGGTTTCAATCTTCTTAATGTCCTAATAGTTTGTGCTCTAAAACTAGTCCCTTTTCTTTCACTGCTGTACTGTCCATAACCCAAATACATAATAGACTGTGGCTACTCAACTCACACTGTGAGGAATAGAATTCACATTGTGTTTTGTTGTCATGGTACAGTACATTATATCAGAGCAAAGTTCAGCCTGTGCTCATGCCAGTGCCACCATCAGCAAATATGTGTATAGCGATACACAGCTGGCACTCAGAGTGGACTGGGATGTTACAGTATCTGTCTAACAAATTTTCAATTGATACTGCATTCTGGTTTTGGCAGCAAAAGACATGGGGGCTAATTCAGATGTCATTGGAGTTGCTATCACTGCTGCTTCCTTGGAAGCAGTTGTGATAGCTCTGTATAGTAATTAGAAATGTGCATGTTCGGATCTACTCGGTTCTTAACGCCAGATTTAACGCGAGTTTGGACTTATTCAGATTTGTCTTATTGGCTATTCAAAACACATGACTTCTGAGAGCCAATAAGATGCCGTTTTGAGATCTGGGTAAGTCTGAACCCACACATCTCTAATAGTAATGCAGCAGGAAGCGTCTATTACAAGCAGATGCCTCCTGCTGTAGTAGTGATCCAACCTGTATCCTAGGACGCAGCACTGGATCGCTCACTCACCATTAAGATGCGCAAGTTTCTGATCGCAGAGGCCAGGAAATCTCCATTCAACCCACGGAGATCCCTATCCTCTTTCACGCCTCCATTTTGGGAAATTGAGGCCATTGCTGCCTCCTCCCCAGCCCCCAAATGGCAACAGACTGCAATCACTGACAGTCTGCTGCCACCGTGCTTCCTACATCGCAGGACCTGTATGCGACTATGCGCATGTGCAGAACGCGTCCTGCACCTGCACACAGCACCAATAATCAATACTTTGCAACACACAAAGCAGCTCCATACCTCCCAACATGACCCTCTCCAGGCGGGACAAAATGCTCTGCTCCTGGACTTTTCTCTTAATGTATGACGACCAGCCCCTGTTTTAAACAGGCTAATGAATAAAGGTGTGTACACACTGTCACGGCGCCGCGGTCTTCTCACTTACCTCTCCGGGCGCGCTGGGTCTCCGTGCGGCCGTCCTCGCTGGCGGGTCCCGGCGTCCGGCGCTCCGTCTAGCCGGCGTCCACGTCCGACGTCCTCGGGAGCTGCGGGTGACGTCATCGGCCCGTCCTCCAATCAGGTCCTGGCGGGAAGTTTAAATTCAGACGCCGGGCAGTGCTCCGGCGCCTGAGTATCATCGTGCTACTGTACCTGTGATCTCCAGTGCTCCGTGCCAAGCACCTCCGTGCTTCCAGCACCTCCGTGCCTCCAAGCACCTCCGTGCCTCCAGCACCTCCGTGCCTCCAAGCACCTCCGTGCCTCCAAGCACCTCCGTGCCTCCAGCACCTCCATGCCTCCAAGCACCTCCGTGCCTCCAGCACCTAGTATTTTCTGTGATTCACCAGCACCTGTCAAGTTCTCTCTTTCAGGAGACCTTCAGCGTCCGCATGTGCCTCCTGTCCGCCGATCTGATCCTGCATGAGGAAGACTTACATCCGGCCATCTCTGCTGCGGCCCAGTTACGGTTCCACTTCCCGGTCATCGGAGGAAACCCCGAGTCCACAACCTCCTCAAACCAGGTCAGTGATAGTATTCTCAGGCCACATGGACCCGGGGAATCGGAACACGGACTCAAGTGCCATTCAGGACCTGGCTTCCCGTGTACAAAGTCAGGAAGCGGCACAAGGTCAGGTGATGCAGTACCTCCAGGAGTTGTCCGGACGTCTGGATCAGATTCAGGCGTCTCTAGCCTCAGTAATTCCGGCACCAGTTCCGGCAGCTGCACCACTTGCCACCTCCAGCAATGTCCAACCATCGGCCGGTGCAACTCCGCGCCTTCAGCTGCCTACGCCATCCCGTTATAATGGGAATCCTAAGAATTGTCGTGGTTTCTTAAACCAATGCGAGGTACATTTCGAGCTACTAGCTCACAACTTTCCTACAGACCGGTCCAAGGTAGCATATATTATTTCTCTGCTGGAAGGATCTGCCTTGGATTGGGTGTCTCCATTATGGGAACGTTCTGATTCACTGGTTTCCAATTACTCCGAATTCATCACGTCTTTTCGACGAATTTTTGACGAGCCCGGCAGGATGACCTCGGCCTCTTCTGACTTACTCCGCATCCGTCAAGGCTCCCGATCCGTGGGTCAGTATGTGGTTCATTTCCAAACCATTGCCTCTGAACTTCGTTGGAATAATGAGGCTCTGAGAGCAGCTTTCTGGAACGGTCTTTCTGATCGCCTAAAGGACGAGTTGGTCACTCGAGAGCTTCCGGATTCTTTAGAGGAATTGATCTCTCTCTGTGTCAAGGTAGATCTCCGGATGCAGGAACGTGGAGGAGAACGTAGTCGATCGGATCGTTCTAGGTTCCGGCTTCCTCCTGCAAGGCAAGCGGTGGTTCCAAGTCCGGACGAACCAATGCAGATTAACCGATCCCGATTGTCCCCGGAGGAGCGGCAGCGTCGTCATGAGGGTAAGCTCTGCCTGTACTGCGGAGCTGCGGGTCACTTCAATCAAGTCCTGCAAATCCCGTCCGGAAAACGAGAAGGCCTAGCTTGTTCCGGAGGAATCAAGTTGGGGGTTACGACCAAATCTTCTCCCACTTCGGACTGTTTACTTCCTGTAACGTTAGTCACCAAGGCTACTTCCAAGTCTTTTGAAGCCCTGTTGGACTCTGGAGCTGCGGGGAATTTCGTTTCTTCCCTCTGTGTCCAAAGCCTGAATTTGGAAGTACAGTCCGTCGAACGGCCTATTTCCTTGACAGCCATCAATGGTACTAGGATATCCAAGGGTATCATAACAGAACGCACGGTTTCAGTTAAACTACAGGTCGGGGCTCTACATCAAGAATATTTGGAGTTCCTGGTGATCCCGGAAATGCATCACGATCTGGTTCTCGGAATACCTTGGCTCAAAAGTCACAATCCCAATATCGATTGGAAGACCGCACAAATTCGGTCTTGGGGTTCTTTTTGTCACGCTAACTGTCTCACCCCTGTCTGTCCGCTTCGTGTTTCTTCTAAGGTGGAGGCGGAACCTATTCCAGAGGCGTACCAAGAATTTAGAGATGTGTTTTCGGAACAAGCAGCCGACCAGTTACCACCCCATAGGGCTTGGGACTGCCCCATTGACCATATCCCTGGGAAAATGCCGCCTCGGGGTCGCATTTATCCTCTGTCCCTCCCAGAGACACAGGCTATGTCTGACTATATCAAAACCAATCTTCACAAGGGATTCATCCGCCCCTCTACTTCCCCTGCTGGATCGGGCTTTTTCTTTGTGAAAAAAAAGGACGGAGGGTTAAGACCATGTATCGACTACCGCGGCTTAAATGATATTACCATCAAAAATAAATACCCCTTGCCTCTAATCACAGAGCTATTTGATAGAGTTCGTGGTGCCCATGTTTTTTCCAAGCTCGATTTGAGGGGGGCCTATAACCTTATACGCATCAGAAAGGGAAATGAATGGAAGACCACCTTCAATACCCGGGATGGGCATTATGAGTATCTGGTGATGCCGTTCGGTCTTAGCAATGCTCCTGCTGTCTTCCAGGGATTAGTCAACGAAATCTTCCGAGTCATGTTATACCTAAGTGTCGTGGTGTATTTGGATGACATCCTGATTTTTTCAAAAGACCTTGCTGAACACAGAATACAAGTCAAAGAGGTACTCCGCCGTCTACGTGAGAATCATCTCTATGCCAAGATGTCCAAGAGTACCTTCGAAGTAACATCAATACCGTTCCTCAGCTATATTATCTCGGGGAAGGAGCTTCGCATGGATCCGGAGAAACTCTCTGCCATTCGGGACTGGGCACAGCCACTCTCCTTGAAAGCAATACAAAGGTTCCTGGGTTTTGCGAACTATTATAGAAAGTTCATTAGAGGTTTCTCCACCATTGTTGCACCCATTACCGCCCTAACGAGAAAGGGTTCCAATCCGGGGTTGTGGCCTCCCGAAGCCATAGAGGCCTTTTCCCACTTGAAATCCGCTTTTATGTCCGCTCCAGTACTCCAACAACCAAATTTCGAGGAACCTTTCTTCCTAGAAGTCGACGCATCCTCGGTCGGAGTTGGGGCCGTTCTCTCTCAGTATGCCTCAGATAAGAAATTACATCCGTGCGGCTTTCACTCTCGTAAATTCTCTCCGGCTGAACGGAATTACACTATTGGAGACCAGGAACTCTTGGCGATTAAATCTGCCTTGGAAGAGTGGAGATATCTCTTAGAGGGGCCAAACACGTGACTACCATTTACACTGATCACAAAAATTTGTTGTATATCAAAACCGCACAGTGCTTGAATCCTCGCCAAGCCAGATGGGCACTCTTCTTCACTCGATTTTCTTTTGTTATCAAGTACCGAGCCGGAACTTTCAATACCAAAGCGGATGCACTGTCCCGTTCACAAACTCCCACAGATGATGAGGATTCCTTTGAACGGAGTTTAATTCTAAATCCAATTTCTGTCTCTGCTGCCTCGACTACTCCAGGCCCTCTTCCTGGAAGAATGTCCGTACCGGTCAAATTCCGGTCGAGGATACTTCAGTGGGCCCATATCTCCAAATTCTCCTGTCATCCCGGCGCCCAGAAGATGTACAAGTTTCTGCAAAGATCTTACTGGTGGGACTCCATGAGGAAGGATGTACAGGATTACGTTAATTCCTGTCCCCAGTGTTCACAGCATAAATCTTCCCGTTTACCCCCTGCTGGGTTGCTTCGTCCTCTGTCCATTCCTATGAAACCCTGGACTCCTATTTCCATGGACTTCATCACTGACTTGCCCCGTTCCAAGGGTTGCAACACCGTTTGGGTAATCGTCGACCGTTTTTCGAAGATGGCACACTTCGTTCCTTTGACTGGTCTACCGACAGCCCCGAAACTAGCTCTACTGTTCATCCAAGAACATTTTCGGTTGCATGGGTTGCCTCAGGAAATAGTCTCTGATCGTGGGGTACAGTTCACCGCAAGGTTTTGGAAAGCCCTCTGTTCGACTCTACAGATTAAACTTAAGTTTTCATCCACTTATCATCCCCAAACGAATGGACAAACAGAACGAGTCAATCAAGATCTAGAGACTTTCCTCCGTCTTTATCTCTCCCCTTCACAGGACAACTGGGTGGAGTTGTTACCTTGGGCGGAGTTTGCCCATAATCATTCGTTTCATTCTTCCACTGGTGAATCTCCATTTTTCATCAGCTATGGGTTCCATCCACGTGTTCCAGAATTACCAAGCCTTCTGATGGAAGAGGTTCCAGCCGTAACGTCCACTCTACTACACTTCAGACAAATTTGGAGTAAGGTTCAGTCCGGTACAAGTTCTTTGCGGATAGGAAACGGCTAGCCGCTCCACAATACAAGGTTGGCGACAGGGTATGGCTGTCCACACGTAATCTCCGGTTGAAGGTGCCCACCATGAAGTTTGCTCCAAGATTCATCGGTCCTTACCCTGTGCTACAAGTCCTGAATCCTGTGGTCTGCAAGCTGGGTTTACCTTCGCACCTACGTATACCTAACGCCTTCCATGTTTCTCTTCTTCGTCCTCTCGTCCTTAGTCGTTTCCATTCAAAGACCTCTAGCTCCACCTCAGTGGAGACTGAAACAGGAACAGACTTCGAGATCAGAAATATTCTAGACTCGCGTTACCTTCACAAGAATCTGCAATATCTGGTGGAATGGAAAGGATATGGTCCTGAGGAGAGAAGTTGGATAAAGGCTTCTGAGGTCTCGGCTCCTCGACTAGTCCGGATCTTCCATGCTAGACATCCTACGAAGCCGGGAAAGTGTCCAGGGGCCACTCCTAGAGGAGGGGGTACTGTCACGGCGCCGCAGTCTTCTCACTTACCTCTCCAGGCGCGCTGGGTCTCCGTGCGGCCGTCCTCGCTGGCGGGTCCCGGCGTCCGGCGCTCCATCTAGCCGGCGTCCACGTCCGACGTCCTCAGGAGCTGCGGGTGACGTCATCGACCCGTCCTCCAATCAGGTCCTGGCGGGAAGTTTAAATTCAGACGCCGGGCAGTGCTCCGGCGCCTGAGTATCATCGTGCTACTGTACCTGTGATCTCCAGTGCTCCGTGCCAAGCACCTCCGTGCTTCCAGCACCTCCGTGCCTCCAAGCACCTCCGTGCCTCCAAGCACCTCCGTGCCTCCAAGCACCTCCGTGCCTCCAGCACCTCCGTGCCTCCAAGCACCTCCGTGCCTCCAGCACCTAGTATTTTCTGTGATTCACCAGCACCTGTCAAGTTCTCTCTTTCAGGAGACCTTCAGCGTCCGCACGTGCCTCCTGTCCACCGATCTGATCCTGCATGAGGAAGACTTACATCCGGCCATCTCTGCTGCGGCCCAGTTGCGGTTCCACTTCCCGGTCATCGGAGGAAACCCCGAGTCCACAACCTCCTCAAACCAGGTCAGTGATACACACGGTGCAATCTTTAGTAAAAATTGCAAGAAAATATAGTGCATATTGCACCGTGTACAGTCCTTGTGATGCCGATGCGTGGTCCCATGGGATCGGCATCACAAGCAAAAATAGACTGTGCAGGCAGCCCAACATCGACTACAGGGCCTTGCTAAAGTATTCACCCCCCTTGGCTTTTTACCTATTTTGTTACATTACAACCAGTCATATTTTTTTTTAATCTGTATTTTATGTGATGGATATGCACAAAATTGTCTAAGTTGGTGAATTGAAATAAGAAAAATTTATATAAAAAAAAGATTTTTTTTTTCTAAATAAAAATGTGAAAATGTGCATATGTATTCACCCCCTTTGCTATGAAGTCCCTCAAAAGTTCTGGTGCAACCAATTACTTTCAGAAGTTACATAATTAGTGAAATGAAATTACCTGCACGTGTACATATACTTCATTCCTGCTATTTTCAAACTTGATACACAGTTAGTTTAGGTTCCTTTTTCCCCTTTTTCTTTTTCTCACATATAGTACCTACACAACACTGTACACATTAATACAAATGTTTTAGACGAGAACACTTTTTCTTTTCAATTTTTTCTCCCAACCAATTCTTTTTCTTTCCCCCTTTTTCTCTTTCCCCTTTTCCCCCTTTTTTTATTTTCTGCATTGGCCGTATTACAAAGTAAACTAATTCTTGTTTTAATTGGAACCCCTATGGTCCAAAGAGAGACATACATCAGAAGTATTGAGGTAATACCTCCCTAGTTAATGATTTAGATCTATTCTCCACAGCTCTAGATAATTTGATTAATGATTAAAAACCTTGTTTATATCCTGGAAACCTCATTGATCACAATGTTGTGATTACTGTAAGGAGCAGAAATAGTCATTAAACACTTAATGATTTGGATAATTTTTGTAAACGAATGCACGAACAGCATTAAAAATAAT
Source organism: Pseudophryne corroboree (assembly GCF_028390025.1). Classification (NCBI taxonomy): domain Eukaryota; kingdom Metazoa; phylum Chordata; class Amphibia; order Anura; family Myobatrachidae; genus Pseudophryne; species Pseudophryne corroboree. The sequence goes on from NC_086445.1 coordinate 354,838,990, forward strand.
GAATGGTGTTTTTTTCCTCATATAGGTAGAATCTAATTGAGCTTCCATGTGCATGGACTAATTAATAATGGTTGTAAGTATGGGTAATTAGACCTATGAAACCATTAACTGATTGCAGGTGACCTCTGGGCGCTGACGTAATTGGGAACAATAGAGATTGGCCAGTTGAATCTTAAATTCAGTGACTTTCTGCACCACGTCAGGCTGACTGGTGATCAAGCCGACGTGGTGAAACGTACGTTCAGTCCGAGCTAATGAGTCACAGCCGCACGGTCACGGCACCTCACAGCGGGGGAAACCGTGTAGTCTGAGTCTGAGGACCGCAGCTATATGGTCACGGCTCCCTACAGCGGGGGAAGCCGTGAATTGAAAGGAACGGTCACCTGTGACAAACACAACCAAGCGTTCATGGACTGGTAACATAATTGGTATTTCTGTATCATGTTTAGCTTTTAGTTGTAAAGCTACAGCAACCGCATGTAAAAATCCTATAATCATGGGTCTAATGTGAACGGTGCTGTCAAATAGATATATGAATGTTTGAGATGTTATTCCAGTTCACAGGCAACCCCCATATTTTGTTTAGCACTTAGCCTTTAAATTGCAGTTACCTCTGATTGCACCTGTGACAAACATAGCCGGGTATTTATAGATTGATAACATAATTGATATCCCAGTATTCTGTCTAGCATTCAGACTTTTAAACCACAGTAATTGCATGCAAAAATTCTGTAGTCAATGGTTTAAACTTGAGAAATGCTGACAACATAGACACACATTTTTTCGGGATATGTTATTTCAATGCACAGGTAACCCCTGTATTCTGTTTAGCATTTGGTTCTTTTGCCATAACAATTGCATATATAATTTTTGTAATCGCAGGTTCAATTTGAGCAGTGTCAATAACATTGATATACATGTGTTTGGGACATTGCGGGGGAAGCCGCGCAGCCTAAGCCTGGAGACCGCAGCTGCACGGTCACGGTATTATACAGTGGGGGAAGCCGCGAATTAAATAAGTGTGGCCAATTTAACCAAGTGTCTACAAATTGGTAATATAATTTGTATCTCTGTATCATGCTCAGTATTGAAGTGTCAAGCTGTAGTAGCCGTATGTAAAAATCCTGTAATCATAGGTATAATCTGAGCTGTGCTGGTATATAATTGTTTGGGATTTGTAATTTTAGTTTACAGGCAATCCCCATATCCTGTTTAGTATTTAGGTTTTAAGCTGCAGTAACCATATGTGAAAATCCTATAATCAATGGTATAATTTGAGTAGTGTTGGTAATAATAATATATATGTGTTTGGGATATCCAGCAATGTCACCTTAGCAGTACCTTAATAAATTCATTTAAGGGCTACGATATACTCTGTACCACTGATTTGTTTTTCCTAGCGTTCACCTGTCTCCTGCTGGCGAATCTGGATCCTGCAATGCCAATGGTAACAGGATCCACCTAACACCAGGCACAGGATGACAGAGTGACGCTGAATCTACTTCTTTCATCAGTCCGGCAATAACCCTTACTCTCACCCAGTATCCGCTCTATGAAGATATTGGGCAGCAGATGAGGGGGACGGCATCTCGTATTGTACTCCTCTTTTTTCTATGATCAATATCCCCCATGGGTGTTATTATGCCATATGTCTTGTCATTATAAAAAACATTCTGCATATGATTCTGACAAGAATTGCTGGACTATATCGGTGTTCACTTATTTAATTGTTATCATACCCAATATTGGGATACGTATGACCATTGATTCAATTGATGTTTAATACGCTATAATGCATGACTTATGAATTTACTAGTATGATACTTAGAATTAACACCCATGTTCAAATCAATAGGGATGTTAAATCATCCACGAAGATTTAGTAGAATAAATAGTGTCATCATGATAAATGCAATTTAGGATGATTTGAAGTAGTATGTAAGTAGCTTGGTATACTGGCTTAGAACTCTGTGGAAAGCGATACAATGTTAGATGTGCAACATTATTGATACATGTATTCAGGAGCTTTATAAAATTTGATACAGAATAAGAATATGACACATTTTTGACACAGGCCTCATGTCACAGGTGCACAGAGTTGAAAATGAAGCTGGATTTGAATTCTGACAGCTACAATTCCATAATAGATCGAGAGGGATAGAATCCTCAGTGACCGGAATTTTGATGATAACGATATTTAATATTTAATGTTTTCCTGGGCTGTGACTTATATATATATATATATATATATATATATATATATATATATATATATATATATATATATATATATATATATATATATATATATATATATATATATATTGAGATTTATGAATATATTCATCCAATTATGGGTTATTAATTACTACCCAATTATGGGTTATTAATGACTATTTTGACTAATATATTTCTACCACACATTGAAATACTGATTTAATTTATGATGCACATATGTAATTTTCTGTCAGGGGATGCAATTATATTTATGCATTAACAGAGTGACATTTACATATAAGTTGATGTTACTCAGAAAACCCCTTTTATTTTAGGAGAGAGAATTAAAGGTTACGTTTTAAATTATTATAACCATATCATATCGATTTGCATATTAAATTTTGTTATAAAAGAGTGCTCCAAAAAGCAATCTATTCTCTTTGTTGCCTCTTTGCAACAAACACGTTGTTTAATGAAATGAAGTCCACCTGTGTGCAATCTAAGTGTCACATGATATGTCAGTATAAACTAGTGATGAGCGGGTTCGGTCCCTCAGAATCCGAACCCCCCCCGAACTTCACCCATTTTACACGGGTCCGAGGCATACTCGGATACTCCAGTATTGCTCGGTTAACCCAAGCGCGCCCGAACGTCATCATCCTGCTGTCGGATTCTCGCGAGATTTGGATTCTATATAAGGACCCGCGCGTCGCCGCCATTTTTCACTCATGCATTGGAAATGATAGTGAGAGGACGTGGCTGGCGTCCTCTCACTTTGTTTCAGGACTTTCAGGGGGCTGCAAATATCTTTATTCTGGGGACCAGCAGTATTATAGGAGGAGTACAGTGCAGAGTTTTGCTGACCGGTGACCACCAGTATTATACGTTCTCTGCCTGAAAAACGCTCCATATCTGTGCTCAGTGTGCTGCATATATCTGTGCTCACACTGCTTTATTGTGGGGACTGGGGACCAGCAGTATTATATAGGAGGAGTACAGTGCAGAGTTTTGCTGACCAGTGATCACCAGTATTATACGTTCTCTGCCTGAAAAACGCTCCATATCTGTGCTGCATTGTAGTATATAGGAGTACAGTGCATAATTTTGCTGACCACCAGTATATAATATATAGGAGTACGGTACAGAAGGCCACTGCTCTACCTACCTCTGTGTCGTCAAGTATACTATTCATCCATACCTGTGGTGCATTTCAGTTTTGCACAGTTTGCTGACCACCAGTATATAATATATAGCAGTGCGGTACAGTAGGCCACTGCTCTACCTACCTCTGTGTCAAGTATACTATCCATCCATACCTGTGGTGCATTTCAGTTTTGCACAGTTTGCTGACCACCGGTATATAATATATAGCAGTATGTTACAGTAGGCCACTGCTCTACCTACCTCTGTGTCGTCAAGTATACTATCCATCCATACCTGTGGTGCATTTCAGTTGTGCGCAGTATATATAGTAGTAGGCCATTGCTATTGATACTGGCATATAATTCCACACATTAAAAAATGGAGAACAAAAATGTGGAGGGTAAAATAGGGAAAGATCAAGATCCACTTCCACCTCATGCTGAAACTGCTGCCACTAGTCATGGCCGAGACTATGAAATGCCATCAACGTCGTCTGCCAAGGCCGATGCCCAATGTCATAGTAGAGAGCATGTAAAATCCAAAACACAAAAGTTCAGTAAAATGACCCAAAAATCAAAATTAAAAGCGTCTGAGGAGAAGCGTAAACTTGCCAATATACCATTTACAACACGGAGTGGCAAGGAACGGCTGAGGCCCTGGCCTATGTTCATGGCTAGTGGTTCAGCTTCACATGAGGATGGAAGCACTCATCCTCTCGCTAGAAAAATGAAAAGACTTAAGCTGGCAAAAGCACAGCAAAGAACTGTGCGTTCTTCTAAATCACAAATCCCCAAGGAGAGTCCAATTGTGTCGGCTGCGATGCCGGACCTTCCCAACACTGGACGGGAAGAGGTGGCGCCTTCCACCATTTGCACGCCCCCTGCAAGTGCTGGAAGGAGCACCTGCAGTCCAGTTCCTGATAGTCAAATTGAAGATGTCACTGTTGAAGTACACCAGGATGAGGATATGGGTGTTGCTGGCGCTGAGGAGGAAATTGACAAGGAGGATTCTGATGGTGAGGTGGTTTGTTTAAGTCAGGCACCCGGGGAGACACCTGTTGTCCGTGGGACGAATATAGCTATTGACATGCCTGGTCAAATTACAAAAAAAGTCACCTCTTCGGTGTGGAATTATTTCAACACAAATGCGGACAACAGGTGTCAAGCCATGTGTTGCCTTTGTCAAGCTGTAATAAGTAGGGGTAAGGACGTTAACCACCTCGGAACATCCTCCCTTATACGTCACCTGCAGCGCATTCATCATAAGTCAGTGACAAGTTCAAAAACTTTGGATGACAGCGGAAGCAGTCCACTGACCTCTAAATCCCCTCTTGTAACCAAGCTCCTGCAAACCACACCATCAACTCCCTCAGTGTCAATTTCCTCCTTACACAGGAAAGCCAATAGTCCTGCAGGCCATGTCACTGTCAAGTCTGACGAGTCCTCTCCTGCCTGGGATTCCTCCGATGCATCCTTGAGTGTAACGCCTACTGCTGCTGGCGCTGTTGTTGTTGCTGCTGGGAGTCGATCGTCATCCCAGAGGGGAAGTCGGAAGAACACTTGTACTACTTCCAGTAAGCAATTGACTGTCCAACAGTCCTTTGCGAGGAAGATGAAATATCACAGCAGTCATCCTGCTGCAAAGCGGATAACTCAGGCCTTGGCAGCCTGGGCGGTGAGAAACGTGTTTCTGTTATCCACCGTTAATTCACAGGCAACTACAGACTGGATTGAGGTACTGTGTCCCCGGTACCAAATACCATCTAGGTTCCATTTCTCTAGGCAGGCGATACCGAAAATGTACGCAGACCTCCGAAAAAGAGTCACCAGTGTCCTAAAAAATGCAGTTGTACCCAATGTCCACTTAACCACGGACATGTGGACAAGTGGAGCAGGGCAGACTCAGGACTATATGACTGTGACAGCCCACTGGGTAGATGTATTGCCTCCCGCAGCAAGAACAGCAGCGGCGGCACCAGTAGCAGCATCTCGCAAACGCCAACTCGTTCCTAGGCAGGCTACGCTTTGTATCACCGCTTTCCAGAAGAGGCACACAGCTGACAACCTCTTACGGAAACTGAGGAACATCGCAGAATGGCTTACCCCAAATGGACTCTCCTGGGGATTTGTGACATCTGACAACGCCAGCAATATTGTGCGTGCATTACATCTGGGCAAATTCCAGCATGTCCCATGTTTTGCACATACATTGAATTTGGTGGTGCAGAATTATTTAAAAAACGACAGGGGCGTGCAAGAGATGCTGTCGGTGGCCCGAAGAATTGCGGCCCACTTTCGGCATTCAGCCACCGCGTGCCGAAGACTGGAGCACCAGCAAACAGTCCTGAACCTGCCCTGCCATCATCTGAAGCAAGAGATGGTAACGAGGTGGAATTCAACCCTCTATATGCTTCAGAGGATGGAGGAGCAGCAAAAGGCCATTCAAGCCTATACATCTGCCTACGATATAGGCAAAGGAGGGGGAATGCACCTGACTCAAGCGCAGTGGAGAATGATTTCAACGTTGTGCAAGGTTCTGCAACCCTTTGAACTTGCCACACGTGAAGTCAGTTCAGACACTGCCAGCCTGAGTCAGGTCATTCCCCTCATCAGGCTTTTGCAGAAGAAGCTGGAGACATTGAAGGAGGAGCTAAAACAGAGCGATTCCGCTAGGCATGTGGGACTTGTGGATGGAGCCCTTAATTCGCTTCACCAGGATTCACGGGTGGTCAATCTGTTGAAATCAGAGCACTACATTTTGGCCACCGTGCTCGATCCTAGAAATAAAACCTACGTTGGATCTCTCTTTCCGGCAGACACAAGTCTGCAGAGGTTCAAAGACCTGCTGGTGAGAAAATTGTCAAGTCAAGCGGAACGTGACCCGTCAACAGCTCCTCCTTCACATTCTCCAGCAACTGGGGGTGCGAGGAAAAGGCTAAGAATTCCGAGCCCACCCGCTGGCGGTGATGCAGGGCAGTCTGGAGTGAGTGCTGACATCTGGTCCGGACTGAAGGACCTGCCAACGATTACTGACATGTCGTCTACTGTCACTGCATATGGGCCCTCATTCCGAGTTGTTCGCTCGCAAGGCGAATGTAGCAGAGTTACACACGCTAAGCCGCCGCCTACTGGGAGTGAATCTTAGCTTCTTAAAATTGCGACCGACGTACGCGCAATATTGCGATTACAAACGAGTTAGCAGTTTCTGAGTAGCTTCAGACTTACTCTGCCTGTGCGATCAGTTCAGTGCTTTTCGTTCCTGGCTGACGTCATAAACGCACCCAGCATTCGCCCAGGCACTCCCACCGTTTCTCCGGCCACTCCTGCGTTTTTTCCGGAAACGGTAGCGTTTCCAGCCACACGCCCCTAAAACGCCGTGCATCCGCCCAGTAACACCCATTTCCTGTCAATCACAATGCGAACGTCGGAGCGATGAAAATGCCGTGAGTAAACTTACTTTCTTCATAGTAAAGTTACTTGGCGCAGTCGCAGTGCGAACATTGCGCATGCGCACTAAGAGAATTCACACTGCGATGCGATGAAAAACTCCGAGCGAACAACTCGGAATGAGGGCCATGATTCTCTCACCATTGAAAGAATGGTGGAGGATTATATGAGTGACCGCATCCAAGTAGGCACGTCAGACAGTCTGTACGTATACTGGCAGGAAAAAGAGGCAACTTGGAGGCCCTTGCACAAACTGGCTTTATTTTACCTAAGTTGCCCACCCTCCAGTGTGTACTCCGAAAGAGTGTTTAGTGCAGCCGCTCACCTTGTCAGCAATCGGCGTACGAGGTTACTTCCAGAAAATGTGGAGATGATCATCAAAATGAATTATAATCAATTCCTCATTGGAGACATTCACCAGCAATTGCCTCCAGAAAGTACACAGGGACCTGAGATGGTGGATTCCAGTGGGGACGAATTAATAATCTGTGAGGAGGGGGATGTACACAGTGAAAGGGGTGAGGAATCGGACGATAAGGAGGAGGTGGACATCTTGCCTCTGTAGAGCCAGTTTGTGCAAGGAGAGATTGATTGCTTCTTTTTTGGTGGGGGCCCAAACCAACCAGTCATTTCAGTCACAGTTGTGTGGCAGACCCTGTCGCTGAAATGATGGGTTTGTTAGTGTGCATGTCCTGTTTATACAACATAAGGGTGGGTGGGAGGGCCCAAGGACAATTCCATCTTGCACCTCCTTTTTTTCTTTCATTTTTCTTTGCATCATGTGCTGTTTGGGGACTATTTTTTTTGAAGTGCCATCCTGCCTGACACTGCAGTGCCACTCCTAGATGGGCCAGGTGTTTGTGTCGGCCACTTGGGTCGCTTAGCTTAGTCATCCAGCGACCTTGGTGCAAATTTTAGGACTAAAAATAATATTGTGAGGTGTGAGGTGTTCAGAATAGACTGAAAATGAGTGGAAATTATGGTTATTGAGGTTAATAATACTATGGGATCAAAATGACCCCCAAATTCTATGATTTAAGCTGTTTTTGAGGGGGTTTTGTAAAAAACACCCGAATCCAAAACACACCCGAATCCGCCAAAAAATTTTCAGGGAGGTTTTGCCAAAACGCTTCCGAATCCAAAACACGGCCGCGGAACCGAATCCAAAACCAAAACACAAAACCCGAAAAATGTCCGGTGCACATCACTAGTATAAACACACCTTTTCTGAAAGGCCCCAGAGGCTGCAACACCATTAAGCAAGAGGCATCACACAATGAAGACCAAGGAGCTCTCCAAACAAGTCGGAGATAAAGTTGTTGAGAAGTACAAGTCAGGGTTGGGTTATAAAAAAAAAAATAAAAAAATATCCAAATCTTTGATGATCCCCCGGAGCACCATCAAATCCATCATCTTCAAATAGACCACAAACCTGCCAAGGAGGGCATTAATCAGAGAGGCAGCACAGAGACCAAAGGTAACCGTGAATGAGCTGCAGAAACTAGTGTATCTGCGCTCGTGACCACAATAAGCCATACACTCTATAGAGCTGGGCTTTATGAAAGAGTGGCCAGAAAAAAGCCATTACTTAGTGTTAAAAATAAGAAGGCACGTTTTGAGTTTGCCAAAAGGCATGTGGACGACTCCCCAAATGTATGGAGGAAGGTGCTCTGGTCAGATAAGACTAAAATTGAACTTTTCAGCAACAAGGGAAAATGCTATGTCTGGCGCAAACCCAACACATCCTATCACCCCAAGAACACCATCCCCACAGTGAAACATGGTGGTGGCAGCATCATGCTGTGGGGATATTTTTCAGCAGCAAGGACTGGGAAACTGTTTCGAGTCGAGGGAAAGATGGACGGTGCTAAATACAGGGATATTCTTGAGCAAAACCTGTTTTAGTCTGCCTTCTGCATGTGTTTTGATACTGGGACAGAGGTTCACCTTCCAGCAGGACAATGACCCGAAGCATACTGCTAAAGCAACACTCGAGTGGTTTAAGGGGAAACATTTAAATGTGTTGGAATGGCCTAGTCTAAGCTCAGAACTCAATCCAATTGAGAATCTGTGGTCAGACTTAAAGATTGCTGTTCACAAGCGGAAACCATCCAACATGAAGGAGCTGGAGCAGTTTTGCCTTGAGGAATGGGCAAAAATCCCAGTGGCAAGTTGTGGCAAGCTCATAGAGACTTATCCAAAGCGACTTGCAGCTGTATATGTCGCAAAAAGGTGGCTCTACAAAGTACTGACTTTAGGGGGGTGAATAGTTATGCATGCTGAAGTTTTCTGTTATTTTGTCCTATTTGTTGTTTGCTTCACAATAAAAAAAAAAAATCTTAAAAGTTCTAGCCATATTCTGTGAATGAACTGATGCAAACCTTCAAACAATACATTTTAATTCCAGGTTGTGAGGCAACAAAATATGAAAAATGCAAAGGGGGGAGAATACTTTAGCAAGGCACTGTAAATTGGTGGGCTGTACAGTGCATCGCACCGTGTGCACACGCCATTAGATAGATGTTTCACCACAGGTAATGGCAATCATACATTAAGAGGGAAGTCCAGGAGTAGAGTATTCTGTCCCTCCTGGAGAGGGTCATGTTGGGAGGCATGCAACTCCAACCACATATGTATAACTCCTATTGGGACTACTAACTTGTCTTGAATAGAAAACAAACAAACAAACACAGATTACTTGCTAAAGTATGCACAATAAAAATAACAATGATAAGAAAGGGTATTTAATAAATAAAAATAAACAAACAGGTAGTTTTCACAAATACATCACCCCTACATTGAAAACCATATTACAGTATGATATAATTATTGCTACTGAAATAAAAATACATACTTACCTACGAATGGGCAAATCAGATCAAATAACAGCTTTGCGAGAGAGTATGTGAAAATGTACTGAATCCTACACTTTTCCTTAGACGATTATGGTACTTTCATTATAGTACTTCTAAATGGGTGTAGTATGGTATGCTGGCAGACGGGATCCCGGCGGACAGCATACCGGCGCCGGGATCCCAACCACTGGCATACCGACAGCTGGGCAAGCGCAAATGAGCGCCTTGTGGGCACGGTGGCGCGCTCCACGCTATAATTGTCGGTATGCCGGGTATACTGAACACCGGGATCCCAACATCCGGCATACTGAATACCACCCCTTCTAAATGGGTATCCAAGTTTTATTCAGTGTGAATGACTTTAGTTATTAGAAATGATAAGCAGGATGTAATAGCGTTCAAGTTATTCAGACCTGACCATGGGTTATGGGCCAGGTCTGATGGTCAATATAGATTTTTATTTTAGGAGCAACATTCTAAGAGCCAGATGAATCATCACTTGGAAAGTGATAAAATGAAGAGTGAAAAAGTACTCGCTAATCAACTCCTAACTGCCATTTTTCAAACAGGGCCTATGACATGACAATTAGAAGCTGATTGGCTGGTACTTTTTCACTCTCCAAGCGATGATGCATAACAGGAATACACTCAGTCAGCACAGGAGAAAAGTAGATGCGTAATGCTGTTACTCTGTACCAAGCAAGGACAGAATTCACCATCCACACAGCTGCGACATGTAGTTAGGAGTACTGTAGGAGAAAATGGGTGGTATTAAAGAGGTAAGAGATTCCTAGACTCCTCCCTCTCCTTCAAACCACACATTCAGTACCTCTCACAAACCTGCCATTTCCATCTCAAAAACATCTCCAGGATCAGACCCTTTCTCACCCAGACCTTCATCCACTCACTGGTCATCTCCAGATAGGACTACTGCAATCTCCTCCTATCTGGCATCACTCAAAAATGTCTCACTCCACTCCATCCTCAATGCTGCTGCCCATCTCATCTTCCTCACCAAATGTACTACATCCTCATCCCCTCTCTTGCAGGACCTTCACTGGCTACCCTTCCCACTCAGAATCCAATTCAAGCTTCTCACAATCGCCTACAAAGCCCTCACCCACTCTGCTCCCTCTTACTTCTCTGACCTTATCTCTCTTTACATTCCCACCCGTCCTCTTTGCTCTGCTAATGCACGCTGTCGTTCCTGCCAACTGATTACCTCTCACCACTCCTACCTACAAGATTTTGCACATGTTGCTCCCTATCTCTGGAATTCTCTACCTCTCCCCATCCGACTATCCACCTCTCTACAAAACTTCAAACGGGCTCTCAAGACCCACTTCTTCACCAAACCCAGCCGACTCTCCTCCTAACCCTATTGTCTATGCTCACTGTCTACCCCTTCTGTGTCACCCCGGTCTGTTAGCCCTTCACCTTTTAGATTGTAAGCTCGCAAGAGCAGGGACTTCTTTCCTAATGTGCCTTTCCTTTTCTTACTTACACTATATTATACTTCATACTCCCTTTGATGGCATCTAAACCCTGGTTTTCTATACCTGTCCTATATTGTCTTGAACTGTAAGTGCTGTTTTCTTGTTTGCTCATTTGATGATGTACTCTGTAATGGGTGCTCGCGATCCCTTGTAGCGCCATATAAATAAAGGATAATGATGATAATTCCACTTTGATGTTTACACTTTTGCATAATCCACCTCTTTGGGATTTTTCACCTCCTGCAACATAGCCATACCTCCTAAGTGTCCCTAGTTAGGTGACACAGCCCTTGTTCCAGTGCACTGTTCTGCAGGGGTCAGGCTTTTGTGCAGATTGCAGGATGTATCTTGTTACTGCATACCACTTCAATGCTGCGTGTACTAATAGCATGTGCACAGCGAGTTATATGTACTTCTAGGAGGCAGGATGGAGGCTGTGGCAGCCATGCAATTCACAAGGGATGGGCATGCTGTCTGAGTAAACTTGGCAAGTCCCAATAACCATGGGTACCAAAGACATCACAAGGGTGGTGCAGGCCGCGCCCGGGTTTCACCCTTCCAGAGGGTGACACCAAAATGCTGACTCGTCCACAGTGACAGGAGCCGGTTTCTGCAGTATGGCATTATCCTTCAGCACTCGGCTCCTGTCACTGAGAAGGAGCCGGCAGCCCGCACACTTCTGGAGTGTGGTAATCTGGAGCTTCCAGCGAGGCCACGTCCTCTTTAGTGATGTCAGCGGGGCTCCTGTGAGGTCATGTCCCCTGTTTGTGAAGTCACGCTCACTTTTCAAAAGCATGCGCTGAAGGTGCTCACATGGGGTCTCTTGGCCTCATAAGCTGTCACCAACCCCAGTGCCACCACTGTTGTGTCGAAGTCCAAAAAATATTACATAGAAAGAACATACAAACTCTACACACAAGTCGCTATACTTGCAAATACACGCAGCGAGCACAGCAATATATGGTACAACACGCATTTACACGGACATGCCACAGAGATGGATTCGACACTTATCTCATACAGTACATAATTATAATAATATCAAGCGCAAGACATCATGATGATTTAAAATTATATAATGAAGTAATGTCATGTATGTGTATTATTTGAACGAAGCAAGATACACCTGTCATAGTTGGTATTTAAGCAACCAGATTAATGTGTAGATTCATTTGATACTTGTTATTAAGTTGTAGGACATTGCAACAAATAGTTATGATTAAATGTATGAAAGCTAAAATCACTCTTATTAGTACAATGGACAGGAAACTCAGGCTGAACCTGTTTAACATACGAACAAACCAGTGACTCATCATGAATGAGAAAGTCCCCTCCCCCAAACTAGATAACATATTGCAGAGACACACAGTTCTCAGTTGCTGTTTTGTATCAGACGATGATGGAGTTGCTGTCAGATCAGTTCCTGTATTTATTTGCTGAGTGAGAGAGATATTAATAGGAGGATGCATTGAATGATATGGTAATTGTATCGCTGGCCTGTAACTGTATGTATTTTGTTTTAACTGCTTACTGTATGAGTTGTAACCATGTAACTATAGGTATACTGTACATTGTAATATATTGAATCCATATCCTTTTAATAACAAATATATACATCAATGAGCTTTGGAACTCAGATAATGTGTGGGTGTATTGTTTTCTCTTATGGGATGCAGTGTTTTGCTATGTATAGCGCACATTCATGGCACATGGTAATAAGAGGTGCAGGCGTTTACAATATATATTAGAGCGGGCATTTTAAATATTTGTTAGAAAGCAATTTGGTATTTACAGATGAGGACTCTTACGGGATATCATGGTCTTAATGATGCACTGTACATTATAAACGCGACGCTGTGGTCGATCAGCTTGTGGTGGAAGCATCGTGAAGCTGAGAAAATCATATCCGTGTGTTCTGTTGTGTTATCAGTAAGCCAATGATATGAAAAAATTCAAGGGACAATGTGTTTCTCATAATATGTAAGATGCTAAAATTTATTTTTATTGTTGCAAAACAAAGTTCAAATAAGTCATATTGTGTTTGATTCAGATTGGATGGTTTATCTGTTAAGTAGGTTTAAAAGTACATTTAAAAGTTGCTGCATAGCCTTGATATAATTTTTTTTTTTTTTTAACTCAGGCCTAAAATAACTTCTGGTGCTTGTATAATGTGTGATTTCTTTGTGACAAAGTTTCAATTGGGCCTAGTGAGAGTAAATGGTGAGAAGTTTTTTTTTTCTCTTTCCTTCTTGTCTGTGCGTAATTACTTTACATCAAGTGGGGAGTTGCACACAGACAGAAAAAGGAAAGAAAGAGTTGGTTTTGTTTTTTTTCTTTTCCTTCCAAGACTTGTAGAATCTGCTTACTAGGGAGGATAGCCATTGAAATGCAAATTAACCTGTGTAACTGTAACTCAGTGAAAAGCAAATAGCTTTGATATGCAAATAAGAGGTAAGGTGTCTCATAGGAGACCAGTGAATGGTACATATATACACTGCTCAAAAAAATAAAGGGAACACTAAAATAACACATCCTAGATCTGAATGAATTAAATATTCTTATTAAATACTTTGTTCTTTACATAGTTGAATGTGCTAACAACAAAATCACACAAATTATCAATGGAAATCAAATTTATTAACCCATGGAGGTCTGGATTTGGAGTCACCCTCAAAATGAAAGTGGAAAAACACACTACAGGCTGATCCAACTTTGATGTAATGTCCTTAAAACAAGTCAAAATGAGGCTCAGTAGTGTCTGTGGCCTCCTCGTGCCTGTATGACCTCCCTACAATGCCTGGGCATGCTCCTGATGAGGTGGCGGATGGTCTCCTAAGGGATCTCCTCCCAGACCTGGACTAAAGCATCCGCCAACTCCTGGACAGTCTGTGGTGCAACGTGGCATTGGTGGATGGAGCGAGACATGATGTCCCAGATGTGCTCAATTGGATTCAGGTCTAGGGAACGGGTGGGCCAGTCCATAGCATCAATGCCTTCGTCTTGCAGGAACTGCTGACACACTCCAGCCACATGAGGTGTAGCATTGTCTTGCATTAGGAGGAACCCAGAGCCAACCGCACCAGCATATGGTCTCACAAGGGGTCTGAGGATCTCATCTCGGTACCTAATGGCAGTCAGGCTACCTCTGGCAAGCACTTGGAGGGCTGTGCGGCCCCCCAAAGAAATGCCACCCCACACCATTACTGACCCACTACCAAACCGGTCATGCTGGAGGATGTTGCAGGCAGCAGAACGTTCTCCTTGGCATCTCCAGACTCTGTCATGTCTGTCACATGTGCTCAGTGAGAACCTGCTTTCATCTGTGAAGAGCACAGGGCGCCAGTGGCGAATTTGCCAATCTTGGTGTTCTATGGCAAATGCCAAACGTCCTGCACGGTGTTGGGCTGTAAGCACAACTCCCACCTGTGGGCATCGGGCCCTCATGGAGTCTGTTTCTGATCATTTGAGTAGACACATGCACATTTGTGGCTTGCTGGAGGTCATTTTGCAGGGCTCTGGCAGTGCTCCTCCTGTTCCTCCTTGCACAAAGGCGGAGGTAGCGGTCCTGCTGCTGGGTTGTTGCCCTCCTACGGCCTTCTCCATGTCTCCTGATGTACTGGCCTGTCTCCTGGTAGCGCCTCCATGCTCTGGACACTACGCTGACAGACACAGCAAACCTTCTTGCCACAGCTCGCATTGATGTGCCATCCTGGATGAGCTGCACTACCTGAGCCACTTGTGTGGGTTGTAGGGAGGTCATACAGGCATGTAGAGGCCACACACACTACTGAGCCTCATTTTGACTTGTTTTAATGACATTACATCAAAGTTGGATCAGCCTGTAGTGTGTTTTTCCACTTTAATTTTGAGGGTGACTCCAAATCCAGACCTCAATGGGTTAATAAATTTGATTTCCATTGATAATTTTTGTGTGATTTTGTTGTCGGCACATTCAACTATGTAAAGAACAAAGTATTTAATAAGAATATTTAATTCATTCAGATCTAGGATGTGTTATTTTAGTGTTCCCTTTATTTTTTTGAGCGGTGTATAAATAGGATTTTAGTACCTACCGGTAAATCCTTTTCTCCTAGTCCGTAGAGGATGCTGGGGACTCCAAAAGGACTATGGGGTATAGACGTATCCGCAGGAGCTTGGGCACACTATAAAGACTTAAACTGGGTGTGAACTGGCTCCTCCCTCTATGCCCCTCCTCCAGACCTCAGTTAGAAAACTGTGCCCAGGAGAGATGGACATTTCGAGGAAAGAATTTATAATTTAACCACAGTGAGTGTTATACCAGCTCACACACAACAAACATACCGCAAGACATAGCCTTCAACAGAATACCAGCCCACGGTATGAAAAAACTTACAGCCATATGCTGAGAGAATATGTAAACCAACCTGTGTCAACCCAACCAATAACCAGAAACCACATGCCATGGCATGAACAACGTCGGCAATAACCTGACAGAGAAAAAACACCACAAAGTGCAACCAAATCAATAACTGCAGACACAGTACGCACTGGGACGGGCGCCCAGCATCCTCTACGGACTAGGAGAAAAGGATTTACCGGTAGGTACTAAAATCCTATTTTCTCTTACGTCCTAGAGGATGCTGGGGACTCCAAAAGGACCATGGGGTCTATACCAAAGCTCCAGAACGGGCGGGAGAGTGCGGACGACTCTGCAGCACCGATTGAGCAAACATGAGGTCCCCATCATCCAGGGTATCAAACCTGTAGAGCTTAGCAAAGGTGTTTGAAACCGACCAAGTAACCGCTCGGCAAAGTTAACCCGCCGAGACACCTCAGGCATCCTCCCAAGAAGAGCCCATCTTCCTAGTAGAATGGGTCTCCCCCGACTTCGGTAACTGCAATCCAGCCGTAGAACTAGCACACCGAAACGTATCACAGATCCAGCGTGTAACAGACTGCAGAGATGCAGGCGCCCCAAACACGCTGGGAACATACCGGACAAACAGAGCCTCTGTTTCCTCAAACTGAGCCCAATTGGCGACATAAATCTTCAAAGCCCTGACTACATCAAGAGACATTGAATCAGCCAATACCGAAGTTACCACAGGCATCAAACTAGGCAGGCTTTTGATAAACCCCGAAAACCCTTTTCGGCAGAACTACTATCCGAGTTCTCAATTCTATCCACTTGGAAGATCAAACAGGGGCTCTTGTAAGACAAAGCCGCTACTTCCGACAACCGCCTTGCGGTCGTCCAAAAAACAAAAACATGACCACTCTCCAAGAGAGAAACTTTAACACAACCTTTTATAAAGGTTCCAATCAGTGTGATACCCTAGAAACGCAACACCAAGTCCAGAGTCCACTGTGTCAATGGTGCACAAATGAAAGTTGGATGTGCAGTACACCTGTCCCTAAAGCCTGAACTTCCAGAGAGGTGGCTAATGCTCTTATAAAGAATATCTATAAGGCCAAACTGCCCTGAAAAAGAGCCTAACCCTAGGCCCGTATCCACCCCTGCTTGCAAAGAGTGGAGCAAAACGACCCAGCTGAAAAACTTCCATAGGAGTCTTCTAGGATGCATACCAAGACACTATATATATATATATATATATATATATATATATATATATATATATATATATATATATATATATATATATATATATATATATATATATATATCTATCCAACTACAGTGGTAAACCTTTGCCTTTACTTCATTTCTAGCCCGAAGAAATGCGGAAATGACCTCACTGGGCATACCCCGTCGGTTAGAACATGGCAAGAAACCGCCACACCATCAAACGTAGCCTCGGCAAGTCTTGATACACGTCCGAAATTTGCTGTAACAGTTCCTCCGGTAGAGGAGGAGGCCACAGAACTACTATGAGCAAACCCCGCAAAAACTGGAAACCAAGCCCTCCTTGGCTAAACCGAAGCAAAGAGGATTGCCTGAACCTTTGTTCTTCTTACGTTTAGCACCTTCCAAAAGAGTGAAAACGTAGAGGACGCAAAGACCGACTGAAAACACCCAAGGTGTCACGAGGGCATCGCCTGCCATAGCTTGCGTGTCCCTTGACCTGGAACAATATCCCCGAGGCCTCCCGTCGATGTAAGGCGCCAACATATCCAATTGAGGCACTCCCCCAAGACTTGTCACATCCATGAAAACTTCTCGATGACTGGTGTACTTTTCCCGGACGGAGCTTGCGCCTGCAGGGGAAAGTCATTTCTCCATTGTTTAACTCCAGAACGAAGCCTGCTAATAAAGCGTGTACTGAAATCAAAAAAGTTTATCGCAGACAAACTTCCCAGCCTGACCTTTTCTTCTGGAAATGCGTCCCATGTCAGGACAGCTCCCTCTAGAAGGTGAGAACCGAGTAGACACCACAGGATCGAAGCCCCGGGCAGTAGGACTAAATTCCGGTGCAAGTGTCGGTGAGACCCGGACCCCATTACCAACTGGACCCTCGAAAAAGCACTCTGGTATACGACCTGTTCAACCACAAGGCCCCGTAGGCCGCACCCACCTGCTTCATAAACAGAATTTAATGATTGTCACAATCAAACTGATCCGACTCCGGATCCCCAGACCTCCTTCCACAGGAAAAACCGCAGAACCTCAACCAGTCAGTATCTACTCTGACACCCACTTGTAGACTCTGCGTCGCTGTGAACAACAGTCATTCCCTGTGTTGAAGAACAGTCAGAGATAAACAACTATTTGCACCCTTTGTTACTTGACCTCGCCTCAATCAGGCGAATGTCTCAGAGCAGAATGACAATGGCCCTTACTATAGAAGGAAAACCATCATACCGCCAACACTACGGTGAAATGGTAAAGATAATCCTGGATATCAACCCAGGTAGGCTGAACTTTGAGAAAAACGGATTTAACCCCTTTTTCTACCTTTACATGCTGGAACTCCTTGGCCTGAAAGATTCCATCCTATAGTTCCACTTCGTAAGCAGAAATATTATTTTTTTTAATTTTTTTTTAACGGGGATGGCAGGATAAAGTCCTGAACCTGACGCAACTCTGATATGGCGTCGCTTACTACCTCCCCGACCAGAGGGGAATCTGTAAGATCTATTAGAAAAATATTGACGGGAACATTTGTAACTCAGAATGTCCCCCTTTGGATTCTATAATCAACTCACAGGTCCTAAACAATTCCTGGACTAACCGAAAATTAGTCGACGAGACCCCACCGGAGTGGGATCTAGCCAGATAGACTCAGCGACCTGTGGCAGATCTGCTAGAAACAGAAAACAAGATCCGCTTCTGCGAACCAAACAAGGCTGCAGAATTCTTACCTTTTCAGCTTCAACTGTCTGCACAGAAAAGGAAAAAAGGAACGGTATCGAACGATTAAATGACTGCTTCCCACAAAGGAATGCATCCCCAACCGTTGTGAAGGAGACTAACTCACGAAGTTAGACTCACCGGTGGTATTCGCCGAGCTTGACTGAACCGAGGTATCACAAACCACTTTATACCGACCCTCTAGTATCTCTCGGAGGCAACCTCAGCATTTTCCCGGTTACACATCCTGCAGTCACTCTGCAACCAGCTGCAATGTTACAGAATATAAACAACATAGGCAACCTTACCCACTCTCTGTAAGGTAATTCCATCGGATGTCTTTTCGAACATAACACTACCCCATGTGCATGCAGTGCAAAAAGGTATAAAAATAAAATATCACTTAGCTTCCCATGTATGATCCTTTACGACCGGGCTCCGCGTCGACCAGGAGTTGACTACCACAATGTTCTCTCCGCGTCAGGAAGAGAATAAGCCTTCGGCCTCCTTGAGAGACTCGAATACCAACTCGTCACAGCCGAACTGGAGCCTAATCAACAGAGCGACCAGCACATGAGAAGAAATACTATTATCAGCATTCATGGATATACATAATGTAATACACCATATGACACACATATCCTAACTATGTATGTGTGTATATGTGTGTATATATATATATATATATATATATATATATATATATATATATATATATATATATATATATATATATTATACAGAATTTGAGTGTCCAGACCCGTTTGGTCCCCAGTGACAGTAATGTGTTCTGAATGTGCTGACATGCACCAGATGTGGATCTACCAGGAACGTCATGGCCAACAAACTTAGTTGATGTCGACAGCAGGGAATAGTAAGTGGGCAAAAAATAACAATCTTGGAACCCCGAGGGGTCCGAAGGAAGCGTATATAAATTCAAAAACACTCCCACTATATATACCTATAATTACATATACAGGTACCTGGCCATAACAGCCTGTCCATCTTTTTATCCAGTAATATCGTTGATGCCGACAGGGCACCCACCAACAACTGTGTCTCCCATGGCGTGGCTACTTTTATAAGCACACAAACACCAACCTGCTAATACGTAATGTCCCCACAGCAGCTTGTAACAAAGCCCTGACACATGTCGACTAACCGATAGTGGGTAATAGATAGGAAAACACTGAAAATCATAACACAACAAAGATTATGCGTCCATTATAAACAGAATGCTATATATCTGGCACTCGGCAGCCCGTCCATAATTGTATATACCACCTAACCGTGGTTTTTTTTTTCTTTCTTTATACATACATACTAGTTACGAGTATACTATCTCTTTATCAACCAGTCTATATTAGCAGCAGACACAGTACAGTACGGTAGTTCACGGCTGTGGCTACCTCTGTGTCTGCACTCGGCAGGCAGTCCATAATTGTATACTAGTATCCATTTCCATTGTTTACCTGAGGTGCCTTTTAGTTGTGCCTATTAAAATATGGAGAACAAAAATGTTGAGGTTCCAAAATTAGGGAAAGATCAAGATCCACTTCCACCTCGTGCTGAAGCTGCTGCCACTAGTCATGGCCGAGACGATGAAATGCCAGCAACGTCGTCTGCCAAGGCCGATGCCCAATGTCATAGTACAGAGCATGTCAAATCCAAAACACCAAATATCAGAAAAAAAAGGACTCCAAAACCTAAAATAAAATTGTCGGAGGAGAAGCGTAAACTTGCCAATATGCCATTTACGACACGGAGTGGCAAGGAACGGCTGAGGCCCTGGCCTATGTTCATGGCTAGTGGTTCAGCTTCACATGAGGATGGAAGCACTCAGCCTCTCGCTAGAAAAATGAAAAGACTCAAGCTGGCAAAAGCAGCACAGCAAAGAACTGTGCATTCTTCGAAATCCCAAATCCACAAGGAGAGTCCAATTGTGTCGGTTGCGATGCCTGACCTTCCCAACACTGGACGTGAAGAGCATGCGCCTTCCACCATTTGCACGCCCCCTGCAAGTGCTGGAAGGAGCACCCGCAGTCCAGTTCCTGATAGTCAGATTGAAGATGTCAGTGTTGAAGTACACCAGGATGAGGAGGATATGGGTGTTGCTGGCGCTGGGGAGGAAATTGACCAGGAGGATTCTGATGGTGAGGTGGTTTGTTTAAGTCAGGCACCCGGGGAGACACCTGTTGTCCGTGGGAGGAATATGGCCGTTGACATGCCAGGTGAAAATACCAAAAAAATCAGCTCTTCGGTGTGGAGGTATTTCACCAGAAATGCGGACAACAGGTGTCAAGCCGTGTGTTCCCTTTGTCAAGCTGTAATAAGTAGGGGTAAGGACGTTAACCACCTCGGAACATCCTCCCTTATACGTCACCTGCAGCGCATTCATAATAAGTCAGTGACAAGTTCAAAAACTTTGGGTGACAGCGGAAGCAGTCCACTGACCAGTAAATCCCTTCCTCTTGTAACCAAGCTCACGCAAACCACCCCACCAACTCCCTCAGTGTCAATTTCCTCCTTCCCCAGGAATGCCAATAGTCCTGCAGGCCATGTCACTGGCAATTCTGACGAGTCCTCTCCTGCCTGGGATTCCTCCGATGCATCCTTGCGTGTAACGCCTACTGCTGCTGGCGCTGCTGTTGTTGCCGCTGGGAGTCGATGGTCATCCCAGAGGGGAAGTCGTAAGCCCACTTGTACTACTTCCAGTAAGCAATTGACTGTTCAACAGTCCTTTGCGAGGAAGATGAAATATCACAGCAGTCATCCTACTGCAAAGCGGATAACTGAGGCCTTGACAACTATGTTGGTGTTAGACGTGCATCCGGTATCCGCCGTTAGTTCACAGGGAACTAGACAATTTATTGAGGCAGTGTGCCCCCGTTACCAAATACCATCTAGGTTCCACTTCTCTAGGCAGGCGATACCGAGAATGTACACGGACGTCAGAAAAAGACTCACCAGTGTCCTAAAAAATGCAGTTGTACCCAATGTCCACTTAACCACGGACATGTGGAGCAGGGCAGGGTCAGGACTATATGACTGTGACAGCCCACTGGGTAGATGTATGGACTCCCGCCGCAAGAACAGCAGCGGCGGCACCAGTAGCAGCATCTCGCAAACGCCAACTCTTTCCTAGGCAGGCTACGCTTTGTATCACCGCTTTCCAGAATACGCACACAGCTGAAAACCTCTTACGGCAACTGAGGAAGATCATCGCGGAATGGCTTACCCCAATTGGACTCTCCTGTGGATTTGTGGCATCGGACAACGCCAGCAATATTGTGTGCATTAAATATGGGCAAATTCCAGCACGTCCCATGTTTTGCACATACCTTGAATTTGGTGGTGCAGAATTTTTTAAAAAACGACAGGGGCGTGCAAGAGATGCTGTCGGTGGCCAGAAGAATTGCGGGACACTTTCGGCGTACAGGCACCACGTACAGAAGACTGGAGCACCACCAAAAACTACTGAACCTGCCCTGCCATCATCTGAAGCAAGAAGTGGTAACGAGGTGGAATTCAACCCTCTATATGCTTCAGAGGTTGGAGGAGCAGCAAAAGGCCATTCAAGCCTATACAATTGAGCACGATATAGTAGGTGGAATGCACCGGTCTCAAGCGCAGTGGAGAATGATTTCAACGTTGTGCAAGGTTCTGATGCCCTTTGAACTTGCCACACGTGAAGTCAGTTCAGACACTGCCAGCCTGAGTCAGGTCATTCCCCTCATCAGGCTTTTGCAGAAGAAGCTGGAGACATTGAAGGAGGAGCTAACACGGAGCGATTCCGCTAGGCATGTGGGACTTGTGGATGGAGCCCTTAATTCGCTTAACAAGGGTTCACGGGTGGTCAATCTGTTGAAATCAGAGCACTACATTTTGGCCACCGTGCTCGATCCTAGATTTAAAGCCTACCTTGGATCTCTCTTTCCGGCAGACACAAGTCTGCTGGGGTTGAAAGACCTGCTGGTGACAAAATTGTCAAGTCAAGCGGAACGCGACCTGTCAACATCTCCTCCTTCACATTCTCCCGCAACTGGGGGTGCGAGGAAAAGGCTCAGAATTCCGAGCCCACCCGCTGGCGGTGATGCAGGGCAGTCTGGAGCGACTGCTGATGCTGACATCTGGTCCGGACTGAAGGACCTGACAACGATTACGGACATGTCGTCTACTGTCACTGCATATGATTCTCTCAACATTGATAGAATGGTGGAGGATTATATGAGTGACCGCATCCAAGTAGGCACGTCACACAGTCCGTACTTATACTGGCAGGAAAAAGAGGCAATTTGGAGGCCCTTGCACAAACTGGCTTTATTCTACCTAAGTTGCCCTCCCACAAGTGTGTACTCCGAAAGAGTGTTTAGTGCCGCCGCTCACCTTGTTAGCAATCGGCGTACGAGGTTACATCCAGAAAATGTGGAGAAGATGATGTTCATTAAAATGAATTATAATCAATTCCTCCGCGGAGACATTGACCAGCAGCAATTGCCTCCACAAAGTACACAGGGAGCTGAGATGGTGGATTCCAGTGGGGACGAATTGATGATCTGTGAGGAGGGGGATGTACACGGTGATATATCGGAGGGTGATGATGAGGTGGACATCTTGCCTCTGTAGAGCCAGTTTGTGCAAGGAGAGATTAATTGCTTCTTTTTTGGGGGGGTCCAAACCAACCCGTCATATCAGTCACAGTCGTGTGGCAGACCCTGTCACTGAAATGATGGGTTGGTTAAAGTGTGCATGTCCTGTTTTGTTTATACAACATATGGGTGGGAGGGCCCAAGGACAATTCCATCTTGCACCTCCTTTTTTTTCTTTTTCTTTGCATCATGTGCTGATTGGGGAGGGTTTTTTGGAAGGGACATCCTGCGTGACACTGCAGTGACACTCCTAGATGGGCCCGGTGTTTGTGTCGGCCACTAGGGTCGCTAATCTTACTCACACAGCTACCTCATTGCGCCTCTTTTTTTCTTTGCGTCATGTGCTGTTTGGGGAGGGTTTTTTGGAAGGGACATCCTGCGTGACACTGCAGTGCCACTCCTAGATGGGCCCGGTGTTTGTGTCGGCCACTAGGGTCGCTAATCTTACTCACACAGCTACCTCATTGCGCCTCTTTTTTTCTTTGCGTCATGTGCTGTTTGGGGAGGGTTTTTTGGAAGGGACATCCTGCGTGACACTGCAGTGCCACTCCTAGATGGGCCCGGTGTTTGTGTCGGCCACTAGGGTCGCTTATCTTACTCACACAGCGACCTCGGTGCAAATTTTAGGACTAAAAATAATATTGTGAGGTGTGAGGTATTCAGAATAGACTGAAAATGAGTGTAAATTATGGTTTTTGAGGTTAATAATACTTTGGGATCAAAATGACCCCCAAATTCTATGATTTAAGCTGTTTTTTAGTGTTTTTTGAAAAAAACACCCGAATCCAAAACACACCCGAATCCGACAAAAAAAATTCGGTGAGGTTTTGCCAAAACGCGTTCGAACCCAAAACACGGCCGCGGAACCGAACCCAAAACCAAAACACAAAACCCGAAAAATTTCAGGCGCTCATCTCTAAGCAACATGCCGCCCAGGGCGCTCCCAGCGCCCTGCACCCTGTGAGTGCGTTGGTGTGTGGGAGCATGGAGCGCAGCGTGACCACTGCATGTTACCGCCGTTACTGAAGTCTTCTGCCGTCACTGAAGTCTTCTGATCTTCTCATACTCACCCGGCTTCTTTCTTCTGGCTCTGTGAGGGGGTTGACGGCGCGGCTCCGGGAACAAGCAGCTAGGTGCACCAAGTGATCGAACCCTCTGGAGCTAATGGTGTCCAGTAGCCTAGAAGCAGAGCCCTTGAACTAAGAAGAAGTAGGTCCTGCTTCTCCCCCCTCACTCCCACGCTGCAGAAAGCCTGTAGCCAGCAGGTCTACCTGAAAATAAAAAACCTAACATAGTCTTTTAGAGAAACTCAGTAGAGCTCCCCTAGTGTGTGTCCCATCACTCCTGGGCACAAAGTCTAACTGAGGTCTGGAGGAGGGGCATAGAGGGAGGAGCCAGTTCACACCCAGTTTAAGTCTTTATAGTGTGCCCAAGCTCCTGCGGATCCGTCTATACCCCATGGTCCTTTTGGAGTCCCCAGCATCCTCTAGGATGTAAGAGAAATATTATTATAGTTATGTGTATATCAGTGTATGTTCTGCAAGATAGCTATCCAATCTGAATCATATCATTTAAATTATTGATTATTGCTAGATTTATTTAGATCTGTGTGAAACCGGATACATTTGTTGCTATATAGTTAAAACTGAAATAACAGTGTTTAAGTAAGTAAATATAAAGCACAACATGCAAGTCTAGCCCGGTCGTTAAAGGTTTATACAGGAAAAAAACTGGGTGCTGTGTTAAGTGAGCAATTATAGTTAGTATTGCTCACATTTATAGAGACTGTGTGGTTTGTTGAATTGCGTATGCACATTGGTACACGTGGTAAGGAACATGAGGACAGCGTACAAAAACGTGCATGTGGCGCAAGGCCGCACACGTGGCATAGGGGTACGCACGGTTGCGTAATTACGCAAGCTTGCGTAGGGTTGTGTGCGCATAATAAAACCACACAATATTTGTTCAATTAAGGTGGGATAGTAGCCATGCTACAATAGCACAAAACTACCCAGTTTCTATAGCAGATTAGTATAAAAATTTTGTTTAAACTGCATTGCCTCTGTGGGTAAAGCTGCCAATCGGAACGAGTGAAAATTTTCTGTACAGAAAAACAAAGCGTATTTGAATGAGGGAAAGCAGAAGTGAATGGAGCTGAACCCAGGAACTAAGTGGTCTAAGTGGTAACACTGGGGAAGTAGAGGCCCGGTGGCGTAGGGTTCGCTACCTTGCGTGACTAAGTGGTCTAAGTGATCCCATACAACTAAGTGGTCTACAGCAATCGTAGGGCATATAGATAACTAGTATCTATAGGCTGTGCTATTGCATCTTGTGTCATATGCGCTGTAGAAAAGCATACGCAGACGTGATTGTATAGACAAAGGGGTTTTTCTTTGATAACGTCGGGAAATCTCCCTGGTGGGCTTCACTGGAAAGGGTGAAGGATAGTTATCTAATTTCTTTGTTTTTCACCCTACAAACAATTCCAGTTGAAAGATACCGAAAAGGAATTTTTCGCTGCCTCTCTCAGGAAAATATTCAAACAGAACTTCCACCAAAAGAAATTACGGTGCTGTAAGGTCTGATAGGAGCCCTAAGTTGGGTACATCGCCTTCGCTATCGACAGTGTATGGTAGTACCGGCCAACGTGGGCGAGAGTGGGTGGAAGCGCTCGGAGAACTTTCACTGTCGCCTTATATTGAGTATTTTGGTATTTGTGGGAATAGCCGAGAAGGCAAGACCCACAAATTATGGGAGCCAGTTGCTCAACTAAGGAACGTATGGTAGGCAGGGTTCAGGCAGAAAAATTGTGGCTGAAAGGGGGCAGCAAAGTTTATCATGTGTGAAAATATGGTTCACACAAGTTTTATGCAATGAATGGGTATGTATGACTGACAAAGATAGGGTACCATTCCCTAAGGTGGGCAGCTTTGAACCAGAGGTATTGCAGAACTTAAGGATAAGGATATGTCTGATAAAATCCCGAAAACAAAGGGTCAGACATACAAATTGTTTAAACCTGTAGCAGCAAGAGGGGTTGGTAAGTTTGATCCTAAGGTATTGCAGGTGGTATGTGTAACCAAAGTCATATAAGACAAGACTGGAAATATAAGAACTGTTTGAACTTGTAGCAACAATAAACAAGTAGAAAAAAAAAGAGAATGCAAGTACACCGCCATATGTAGATGTGGAAGCAGTTACGGCCAGCATACAAACTATAGAAAATAATAAAAATATGAAAAATGACTGTAACCTATATATGTACTAATGAATGTTGACGTTTTATTTAGGAGGAGAAGGTGACCTGATTGTTTTCAGCCATTTCTCATGCACCCAGAGGAGTATCCAACCGGTAAAAGAAGAGCAGTAGCCTGCGGGGGAAGTGTTTGAGACCAGTGGAACAGGTAAGTATGGTATCATTTGTGTACATATATAGTAAAACCCAAAAATAAAACAAAAAAATCAAGAAAGTAACGTCAGAAATGGAGAAAAAACCTGTCCGCACATTAGTATTTGCCAGTAGGAAAGCGGACAGAGACAAGCTAACCCCCGAGTATTTATTTCAGTTACCATATAAGAAGTATTCATTCCTAGTAATGCCCCTAGTCAAGATGAGCTCGGAAATGTTTGTTGGACCATGTACAGACCCTTAATACGGGATGAGAAGGATTGAATGAATACTTTGCATGACCTAGAAGCTTGTTAAACTAATCTTTTTTTTTTTTTTTTTTTTTTTTTGTCTTTTGCAGTAATAGAAAAATCTCCATCTGGATAAGATCACTGGTAAACACTAATTCGGCAAATGGGAGGTGGCTGTCTCTGTGCTAATGGACGGGCTCAATAAGGCATTGAGGGTCAGGGTGCAGACTTCTTTGCAAAATTGGAAAGGGGTCACAGTAGCTAATCAAGGAGAGTGTGCTATTGAACTATTCACAAGAATAGTGCTATGCGCAGAGAACAACAGGTGGAGAGGTTGAGGACGGTAAGTATACTGGCACATACAGGAAAGACCCATCAGTCCAAACCCCAGATCCCTAATGGTCAATAATATGTTACACTTGCAGGAAGGAAGGGCATTTTGCCAGAGATTGTAGGAGTAGTAGAACACATAGTCAATATAGACCCCCTATACAGAAAACACAAGCCACATTATTAAACACATAGACGGGACCAAGGGACATATAGTAAGGAATCATAAGCCGTATAGAAAAAACAGATTCGGCTAATGGGAAGAACAAAATAAATGCAACATTACCCTTTGACAAAACTTGCTGGGGTTAAGATGGGGTTTCTAAACTTTTGCTTCTTTTTCCTAGCAGAAATGGCCCCTGATTAACTTAATTTTGTTAGATATGATTTACATATACTGTGCTCCCGCTCAGGAAGTACAAAGTATGTTAGACACCCCTCAAAGGCTAATGTCGCATTCTACTGTTCTAGATGTATGTCCATCACAGGTAGAGGAAATTATCTCACAGATACCGGGTTCCCTATGAACTTAGGATGGACAGGACACTGGATTGATGGCTGGGATAGTCCCAATAGCAATACGATAAACACAGAATTTTTTTAAGGGGAGTAGACCAAGTAGAGAATCACTTCCCCGTAGTGCCCAATCCAGTTGTCAAAATTTTATAAAATCTTCTCCACCTCTACAAACTCACCTGTCACCAACCTCTATTCTGTTTCTCTACAGTTTCCTCTTCATCTTTTGCGTTCACACAGGGTGGTACAATACATGGACCCAATTACAGTTCAAACTTCACATGCCTAGGTCCTTCAGAGTTCTGCCCAAACCCAGTATATCTCAACACCACGATAACACCAGTTTTTCTGCAGTGTGCATTGTCATACACAAAGGGTGGAGAATGGGAATACTGGTGAAGGGAAATTTTGTATAGACACTGATATGCCTGTTGGTGAATGGCAAACCTGACAATTTCTTTTTCATTTTCTTCTTCTTTCTCTCCTCTAGAGATGTTTCTTTTTTTTTTTTGAGTTATGCTCATGGTACTCTACATTGCAAACACACGATAGTAAATTAAAATGAAAAATGTGTGTTCCCTACAGGAAAAGGCAGTCTGGAGGACAAAGGGGTATTGCCAGGAGTCCTCAGGACTGTGGACAGGTGGACACGGTAAGCCAGTAGCCCCCAGAGCATACCTTCCAAGTCTAGCTGAGGTGGCACACGGTCTGACTCATCTAGGCAAAGAGGGTATGTGCAAGCTGATGAGAGCCTACTGGTGTGCGCCAGGATTCTATTCTCATGCAGGTAAGAGAGCAATGACCTGTCTTACTTGCTTGAGGAAGAATATTGGTAAGGCAATACCAACAGAGCCATCCCATATCCCTCCTGCAGACGGATCTTTTCAGGAAATACAAATCGACTTCATACAGTTAACACCCTTTAGGAATTATTGTTATGTATTGGTGTGCACTGATATTTTCTCAAACTGGGTAGAGGTATTTCCTGGCGCCACGGATGCTGCTGTGTTTACCGCAAAGAAAAATTGCGCAGAAATTTGTGTGTAGATAATGGTACCCCTACAAGTAGGAGCAAAGCTTGAAATTGCACTATTGTGATCATAGATACTGCCACTAGTATTATGTAGCATCGGAACCACTCCCAGATCTTCACTTAATGAGTCACCCTCTTCGAAATTTGTTTTTGTTTTGGTATTTGTGTCTTTTTTGGTTGTTTTTAGAAGACAACCTCATGTCATGATTGATTCGCACAATGATCAGAAATACACCAATGAGGTGACAATACAGTACCTTATTGAGATGAGCCAGCATTTGAGAACTTGACAAAAGAACTTGAAACTGTTGATTGCTGGTATGCCAAATACTAACTGTCTTGATTGTGAACCAAGAGACTGTGTGATTGTTCTTACGCTCAGGTTGCCTAATAGACAGGTGGGAAGGACCATTCCAAGTTTTGTTGACACTACTATCCCAGTGAAAGTAGCCGAGAGAGAGACTTGGGTCCACGAGTCCCATTGCAGGAAAGTCGGTAGTCCGGAAGGAACTCGTAAATGGAGTGAGATCGCAAAAGTATCACCAGAGACTCTGTTCCGTGAAGACTGAGAGGCGGCATTGTTGAACACTACCTGAGCGTACTAAAGGATTGCAGAAAGACCAGTCATTGTAATTGATTTGTTATGAACAAGAGTTGTTTTGTTCTATTTCTCTTTCCCGCTGACAAACATTTTTTTTCAGGACATTCTATTTTTGTGAGGTTTTTGTTATGAGGAGTTGAGTGTGGGACTGGAACTGGTCCTGGAGGAAGGAGTGATTTCCTTATAGGATCCCAGGATTAGCCGATCAGTTTGTTAAAGTCAGAGAAAAATCAAAGGTCTAGTAGTTATGGAGTTCGGAGGTAATCAGGAACAATCAGACAATGGCTATTCACACACTGCAGATAAAGAGCTCATTAATATATGTGGAAAAAAGGTTTACGAGTGGCTCTCCCAGAACTCCGAAGGTTTATGTTATTTAGGAAGGCCAATACTTATAACCCTTGTTCAATTTTTAAACAGACCTAGCATACGTTCTAGAAATGGAAACAATGTTCAGAAAATGATAGGAATATGTAGATCATGAAAATTTTATGTCACTTTCACAATTTGATAGATTCCTGCTCCAAACCGCTTAGTAAGACAATTGTTGTAAACAGGATGGATTCCTGCTCCAAATCACTTAATAAGCTAAAAGAAAAAATATAAAACACATAGTGCATCCCATTTGGGCAAAGGGTGTGTGAATTTTCTTAATGGTACCACTCACAGATTGTAGTAGATAAATTTGCATGTAGTACAGTGGAGTTTTCAGTTAGCTTTGTTCCATAGATACTGTTCCCATAGAAGCTTGAAATAGAAAATAATAATAGTGCAATACCGTCTGTGTGTTTGGTTAAAATAGAATTTAATATACAACACACTTACAAACAAGGATAAAAAAACAGCATTTAAAGGAAGACATCCAGAGAGCCACAATGAGCAGTGTGGAGATATAGTCACCAAAAGTCCCGGTTACTGACGGTGTCCCAAAGACTGCTGAGTAGTTCTTTAGTGTCCTCCGTAAAAGCTGTGTAGAATTGTCCCCCAGGCTTGAGCGCTTTCGGACCAAATGTCCTTCAGAAGCATGAGGGATAGTCCGGATTCCTAGCTTTAAATAGCACACTTATGATTGATAAATGTGTGCAGCTGTTGCGATCTCTGACGGCCGTCCGGTGGTCACATCCGCGTCACCGGAAGTGACGTTTGCGTTTCATTTCGCGATCCCGGAAGTAGCGTTCCCGGAAATGACGTATGCGTGTCAGAGTCAGCATGGTATGCGTTCCAAACACCCGTTTCAATGAATTAGTCGTCATTAGATTTACAGGTTGGATCTCAAAAATAAAGAAAGTGCAAATTACATTCTTATTTGCCTTCAGTTTAATACATAATCTAAAATATATATACAATACAAGAAAAATAAAAAGTATATAAAAAAATAAAAAATATATAAAAAATGGAGAGATTCTTACATTGGATTAGAAAGAGATGAGGTAATTTTACAACAACATGAATAGCAAAATTCAGATATATGTTCTAAGAATGATTAAAAAGAATTAAATATTTTTTTTTTTTTAATAATAAATTGGTAATTAAAAAATTATAAAAACCACTTTAATTCGAAGTCTCCATTAAGACCTGAAGGTATTAAGGTTTTTAATTTATAAATCCACTTCATCTCCGTTTTGGATAAGGTGACTTCAGTTTCTTTGTTACGTGGGGTAGATTTAACCGTCTGGATGCCCCAAAAAGATTTAAAGTGACAAGGTTTACATGAATGTTTGGTCTTAAAGTGCTTTGATACAGTGTGGGTTTCTAGACCCTTTTTCACATTATATATGTGTTCAGATAACCTTGTTTTGAGGTTCCTTGTGGTCTTTCCGATGTAAATTAGACCACAATCGCACTCCAAGGCGTATATAACATTTCTTGAATTGCATGTTATAAAGTCTTTTATGGGGTATGTAATACCCCCTACTGTAAACTCTTTAATCTTACTTGTCCCCTTTGTGCATTTACACATGGCACATAGGCCACATCTGTAAAAACCTTGACTTCTAATGCTGCTTCTTATAGGGGCCTCCATTGAACTTCGAACTAAACTATCTTTAATGGATTTAGATCTTCTATAAATGAAGCGTGGCTTTGCTGGTAGTAATGGCCCTAAAATCGGGTCTTTTATTAGTACCTTCCAATGTTTCTTCATAATCCATTCAATCTCTTTATATTGAGAATTAAAATTTGAAATGAACGACCATTGGGATACATTATCCTTTGGGTTCTTACCCTTACAACTACTTAGTAGGTCCTCCCTATTTGTAGCTTTCACTCTTTCCTCTGCTTTAGATAGATCATCCAAATCATATCCTTTCTCGACAAATCGGGCACATAATTCCTTGGTCTGTGTTTCGCAGATGACTGGGTCAGTACAGTTACGTTTAACTCTCAGGAATTGGCTGTACGGTATCCCGTCTAACCAATGTTTGTGATGTTGGCTCGTTTTCTCAATAAAACTATTGGAATCTGTGGGTTTCCGGTAAAGTTTAGTATTAAGTATGCCTTCTTTTATATAGATGCATAAGTCAAGGTATGTAATTTCTTTCTGACTGATAATACTGGTAAGTTTGATATTGAATTGGTTAATGTTGAATTTTTCTAAAAAGACATCCAACTCATCTAGGCCTCTGTTCCACACAAATAATAAATCATCGATATAGCGACGCCACAGCACCAGGCCCGCCCCAAGCTCATCTCCATGCCACACTACTTGATCTTCCCAGTAGGCCATGAAGAGATTTGCGTAGCTAGGGGCGAACCTGGTGCCCATAGCGGTCCCCACTCACTGAAGGTAATAATTACCATTGAAAACAAAATAGTTGTTTTTCAATATAAATCTAATGCCATCTATAATAAATGACTTTAAATCAGCGGAGTAATCAGAAGATGCAAGGAAAAAGGATACTGCCTCTACACCTTTATCTTCTTCTATAATTGTATATAACGTGGAGACATCAGAACTAACGAGTATGTATCCATCTTTCCATTCTAACTCGTTTAATACAGTTAGGAGTTGACCTGTGTCCTTCAAATAGGACTTAGTTTGTCTCACCAAGGGTTGTAGGTAAAAATCGATTACCATTGAAAGATTTGAGGTAACACTATTAGTCCCAGATACTATTGGCCTACCAGGAGGATGAACCGGGTCCTTATGGACCTTGGGTAGGCAATAGATAGTGGGAATAGTAGGGTGTGTAATGTTGATGAATTCAAATTCCTCTTTAGTCAAGACACCTTTTGACAATGCTTCTGTAGTCCACTTACATAAAGCTTCACTAATTTTCGAAGTTGGGTCTGACTTTATTTTTGATAAGTATTCCCATCTCCAAGTTGACGGTCTATCTCTGCTACATAGTCGGCCTTGTCCATCAGAACAAGGCCGCCCCCCTTATCAGCTGGTTTTATGATAATGCTTTCATCCTTTCTTAGGGTTTTTAAAGCTGACCATTCTTTTCTAGTAAGATTACATTTCTTGCGTTTTTTGCGTAGTGTCTGCTCTACTTCATCTAAGACTAATTTATTGAAGCAGTCTAAGAAGCTGCCTTTGGCAAATGCAGGATAAAATGAAGATTTAGGTTTGAACTTGAGAGTGGAAGATACTTCTGTGTCTACCATAGTTTCTCCATTTTTTGCAAAAAACCTTTTCAATGTCAATTTTCGTATAAATTTCTGTAAATCGACATAGAAATCAAAAGGCTCCAATTGACTGGTAGGAGCAAATTTGAGACCTCTCATTAATACTTTTTCTTCTTCCTTAGTGAGAATTTTCTTACTTAGGTTAAAGATCTTAGTCAAATCTGCGTTGGTCTTTTTAACCTTTTCTTTACTTATACATAATTTCTTTTTTATTTTAAAAAGACCAACGCAGATTTGACTAAGATCTTTAACCTAAGTAAGAAAATTCTCACTAAGGAAGAAGAAAAAGTATTAATGAGAGGTCTCAAATTTGCTCCTACCAGTCAATTGGAGCCTTTTGATTTCTATGTCGATTTACAGAAATTTATACGAAAATTGACATTGAAAAGGTTTTTTGCAAAAAATGGAGAAACTATGGTAGACACAGAAGTATCTTCCACTCCCAAGTTCAAACCTAAATCTTCATTTTATCCTGCATTTGCCAAAGGCAGCTTCTTAGACTGCTTCAATAAATTAGTCTTAGATGAAGTAGAGCAGACACTACGCAAAAAACGCAAGAAATGTAATCTTACTAGAAAAGAATGGTCAGCTTTAAAAACCCTAAGAAAGGATGAAAGCATTATCATAAAACCAGCTGATAAGGGGGGCGGCCTTGTTCTGATAGACAAGGCCGACTATGTAGCAGAGATAGACCGTCAACTTGGAGATGGGAATACTTATCAAAAAATAAAGTCAGACCCAACTTCGAAAATTAGTGAAGCTTTATGTAAGTGGACTACAGAAGCATTGTCAAAAGGTGTCTTGACTAAAGAGGAATTTGAATTTATCAACATTACACACCCTACTATTCCCACTATCTATTGCCTACCCAAGGTCCATAAGGACCCGGTTCATCCTCCTGGTAGGCCAATAGTATCTGGGACTAATAGTGTTACCTCAAATCTTTCAATGGTAATCGATTTTTACCTACAACCCTTGGTGAGACAAACTAAGTCCTATTTGAAGGACACAGGTCAACTCCTAACTGTATTAAACGAGTTAGAATGGAAAGATGGATACATACTCGTTAGTTCTGATGTCTCCACGTTATATACAATTATAGAAGAAGATAAAGGTGTAGAGGCAGTATCCTTTTTCCTTGCATCTTCTGATTACTCCGCTGATTTAAAGTCATTTATTATAGATGGCATTAGATTTATATTGAAAAACAACTATTTTGTTTTCAATGGTAATTATTACCTTCAGCGAGTGGGGACCGCTATGGGCACCAGGTTCGCCCCTAGCTACGCAAATCTCTTCATGGCCTACTGGGAAGATCAAGTAGTGTGGCATGGAGATGAGCTTGGGGCGGGCCTGGTGCTGTGGCGTCGCTATATCGATGATTTATTATTTGTGTGGAACAGAGGCCTAGATGAGTTGGATGTCTTTTTAGAAAAACTCAACATTTAACCAATTCAATATCAAACTTACCAGTATTATCAGTCAGGAAGAAATTACATACCTTGACTTATGCATCTATATAAAAGAAGGCATACTTAATACTAAACTTTACCGGAAACCCACAGATTCCAATAGTTTTATTGAGAAAACGAGCCAACATCACAAACATTGGTTAGACGGGATACCGTACAGCCAATTCCTGAGAGTTAAACGTAACTGTACTGACCCAGTCATCTGCGAAACACAGACTAAGGAATTATGTGCCCGATTTGTCGAGAAAGGATATGATTTGGATGATCTATCTAAAGCAGAGGAAAGAGTGAAAGCTACAAATAGGGAGGACCTACTAAGTAGTTGTAAGGGTAAGAACCCAAAGGATAATGTATCCCAATGGTCGTTCATTTCAAATTTTAATTCTCAATATAAAGAGATTGAATGGATTATGAAGAAACATTGGAAGGTACTAATAAAAGACCCGATTTTAGGGCCATTACTACCAGCAAAGCCACGCTTCATTTATAGAAGATCTAAATCCATTAAAGATAGTTTAGTTCGAAGTTCAATGGAGGCCCCTATAAGAAGCAGCATTAGAAGTCAAGGTTTTTACAGATGTGGCCTATGTGCCATGTGTAAATGCACAAAGGGGACAAGTAAGATTAAAGAGTTTACAGTAGGGGGTATTACATACCCCATAAAAGACTTTATAACATGCAATTCAAGAAATGTTATATACGCCTTGGAGTGCGATTGTGGTCCAATTTACAGCGGAAAGACCACAAGGAACCTCAAAACAAGGTTATCTGAACACATATATAATGTGAAAAAGGGTCTAGAAACCCACACTGTATCAAAGCACTTTAAGACCAAACATTCATGTAAACCTTGTCACTTTAAATCTTTTTGGGGCATCCAGACGGTTAAATCTACCCCACGTAACAAAGAAACTGAAGTCACCTTATCCAAAACTGAGATGAAGTGGATTTATAAATTAAAAACCTTAATACCTTCAGGTCTTAATGGAGACTTCGAATTAAAGTGGTTTTTATAATTTTTTAATTACCAATTTATTATTAAAAAAAAAAATATTTAATTCTTTTTAATCATTCTTAGAACATATATCTGAATTTTGCTATTCATGTTGTTGTAAAATTACCTCATCTCTTTCTAATCCAATGTAAGAATCTCTCCATTTTTTATATATTTATTTTTTTATATACTTTTTATTTTTCTTGTATTGTATATATATTTTAGATTATGTATTAAACTGAAGGCAAATAAGAATGTAATTTGCACTTTCTTTATTTTTGAGATCCAACCTGTAAATCTAATGATGACTAATTCATTGAAACGGGTGTTTGGAACGCATACCATGCTGACTCTGACACGCATACGTCATTTCCGGGAACGCTACTTCCGGGATCGCGAAATGAAACGCAAACGTCACTTCCGGTGACGCGGATGTGACCACCGGACGGCCGTCAGAGATCGCAACAGCTGCACACATTTATCAATCATAAGTGTGCTATTTAAAGCTAGGAATCCGGACTATCCCTCATGCTTCTGAAGAAGGACATTTGGTCCGAAAGCGCTCAAGCCTGGGGGACAATTCTACACAGCTTTTACGGAGAACACTAAAGAACTACTCAGCAGTCTTTGGGACACCGTCAGTAACCGGGACTTTTGGTGACTATATCTCCACACTGCTCATTGTGGCTCTCTGGATGTCTTCCTTTAAATGCTGTTTTTTTTATCCTTGTTTGTAAGTGTGTTGTATATTAAATTCTATTTTAACCAAACACACAGACGGTATTGCACTATTATTATTTTCTATTTCAAGCTTCTATGGGAACAGTATCTATGGAACAAAGCTAACTGAAAACTCCACTGTACTACATGCAAATTTATCTACTACAATCTGTGAGTGGTACCATTAAGAAAATTCACACACCCTTTGCCCAAATGGGATGCACTATGTGTTGTTTTATATTTTTTCTTTTAGCCTATTAAGTGATTTGGAGCAGGAATCCATCCTGTTTACAACAATTGTCTTACTAAGCGGTTTGGAGCAGGAATCTATCCTGTTTACATCAATTGTGTAAGCCATTTGTTTTATCTCTGGTGTGATAAGGTGGTGCCACTTGGTTTCACTAATTGTGTATGTATGGTTTCTTTCTAAAAACCACGGTGAAGGTTTTCTGTGTAACCAAGGGCTGACACCTAAATATAAGCGCAAATAGGATCTCTTTAAGCCACTTTCACAATTTGTTTGTGTCTTCATCTACCCAGCAGAACCTCAATCGAATCCAAACATCAGTGTACAAAGACGTAGGTACATGTATGTGTGAAATGTTCGTCGCAAATCAGACATTATAGGCCAAAGCACTGTCCCAGCATACTCTATAGGTTAAATGTTGTCCCACACCCAACCAGTGGTCCTGTGACCGCCGAGTGCATATAGAGGATGTCTCGTCCTCCTCCCTGTCTTCCCCATATATAATCAAGTGTCTGATTTGCGAAATGAATACATACTTGTGTCTAGGTCACCGATTATTGTCGGAAATATTTATTGTTATGTTAATAATTGATGGCAGTTATTGTTTACTGCCAAAGGGTGGACTGTCGATGTCAAAAAAATATTACATAGAAAGAACATACAAACTCTACACACGTCACTATACTTGCAAATACACGCAGCAAGCACAGCAATATATGGTAACACACGCATTTACACGGACATGCCACAGAGATGGATTCGACACTTATTTCATACAGTACATAATTATAATAATATCAAGCACCAGACATCATGATGATTTAAAATTATATAATGAAGTAATGTCATGTATGTGTATTATTTGAACGAAGCAAGATACACCTGTCATATTTGGTATTTAAGCTACCAGATTA
Source organism: Pseudophryne corroboree (assembly GCF_028390025.1). NCBI lineage: Eukaryota > Metazoa > Chordata > Amphibia > Anura > Myobatrachidae > Pseudophryne > Pseudophryne corroboree. The sequence goes on from NC_086445.1 coordinate 354,876,183, forward strand.
ATGTGTAGATTAATTTGATACTTCTTATTAAGTTGTAGGACATTGCAACAAATAGTTATGATTAAATGTATGAAAGCTAAAATCACTCTTATTAGTACAATGGACAGGAAACTCAGGCCAGCCCTTTGGATGTCTTCAAGGCTGAACCTGTTTAGCATACGAACAAACCAGTGACTCATCATGAATGAGAAAGTTCCCTCCCCCAAACTAGATAACACATTGCAGTTGCTGTTTCTCAGTTGCTGTTTTGTATCAGACGATGATGGAGTTGCTGCCAGATGAGTTCCTGTATTTATTTGCTGAGAGTGAGAGAGATATTAAGAGGAGGATGCATTGAATGATATGGTAATTGTATCGCTGGCCTGTAACTGTATGTATTTTGTATTAACTACTTACTGTATGAGTTGTAACCATGTAACTATAGGTATACTGTACATTGTAATATATTGAATCCATATCCTTTTACTAACAAATATAAACATCAATGAGCTTTGGAACTCAGATAATGTGTGGGTGTATTGTTTTCTCTTATGGGATGCAATGTTTTGCTATGTATAGCGCACATTCATGGCACATGGTAATAAGAGGTGCAGGCATTTACAATATATATTAGAGCGGGCATTTTAAATATTTGTTAGAAAGCAATTTGGTATTTACAGTTGAATAGCATGACCACGCCCCCTTATCATGCACACACAATGTACCAATTCATAACATGTTAGTGTTGGGGGTATGATACTGTAGTTCCCATATATTATTCATGTGTGTAGGATTTTAGGCAATAAATATGTTGTAGCTATATTCCTTATCTGCATGTTTACATTGCAAAAGTACAAAACTTTCTCATATAAGCAAACTCCCATTATGCTATGTTCACTCACGTGATCTGTGCAGACCCGCTAGTAAGCGTATATAGGAGGCATATATTTTACACCTTATATAGGGCAGGTGAAAGTACCCACTGATTATATTTACTTGTAGTAAACCAGGGGCCTGTTTCCGCTCCTGATGCTGCTGTTACACTATGCGCAAAGTACCAATGTTCATGCATGTGCAGTACAGGTCCAGTTGATTCACAGTCTGCAGCCATTTGGTGGCGGGGTGGGGGTAGCAACGGCATCCATTTTCCAAAATGTGTCGCCTCCATTTTGGGGAAGTTGCAAGGCCAGGATGTCCGTCTTCTGACTGAAATGTTGTGTTTTTCGTGCCATTTTCTTATGAGTAATGTACTGGGCGGATGGAACTTTGACAACCCATTCCTGGGTATTCCGGAATTGATCATTTTTCAATCTAAGATTGAAAAAACAGCCCGGGGTTGGCCTCCCTAGTAGACACACACACACCCCAAACCTGGCAGAAGAAGCTACTCCCACTGGACATGTGCAGCAGCTCTGCTCTGTCCCTTACAATGCATGATGTGGCGACAGCTCTAGTAATCGTATTATATACCATTGCTATTGCAACTGGAATCACCCCCTGCGTTTGCCTGTGAATAGTCAGTCAGGCATGCCCCATGCGATGTAGACACTCACCAGTCCCAATTCCCAGATGGGAAATATTCAAAGGTATGATTAGAATTAAAATGACAATGCAAATGATATCTAGTTTGCATCACAATACTTTCTGAATTAAACAATACTCTTTTTCATGTTTATGAGGTGTTTTGCTGAAAGTTATCATTGCCCAAATGAAGGTTATGAGAGAAGAGTGAACCTACTAGCGTAGTTACTGTATGTGAATATAAACCATTCAAACTCCAGTACTTACAATCAGAGGCGGATTTAGGGGTGAGGCCACTCCCCTAGGCACAACAGTAATGTCCGATCCCCGTCTGCCTAACTTTATTATTTTTATTGCTTGGTTATAAACCCTCAATTGATGATAGCCAATTTAATAGAATAATGAAAAAGCCACTTATTATGCCATTTTCTTTATTATGTATACATATTTACTAAGTAGGACAGCTTACAGTGGCAGTATGTGAGTGTTCTAACTGTTTACACTCCATTCAAGATGGCATATGGAACAATACAGTGGAAATATTTTGCCGTTATTGGTACTTTTTGGGCTGACAGTACCAACACAAGCATCCAAGTGCCACCGCCAATCAAGTGCCGCCCCTAGGCACATCTTACGTGCCTAATGGGAAATTCACCACTGCTTACAATACGTGTGCACCAGAATATAGAATACTGAATTTCAAATTTACATTTTTATCCATAATCAGTGTCAATAGCGCATACTGTACATACAGGTACCAGTAATTCAAACTATTCACTCTTAGCACCGCTGGATGGAAACCCCCCTCCCCCCCAGAACTATGGAGGTTAACCCACGAGGGGTTGCTGTCAGTGCTGATGGTCGATGGCCATCCCCATTATTCAATATCAAACCATTGTGGCAGTTTAACCTTTTGCAGCTGACGGTTAAGTTTGTGCACAAGCAATAACATGTTGGTATAAAGTAAGTGGGAGTTTGTGACTGCAATGTTTAAAGCACACATGGTCTGATTCATTGGTACACACTGCTGCATCCTCACTTACGCTTGTGGTGCCACGATAGCGATAATGATAATATGCAAATACTAGTTAAAGCTTTCTCCCAGTGCAGATGCCCACTTTCTGTGCCACTGTGTGCAGCATTAGTATCAATTATTTATATAGCGCACACATATTCCGCAGCGCTGTACAGAGAATATTTGCCCATTCACATCAGTCCCTGCCCCGGTGGAGCTTACTATCTATAATCATTTCACATGTACACACAAGACATATTCACGCTAGGGTTAATTTTTTGTTGGGAGCCAATTAACCTACCAGTATATTTTTGGATTGTAGGAGGAAACTGGAGTACCTGGAAGAAACCCACGCAAGTACGGGGAGAATATACAAACTCCACACAGCTAGGGCCATGGTGGGAATCGAACCCATGACCTCAATGCTGTGAGTCAGTCATGCTAACCATTACACCATCCGTATTGCCCTAGACCCACTAGTGGCTCCACACAGTCCACCTTTGGCACATAATCCAGCATCGACAGTTGCACCTGCTATGGCAGGCACAATGTCTCCATCTAAACATTGCCTCTGTGCCAGCGTCTCTGTGTCCGAGAATACAGGCAGCTTGCATTGACATGCCTATATGACACTCACATTACATGGCTCTTTTTCTCTTTTCTTTCAGGCAGGGAACACTGGGGATACCATGGGGTAAACCCGGTGCTGAAGGAATCTGGGCACTGAGAAGTTAACATTCAGGACAGCTCAGGCTCCTTCTCCCCCGTACTCCACCCACTGCCCAGACAAGCCATTTTTTTAGTCCCCCATGCACATTTTCAGCTGCTTATGCAGATGTTCAAAGTTTTATTTAATATTGTTGTATTTGCATTTTCTTTCTTACACTCAGGACAGCCAGCTGTGATACTGCCTGTGCAGCACTCAATCCATCGCTCCAACTGATTCCTGCTCTGTCGCCACAGACAGCTGATCACCTATACGCACAGGGGGGACCTACGCTGCGCCCAGGCCGGAAGAGCACTGAGAAAGATTTTGGGAGCCATTTTAATATGGCAGCGTTATTTCTCTCTCAAGTGTAGGAGGCCACTAGGGGGGAGGGGAAGGGGGGCTGCTCAATAACGGTCCGGTACTCTGCTCCCTTGCTGCACCACCCCGTTGACCTGGGGAAGGAGAATTCGTCCTGTTCACTCATCCATCACCCTTTAGCACGCTCCCTAATGCAGGCAGCACCCTCCTCCTCCTCTCAGATGCTGGGTAGCCATCTTTCTCAGCTAATGCTCAGAAAGTTTGACAGCTAGAGAGTGGTGTGCCTCTTCTATACCTCACATTAATTGTCAGGTTATAGTTGGTCTGCTTACTTCACACCAGATTAGTTGAAGCTGTATTTGTGTAACAGACTGACACCTATGCTGTTTTATGGAGCCTTCCAGACCTTTGTGTAGGCATGCTGTTGTGTGTAATACTAAATACTGTTACATTTTGTATAAATATGAGGCTTAGCTGGCTGCAGCTCAGGTTACAGCAAAATATACACAAAGTTCAGGTTCCCAACGTTAGCAGTTTCCCTCTAAAAACAGTGAAGCCACAGCTTATGGGCTTATAAGGGGTGATTCAGACCTGATTGCTGGGCTGCTAACTTTGCTGTCCTGTGTTCAGATAGTAGCCGCCCAAGGGGGAGTGTAAATTCGCAGTGCAAGTGTGCGATCGCATGTGTACAAGGAGCTGCAAAAATCCAGTGTGTGCAATCTGTGCGCAGCCCAGGACGTACTCTTACAGTGCGGTGAGAACAGGATGATCGGGCCCGAAGCTGATGTCACACACCCTCCCTGAAAACACTTGGGAACGCCTGCGTTTTTCCGGACACTCCCAGTAAACGGTCAGTTACCACCTACAGTACATACGGCCTCTTCCTATCGATCACCTTGCGAATGCCCGCACAATCTAAATTTTCTCAACATCTTGTGGCTAGTTGGAGATGCCAGTTTGACAATGCGCGTGCGAATTGCGGTGCATACGCAGTCTATTGCTGATCACCCGCTGTGCAAAAAAGGCACCCCAGCGATTAGATCTAAATAACCCCCCCATAGTTCAGTATTTCCCTCACAGGTCACTTTATGTGCCCACTGCTGGAGTTACTGCATATACACCTAACGTCTGCTAAGACCCATGAGATGAGCATTTTTAAATAAACAATGCTTAAGGTCATATTTTATTTTACATAGCATTCTATATAATGCTTTTCTTGTACACTTATGCCAACAGGCCTATTTGCTGGAGTTGCTCATAACAAACCACTGATAGTTTGCAACCCTACCATATTATCACCACTGCAACCATACCATAGCAGTTTCTCTCTGAAACAGTGAAGCAAAAACTACTATAGTGTGTGCTTACAGTCAGCGCAGTCTTTCCCCACAGGCCACTTAATGCACCCTTTGCTGGAATCACCTCACAGGCTTCTAAAATGTCAGCATTAGTGCTCAGAGGGTTGGGTACGGGACAGAGCCGGCCATAGGTATAGGCAAACTAGGCAATTGCCTAGGGCATTTGATATGCCCAGGGGCATCAGCAGCTTCTGCTGATTAAAATGATATGCGGCATGCCTATATTCTGTGTGTAGCATTTCATATGCAGATACAGCCGCAGTCGCACACAGTATATAGGCATGCTGCATATCATTTTAATCAGCAGAAGCTGCTTGTGCATCCTAGCCACATCGCAATGCAAATAAGATGCATTTTCATAAAAAAAGGTGCCCGACGTTAGCATTGAGGCAATATTTATGAGGACACATCTGTATCCAAGCAGAGGCAGAGGTCACAGTGTTAGTGGCAGTGTGAGTGCTGTGTGCATGTGAGTGGGTTGGTTGTGCAGTAGTGTTCGGAATATGTGTAAGGAGCATTATGTGTGTCATGTAAAAATGCATTAATAATATGCAACATATGTGTAAGGGGCACTATGTGTCAATATGTGTATAAGGGCATTAATAATGTGCGGCATATGTGTAACAGGGAACTACTGTATGTGTGTCATTATGTGTATAGGGGCACTAATAATGTGCAGCAAATTTGTAGGGGGCACTATGTGTGTCATTATGTGTATAAGGGCATTAATAATGTGCAGCATATGTGTAAGGGACATTATGTGTAAAAGGGCATTAATAAAGGTTGTCATAATGTGTAAGGCGCATTATGTTTATAAGGACATTAATGTGTGTCATGTGTAAGGAGCATTACTGTGTGGAATTGTGTATAAATGCATTATTAATGTGTGGCATTACGTGTATAAGGTGCTCTACTATGTGGCGTTGCGTATAGAAAGGGCACTACTGTATCGTCTAATGTGAATAAAGAGCAATAGGGTGTGGTGTAATGTGAATAAGGAGCAATTCAGTGTGATGTAATGTGAATAAGGGGCTCTACTGTGAGGAGTAACGTTTATAAGGTAAAGTGATACTTCTGTGCGATGTAATATGAATTATGGACACTTTTGCATGATCATATGTGAATAAAGTTGCAGTACTGTGTGACGTAATTGGAATTGGGGTTATTGCGTGGCCATGCCCCTTGCCAGCAAAAACACACCCCTTTTTGGGCTGTGCGCCAAATGTGCAAACTGTTCCTATTTAAAATATAGGGGGTACAAGGTCAGAGGCGGAACCAGCGGTGGTGCTAGGGGGCACCAGCCAAAATCTTGCCTAGGGCATCATATTGGTTAGGGCCGGCTCTGGTACGGGAGATCGGTAGTTAAGAGGTCAGTGGTCAGAATGCCGAACCTGGAATCCCGACTGATCTTAATCCCAACAGGGGTGCCGCACTAAAGGAACCCTAACCCTCCCCAGCATACTTACGTTTGGGATCCCAGCGCCGGCATGCTCACTACATCCCCCCACGACAGACTAGAGTGAGCTCCCACCCTACCCAAGGCCATGCTCGAGTTTGCATAACAATTGCCCTTGTCTAGGCAGTCTCTTTATCAGATACTTTCCAGGTGCCTCACTTTTGCCCAGCACAGCCAACTCCATTTGCTCCCATTTGTCGCTGGTTTATGTGTCAATCCCAGGAATGACAAATTTATTATACCACAGCTAATACTACATTTGCATTATACTGTGTGCTGAGCTGATAACCCTGTAGCTTCTAGTGTACTTCTTTATTAACTGAGGAAAATTTTATCAACCCAAAGCTACATTTTCTATTACCATATAGTGTTCAAATCTTATTGTGGATATTATTTATTGTGCTGGGAGATACGTGTCTTTCGTTTCTTGTTTAGAATAACCCCTCCCTTTCAAGCACCCACCTGAAGATTACTACTAAATTGATTGAGCAACCACCATTTTATATTGCTAGTCACCGGTTAGTCATTTTGCGTAACTGGAGACGCAGCTTTCTAAAATCACGCCTGTTGTATGGCATGTGGTTGTACTGAAATATTTTCTCCAAAGCTGGGTACACACTGTGCTGCACATCAAACCTGACGATATTGCTTAGCAACATGTATGCTGATGAAGGACAGAACAGCAATCATTTCGTCCTTTATTAACGTCGCTCAGTGTATACCCAGGTTTCCGATATGTTGGCCCGTCATATTTGCTGGTTACACATCGCTCCAGTGAGTACCCAGCTTTAGATAAGTAGCATTGCATACATTTGCTATGTCTGATAGGCTTCATTCTCTGGCGCCCATAGCCAGGGATCACCATATCAAATCTTCCAGCACTGATGATCTCTGGAGTTTCGCCACAAATCATCCATCAGCCTACTGTTGTGGGTACTCCCTGGGTTTGGGGATCATCATCATCAGTTTAGAATTTAGTTGAGAGGTTGGGTTTGTGTGAGGGTACTATACAAATGTACAAAACTACAATTTCTCCTCATGGAGTGAACACCATAGGCTTGCTCTACTGGGGTTCTTCTCAGGGTGCACTCCTGGACAAACAGCAGGCAAAAAGGTTCTTCACTGTAAAAGGTAGTAAGGACTGATTCTCTACTAAGATTGTTATAAGAAACTCCTTAAGATGGACTAAAAAATTATTTGGATACAATTCTTACCAGAAAACTTGGGTGTAGCTGCAGACAGTAAATGGCATAATTGATCAAAATGATCAAGAATCACGCCAATAGCCATTGAGTCCCCCCCCCCCCCCCCCAATGTAATTATTCTGTCTTATCTCACCTCATGACAACACAACAGAAAAAGGTTGAACTTACATTATTTTGCAACCTCCCCAGGTATGTATGGCAACAATGTATATTCAACATCAATGCCCACCTCTAACTTAAGCAGGTATCGCATAAAATCTAGAGAGCAAGACAGCTGCAAGACTTACAGACACTCTTGAAACAGGCATGAATCTTTCCTGTGATATACACATGGCATTGGAAGAGTCACTTCACTCTTTATTACACACAGTAGTACGATAAGTGCTACTTTTGTTATTAAATGTTTATTTTACTTCTAGTGAGAATACTATAGTACATTAGTATTTTATAAAATTGTTAATATTAAAAATGTAGAAAAACAAAAAATAAGATTTTACTCACCGGTAATTCTATTTCTCGTAGTCCGTAGTGGATGCTGGGAACTCCGTAAGGACCATGGGGAATAGCGGGCTCCGAAGGAGGCTGGGCACTCTAGAAAGATTTAGGACTACCCGGTGTGCACTGGCTCCTCCCACTATGACCCTCCTCCAAGCCTCAGTTAGGACACCGTGCCCGGACGAGCAGACATAATAAGGAAGGATTTAGAATCCCGGGTAAGACTCTTACCAGCCACACCAATCACACCGTACAACTCGTGATACTATATCCAGTTTGACAGTATGAAAAACAACTGAGCCTCTCAACAGATGGCTCAACAATAACCCTTTAGTTAACAATAACTATTTACAAGTATTGCAGACAATCCGCACTTGGGATGGGCGCCCAGCATCCACTACGGACTACGAGAAATAGAATTACCGGTGAGTAAATTCTTATTTTCTCTAACGTCCTAGTGGATGCTGGGAACTCCGTAAGGACCATGGGGATTATACCAAAGCTCCCAAACGGGCGGGAGAGTGCGGATGACTCTGTAACACCGAATGAGAGAACTCCAGGTCCTCCTCAGCCAGGGTATCAAATTTGTAGAATTTTGCAAAAGTGTTTGCCCCTGACCAAGTAGCTGCTCGGCAAAGTTGTAAAGCCGAGACGCCTCGGGCAGCCGCCCAAGATGAGCCCACCTTCCTTGTGGAATGGGCATTTACAGATTTTGGCTGTGGCATGCCTGCCACAGAATGTGCAAGCTGAATTGTGCTACAAATCCAGCGAGCAATAGACTGCTTAGAAGCAGGAGCACCCAGCTTGTTGGGTGCATACAGGATAAACAGCGAGTCAGATTTTCTGACTCCAGCCGTCCTGGAAACATATATTTTCAGGGCCCTGACAACGTCTAGCAACTTGGAGTCATCCAAATCCTTAGTAGCCGCAGGCACCACAATAGGCTGGTTCAGGTGAAACGCTGACACCACCTTAGGGAGAAACTGGGGACGAGTCCTCAATTCTGCCCTATCCATATGGAAAATCAGATAAGGGCTTTTACATGATAAAGCCGCCAATTCTGACACTCGCCTGGCTGAAGCCAAGGCCAATAACATGACCACTTTCCACGTGAGATATTTCAGATCCACGGTTTTTAGTGGCTCAAACCAATGTGATTTTAAGAAACTCAACATCACGTTGAGATCCCAAGGTGCCACAGGAGGCACAAATGGGGGCTGAATATGCAGCACTCCTTTCACAAATGTCTGAACTTCAGGTACTGAAGCTAGTTCTTTTTGAAAGAAAATCGACAGAGCCGAGATCTGTACTTTAATGGAGCCTAGTTTTAGGCCCATATTCACTCCTGCTTGCAGGAAATGCAGAAATCGACCTAGTTGAAATTCCTCTGTTGGGGCCTTTTTGGCCTCGCACCATGCAACATATTTCCGCCATATGCGGTGATAATGCTTTGCCGTAACATCTTTCCTGGCCTTAATAAGCGTAGGAATGACTTCTTCCGGAATACCCTTTTCCTTTAGGATCCGGTGTTCAACCGCCATGCCGTCAAACGCAGCCGCGGTAAGTCTTGGAACAGACAGGGCCCCTGCTGTAGCAGGTCCTGTCTGAGCGGTAGAGGCCACGGGTCCTCTGAGAGGATCTCTTGAAGTTCCGGGTACCACGCTCGTCTTGGCCAATCCGGAACCACGAGAATGGTGTTTACTCCTCGCTTTCTTATTATTCTCAATACCTTTGGTATGAGAGGCAGAGGAGGGAACACATAAACCGACTGGTACACCCACGGTGTCACTAGAGCGTCCACAGCTATCGCCTGAGGGTCCCTTGACCTGGCGCAATATCTTTTTAACTTTTTGTTGAGGCGGGACGCCATCATGTCCACCTGTGGTTTTTCCCAACGGTTTACCAGCATCTGGAAGACTTCTGGATGAAGTCCCCACTCTCCCGGGTGGAGGTCGTGTCTGCTGAGGAAGTCTGCTTCCCAGTTGTCCACTCCCGGAATGAACACTGCTGACAGTGCTAGTACACGATTCTCCGCCCATCGGAGAATTCTTGTGGCTTCCGCCATCGCCATCCTGCTTCTTGTGCCGCCCTGTCGATTTACATGGGCGACTGCCGTGATGTTGTCTGACTGAATCAGCATCGGCTGGTGTAGGAGCAGGGATTTTGCTTGACTTAGGGCATTGTAGATGGCCCTTAGTTCCAGAATATTTATGTGAAGGGAAGTCTCCTGACTCGACCATAGTCCTTGGAAGTTTCTTCCCTGTGTGACTGCCCCCCAGCCTCGAAGGCTGGCATCCGTGGTCACCAGGACCCAGTCCTGTATGCCGAACCTGCGGCCCTCTAGAAGATGGGCACTCTGCAGCCACCACAGTAGCGACACCCTGGTTCTTGGAGACAGGGTTATCAAGCGATGCATCTGAAGATGCAATCCGGACCACTGGTCCAACAGGTCCCACTGAAAGATTCTGGCATGGAACCTGCCGAAGGGAATTGCTTCGTAAGAAGCCACCATCTTTCCCAGGACCCGCGTGCAGCGATGCACTGATACCTGTTTTGGTTTCAGGAGGTCTCTGACTAGAGATGACAACTCCCTGGCTTTCTCCTCCGGGAGAAACACTTTTTTCTGGACTGTATCCAGAATCATACCCAGGAACAGTAGTCGTGTCGTCGGAACCAGCTGTGACTTTGGGATATTCAGAATCCAGCCGTGCTGGTGCAGCACCTCCTGAGATAGTGCTACTCCCACCAACAACTGTTCCTTGGACCTCGCTTTTATTAGGAGATCGTCCAAGTACGGGATAATTAAAACTCCCTTTTTTCGAAGGAGTATCATCATTTCCGCCATCACCTTGGTAAATACCCTCGGTGCCGTGGACAGTCCAAACGGCAGCGTCTGGCATTGGTAATGGCAATCCTGTACCACAAATCTGAGGTACTCCTGGTGAGGATGGTAAATGGGGACATGCAAGTAAGCATCCTTGATGTCCAGGGATACCATGTAATCCCCCTCGTCCAGGCTCGCAATAACCGCCCTGAGCGATTCCATCTTGAACTTGAATTTTTTTATGTATGTGTTCAAGGATTTCAAATTTAAAATGGGTATCACAGAACCGTCCGGTTTCGGTACCACAAATAGTGTGGAATAGTAACCCCGGCCTTGTTGAAGTAGGGGTACCTTGATTATCACCTGCTGGGAATACAGCTTGTGAATTGCTGCTAGCACCGCCTCCCTGTCTGAGGGAGCAATCGGCAAGGCAGATTTTAGGAACCGGTGGGGTGGAGACGCCTCGAATTCCAGTTTGTACCCCTGAGATACTATTTGAAGGATCCAGGGATCCACCTGTGAGCGAGCCCACTGATCGCTGAAATTCTTGAGGCGGCCCCCCACCGTACCTGGCTCCGCCTGTGGAGCCCCACCGTCATGCGGCGGACTTGGAAGAAGAAACGGGGGAGGACTTTTGCTCCTGGGAACCTGCTGTTTGTTGCAGTCTTTTTCCCCTACCTCTGCCTCTGGACAGAAAGGACCCGCCTTTTCCACGCCTGTTTTTCTGGGTCCGAAAGGACTGAACCTGATAAAACGGCGCCTTCTTAGGCTGTGAGGGGACATGGGGTAAAAATGCTGACTTCCCAGACGTTGCTGTGGAAACTAGGTCCGAGAGACCATCCCCAAATAGTTCCTCCCCCTTATATGGTAACACTTCCATGTGCTTTTTTGAATCTGCATCTCCTGTCCACTGGCGAGTCCATAAGCCTCTCCTAGCAGAAATGGACAATGCACTTACTTTAGATGCCAATCGGCAGATTTCCCTTTGTGCATCTCTCATATATAAGACTGAGTCTTTTATATGGTCTATGGTTAACAGGATCGTGTCTCTGTCTAATGTGTCAATATTTTCTGACAGTTTATCTGACCACGCAGCGGCAGCACTGCACATCCAAGCTGACGCAATAGCTGGCCTAAGTATAATGCCTGTGTGTGTATATACAGACTTCAGGATCGCCTCCTGCTTTCTATCAGCAGGTTCCTTGAGGGCGGCCGTATTCGGAGACGGTAGTGCCACCTTTTTAGACAAACGTGTGAGCGCTTTATCCACTCTAGGGGGTGTTTCCCAACGTGACCTATCCTCTGGCGGGAAAGGGAACGCCATTAGTACCTTCTTAGGAATTACCAATTTTTTATCAGGGAAAGCCCACGCTTCTTCACACACTTCATTTAATTCATCTGATGGGGGAAAAACTACGGGTAGTTTTTTCTCTCCAAACATAATACCCTTTTTAGTGGTACCAGTAGTTATATCAGAAATGTTTAACACCTCTTTCATTGCCTCAATCATACAGTGAATGGCCTTAGTGGGCATCAGGTTTGACTCATCGTCGTCGACACTGGTGTCAGTATCCGTGTCGACATCTGGGTCTGCTTGAGGTAGCGGGCGTTTTAGAGCCCCTGACGACCCATGCGACGCCTGGGCAGGCACGAGCTGAGAAGTCGGCTGTCCCACATTTGGCATGTCGTCGATTTTCTTATATAAGGAGTCTATACGTGCACTCATTACTTTCCATAAGCCCATCCACTCAGGTGTCTGCCCCGCAGGGGGTGACATCCCTTCTAAAGGCATCTGCTCCGCCTCCACATCATTATCCTCATCAAACATGTCGACACAGCCGTACCGACACACCGCACACACACAAGGAATGCTCCGAATGAGGACAGGACCCACAAAAGCCCTTTGGGGGGACAGAGTGAGAGTATGCCAGCACACACCAGAGCGCTATATAATGCAGGGACTAACTAAGTTATGTCCCCTATAGCTGCTTTTTATATTATATATGTATTGCGCCCAAATTTAGTGCCCCCCCTCTCTGTTTTTACCCTGTTCTGAAGTGTAGACTGCAGGGGAGAGCCAGGGAGCTTCCTTCCAGCGGATCTGTGAAGGAGAAATGGCGCCAGTGTGTCTGAGGGAGATAGCTCCGCCCCTTTTCCGCGGCCTATTCTCCCGCTTTTTTCTGGATTCTGGCAGGGGAATTTACCACATATATAGCCTCTAGGGCTATATATTGTGGTATTTTTGCCAGCCAAGGTGTTTTTATTGCAGCTCAGGGCGCCCCCCCCCCAAGCGCCCTGCACCCTCAGTGACCGGAGTGTGAAGTGTGCATGAGGAGCAATGGTGCACAGCTGCAGTGCTGTGCGCTACCTTGGTGAAGACTGATGTCTTCTGCCGCCGATTTTCCGGACCTCTTCTTGCTTCTGGCTCTGTAAGGGCGGCTCCGGGACCGAACACCAAGGACTGGGCCTGCGGTCGATCCATCTGGAGCTAATGGTGTCCAGTAGCTTAAGAAGCCCAATCCGGCTGCAAGCAGGCGAGTTCGCTTCTTCTCCCCTTAGTCCCTCGCTGCAGTGAGCCTGTTGCCAGCAGGTCTCACTGAAAATAAAAAACCTAAAATTATACTTTCTTTCTAATGGCTCAGGAGAGCCCCTAGTGTCCATCCAACCTCGGCCGGGCACGAAATCTAACAGAGGCTTGGAGGAGGGTCATAGTGGGAGGAGCCAGTGCACACCAGGTAGTCCTAAATCTTTCTAGAGTGCCCAGCCTCCTTCGGAGCCCGCTATTCCCCATGGTCCTTACGGAGTTCCCAGCATCCACTAGGACGTTAGAGAAAAGGAGATTTATGGTCAAACTTACCATGGTTAAATCTTTCTGCGAGGTACACTAGATTCCACAGGGAATAACATTGGGGTATAGAGTTGGATCTTGATCCAAGGCACCAACAGGTTAAAAGCTTTGACTATTCCCAGAATGCACCGCACCGCCTCCTCTATAACCCCACCTCCGTGCACAGGAGCTCAGTTTTGTTAACCAGTCCAATGCAGTAGCAGTTATAAGAGACGGTAGATGTTAGTCACATAGAACCACGTTCTCACGACAGGAGAAGGGACCAGCGGCTAATGCCATACAAACCCAAAGACGCTAACTGCGTCAGGGTGGGTGCCCTGTGGAATCCAGTGCACCTCGCAGAAAGATATTTAACAATGATTTTACCATAAATCTCCTTTTCTGCAGCGGGGTACACTGGGATTCCACAGGGAATAACATTGGGGATTTCCTAAAGCAGTTCCTCATGGGAGGGGACGCACTGTAGCGTGTACAAAGGAAGCATCCTGGGAGGTGGAAGAATCAAAGGCATAGAACCTGATGAACGTGTGCACAGAGGACCACGTAGCCAACTTGCACAATTGTTCAGCGGACGCGCCACGGCGGACCGCCCAAGAAGGTCCAACAGACAGAGTAGAATGGGCCATGATAGCAGCAGGAGATGGGAGACCAGCCTGCACATAAGCTTGTGCAATCACCATTCTAATCCATCTGGCCAAGGTTTGCTTGTTCGCAGGTCAGCCACGTTTGTGAAAACCAAACAGTACGAAGAGGGAATCAGACCTCCTGATGGACGCTGTCCTCTCCACATATATATACGGAGAGCCCGTACTGCATCCAAAGACTGCTCTTTGGAGGACAGACCAGAAGAGATAAAGGACGGAACCAAAATCTCTTGGTTAAGGTGGAAAGATGACACCACCTTAGGCAGATAACCAGGGCGAGTTTGGTTTTTAGGGCCTTCAGCATAGTTTGGATAACCGCCTCAGAGAATCCTCTGGCCCTCAGGAGTGATACTTCAAGAGCCACGCCGTCAAAGCCAGTCTGGCCAAGACAAAAGGGCCCTGAACGAGGTGGTCTGGGCGTTTATTAAGAAGTCGATGACGCTCCATTGACAGACCCTACAGGTCTGAGAACCAATGCCATCTGGGCCATGCCGGCGTGACCAGAAGTAGGACTCCTTCTCCTTGCTTGAACTTCCGTAGAACCCTGGGCAGGAGTGACACCAGAGGGAACACGTACGGCAGCTGAAAGTCCCATGGAATTGCCAGTGCGTCCACGAACGCTGCTTGTGGATCCCTTGTCCTTGATCCGAAGACCGGAACCTTGCGATTGTGTCGAGACGCCATCAGGTCTACATCTGGTAGGCCCCACTTGTCCACTAGGAGTTGAAACCCCTCCGGATGAAGGCTACATTCTCCTGCGTGTACGTCCTGACGATTGAGGAAATCCGCTTCCCAGTTGAGAACACCCAGAATGAACACTGCCGATATTGTTGGCAGATGGCGTTACGCTCAATGAAGAATTCTTGACACTTCCATCATTAATGCGCAGCTTTGCGTGCCGCCTTGATGATTTACGTAAGCCACCGTGGCTGCGTTGTCTGATTGTACTTGAACAGGCCTGTTCCTTATCAGAGCTAGGGCCAGTGTCAATGCATTGAACACTGCCCGCAGTTCCAGATTGTTGATGGGGAGGAGAGACTCCTCGGTCCAGCAAACCTGGAGAGAGTATTGCCCGAACACCGTGCCTCAGCCCCTCAGACTGGCATCCGTAGTCAAGAGGACCCAGTGGGGAATCCAGAAGGGACGGCCCCTGCTCAACTGTTGATCCTGGAGCCACCAGGCTAAAGACAAGCGGATCTCCGGAGTCAGGGATATCATTTAAGTACTGATCCGATGAGGCAGACTGTCCCACTTTGACAGGATTAACCGCTGGAGAGGGCGAGAATGGAATTGAGCATACTCCACCATGTCGAAGGCCGACACCATCAGGCCTAGTACTTGCATTGCCGAGTGTATGGACACTCTTGGGCAAGAGAGGAAGTATCTGATCCTGTCCTGAATTTTCAGGACCTTCTCTGGAGAAAGAAACAGCCTATAGCTGTGCGTATCCAGTAGAGCCCCCAGGTGCACCATGCGCCGAGCAGGGACCAGGGAGGACTTTTTCCAATTGATCAGCCACCCATAGGCTTGTAGAAATTGCAACGTCAGCTGGAGATGACTCAAGAGGACAGCTTGGGAGCTTGCCAGGATCAGCAGGTCATCCAGATACAGCAGGATCCTGATTCCCTGTTGACGGAGATGAGCTGTCATCACGGCCATGACCTTGGTAAATGTCCGAGGTGCCATGGTCAGTCCAAAGGGCAGAGCTCTGAATTGATAATGGAGGTTGCCAATAGCAAACTGCAGATATTGCTGATGTGAAATGGCAATAGGAATATGCAGGTAAGCATCCTATATATCCAGGGATACCATGTAGTCCCCAGGTTCCATGGCCAGTACAATTGTGTGCAGTGTTTCCATACGTAACTTGGAAACTCTCACAAACTTGTTCAGTGATTTTAGGTTGAGAAAATAGGATTTTGGTACTTACCGGTAAATCCTTTTCTCCTAGTCCGTAGAGGATGCTGGGGACTCCAAAAGGACCATGGGGTGTAGACGGGATCCGCAGGAGCTTGGCCACACTGAAAAGACTTAAACTGGGTGTGAACTGGCTCCTCCCTCTATGCCCCTCCTCCAGATCTCAGTTATAGGAACTGTGCCCAGGAGAGACGGACATTAAGAGGAAAGGATTTTTCTTGTGTAAACTAAGGGCTACAAACATACCAGCCCACACCACAAACATACCGTACAACCGGAGTAACAGTAAACCAGATAACAGTATGAAATAACAACAGCAACAAGCTGAAAACCAAAAATACACAACCCGTGTATAAACCAAGTTAACCTACAAGAATACACTGCAAGTAACAGTCCGCACTGGGATGGGCGCCCAGCATCCTCTACGGACTAGGAGAAAAGGATTTACCGGTAAGTGCCAAAATCCTATTTTCTCTTACGTCCTAGAGGATGCTGGGGACTCCAAAAGGACCATGGGGTTTATACCAAAGCTCCAGACCGGGCGGGAGAGTGCGGATGACTCTGCAGCACCGACTGAGCAAATGCAAGGTCCTCATCAGCCAGGGTATCAAACTTATAGAACTTAGCAAAAGTGTTTGAACCTGACCAGGTGGCCGCTCGGCAAAGCTGTAAAGCCGAGATGCCTCGGGCAGCCGCCCAAGACGAGCCCACTTTCCTGGTGGAATGGGCATTTACCGACTTCGGCACGGGTAGCCCGGCCGAAGAATGAGCCTGCTGAATCGTACTACAAATCCAGCGTGCAATAGTCTGTTTTGAAGCAGGATGACCAATCTTGTTAGAAGCATACAGGACAAACAGCGCCTCAGTTTCCCTGGCAACAGCTGTTCTGGCGACGTAGATCTTCAAAGCTCTCACCACATCCAGAGACTTTGGAACTGTCACAGCATCCGTAGCCACCGGCACCACAATAGGTTGGTTAATGTGAAACGAAGACACCACCTTCGGTAAAAATTGTTGACGAGTCCTCAATTCTGCCCTATCTGAATGAAAAATCAAGTACGGGCTCTTATGAGATAAGGCCGCCAACTCAGACACCCACCTGGCAGACGCCAGCGCCAACAACATTACTACCTTCCAGGTGAGAAACTTCAACTCAACCTTACGCAAAGGTTCAAACCAGGGAGACATGAGAAACTGTAAGACCACGTCAAGATCCCATGGAGCCACAGGAGGCACAAACGGAGGATTGTTATGCAATACTCCTTTCACAAACGTCTGAACCTCAGGGAAGACAGCTAATTCCTTTTGAAAGAAAATAGACAATGCCGAAATCTGTACTTTGATGGAGCCCAATTTCAGGCATGCATCTACACCTGCCTGCAAAAAGTGGAGAAAACGACCCAAATGAAAATCTTCCGCAGGAGCCATTTTAGTCTCACACCAGGAAACATACTTCTTCCAAATACGGTGATAATGTTTCGCCGTAAACTCCTTCCTAGCTTTAATGAGAGTAGGAATGACCTCCCCAGAAA